>NC_089516.1:25015074-25660883 GCF_036850995.1 Saccopteryx leptura
AGAGGGGACAGAAACATATTTTTTAAAATGTCTTAAAATTTATAAATTTGAAAAAAATATATAAACCTACAGATCCATGCAGCTTAACAGACCTCAAGGAAAAGAAACATGAAGAAAACTATAACAAGGAACATGATCAAGCAATTGTTCAATTCCCAAAAGCACGCCCTAATAACCTTTCTGTATGCTAATCTGCATTTCAGAGTGGGCTTGCCAAGGACGTCCATCAGAAATGTGTACCACAGTCCATAGCAAAACCACTACTCTCTGTGGAGTAGAACAAAGGCATCAATGTACTTCAATGCTGCTTTATTTTTTCGTAATGAGCATATAGTATTTCATAATATACAAGTAAAATATGGAACTACCTTGTATCAGTTATCTTTAGAAATGGCAAGAGGTTTATAATCTCCCCAAGATAACATTAAGTGACACTTATATTTCTGCTTTGAAGTCAGAGACCTAGTAGCACTGTATTAGGTCAAAATTTATTTTAGCACTATTACAACATGTATTTTCTGTACAATGGCAGATAAGCTATCCATGAATTTCTACTATCTCCCATGCCAACGCTGATGTGTACGTTTGACCAACGTACACGTAATTACACAAGATTCTTAAATTAGTTTCTATATTTACATAGTTTATATATACCTAGGTTTTTATATGCTTACTTTATTCATATTAAAGTGCATATCTGCTATGCAAAATATTTGAGAATGAAGAATTTTAAAGTTGAATATGATATTGTTTTTATGAGTCCAGCATTTTGAAATGTCAGAACAAGTGAATACATTACCTTCTTCTTTGCTTTCATCTGTCTTCATCAGCATTTTCTGGCATTAAAAATCGGCTACAATTCAAATCTACTTGATTGAACACTGCTACATGAACAATTCGAATTTAAAAAGTTGCAAAAATACTTAACACTTGGTGTAATGAACACTATTTCTTATACCTAAACTGTATATTTTATAACCTGAATTATGATCTCCACAATCCAATTTATCTTTATCTGCATATTCAAAAGACACAGCAAGTTGAAATTAAACTATACACTGGTTATAATCCATATGTTGTCTTTCTGTTAACATAAACCATAAAAAAAGTCAATGAGTACTTCCAATTAACTCAGCATTGTTTTGGCCTCTGGACGACTTCAGAAGGCATTTTGTCAATAGAATATATGGAAATATTGCTACATCTCCACAAATTGTCCTTTAGGAAACAGAACTGTAATTTTATCATGATGGATATTTCTAGCAACTAAATTATGGCTAAGTATACCCCAAGTTCTTCTTCTGGACGGGATTCAACATAAAAGAAAAACACACGCTGCCCTAAAGACACAGGATACCCTGCTGTAAGATGCTCCTTGTATCAGAGATTCAATTACACTTTCCTCAGATACAGCAGTTATAGCTAAGCTAACTCTCACCCTACCCATGAAAACCCACAGCACAGTCTCCCACCATCATCATTACAATGATGTTCTACTACGTGCAGTGATGACAGCAAAAGTCAGAAATTATAAATTTCCATCATCCTTCATAACCTGAACTTGAAAGAAGTTATACAGTCGTGGTGACTGCGGTGAAGATAAATGCCATTTGCAAAACGAGATTTCAAAATCTTACCTTAAGATACCACTTGTACTTGGCATGTTCCCAATTCTCAGGAATTTGTGTCTTTTTGAGAAACTGCTCAGCTTCTGATAGCCATTGATTAAATACCTTCATATCATAATGAAACCGTCGCCATTTTTCAACAGATCTGTCAAATCGTCTAGAGGTGAAAAATATCGATCAAGAAAAATAAATAGATCATATGAAACAAATTGTATGGACATAGTATATATGCTTAATTACACTGACAAGAATAATAATATTAAATAGAAAGAATGAACTTCAATTAAGGGCTGTGATTTTTCCCTTTAAAGTTGAATACATTTCTTGATAGAAACAAATGTAAAGACAACTATCATAGAGTGTCAACATTTTCTTCCCCCTGAACAGATTTATTTTTGTAATTGTTGGCATTGAAAAATCTATTAACATCTAATAAATTAAGTATTTTGAAGCTATCCAATTTCAAATGGATCAAAATCAAATGATCTCAAAAAGTCTATCAATTTCAATATTACTCTTGATCCAAAAGACTATTCATTAAAATCCACAAGCATCCAAGATGACAGATGTAACATATTGTAGGCTCAGATATAAGCAACCCGCCAACTAACTGGTAAACTCATGTAAAACAAGGGATGAGAGCTGTCTCCTTTTATCCTTATTGTTTAATTGTATCCACTAATATTTTAAATTGGAATGCTGAAGGAACTTCTGTGACATGAGTCAGGCTCTGCGTTTATCTACCTTAAGACATTTGCACATAAGAATCACCTGGGTGTTAAAAAAAAAGCAATAACAATAAAACAACCATTCCAGGCCCCACTCTACACCAGTTAAATCAGTATCTTTGGCGGCGGGATACTAATATTGGTATTTATAAGAGCACTCAGGTGATTCTAACATACAATCCAAAGTGAATAAAAATTTTTAAAAAAAAACCCTCTACGAATGAGGTTTTAAAGTCTTACAGCATTTATGATCTGCTGGACCTCCGGGGGCCTGTCCAAACAATATTTGCTAGCTCTAAGCCAAAAGCCAATCTGAACATTCCTCGCTGCCTGAGAGTCTGCCCCAGTTCCCCGAGTGTGACTCTTGAGATACAATGAGTTAGAGTTTTCAATATCTTCCTAGTCCTCTACATCCATTTAGGAACTTTAAATAATTTTAGAACTGAAATAATGCCACACCAACCTAACATTTTACTGGGAAGTGAACAGAATTTACATTTATTAAACAGTGAGTATGAGTCAGGCACTGGGCTCCACACTTTTACATATCTGATTCCTTTGACTCCTACAATGCCTCCTGCAACATAGCAATTATTATTCCTATTTTTTCCTAGAGAAAAATAAGAGGGTGAGTAATTTGCCTACAGGTGAAGAAGTACAGTAATGCGTAGGTTTTCATTGACTTTGGTTATTGTCGGTTTCGGTTTTCGTTGTTTTTTTTCATGAAAAATTTGTCTCGGATATCGTTGGTGTGCCCACGTGACCTCGCTGCTAATTTTGCAAAAACAAAGGGCAACCCACGCATTCTCCAGCTCAGTGTGGCATTGTTTCTTGTTGTGTGAGCATCACCCCACACATCTAGCCAAACAATTTCATTGTTTTCCAGTGTTTTTGTGCATTTTTTTATTGATTGCAAGTGCTAATACTACAGTTACATGTAAGTGATTACAGCATACAGTAATTGGATTTACACTGATTCATATGGAAATAATTGCCTCAGTTTTCATCGGTTTTGGATTTCACCAATTGTTTTCAGATGGATTATTGATGAAAACTGTGGTATCACTGTATATGTAAATGGAAGAGAGGGGGTTCAAACTCAGATTTCTCTGGTTTCAAGTTGCCTTTCACCACCTTCCATGGTCTTTTTGGGATTTCCCTTTTTCAAGATGAATTCTCACTTTACCAGTTAAACAATTCAGTGACAGAGTTGTAGGGGTTTTTAGTCTTATTTTTCTTCATAGTTATATTCTGAATATTTAATTATGCATTTACATGTATACTGCATCCAATTACTTAGTACATTTCTTATTTTACAAATATTTAAAACAACAAACAAAAATATTTAAAACACAGTATTTGGTAAGCATACAAAAGGCAGTCAATGGTAATCAAAAGAAGTCTCTAACTACAAGTAGCAGAAAAATAAGAATTCTGCCTTTAGTTAATGGCACTGTAGAGCTGATCAAATATTATATAATCATTAGCCAAAAAATAATCTTAGAAATATATTCCATGTTTAATAATAATTTTGGTTTTATATATGTTCAGTTGTATCTAATATACAATACATGACTTCCAAATACATCCTAAGAATTTATTCCTTTTAAAAAATGTGTACATAGTGTATGTCTCACAGGTGCTTGCATCATTAGATCCAAAGAGTTGTTAAATGAGAATCTCAAAAAACTATGATGCATAGTGGCATTGTTCCACCTTGGTAAGATTATAGCAGATTTTCATTTTCATTTTGTATTTTTCTAAGTTGTCAAGTTTTCTACAATGTGCATTTCATACTTTGATATTTTGAAAAATACAGTAATTAAAAATAATTTTAAAAGACAGTCTCACATGCTAACAACTACCACCTCCCACTCTGTTGCTGCTACCATAGTCTGCTTTTTTTCCTTATTTTCCAAGTGAGAGGACGAGAGATAGAGAGTCAGCCTCCTGCATGCATCCTGACCAGGATTCACCTGGCAACCCCCGTTTGGGGCCAATGTTCTGCCGGTCTGGAGCTATGAGCCCAACCAAGATATTTTTAGTGCCTGAGGCTGAGATTTCACAGAGCCAATCTCAGTGCCTAGGGCCGATGCACTCGAACCAATCGAGCCATGGCTACTGGAGGAGAAGAGAAAGAGAGAGAATGAACAGGGGTAGGGGCAAAAAAGCAGATGGTCATGTCTGCTGTGTGCCCTGACCATAAATCAAACCAAGACATTCACACACTGTGCTGACACTCTACCACTGAGCCAACTAGCCTGGACCAGCTACTATAGTTTGAGAAACAGGCAGAAGCTAAACAGAGCACAGAAAAGCTGTCTCTTGGTCACAACTTACCATTTTACCTTTGTAGCAGTCCCCTTCTATGCTTTTTTATCCTACCCAATCACCAGAATTATTCTTACTGACAACACTTCTGGCAACTGGGAGGTTACTGCTTCTCCAACATTTAATACCCACCCTCTTCATCCCGGGCTGCTAGGAAAACATGTCTGTCCAGAATTGGCTACATTGGTGGTTACCATTTCCCCCCAGATGCCATAAAGCCTTCTCCCAACCCAGCCCTTCTTCCTCCTCCACAGGTTATCATTCCTCGAAATTCCACAGGAAATCCAAAAGGTCTCATCCAATTAATCATGGTACACACAGCTCTGCAAGACAGAGCTGGAGGCAAGAAAAGAAGGGAAGCAGGCTGAGAGCCCAGGGTGTGCTATTTACCATGTTTCTCCATGTATAAGATGCACTTTCTTTTTCAAAAAATTTGAGGTCTAAAAACTGGGTGCGTCTTGTACAGTAGTTGTAGATTTTTACGTGCATTTCCTGCTTCTTCACGCAGATGGGGAGTTGTATGAATTTTATGATAAATAAAACTTGACTTCAATAACATTATATAATACATTTTTTTTAAATTTCATACCCCATAATTAAGGTGTGTCATATATGTGGGAGCGTCTTATATATGGGGAAATACGGTACATACTTATCCCAGCTTCACAAAAATGAGACAGGAAGGACCTACCAGCCACAGAGGGCTGCCACAGTTCCCTACATGACCTGCTAGTGATGCAGGACTTTCTGACTTAGCACATTATTCCCATATTCCTGAAAGGCCCATCTTCCCTTCTGTTTCCTTTCCCCTATTTTTGCAATCTGGCACTTGCATAGTTTTTTGGAATAAGCAAAAAATATGTGTGCTAATCAGAGGGAAAGGTGGGTGGGGCAGGGGAGGTAGGCTCATAATGCAGTGTGCAGATAATGTTTAAGCTGTACACCTGAGACTGGTATGGTTTGTTTGATTAATGTAACCCCAATAAATTCAATTAATAAAGTAAAAAAAGGAGCAGCAAGATGGTGATAGAGTAGATGGACGTACCAACTTCCACCTTCCAGAACCAAAATGGATTGCAACTTAATTTTAGAACCATAATCTAGAAAAATCAACTTTGGACTAAATTAAGATGACTCTTCAACCAAGGAACACTGAAGAAGCCACACTGAGACTGGTAGGAAAAGCGGAAACTCAGAGAGGGCTGCCCAGCTCCCCGGAGTGAACGACAGCCAGGAGAGACTTGTGTGGCGGGAAGTGAGTTTAGCAGAGAGGGGAGGGTCCTGAGTCCCAGGAACAAAGCCTCAGCCTGCAGCCCCAGAGCCTAGAAGAGGCGTATGGACAGTATTTAGCTGGAAACAAGTCAGGACACTGTTTGTGAGAAAGAGACCGATTTCTCAGACCCAGATTCTTCTTAAAGGGACTGAGCAGGAAACCTCTCTCACAACCACCCACCCGGGGCTCTGGAGGATGGGAGACAGGAGAGGACTGGAGCAGTGGGAAGAGAGTGTAATCTAGGAGGCACAGGGAGAAACACTTTGAGGGACAGCCACCCTAACCCCTGGGCTGAGTCACTCCCCAAATCCAAAGTGAATATTTCCCCTGGAACCAGCAATACCAGCAAAGGGAAACAGGACACCAGCCAAACAAGCTCTCCCGGGGCACTCAGAGCAGAATTGCTTAGAAGGAGGGTGCTTTCAGGACCACAGTATTGAGTGTTAGGATCTGAGCTGCAGTGCCCCCACCCACACGGCTAAGGGCTTGCCGGAGGGTGGGTGGAGGTGGAGTGCGGAAGTATGGCTCTGCCAGCAGGGGCAGAAGCCGGCTGGCCACTACTGAGGCCCAGGTGTAAGCTCAGTCTTGCCCGGCTGGGGCAGAAGGGATGCAGGAAGGTGGTTAAGTCCACCTGTGGGCCCACCTGCAATCCCGCCTGCAGGGGAAGGGCAAGAGCCTCGGAAGGGGCAGAGACCCACCGCTGAGCGAGGGTGCACTGGTGTACAGCCTCACCCAGCCCACGGAACAGTGGCTAGCAGCCCCATGCGTGAGCTGGCTCCTCCTGCGGGGGTGGGGCGAAAGCCCAGAACAGGCAGATATCGGCAGCTGAGCAAAGGTGCTAACCCCTGCCTGCGGTACCAAGGCTTGCGGCCCAGCACAGCACATAACCCCATCCTCAGGGGCGGGGCAAAGGCCAAGACCCTTGAGGCTTATAGACCGGAGCACATGATCACAGCCCCTCCCATGGAGGAGAGGCGTAAAGCGCAAGAACAGCCCTAGTGGGCTGGCACCGGCAACACACATACTGGAACTCCCTAGGCAGCATGGGCAGAAGGGGTGGTGGGCCTGCAGATAGACCGCATCTAGGGAATGCAGAGGCCACACCCATTGGACTCCAGTGGCCAAAACCTTCTTATACACAGACAAAAAGGGAAGGCAGAGAAATGCAACACAAATGAATCAAGAGAAATCCCCAGGAAAGGACCTGAATGAGTCAAATATAACCAAATTACTGATGCAGAGTTTAAATAATGATTGTTAGGATGCTCAAATATCTTAGAACAACAATAATGGTTATTACGAACACCTAAATAAAAAGATAGCAAATATAAAAAAGGACATTGAAATAATAAAAAAGAATCAGTCAGAAAGGACAAATACAATATCAGAAATGATGACCACAATAGAAGGAATTAAAGCAGGATGGATGAAGCTGAGGATCAAATGAGCAAGTTAGAGGACAAGATAAATGAAGGCAGAGAAGCAGAGCAGAAAAAAGAAAAGAGACTCAAAAAGTCTGAGGAAACTCTAAGAGATCTCTGTGACACATGAAGAAAAATAACATCACATCATAAGGGTTCCTGAAGAAGAAGAGAAAGAACAAGGGATAGAAACTTTGTTCAATCATATCATAGCTAAAAATTTCCCTAAATTAATGCAAGAAAGTCTCACAAGTTCAAGAAGCACAGAGAACTCCATTAAAGAGAAACCCAAAGAAATCTACACCAAGACACATCGTAATTAAAATACCAAAGCTAAGTGATACAGAGAAAATATTAAAAACTGTTAGAGAAAAAAAGGCTATCACCTACAAAGGATCCCCCATAAGGATGACATCCGACTTCTCAACAGAAACACTTGAGGCCAGAAGGGAATAGCAAGAAATATTCAAAGTAATGCAGAACAAGAGCCTACAACCAAGAATACTTTATCCTGCTAGGCTATTGTTTAAAATTGAAGGAGAAATAAAAAGCTTCCCAGACAAAAAACAAAACAAAAAACAAAAAAAAAAAAACCTCAAGGAATTCACTACAACCAAACCAATGCTGCAAGAAATGCTAAGGGGCCTGTTGTAAACAGATCAAAGGGGAGAAAACATATAGCTAAAGAGGAATACAGCTTTAAAGAATAAAATGGCAATAAACAACGACATATCAATAATAATCTTAAATGTAAATGGATTGAATGATCTGATCAAAAGACATAGGGTAGCTGCATGGATAAGAAAACAGGACCCATATATTATATATGCTGTCTATAAGAGACAAACCTTAAAAGATGCACATAGACTGAAGGTAAAAGGATGGAAAAATTTATTTCATGCAAATGGAAATGAAAAAAAGGCTGGGGTAGCAATACCTATATTAGATAAAATGGACTTTAAAACAAAGGCTATATTGAGAGATGAAAGTTACTACATGATGATAAAGGTAGCAATCCCACAGGAAGATATAACCATTATAAATATCTATGCACCTAATATAGGAGCACCTAAATATATAAAGCAGACTTTGCTGGATATAAAGGATGAGATCAACAGCAATACTATAATATTAGGGGATTTCAATACCCCACTAACATCAATCACTAGATAGATCTTCAAGAAAGAAAATTAACAAAGAAACAGCAGACTTAAAGGACACACTAGATCAACTCGATTTAATAGATATCTTCAGAACTTTTCACCCTAAAGTAGCAGAATATACATTCTTTTCAAGTGCTCATGGTACATTCTCTAGGATAGACCACATGTTAGGGCACAAAAGCTGTCTCAACAAACTTAAGACTGAAATCATATCAAGCATTTTCTCTGATCACAATGGCATGAAACTAGAAATCAACCACAATAGAAAAACTGAAAAATACTCAAATACTTGGAAACTAAATAGCATGTTATTAAATAATGAATGAGTTAACAATGCGATCAAAGAAGAAATTAAAAAATTCCTAGAAACGAATTATAATGAGCATACATCAACTCAAAATTTATGGGACATAGAAAAAGCAGTACTGAGAGGGAAGATCATAGCATTATGAACTCAAGAAGCTAGAAAAAGCTCAAATAAACAACTTGACCCTGCATTTAAAAGAACTAGAAAAAGAACAGCAAGTAAAGCCCAGAGGTAGCAGAAGGAAGGAAATAATAAATATCAGAGCAGAAATAAGTGACATAGAGGCTAAAGAAACAACACAGAGGATCAATGAAATGAGTAGCTGATTCTTTGTAAAGGTAAACAAGACCGATGAACCTTTAACCAGATTCACCAAGAAAAAAAGAGAGAGGACTCAAATATATAAAATTAGAAATGAGAGTGGAGAAATAACAACTGACACAACAGAAATACAAAATATTGTAAGAAAATACTATGAAGAACTTTATGCCAAAAAACTAGACAACCTTGATGAAATGGACAAATTCCTTGAAACATATAATATTCCAAAAATTAATCTGCAAAAATCAGAAAACATAAAGAGATCAATTACAACAAATGAGATCGAAACAGTTATCAAAAAACTCACAACAAAGAAAAGTCCTGGGCCTGATGGCTTCACAAGTGAATTCTACAAAATATTCAAAGAAGAACTAACTCCTAACCTTCTCAAGCTATTTCAAAAAATTCAAGAGGAAGGAAGACTTCCAAGCTCCTTTTATGAGGCGAGCACAATTCTGATTCCAAAACCAGGCAAAGACAACACAAAGAAAAAAAAATTGTAGGCTAATATCCCTGATGAATATAGATGCTAAAATCCTAAAGAAAATATTAGCAAACCAGATCCATCAATATATGAAAAAAATCATACATCATGATCAAGTGAGATTTATTCTCAGGAGGCAAGGCTGGTACAATATTCACAAATCAATCAATGTGATTCATCACATAAACAAAAGGAAGGAGAAAAACCACATGATAATTTCAATAGATGCAGAAAAAGCATTTGATAAAATCCAGCACCCATTCATGATCAAAACTCAGCAAAGTGGGAATACAGGTAACATACCCCAACATGATAAAGGCCATCTATTGAAAAACCCACAGCCAACATCATACTCAATGGACAAAAATCAAAACCAATCCCGTTAAGATCAGGAACAAGGCAGGGATGCCCCCTTTCACCACTCTTATTCAACATAGTTTCAGAAGTCCTAGCCACAGCAATCAGACAAGAAGAAGAAATAAAAGGCATTCAAATTCAAAAAGAAGAAGTAAAACTATCATTATTTGCAGATGATATGATATTGTATATAGAAAACCCTAAAGTCTCAGTCAAAAAACTACTGGACTTGATAAATGAATTCAGTAAGGTGGCAGGATATAAAATTAATACTCAGAAATCAGAGGCATTTTTATACACCAACAATGAACTGTCAGAAAGAAAAATTAAGGAAACAATCCCCTTCACTATTGCAACCAAAAAAAATAAAGTACCTAGGAGTAAATTTAACCAAGGAGATTAAAGACTTGTACCTGGAAAATTAGAAAACATTGATAAAAGAAATCAAGGAAAATACAAACAAGTGGAAGCATATACCGTGCTCATGGTTAGAAATAATAAACATCATTAAAATGTCTATATTACCCAAAGCAATTTATAAATTCAATGCAATACCAATTAAAATACCAATGACATACTTCAAAGATATAGAACACATATACCAAAAGTTTATATGGAACCAAAAAAGAACATGAATAGCTTCAGCAATCTTGAAAAGGAAGAATAAAGTGGGGGGTATCACACTTCCTGATATTAAGTTATACTACAAGGCCATTGTACTCAAAACAGCCTGGAACTGGCATAAAAACAGGCATATAGATCAATGGAACAGAACAGAGAACCCAGAAATAAACCCACACTTTTATGGACAACTGATATTTGACAAAGGAGGTAAGAGCATACATTGGATGGAGTAAAGACAGCCTCTTCAACAAATGGTTTTGGGGAAATTGGACAGCTACCCGCAAAAAACTGAAACTAGACCACCAACTTACACCATTCACAAAAATAAAATCAAAATGGATAAAAGACTTAACTGTAAGCCATGAAACCATAAGCATCTTAGAAGAAAACACAGGCAGTAAGCTCTCCAACATCTATTGCAGCAATATATTTGCCGGTTTATCTACATGGGCAAGTGAAATAAAAGTCAGGATAAACAAATGGGACTATATCAAACTAAAAAGCTTTTGCACAGCTAAAGGCAATAAGAACAGAATAAAAAGACAAACTACACAATGGGAGAACATATTCGACAATATGTCTGATAAAGGGTTAATAACCAAAATTTATAAAGAACTTGTAAAACTCAACACCAGGAAGACAAACAACCCAATCAAAAAATGGGCAAAAGAGATGAACAGATACTTCTCCAAAGAGGACATACAGATGGCCAATAGGCATATGAAAAAATGCTCAACATTACTAATCATTAGAGAAATGCAAATTAAAACCACAATGAGATATCACCTCACACCAGTCAGAATGGGGCTCATCAACAAAACAACACAGAATAAGTGCTGGCGAGGATGTGGAGAAAAGGGAACCCTCCTGTACTGCTGGTGGGAATACAGACTGGTGCAGCCACTGTGGAAAACAGTATGGAGATCCTTCAAAAATTAAAAATCGAACTGCCTTTTGACCCAGCTATCCCACGTTTAGAAATATACCCCAAGAACACCATAGCACTGTTTCAAAAGGAGAAATGCACCCCCATGTTATGGCAGCATTGTTCACAATAGCGAAGATCTGGAAACAGCCCAAGTGTCTGTCAGTGGACGAGTGAATTAAAAAGCTTTGGTACATATATACTATGGAATACTATGGGGCCATAAGAAATGATGACATTGGATCATTTACAACAACATGGATGGACCTTGAAAACATTATACTGAGTTAAATAAAGAAAACAAGAAAACCTTCGTATACTTAACAATTCGATCTTGAACTACTATATTTTCTCATGTATAAGACGCTCCCATGTATAAGACACACCTTAATTTGGGGGCTCGAAATTTGAAAAAAGAAATGTATTGCATAGTCATTGAACTCAAGTTTTATTCATCATAAAATTCATATAACTCCTCATCACTCTCAAAACTCCCATCCATTAACTTGTCCTCATCTGTGTCTAATGACAAATCACTATCTACAACAGTGAGCACAAAAACAAGTGCGAAAAAGTGATAAATGCCACTGTGGAAAACAGTATAGAGATTCCTCAAAAAGTTAGAAATGGAACTGCCCTTCTGACCCAGCCATCCCACTTTTAGGAATATACCTCAAGAACACTGTAGCACTGTTTCCTAAGGAGAAATGCACCCCCATGTTTATGGCCGCATTGTTCACAATATCGAAGATCTGGAAACAGCCTAAGTGTCCGTCAGTGGACGAGTGGATTAAAAAGCTTTGGTACATATATACAATGGAATACTATGGGGCCATGAAAAATAAGGAAATATTACCTTTTGCAACAATATGGAGTGACCTGGAAACTATTATGTTGAGTGAAATAAGCCAGGCAGAGAAAGAAAAATATCATATGACCTCACTCATTTGAGGAATCCAAGGAATAATGAGAACTGAGGAACGGAACTGAGACAGAGGAGGGATCAAAGGGACCAGAGGAAAAGAGGACAGAGGGAAAGGGGATGATAGGATGGGATAATCCTAAAGGGAAGGGGGGAGGGCGCTGTAGGGAGGGGGGCAAGGAAGATGTTGAGGGGAATAGAGGGAATAGGGGGGATGCATTTGGGGTGACCCTAGAATCTGTGTAAGCACAATTAATTAAATAAAAAAAGCGGGAAATGCAAGTAAAAAAAACCCTACAATCACTGTATAAGACGCACCCAGTTTTTAGATCCCACATTTATCGAAAAAAGGTGTGTCTTATACATGGGGACATACGGTATTGACTGTCACACTGACAATATCTAAATAGAGTACTCAATATAGCCTACAACTGTAAATCTTTAAAACTATAAAGCTGACCTCATTTATTATTAAATTAATGTTAAACTGAGCACCTTTAGTCAAACAAAATATTAAAGAATAAAAGCAGACAGTTTTGCACATAAGGGCTTTTAATGTGAGCAATAATATTTTAAACTCCATTTCAAGCATCACATAAAATTTTTAAATACACTTTTTAGTGTTTAATGTGTTAAGAGCACAGTCTACATCTATATTCTTAAATTCATCATGCAAAATTTCAGTTTTTATCATGACAACTTATAAACTGAAAGTCTTTCTCACCAACGAAAATTCCAAACAAACACAAATTTTGCTAGTTTTACAACGTTTGTTATATTTGTAAATCGAATCTCTAATCAGTCACTAAAATCCCTAAAACCCTCACAACATTAACTGGAGTGTACACATGATTATAGAAAAAAGGGAACACTATTTAAAAACAGGGGCATTAAAAATAACATTTAGGGAAATAAATATAAGTTTGATCCTCTATTTATTTTTCCTCAGGAAAAAGAGTTGCTTTTTTTTCCCCCTGGCAATAAGAGGAAATGTAGACACAACTAAACAAGGACCAAAAAAAAAAAAAAAAAAATCCTTATAAACATATGGATAATAAATCAAGTGATTTTAAAATTTTGCAAATATTAAAATTCTCATTCGCTATGCAAGCAGTATTTAAAATTACACCGCTGCTCCACTTATGTGCGGCATAACTTATTTCCTGCTGTTCTAAATCAAGTTAGTCAAATTATTCTCAAGCATAAATTACATTTAGGGAGTAATTTAGGTACTTTGGGACATACTTCAACACTTTCAGGCCATTAAGATGGTGCTCAATTCCATAAAATAGATTTGAATAAATAACACCCAAGTAGCCTTCGGACGAATCCACTGTGGCTTTGTATTTAGGTCTGCTAACTCAGCAGTGGGCTGCTGGTTATTTCCGCCCCCATATTTCATCTTTGATGGGGGAAGTGGGAGGGGTCTCAGATCAAGTCTCCTGGTTCAAAAGGTAGGTAAGTGTAAGTTGACTGAGTTCTTTGCGTCACCCTATAGAGTACCTGCTCCCGTAGCAAACCATTCCTCAGCCCCACTTTTGCAGAAATAAAATGATTTCATAAACCCTAAGTATACTAGCAGGTGTGAAGTATTTGCTACAGAATCTGACTCAACCTGAGAAGCTGTCCCAGGACTCTGACTCTCCTTACGTCTCTCCTACACCTTTCAATTTTTCTTCCTAAGACATTGGCCCAGATAATCTTTGCTCTCGTACTTAATATATACTGTATACAGAGAGCCCTCGTCCACATATGTCTAATTCAAGTCTGCTCCAGTTGTCTGACTGTCTCACTGGACCCCTCACTGGACACAGGCTTGTACCTGAACCCACGTGCTCGCCTCCTGCGGTAGGTAGAGCACAGCAGTCAGACTGCCTAGGTTGGAACCCTGGCTCCACCATTTACTGTGTGGCCTTGGGTAAGTAAGTGACCTCTCTGAAAAGTGATCATAAACACAGTGCCGACCTCCGTAGGTTACTTCACACAATCTGTCTAAATTTCTTCAAACAGTGTCCAACAGTATTCAACAAATACAAGTAGTGGTTTGTATTACTATTACTCTGCCTCTACTGGGCTTGGCTTTTCAAATGCAAATTATGTCACTAATAGAGGACCCAAGACATGACAGTGTTTCTCTTGTCTCCACTAGACATTGGAGAAATGATTTTATCTTTAATTTGAGGATTTAAAAGTAATTACATAGACAATGTCATTAGCCTGCTCATAGAAGCTGAATCATTACTCAGCATGGAATCCATGGTTGTCCCATATGTTATATACATATTTTTAGAGATATATTTTTATTTGAATTTATTGGGATGACATTAGTTTGCAAATCCACCTTTTATTATTAAACATGCTAATATACAGAAGAATTTATATACTGTGACCATTAATTTAAGAAGAGGAAATTAAAAAAATAATAATTCTAGCAGCTAGAAATCCCTCTTGAACCCCTTCCCAATCACTAGTCCGTCCTGCCCACTCCCTTCCATGTATCCTCTCTCCTAGCTTTCTTGGTAATCATTCCCTTAGAGCTTTGTAACTTAAATATGCATTACTACCACTAGAGTTTGGTTGCTGTATGTTTTTGACTGGAACCATATAGTATGTATTCTTTTGTGTGAGGGTCCATTGCTGTATAATATTTCATTGTGCAATTTTTTTAACTGATAATATTTAGGTTGTGTTAGTTAGGAGCTATTACAATGCTGCTATAGACAGTCCCGTACCTCTCTCCTGGAATGTGTGCACAAGAATTACTGTTGAGCATATACCTTAAGAGAGACAGACAGACAGACAGGAACAGACAGGAAGGGAGAGAGATGAGAAGCATCAGTTCTTTGTTTCAGCTCCTTAGTTGTTCATTGATTGCTTTCTCATATGGGCCTTGATGGGGGGGGGGCTCCAGCCAAGCCAGTGACCCCTTGCTCAAGCCAACAACCTTGGGCTCAAGCCAGCGACCATGGGGTCATGTCTATGTTCCCACTATTAAGCCAGTGACCCCACACTCAAGTTGGTGAGCCTGCACTCAAACCGGATGAGCCTGCGCTCAAATCAGCAACCTCAGGATTTCAAACCTGGGTCCTATGGGTCCTCCACATCTCAGGAAGATGCTCTATCAACTGCACCACTGTCTGGTCAGGCTGCCAATCTTTAACATTACTAAATAGTGCCAAATGGTTTTCACTCCTATTTACAATTTATAGTATAAGTAGCAGTGTATAAGAATACCACTTGATCCATATTCTCTGCACTACCTTGTACTACGAGACTTTTACATTTTAACCATTCTGGTTGGTATACAGTGATATCTTATTTTAGGTTTAATTTGCAACTTCCTGATTTCTAATGGAGATGGCAAACTCTATGTTTATTGGCCATATAAATATCTTAATTCGTGAATATGACAAAAGTCTTCTTGTGAAACACAAGCCACGTTTGTTATTTAATACAAAGTGATCACTCCGTAAGCATTACCCAGATCAAGATATTAAATGTTGTCAGCAGATATTAAATGTGTTCCCCTTTTTCCTTTTCAAGGACTTACCCCAATTTTCCATACGATTGTCTGCTTTTATCTTAAAGATTTGTAGAAATTCTTCATAATTATGGATGCAGACACGTCATCAATTATATGTGTATTCCAAATATCTTTTCCTTCGCTGTGGCTTCCATTTGCTCTCTCAATATCATCTTCCTTTTTTTTATAATTAAGACCAAGTTAATACTGAGAGCACTAGAGTAAGAGTTAGGAGACAGGTTCTTTTTTTAATTTTTATTTTTTTATTCATTTTAGAGAGGAGAGAGATTGAGAGAGAAAGAGAGAGAGAAGGTGGGGAGGAGCAGGAAGCATCAACTCTCATATGTGCCTTGACCAAGCAAGTCCGGGGTTTCAAACCGGCAACCTCAGCATTTCCAGGTCGACGCTTTTATCCACTGCGCCACCACAGGTCAGGCTCAATATCATCTTTGATGTACGAAAGTTGTTAATGTATAATAGAGTCCAGTTTATTATTTTTATTTATGAGTGCTTTATACACATATTTATGAAATCTTCCTTTACTCAACATTCATTAACATGTTCTCCTATACTTTGTTGTAAATTTTATTAATTTTCTTATTTTTGTGTATACTATGAAAAAGGCTGTGTGTATATACATATAATATAATATATAATATATATTGCATATATATATTCTAAGCAGGATATTCTATTTTAATTTTTAAGGTATGCATACAGAACAAAATAATAGGTGTAAACTGGAAAAGTGAACATATTCCCACTTCACACACCCCTCAATTCTGCTAGTTAGACTCTTCCTTGTAAATAAAAGCTTTTCAATTTGAAATATTTATAGAGTAAGGCAAAGAAATAAACAAATACAGTGGCATCCAGTGATACCTTTTCCGTTTCATTTTATTGTTTTCAATATATCTTCACTAGCACTTTTATAGCTCTGGATTGACATTTTATCGTGTAACACCCTGTTTATTTTATCCTCTTAATCCTCTCTAGGTTGTGAGAGTCTGAGTCTCAGGCTTCGAACCCATTGGAATGGTCCTTTGATTTGAAGTCTCTCACAATGGTTTTCATAATTGAATTTAGAAAATCACTTCCATTCCTTCATTCTCTCTCATCATGGCTAAATTTCCACACATTTCCCCCTTGTTTCTCATAATAACTTTTCATTTATTGCCATGTGAACAAACAGAAAAGACAGACTTTATTTGAACTGGATCACTCACATCAGCACTTAATGTAACCTCTTTCCAATCATAGGGGACCCTTCTGCCATGCTTAAAGGATACAGGGACCTTATTACATCAAAAAGAAAAATATAAATAACTAGTTCACCTACATACTATAGGTAATCTCTTGAATTTCCTGTCTGTATATTTTCCTATACAGTCTTATTCACTCTTAAAGATTGATATAATATTTACAACAGAGGTTGATAAACTTAATCAACTTCTTCCTTCCCTTCCCTACTCTTCCCTACTCTTCCCTTCCCTTCCTTCCCTTCCCATTCCTTTTCCCTCCCTCCCTCCCTCCCTCCCTCCCTCCCTCCCTCCCTCCCTCCCTCCCTCCCTCCCTCCCTTCCTTCCTTCCTTCCTTCCTTCCTTCCTTCCTTCCTTCCTTCCTTCCTTCCTTCCTTCCTTCTTTCCTTCCTTTTATTAAGTGAGAGGTGGAGTGGCAGAGAGATAGACTCCCACAGGCATCCCCACTGCGATCCACTCAGCAAGACCCCTACCTGGTGATGATCTGCTCATCTGGGGCCACTGCTCTGTTACTCAGCAACTGAGCTATTTTAGCACCTGAGATGAGGCCATGGAGCAATCCTCAGTGCCCAGGGCCAACTTGCTTGAACCATTTGAGCAATGGCTGCAGGAGTAGGAGAGAGAGATACAGAAGGGAAAGAGGGAAGGGTGGAGAAGCAGATGGTCACTTCTCTTGTGTGCCCCAACTGTGAATCAAACCCGGGACTTCCAGATGCCAGGCCCAAGCTCTATCCTTGAGCCAACTGGCCAGGGCCTTCAACTTCTTTAATATAAATATTTTAGGTTTTGTTAGCCATGCAGTTTTTGTTACAATTATTGAACTCTGCCATTGTATCTTAAAATCAGCCATAAACTGAACATAAGCAAATGTGTTTGGCTAGACCCTGATTAAACTTTAAAAAGAAAACAAAAAAAGAACAGGTGTGCCCTGGAGGGATAGCTTTGTTGCTAAGAGCATTGTCCCAATATGCAAAGGTTGCAGGTTCGACCCCTGGTCAGGGCACATACAAGAGCAGAAGAACAAGTGGATGCTTTTGTCTCTCTTCTCTCTCTCTCCCCTTGCTCTTTTTTTCTAAATCAATAAGTAAATTAAAAACTAGTGCTGGGCCAGATTTGGCCTATCGGCTGCAAGTTACCTGCCTTTCATCTATAAACTTACCACCACAAAGCCCCAAATATTGGCCCTTGCCTCAGCTCCATAATCAGCTGTTTTTTGGGACTATTCTCACCAAAACATTCTATGTGCACATCAAACATGACATTTTAATAGTTTCTCATTTTTTCTCCTCTAAGTCTTGCCTTATAATTTTAGCTAATGATTGTCAAGCCAGAAATCTCTCCGAGGTCAGGCTTTATTCCTCCTTTTGTTTCCACCATATTTGTCACCATCTCCCACCAATTCTAAACAGAAACGACTCTTTTAACATGGCCTATTCCTTCTAGTCTTACTGCCATGGCCTTTCTTCAAATCCCTTACTACCTTTATCTCAGTCGTATTAGTCTTATTCCAATTCACCTCTCCCTATCATCATTGTCTGGCCACCCTCTGACTTCTGTCCACACTGTCATCTCTCCTTAATGGTTCCAACACAAACATTCACATAGCTCACATGTATAACCAACAATTAATTTTACAGAGAGAAGAATGGGGTAGGGTGGGGGGAGTGGGAAGCATCAACTTGTAGTAGTTGCTTCTCTCATGTGCCTTGACGAGGCAAGTCCAGGGTTTCAAACTGACGACCTCAGCATTCTAGGTCAATGCTTTATCCACTGCATCAAAACAGGTCAGACTTAACCAGCCCTTGAAAACACTGAATATCTCAAAACTTCCATAACAATCCAAAAGAAATCTTAAAATTCTTTAGATTTCTAATTATATTAATTATATATATTGATAATTTTGCTGGTCTCTCATTAATTCATGTCTGGATGGGCTCCGAAACAGGTATTGTCATAGTCCCCCTTCCTTACAAGTAGGCAGGCCTGTGAAGGAGAAGGTCAACTAGGAAAGGCTCATCAATGACCTTAAGACATCTTAAATAATAAGGGCTTTTAGAGCTATAAGTACAAACAAACACAAAAATATATAGTGGTGGGCAAAAGTAGGTTTACAGTTGTAATACAAATTAATACTACAATATTTACTACATAATAATACAAGAATAAACTCTGTTGCATGTACTCACAGTTGTAAACCTACATTTGCCCATCCCATTCATGAAAAATCTATACACACAAAGATGTGTATATGTATGTGTGTGTGTGTGTATATATATATATATATATATATATATATATATATATATATATATATATGTTTATACACACATACACAAAAACTCAAGCATATTATTTTGTCTTAGGAAGAGACACCATAAACATCCCTGAGATAAATTTATAACTACTCACATAAGTAGGGATCCATATTTTCACCTAGTCTTGACATCTGATTATTTAGGTAGGTAATTTTAAAAAACTAAAACAGCCTGACTAGGTGGTGGCACAGTGGATACAGCACTGACCGGCAATGCTGAAGACCCAGGTTTGCAACCTTCAGGTCAATGACTTGAGCGCGGAGTTGCTGGCTTGACCATGGGATCACAGACATGAATGACTCCAAGGTTGCTGGCTGGAGCAAGGGGTACTGGCTCAGCTGGAGCCCCCCCTACCCCATCAAGGCACATATGAGAAGCAGTCAATGAACAACAAAGTGCTGCAACTATGAGTTGATGATTCTCATCTCTGTCTGTCCCTGTCTCTCTCTCCCTCACAAAAAAAAAAAAAAAAAAAAAAAAAAAAAAAGAAAAAAAAGAAAAAAAGTGAAACATAAGTATCTCTGATATTTGTAACATTGCTGGTATTCCATAAACCTCCTTTGTCCTTCTCTTTTCTAAACATCTCTGCCACAGTCCCAAGTCCCAGCAGACCAATGACAATTGTGTAAAAGGGTGCAATATTTGACAATTCTGTCATGATGGAAAAATATTCAGGGTATGCTATTCCTGTACTGGTTCTGAAAAAAAATAACAATGTAGGTTTATGCTAATACTAACCTAAAAATTATGCAATTTCAATGTCTTGATTTGGCACAATTAGCAGCATGTAAAAATACCCAAAGTAGTAAAAATAGTTTGCTATTAGGAACTGTAATGTTACC
Source organism: Saccopteryx leptura (assembly GCF_036850995.1). Classification (NCBI taxonomy): domain Eukaryota; kingdom Metazoa; phylum Chordata; class Mammalia; order Chiroptera; family Emballonuridae; genus Saccopteryx; species Saccopteryx leptura. Next base: position 25,035,498 of record NC_089516.1, read on the forward strand.
TTTAATAGTAGGATCTTCTGGACAAATTAACTACACAAACTGAATCAGCAGTCTAACTTAAATAACTTGAATTTCTAAAAAAGTTTAGAAAGGTAGTACTCCTTCTGAGGAGCTGATATATTCATGGATAGTCTTACAAAATGTGAACATTTTATTTAGTTCAAATTTATATATATATTCTAGCATATAGTCCAAATGAAAATAATACAGTGTTTGACATCATAGCTTCTAACTCCTATCTTTAATTTGTTGGCTCGAGGGGATGTTGAAATAAGGATGTCTTTCTCTTCATTCAAATACAAACATGAAATTGATACTGGAAATTTTACCTAGAAATAGCAGCAAAAAAAAAAAAAGGCAAAAACCCATAGATATATGCTAAGCACTCTACTATGCACTTAAGATTCAAATCAATATTAATAACTTCAACACCTTAGGGTAGGTACTATTACTATATTAATTTTGCAGAGGTGAAAACTGAGACTTTGGGAGGCAAAGCAATTGTTCATTTCTGAGCAGAAATGTAAGGCACCACTATTGTCAAATAAGACTAGTTTCTAGTGTATGTGGTTTTTACATTTTGCATCATTAGAATAAATAAACATCATATTATCTCATGGAAGGCAATAACTCGTACTTCTATAACATACTGTCCTCTTGCGCATAAAGCATGCTGTTATTGTTCAGTTCCACTCCTATATATCTGAGCAACATAAATCTTCTATTAAAGAGGAAACGATTAACAAATGACCTGACCTCATTTTTAAGCCTCATTTTCCCCAACTAACATCTCTTCTTTATAGTCACATTGTATTGAGTATAGCACACTCTCTAATCACATGAAATTTATCCTGATTTTCCAGGAACACCCTTCATGGTTCCTCATCTTGTTGTTGTTGTTTTCTTCATAAAATATCTTGTCTTCCACATGCAGCCCCATGTTTATTGCAGCATTGTTCACAGTGGCCAGGACATGGAAACAACCAAAAAGCCCGTCAATAGATGACTGGATAAAGAAGATGTGGCACATATACACTATGGAATACTACTCAGCCATAAGAAATGATGACATGGGATCATTTACAGCAAAATGGTGGGATCTTGATAACATGATACGAAGCGAAATAAGTAAATCAGAAAAAACCAGGAATTGCATTATTCCATACGTAGGAGGGACATAAAAGTGAAACTAAGAGACATTGATAAGAGTGTGGTGGTTACGGGGGGGGGGGAGGGAGAGGGAAAGGGGGAGGGGGAGGGTCACAAAGAAAACTAGATAGAAGGTAACAGAGGACAATCTGACTTTGGGTGATGGGTATGCAACATAATTGAACGACAAGATAACCTGGACTTGTTATCTTTGAATATATGTATCCTGATTTATTGATGTCACCCCATTAAAAAAATAAAATTAAAAAAAAATATCTTGTCTTCAAATGTTATTTCTCCTAGCTTTTCTGTCCAGATAGAACTTCCTCCTTCAGAGCCTTTCTAAAGCTCCCAATTATACTGCTCACATATGAAGCACTAAAATATCCCCTAAGTTTTGTGAATAGTATAGAAATAATCTATTATCTCTTTGAACTTTCCTAACACTCCTTTCATCCTGCTTTAAAGAATTTATTCCATTCTAATTTATATTAGTGTCATTACAGCCAAACTACAGTAAATGTTCTCTGAGGGTAGAAACTATGTTTAATCACTATTTTTACCTTCTATAACAGGTACTCATAAATACTCTTGAACATAACTTTTGCAGATTCAAAATTAACTTAAGTTTAATACTTTTAATTGGTACCCGTTTTGAATTATTACACCTTTTAATAGGAAAGTGTTATGTAGATTAGAAATCCAAAACTATCATCTGTAAAAATGAAGAACATGCTTTTCGGTTTAAAACCGGTCATAGAACAAGGAGGGTGTGTAGAATATGAAATTGGAAGACAGGCAAACACGGGTTTGAATTTCTGCTTTGTTGTTAAATAGTGCTTTGTAAACTTCAGCAAGTAATTTAATTTGTTGATTTCAGAATTCTCATTTGTAAATCAGGCATGACAATATCTACTTCACAGTGTTGTTATAAGAATTAAAATTAATGTGCTCTAGTTTAAGTGCATAGTAAGTGCTAAGGCAATATTGGCAATAATAATGACCATAATGATCATATATAGCTATTTATCTATCTGTTTAACTATCTGTCTGTCTGTCTGTCTTTATACACAAAAGTAGAATGGTATCCTCAGGTAGATCTAGTAGTCTTGTCTTTTAAAACTCATACATTTCACTATGTGTAAAGTGATTTCACTGCTATTGTAACTGAGCAAAACAAAAGTATTACAACAAATGGAGTCATATATCTTTCCTTGTTTCTTTCTGAATGAGGGAGAGACAGCACACTTGATCTGGCTGCAAGAAATTTAACTTCAATCTTTTCTGCTACAGGATAATGAGAAGGGAAAAACAGAGAACAGTATGCTAAGTGGAATAAGTAAATCAGAAAAAGCTAAGAACCATATGATTTCACACATGGATAGGATACAAAAATGAGACCCATGGATATAGAGAAAAGTGAAGTGGTCACCGGGAGGAGGGGGAGAAGGGGAAGGGTAAAGAGGGACAAGTATACAGTGATGGGCACCCAACGCAAGCAACAGTTCAAATTTATCTGAAACCTAGGTATTCTTATTGACCAATGTCATCCCATTAAATTTAATTTCTTTTTTTTTCTTCTTTTCCAAGTGAGAGGAGGGGAGATAGAGAGATCTACCCAGCAACCCCCATCTAGGGCTGATGCTCTGCCCACCTGGGGCCACACTCATAAATGGGCTATTTTTAGTGCCTGAGGCAAAGGCTCCACAGAGCCATCCTCAGCACCTGGGGCCAGTGCATTCAAACCAATTGAACCATGGCTGCAGGAGGAGAAAAGGGGGGGGGGAGAGAGAGAGAAAGAGAGAAGTGAGAGGGAGGGGGAGAGTGGAGAAGCAGATGGCCACTTCTGTGTTCCCTGACCAGGAATCAAACCCCTGACATCCACAGACCAGGCCGACGCTCTACCACTGAGCCAACCAGCCAGGGTCTAAATTGAATTTCTAAGTAAATAAAAATAAATAACTAAAATCACAAGCAAAAAAATGAAGAGTGAATAGATTTTGATCTTCAGAGCAAGTAAGACATTTCAGTATAGTTATCTTCCCAAAGGTATTATTAAAAAAGAAATTCCAAATATGCACAGTAAGATTAAAAAATAGAAAAGTATGACATATTGCTTCTTAGGTTGCCAAAATGTTCATTCCTTCTATAGGCTGTTGCAGCAATTCAAATTGAGATGAGCTTATAAAAGTGTCTGTCTTTTACATGGGGACTCATTTCATTTGACCGTGATTAAAAGTAAAGATTAAGATCACTGGGTATCTTAGAAGATATTTGCTATAAGAGCACAATAACACAATATAAAAATAAAATTGAAACAACTTTTCGCTTTGCTTTATTCTACAGGGGCAACTCTATCTTCTCTCTTATACAGTTTCATTGGGACCATTACCTGCCACCAGACTGCTTTTCCTATTAAGGTATTTATAATTAACAAGAGCCCACACACACATAACAGTTATCATCTACCATATTAATGAACATATACAAGCTATTATTTTTCTAATGTTCACTACATTTTATTTTATTTTATTTTTGGAACAAATCTAGTCAGTGGAAGATTTTTTTTTTAAAAAAGTGACTTCTATAATTGTCAGTCCTTAAAATAATTTCCAAAGAAAGAAAAATTATTCCCACTTTGCTAATATAAGCTGGTCTTGGAATGTGCAGAAACAGTGTTATAGAAAAGGAACAAATATAGAAGCGCCAAATGAAATTGATGGAGAATTAAGTGATGAGATTACACCACAGTAACATTTCAATTAGTAATATAACAATGAGAAAATACCCGTAGGCCATCAGAGGTTTTAAGTATTAAAGAAAATAGAAACCATTTTCAGTGGTCATGACCTATTTTTGCTTGGACTTTCTTATAAAATTACATAAGGCCCTGGCTGAGTGGCTCAGCTGGCTGGAGCATCATCCTGATACACCAAAGTCATGGGTTCGATCCCTGGTCAGAGCACACACAAGAATCAACCGACGAATGCATAAATAAGTGGGACAACAAATCAAGATTTCTCTCTCTCTTTCTTCCCCCTTCTGTCTCTCCCTTCTTCTATCTGTAAAATCAATCAATCAATCAATAATTTTAAAATTAGGTAAGTAGTAATTTCAGGGTAGATTTCTGGTTATGTATATATGACAAATACATGATAAATGAATTAAACGTCAGAAGCCCCTTATTTGAATGTGATGCTTGCCTGACCAGGTGGTGGTGCAGTGGATGGACTGTCGGACTGGGATGCAGAGGACCCAGGCTCGAGACCCCGAGGTCGCCAGCTTGAGCACGGGCTCATCTGGTTTGAGCAAAAGCTCACCAGCTTGGACCCACGGTTGCTGGCTTCAGCAAGGGGTTACTTGATCTGCTATACCCCCATGGTCAAGGCACATATGAAAAGCAATCAATGAACTAAGGTGTCACAATGAAAAACTGATGATTGATGCTTTTCATCTCTCTTCGTTCCTGTCTGTCTGTCTCTACTGTCCCTCTCTCTGACTCTCTCTCTGTCTCTGATAAAAAAAAAAGATTAGAATGTGACGCTCATTTCACTTGAGTCCACTGATGCTATGGACATCTGGAGGGTTTCCCCAGCCTCAGTATGGACATGCCCATGGGAACAGGCCAGTTCTCACATGCTAGCATGTAGGTAAGACACCTCCACTTCAAAATCACTGAAGAAATATCTGACCCCAATCTAGCAAGTGTCAGTCAAGCCAAACTTCATCATATCTGATTTACTACTTTATGAATAAATAACACCCTAAAAACCAGGCCCCTTCTGTGATTTCACACTCCGTCTTATTAAAGCACAAGTACATAAGGGAAATATTCTTGGCATAAAACTACAATATTCATTAAAATTTTTCTTTCCTACACTGGAAGGCACATGTCTAAACCTATGGGAGTTACTTTATTATTTAATTAGAGCCGATTCTTTTCTCTCATTTTTGGTGTTTCATCTGAAGTTTGATTAACATCAGTGTACACTGTGCTCTCAGGTGAGTAAATAGCACTTGTGCAGAAAGAGGAGTGAGCAGAAGCAAAATGCAGCAATAAATCACACACAGAAAAACATGAAGTGTGTATAGACAGAGAGCCTCTAACAAAGTGCCAACCGTCAGAGCCCACTCGAGCTACTCCACAAGAGTGTATGAAGTATAGTATGTGCACACTTTATTTATCCAGTATTTCATTCTATAATAAATACTGAGGGCTTAGTATTGGGGCTGTCAGTGTGTTGAATTCAGGATATAGAGATGGAAAAACTACTATCGCTGCTGAGGAGAAACCTACAGTTCAATATGCACACTGAGTGTCCTGGGAGGATAGGGACCGAAATTGTAGCACGTGCTGTACTTGCCCTTGCACATCCCTTTGCCTTTCCATTTCGAAGTACTGGCTCAACTTCCAAGCTCCAGTACTTAGATTTCTTTGCCTGAGGGCTCTGTCTAGCTGCAGAGGTCTGCTCTGCCCACCAATATGGCAAGCGAAAACACTCAGGAATGAACCCCGGTAGCAGTAACTCTCCACCAATGATTGATGAGAACTGATGTATAAATACGCCAGCTCATATGACACCCACAAGTGGGATATTCCGCAGTATGTTTTCCACTAGCTCCCAGTTTCCTCATGGGGATGAAGCTTCAGATTCCCAAAGTGTTAACTGCCTGGCAAATGCCCCCTTTTTTGGCTTCCTTCTGTTCCCTGTCTCATTTCCCTAAGATGTTCCCTGTATCTCCCAAGTATTATTCTTCAGGGTCTACTTTTGAGGCAATCCAAATGTAGATAGACAAAGACCACACCAGTATAGAGGAGAGTGGATTAATTCTACCCTATGAGACTCAGAGTAGGAGGGACACAGTTGTTACGGAAGGCTTTCCAGTAGAGGAGGGCCTAGATGGGGAGCAGAGATATCTCAGAGAAAAGACGAAGGGCATTATCTGAAGCAGAACAGCATGTGTGAAGGCTTAGCCTCTGTGGTTCGAAATCTAAAGTCCATCACTTAGAGGGCTTGTTAAAACACAGATGACCAAGTTCCACCTTCAGACTTACTAATATTATAGAATGAGACGTTTTATTTCTAAGAAGTTCTCAGCCCTGGCCAGTAGTTCAGTGGACAGAGCATTGGCCCGGTGTATAAACGTCCCAGGTTCGATTCCCAATCAGGGCACACAGAAGAAGCAGCCATTTGCTTCTACTCCCTTACATTTCCTCCTTCTCTCCCTCTTCCCCTCCCACAGCTAGTGACTCAATTGGTTCAAGTGTGGCCCCAGGTGCTGAGAATAACTAAGTTAGAATGCATCAGACTCAGGTGCTAAAAATAGCTTGGTACTTAAGCATCAGCCCTAGATGGGGTTGCTGGATGGATCCCAGTCAGCTTGCATGTGGGACTCTGCCTATCTCCCCACTTATCACTTAAAAAATAAAAAATAATAAAAAGAAGTTCTCAGGTGATGCTGATTGTGCCGAGGTGAGGCCCACACTGTTGAGAACCACTAGCATGGAGGAAATGGCCAAATGATAGGCAGGAAAGAGGGACTAGGTCAAGATTATGAAGGTTCATGGATATCCTGTGACCTAAACTTGTTTTTCTTTTTAGTTCATTATTGCTAAAATTGTTGATTGCAAAAAAGTTACCAAACAAAATTACTAAATAGTTGTAGATTTATGTAATATAATAAATGACAAAATCCTTAGAGAGAGAACATTTAGATATTACTTATAGACTCCTAGCTCAATTATTTCTGAGACTGTTTGGAATATATGTGCCTAATAATCCAGATTTCCCACTAACCCTGACTGTCAGCGTGGCAGCTTCATGCTTCTCGCGAGCTATGAACCTGGGCCACAGCACAACTGGCTGCTCCGACTACTGGCCAGCAGGGCAGTGGGGCCAAAGACATCCATGACCACCAGAAACTGGAAAGCACTCGTTTTCTATAATTGCTCTTGATTGTGAGAACGCATTGCCTTTTGTCGTTGAAAGGGAGGTTTACTCATATTGGCTAATGAAGAGAAGTACAGGTTATTACTAGTTGTCTTTCTGTTTCAAACATGTCTAAATGGTAAGTTTTGAATTACTGCTTCAACCTTCATTCTAGTAATTGTCTTGTTCAGATTTTGTATTTCTTCATGATTCAGTCTTGGTAGGTTGTCCATTGTAGGAATTTAATCATTTCTTCTAAACCAGGGGTCAAGAACCTATGGCTTGCGAGCTAGATGTGGCTCTTTTGATGGCTGCATCTGGCTTGTAGACAGATCTTTAATAAAAATAATAATAATGTTAAAAATATAAAATATTCTCATGTATTACAATCCATTCATTTTCTACTGCTCATGTTCATGATTGTGGGTGGCTGGAGCCAATCACAGCTGTCCTCCGGGACAACACCAAACTTTTATTGGATAATGCGTAATGTACATGGGTCGTTGTATGGCTATCACGGAATTACATTTTAAAATATGTGGCATTCATGGCTCTCTCAGCCAAAAAGGTTACCGACTCCTATTTTAAACTGTCCAACTTGTTAGCATATCCTTATTCACAGAATTCTCTTACAAATATTTGTTTTTGTGTGCTATCAGTTGTAATGTCCCCTCTTTATTTCTAATTTTATTTATTTGAGTCCTCTCTCTATTCTTGGTAGATAATATTCGTGCTATATTTCTAATTCTCTCCCCCATCGTGGACATAGTGGCAATTATAATTCCCTGTTCTCTTAAAGTTAGGTGTGGCCTTGTGACTCGCTTTAGATAATAAAACGCAATGAAAAGGACATGTATGTAACTTCTGGGTAAAAGCACTGAAGAGTCAGGGTAGTATTTTTCATGCACTCGTTCCTGTTATGGAGAACCCTAAGGCTGCCTGTTGTGATGACAGGATGATAGAAATCCAGCGCCTCAATCAGCTGAGGTCCTTGAGTGACTATAGTGATCACAACCCATTGATGGCCTATGCTGTGTGTGCAGCAAGGAGAAGAAGTGAATCTTCGCTGTTTCTAGCCAATGAAATTTTGGGGTTGTTTGTGACGGTAGCATAACATAGCCAATCAGGACTAATACGCTGTATTCCTGTTTCCTGGTTTCCTTTCTCATATGGTGAAGCACTTTCTCTTACAGATTTCTGGGGGGGGGGGGGTGGCTTAAAGGAGGCACGTTTTTGAGACTTTGTCTGAAAATGACTTTATTCTCTCCTCATACTAAATTTTTCATTTTTTTCAGAGGTTAAAATTTATCAGTTGTTGAGTAACAAACTATCCTAAAATTTAGCATCTTTTTAAAAAATTATTTTAAGAAGGCCCTGGCCGGTTGGCTCAGTGGTAGAGCGTCGGCCTGGCGTGCAGAAGTCCTGGGTTCGATTCCCGGCCAGGGCACACAGGAGAAGCACCCATCTGCTTCTCCACCCCTCCCCCTCTCCTTCCTCTCTGTCTCTCTCTTCCCCTCCCGCAGCTGAGGCTCCAGTGGAGCAAAGATGGCCCGGGTGCTGGGGATGGCTCCTTGGCCTCTGCCCCAGGCACTAGAGTGGCTCTGGTCGCAGCAGAGCGACGCCCCGGAGGGGCAGAGCATCGCCCCCTGGTGGGCAGAGCATCGCCCCTGGTGGGCGTGCCGGGTGGATCCCGGTCGGGCGTATGCGGGAGTCTGTCTGACTGTCTCTCCCCGTTTCCAGCTTCGGAAAAATACAAAAAAAAAAAAATTATTTTAAGACTTTATTCATTTTAGAGACAGAGAGAGAAAGCACACGCGCGAGAGGGAGAGAAGTGTGGGGGGGGGGGACAAAAAGCATGAACTCCCATATGTGCCTTGACCAGGCAAGCCCAGGGTTTCAAATCATGATGTCAAGAGTTCCAGATCCATGCCTTACCCACTGACCCACTGAGCCACCACAGATCAGGCAAGATTTAGCATCTTAACACCAAAAATATTTATTATCTAACAATTTCTGAAGGTCAAGAATCCAGAAGATGGGATTCAGGAATTGGAATCAAGAATCCAATATTATCTCCAGACATCACCAGATTTCCTCTGGAGAGCATAATCACCTACAGTTGAGAATTACTGACCTCATGTCATCCTCTAAGTCTTATGGTTTCTTTCTCATTTTACAATTCTTTGTGTGTTCATACTACTTGGAAGGTTTCTCCAAAATTATCTTCTACTTCCTTTTGGAAATTTATTTCTGCTACTCATTTTTTATTCGACTTTATTTCTTAGGGCCGTTTTTGGTTCATGGCAAAATTGTGCAGGAAGCACAGTGAATTTCCATGTGCCCCCTACATCCCCCACCAACACAAAGCCTCCCCCATTATCAACATCCAGAATTAAAGAAGTACATTTGGCCCTGGCCGGTTGGCTCAGCGGTGGAGCGTTGGCCTGGTGTGCGGGGGACCCGGGTTCGATTCCCGGCCAGGGCACATAGGAGAAGCGCCCATCTGCTTCTCCACCACCCCCTCCTTCCTCTCTGTCTCTCTCTTCCCCTCCCGCAGCCAAGGCTCCATTGGAGCAAAGATGGCCCGGGTGCTGGGGATGGCTCCTTGGCCTCTGCCCCAGGCACTAGAGTGGCTCTGGTCGCGGCAGAGCAACGCCCTGGAGGGGCAGAGCATCGCCCCCTGGTGGGCAGAGCGTTGCCCCTGGTGGGCGTGCCGGGTGGATCCCGGTCGGGCGCATGCGGGAGTCTGTCTGACTGTCTCTCCCCGTTTCCAGCTCCAGAGAAATGCAAAATAATAATAATAATAATAATAATAATAATAAAGAAGTACATTTTTACAACTGATGAGCCTACATTGACAAATAATAATTATCCAAAGTCCACAATTTACATTAGACTTCGTTCTTGGTGTTGTATCTTCTATGGCTTTGAACAAAAATATTGTGACATGTGCCTATCATTACATAGTATTACACAAACTATTTTCATTGCTTTAAAACTGTTATTAAAATTTGAATTTAACTAACCTCTTTATCTGAAGAATGATTTTCTATAATTTCTTATACTTTCTTATATTACAGATGCAGTAACTAATCTCACTCTGGGATAACAATTACAGTTATGTTTAATACATTTTCTTAAGATCTATGTCTTTTCTCTATTTCCCTAGTTTCTTGATTTGATTATATTGTTATTATTCTTTCCTAATATGACTGCTAGCTTATTTTTTTTAAATTGGATTCTTTCTTTTAAGTTCAGGACTTTTTTCAAATATTGGGAAATCTTCGTCTCTTAAAATGAAGGCACTTAAATGCTTAATGGCAGCTCTCTGTACATGGGGTTCATTAACTGGCAGGCTTGCATACGGGGTCAGCAGGCAAGGATCTGGCTATTTCATTGGTGAATCATAACATAGCCTTAACTATAAATCTTCTCTCTTATGACAAGTCATCTAGAGAAAATTTCCAATCTCCTGTCCAGAGCATAAAGACTTAAGAGCCAGGATGGGGAGGAAAGACTGGTGGTCTTATGATGAAATATATTGACCTAACTTAATCCTCTATTTTCAGTAAGAGGATACACTCGTTCCATAAACTGATTCTACTGTCTGCATGTTGAGAGTGTTTCTCTTTCAGCCTCAGCAGAAAGCAAGCTATGCACTCGCATCTGCTGCGATGGGAGACAAGGAGTATGGAACTGCTTTGAGCTGGAGACTCGGCATCTAACTGCTCCTTTTCGTGGCTTCAAACAAACCTTTCATTTCCAATCCCACTCAAGAGTATCTTCTTTTAAATACATAGGGCCCTCAATGCAGGAACCTTTCTGGGGTCCTGCAGAACAAATCAGCTTCCTTGTCTTAATTTCTGTCTTTATAAACTTGATACATCTTTGCAAATGGCTTTCATTTTCTTTAACATTTTGAGACCGCATCTTTTTTATTCTTTCAGGTAGTCTAAGCTGGGCTAGAGAGGAAATAAACATATGTTATCAACTGTCATTTTTAACTGAAAGCCCATGGTGAAGTGTGTGCCCTATTCTGTCCTCACGTAGCACCATGTCCTCACGTCTCCTCATCTAACGTTTCAGAGTTGCTTGTACCCTGCCCTCTGTGCTCCGTCTGGCCCTTTCAGGTTTAAAGGTCCTGCACGGCGACATTACCGGGGATAATTCTAATCCATTCATCAAGCAAGAGCAGAGCCTTGACACAGTTCCTAGTTGCAAGGCTGTGTCATTATTCCCAGACCTCCGTGGGCCCGTAGATTTATGTAAGCGGTAGCCCCAGGCTGTAGCCTGAAGCAGCACTCTTTCCCCCCTGGTCTCTTTTCATGAATGGAAGAGCTACAAACCAGACTCTGGTTTTGAACACTGAATGTGTTTCTGGTTCCCACATTGCTTGAAGCAATTTTAGTCCCACTCATCCCATAGCACTCAGATTCCTGGTTGCCACTGCTGTTTTTGGTTTAAAGGCAAGCCTGGCAGTGACTTCTGTGCCATTCCCTGATTTACATTTATGCATTTATTTTATATTTTTCCTTTCTATATTTTTGGAACAGATGAGGATGCCGCTTGGATCAGAAATCTCTAATTATAATTTTGAACTGTTTCTTTACAATAAACTCCAATATGATGTGTAATTTTTCATAAAGTATTTGCCCAATATAGGAGTCACTATTGGCTCCATACTAGAGCATCGGCCCAGCATGTGGATGTCCTGGGTTTGATTCCTGGTCAGGGCACACAGGAGAAGTGACCATCTGCTTCTCCACCTCTCCTCTCTCTTCTCATCCCACAGTCATGGCTCAGTGGGTTTGAGCAAGTTGGCCCCGGACACTAAGGATGGATCCATGGAACCTCCAAATCAGGTGCTAAAAATAACTCGGTTGCCAGCATGGCCCTGAATGGACAGAACATTGGCCCCGAATAGGGGTGGTTGGTCGGGGCACATGTAGGAGTCTGTCTCTCTGTCTTCCTTTCCCTCACTTAGAAAGAAAGAAAAAGAGAGAGGAAAAAAAGAAAGCTACTATATTATAGTCTTAAGTAGAAGCTTCATTTTGAGACATATGTGTCCCAACATAGCATATTTTATACAGTTCATTAGAAGCAGGTATGCCATCATGTTCCTTTCAGAGAGACCCAAGACCATCTGGTTAAGGTTTATTTCCAACACATAAAAGAAACTCACTTTCCTGACACGGGGAGCTGATTACTAACCAAATATCTTTGGTACTCATGTTTAGGACTGGCCAAATCTTGTTCCAATTTCACCTTAAATCCAGTTCTGTAGAGAACAGTGTCTAAAATATGACCCATGCGGCATTCTAGGGCACTCCAGGGATTCTACAGTTTTTCAGGCCAAATAACTAAAGTAGAAGTTTCACAGGAATCAACTCACAAGGAGCAGCCTGGACCATTAAGTTCTTATACAGAAGACAAAGAAAGGACCGGAGTTGCTACTCCCCTTCCTCAAACTTCAATAGCCTTGTTATTCATCACACTCATACTTAAAATAAAGCCAATGTGATGATCTTGCACACACGTTTGAAACCCCGAGGCCACCAGCTTGAGCACAGGCTCATCTGGCTTGAGTGTGGGGTTGCCAGTTCCAGTGTGGGATCATAGACATGACCCCATGGTCGCTGGATTGAAACCAAAGGTCGTTGGCTTGAAGCTCAAGGTCACTGGCTTGAGCCCAAGGTCACTCACTCTGCTGTAGTCCCCCCACCCCCCGTTAAGGCACAGATGAGAAAAAATTAATGAACAACTAGGATGCCATGACTAAGAATTGATGCTTCTCATCTCTCTCCTTTCCTGTCTGTCTGTCTCTGTCTGTTTCTTTCAAAATAAAATAAAATAAAATAAAATCCTCAAGTGGATATACATCAGGGGTCCCCAAACTATGGCCTGTGGGCTGCATGTGGCCCCAAGGCCATTTATCAGGCCCCCGCTGCACTTCCAGAAGGGGCGCCTCTTTCACTGGTGGTCAGTGATAGCAAAGCGCGGTGTCGCTCATGTATACTACTACTTCTGGTGACGCAGGACACATGCGTCACGGCTCCGGAAGCACGTCATATCACTTGTTACGGCTAGCAGTAACAAATATGGAACCGGACATTGACCATCTTATTAGCCAAAAGCAGACCCATAGTTCTCACTGAAATACTGGTCAGTTTGTTGATTTAAATTTACTTGTTCTTTATTTTAAATATTGTATTTGTTCCCGTTTTGTTTTTTTACTTTAAAATAAGATATGTGCAGTGTGCATAGGGATTTGTTCATAGTTTTTTTTTATAGTCTGGCCCTCCAACGGTCTGAGGGACGGTGAACTGTCCCTGTGTATAAAAAGTTTGGGGACCCCTGATATAGATCAATGTTCTGATTTTGAGGTGCTATGACTCTAGGTATAAAAAATATTTCAATTTTTGTCTACGCTAATCTATAACAAATTATTTGGTCTCTAAAACTGTCTTCCAGTTGGTAACAAGCAGTTTTTAAACTATTCCTAGAAAACAATAAGGATTTTAAATTGTTTATTTTACCTTAGAAAGGGATAAATTATGAAAGCTAAGTAAGAACTTATTTAACCAAAGAAACACACATTAGATGGAAGTAGATGATCTTTGGGACAGGTTGAAAATAAAGAGTAAAAATCCACAAACTATTTCTCTCTTTTTCTACTGAAGATGAGCATAACCCCAAAGTGTTTGTGTAATGCTACTCTGGCAAGCAGTAGCTTGGTTAAATGCCAGTTAAAGATAATTAGTCCAGAATGCTACTACAAATTGGTAAATAAAGCAAGTATTAAAACATGTGTGTGTATTTACTGGCTCAACATTTTATGGATAGGGGAAAATCATAAGATGTTAAGTCAGTGGTTTGCTAAAAGTGTCTAACTAGCAGTTTTCCTTGGGGGAGGCTTATTTGAGTACTTTCATTGTATTTCATTTCAAGCTATCAACATAATATGGCTAAATATGAAGTTGTTAATGTACCATTATACAGTCATTCCCCCATTCAGAAATAGTAGAGATAAATAATTCAAGACCACAAATAGTGAAATGCAATAAAGTACATAGTGATGAGATTCGAGCATCTATTAACTTTGTTTACAATATAATTTAATGTTTGCTAATACAATTTAATGTTTAATAATGATGTTTAACAACTGGTCCAAAAATTCCTAAAAAGTTAACAATTGGTCCTAACAAGCCAGTATGAGCAATTTCCAGCACACCCCTGAGTCAACTTAAACATTAGTGGTATCCCAACATGTAAGACAGAGAAGATTCCTACCACTGTCTAAAGCCTAAATTTACTAATTTTGTTTATACTATTAAGGCATTCATTTACACAATAACGTGTTTTTTGAAATCGAGCCCTGTGTTGATAGAAAATCATGATATGAAGGATCAGGATCTGTTAGGAAAGCCTGAATCCATGGCTCACAACATCACCTACTGGCCAGTGTTGATATTGAAGATGTAGGACACAACTGTTTTCCATACACTATATTTGTTTATTGGCAGATTTGTCATTTTAACTTTATTTTATTTAGCTTCCTCTTTTCTATTTTTAATTGATTTTATTAGAGTGATAGCAGTTAACATAAATATACAGGTTTCAGGTGCCCAATTCAGCAACACATCTCTGAACACCGTATTGTGTATTGGTGGGAATACCGATTGGTACAGCCACAGTAGGAAGCAATATGAAGTTATCTCAAAAATGAAAAATGGAACTGCCTCCTGACCTGTGGTGGCACAGTGGATAAAGCATTGGCCTGGAATGCTGAGGTTATTGTTTCAAAACCCTGAGCTTATCCAGTCAAGGCACATGCACGAAATGACTTGATGCTTCCTGCTCCTCCCCTTCCTTTCTCTCTCTCTCTCCTCTCTCTGAAATCAATATTTTTTTTAATGGAACTGCCTTAGGACCCAGCAATTCCACTTCTGAGAATATATACAAAGAATTCCATACCATAAATTTGAAAGAACACATGCACCCCTATGTTTACTGCAGCATTATTTACAATAGCCAAGATTTGGAGGTGGTAGCCCAAGTGCCCATCAGTAGATGAGTGGATAAAAAAAGCTGTGGTACATTTACACAATGCAATACTATGTGGACATGAAAAAAAAAGAAAGTCTTACCTTTTGTGACAGCATGGATGAACCTGGAGAGCATTATGCTCAATGAAATAAGCCCATTAGAGAAAGGCAAGCTCCATGCATGTTAGGATCAACAGGGGAGATAAATACACACAATACACACATACACAAACAATAGAGATATGTCCAGGCTTCACCCCACATCAACCAACTCAGAGTTTTTATTTTTTATAGATCCCCTCAGCTAATTTAAATTGAAATGTTGAGCCATATTTAAAAACCAGTGGCAAGCCTTGGCTGGTTGGCTCAGCTGTAGAGCGTAGGCCTGGCATGTGGAAGTCTGAGGTTCGATCCCTAGTCAGGGCACACAGGAGAGGCACCCATCTGCTTCTCCACCCTTCCCCCTCTCCTTCCTCTCTATCCCTCTCTTCCCCTCCCGCAGCCAAGGCTCCACTGGAGCAAAGTAGCCCCGGGCGCTGAGGATGGCTCTGGTTGCAACAGAGCAACACCCCAGATGGGCAGAGCATCGCCCCCTGGTGGGCATGCCGGGTGGATCCCTGTCAGGCGCATGCGGGAGTCTGTCTGACTGCCTCCCTGCTTTTAACTTCGGGAAAACACAAAAATACAAAAAACAAACAACAACAACAAAAAAACCACTGGCAAAGAAAAACTACATTATGTCCTGTAGTTTTGTTCTAAAATTTTATTTAAATCTTTATTTTTAAAAATTTTAACATTTACTCTACAGAACTAAAATTTTCAAAGGTATGTAAAATAAAGAGAACAAGATTATGAACCCCACATATCTGTATTTAGCTTCAATAATTATCAACAGTTTTCCCATATTGTTCCATCTTCTCCCTTTGCTTTTTTTTCTAAGAATTTTTTTTTTGGAAATTCATCTAAGAAAAATTCTAACATCATCTTATTTCACATGAAAATACTTTAGCATTTTCCTGAACTAGTTTTTTGAAAATACAATCTCAAGTACTAACAATGAATGTAAAAAAAAACGTATTCATTAAATATTTCATTTTTTGCACAGCTAAAGACAATAAGAACAGAATAAAAAGACAAATTACACAATGGGAGAATATATTTGACAATACATCTGATAAGGGGTTAATAACCAAAATTTATAAAGAACTTGTAAAACTCAATACCAAGAAGACAAACAATCCAATCAAAAAATAGGCGAAAGAAATGAATAGACACTTCTCCAAAGAGGACATAGAGATGGCCAATAGGCATATGAAAAAAATGCTCAACATCACTAATCATTAGAGAAATGCAAATTGATATATCCACAATGAGATATCACCTCACATCAGTCAGAATGGCGCTCATCAACAAAACAACACAGAATAAGTGCTGGCGAGGATGTGGAGAAAAGTGAACCCCCCTGCATTGCTGGTGGGAATGCAGACTGGTGCAGCCACTGTGGAAAACAGTATAGAGATTCCTCAAGAAATTAAAAATCAAACTGCCTTTTGACCCAGCTATACCACTTTTAGGAATGTACCCCAAGAACACCATAGCACTGTTTGAAAAGAAGAAATGCACCCCCATGTTTATGGCAGCATTGTTCACGGTAGTGAATATCTGGAAACAGCCCAAGTGTCCGTCAGTGGACGAGTGGATTAAAAAGCTTTGGTCCATATATATATAATTCTATGGAATACTACTCAGCCATAAGAAATGATGACATTGGATCATTTACAACAACATGGATGGATCTTGATAACATTATACTGAGCGAAATAAGTAAATCAGAAAAAACTAAGAACTATATAATTCCATACATAGGTGGGACATAAAAATGAGACTCAGAGACATAGACAAGAGTGTGGGGGTTATGGGGTGGGGGGGGGAGGAGAAGGATGGGTTGGGGGAAGGGAGGGGCACAAAGAAAAGCAGTTAGAAGGTGACAGAAGACAATTGGATTTTGGGTGATGGAAATGCAGCACAATCAAATGTCAAAATAACCTAGAGATGTTTTCTCTGAACATACGTACCCTGATTTATCAATGTCACCCCATTAGAATTAATTAAAAAAATTAAAAATTAAAATGAAAACTTCAAAAAAAGATTTCATTTAGTAATTTTGGATCAGATAAGATGGGAGATGTTAGGGATGTGAAAAAATCTTAAGAATCAATTTTATGACTTGGTCTTCACATGAAGTCAATGAGCTAATGGTGTAAGTCGGTTCAAGCTTTGTCCTTCACATATAAATGGTGCTTCTTTCCTAACCTTTCTGTGATCTGATTCATCCCTCCTCATTCTTCAGAACTCAGCTCAAGGACAGCCTCATTCAGTTCTTTCCTGACTATGGCCCTCAGACTGGGTTAGGCAACCGCCTACTTTGTACATTCACAGATTCCAATGTAGACTCAACCCCAAGAACTTATTGCTGTATTCAAACTGTGAGTTGATCATTCTTTTTCTTTCTGAGCCTCACTTGTGCTGTAGTGGATTAGGCATTGACTTGGAATGCTGAGGTCACCAGTTCTAACCCCTGGGCTTGCTGGGTTAAGGCACATATGAGAAGCAACTATGAGTTGATTCTTCCCACTCCTCCCCCTGCTTCTCTCTTTCTCTCTCTCTCAAATAAATAAAATTTTAAAATCTTAAAAAAAGTACATAAAATTTTTGAGATCAGGGTCCGTATTTTATTCAGCTTTATATTTCCAGCCTTTAAACACAGTATAAGAATCATGGTCGGGTCACAATAATATTTCTTGAAAGAATGATGAGTCTATGAATGATCAGTTCTGGCAGATTTTAAATGTGGATGTCAAAGACAGAAGGCGGAAATAGCCAAGTCTGCAAATATGAAGATGTTAATTTAAGGACAAGGATTTCCTAATCTTCCACTTCCATAACCATCACCACAGTGGTTTCTGGGTTTCATGACAAGAACAAAGCCATACTAATTACTTTAACTGTTTCATTTCAGGAGTGATTGTGACAAGGAAAATGAAACAATTATGCTATACTTTTTTAAATTTATTCATTTTAGAGAGGAGAGTAGTGAGTGAGTGAGTGAGAGAGAGAGAAGGGGGGAGGAGCAGGAAGCATCAACTCCCATATGTGCCTTGACCAGGCAAGCCCAGGGTTTTGAACTTGCGACTTCAGCGTTCCAGGTCGACACTTTATCCACTGCGCCACCACAGTCAGGCCGATTATGCTATAAAGGA
Source organism: Saccopteryx leptura (assembly GCF_036850995.1). Lineage (NCBI taxonomy): Eukaryota > Metazoa > Chordata > Mammalia > Chiroptera > Emballonuridae > Saccopteryx > Saccopteryx leptura. The sequence continues at coordinate 25,053,882 of NC_089516.1, forward strand.
TAATGAAAGAAGGATATTATTACCTGTTTAAAAGAACCCCAAACCTGCAGGTCCTTCATAGCTTCCCTATAAATGCTCATGCACAGGCAAAATAGATAAGAATTTTAATAAGTGATATTTAATGAGAACACTTTCCTTACATCTTTCTTTTGTGGTAGAGAAGAATCACAAAAATGATCATTAGTCAAAATAATATTATTATAACCTTTGTTAAATAAATTTTAAAGGTAGTATAGTGATTTAAGTTATTTAATCTTATAAAGTATATTATAATACTCTTTTCCTGAATGGTTCACTGATCTATTTTAATCTCTGGACTTAGAAATTCAAGTTTTAGTTGACAACAATTACCAATTCAAATTATAATTAAAATATCACTTGCCATACATCTAGATGAACAAGCAGCCAGATGCCCATTTTATAGTCAGTTTATATTAGAATACTAATTTATTGTGGCACTATTCCAAAAAATATAAAAGCAGAAAGGCAGTAAAGAGCTCATTACAGATATAAGACTAATAATTGCAACTTCCTAGTTTCTCAGTAAAATTTGAGTAACTACATAATTAATTATTAAATTGCTCAATACATTCCACTATGCCAAATTGATTACCAAGAATAGTTTAGTCTGATATTCATTATGAATGAGCAATTATAACAATGTAAATTTGGAGTTGTCAGATTGGACTTTAAACACAAAAATAATAACGAAGGTAAAGATACAGGCTTCACTTTAAGATAAGCTGATATGTTCATCACTATTAAAATTATAAGATGTTTGTATTCATAATAGCAGAGTTCTTTGGTATAGGGACCGAGACAGTAGGGTAAGAAAAAGTACTTAGAAAGTACTGTTTGTAAATAATATAATGTGTACACTGAGTCATGTGGCAATACAAGCAGTTCCCGGGTTATGAACTAGATAGAGTTCATAACAGTAGGTTTGTTCTTAGGTTAAATTGGTATGTTAAGTTGAAAACAGGTATATTTTACCTATTAAAGGTAACTTAGATGTTTGTCTTAACATAGTATTTATGTTTAGTTTTCTGTGCATATAAATATTTAAACATTTTCAAATTTACAGAACCTATGTCATTCAAAACCCAAGAACTGTTTGTATATATTTCTTATGTTAAGTTGTGGTCAAAATATTTGAAAGACATTATTCTAAATTAGTGGTCTTCAGAATTTTGTTTGTGTTAAGTTTGTCATCATCAATTACTTGCCCAGGATTTCACATAGATTGTAAATATTAGCATTTGCAAATAAAACTAAAAATATTAAAAAATAAAAATACATTTTTAAAAAACCCATACAATAGCTCTTGTATGTAAAAAAATATATTTGTAAAAAAAAAAAGGGCCAATTCCTCCTTAGAAATTATTTTCACTCTAACCTAGGCAAATTTCCAGTCACTCTCATGCCCACATACCACAGAATTACAGATATCAAAGTGTATGTATAGGTAAAAATTTACAAATTCCACTACGGAATAACCTTAAAAGTTGACACAATAGTAGAAAATATGTTCTGTTGTCATTAATTTGATTTTACTTTCTTAGTCAGAATCACAATAAAATTCCAATTCAATTTAATAAAGCTATATAATATAGTTCATTAAAGTGCATTAAATCTAAACCTACTCTTATTTTTAAATCATACAAATACTATCAGAAGCTTATCAAATATCCCAGTAAAAAGTTAATTTGAATCAAGGTTCTCCATATTTTTTGGTGAATATGAGATGCTGTTCATGATCTCAAAGAACCTTGAAATAACCAGAGAGGTATGATGCTTAAGGAAGAAACCAGGAAATACTGAAAAGAATCTTGGAGCACCTATAGAGAGGGTTGAAGTCATAGCTTTATTATTTTACTAAAGAGAGAACAAGGGCTTACATGAAACTTGCCAAAAATCCCCACAGTCAGGGTCGAGTGGAGCCGAGATTCGTATTCAGGTCAATTTAATTCAAAGCAGAGTTCTTAATTGTGACTGAAACTCATTCCTGGAAAAGCTACAAATCTGCCTTTGTCTTGTTAATGTTCCACATAAACTAAAGGCTAATATTAAACAAAACTTTTGTTTCTTTTTGTTCTTGCCTTTGGTCCATGGATCAAACACTCAGAGATCTAAGTATTTTGGAAGGAGAGCCAGAATACACCAATAAGGTCCTGTATTCAGAGGCACTGGCATGACTGCATCCCCTGACCATGATAGGCTTGTTAAAGCTTGTAATCCTGGAGCACTGCCAAGCTTCTTGACTTCCTGCATGAACTATTCTGAATAGATTCTCATTTTTTGGTATCAAATGTGTTTTGAACCATTCAGTACCCAAGCATTTTCCTAAAAAGATGAATTAAGGTCCTCGGCCTTGTTCTTAGAAAACATGTATTTGTTTTTCTAATAGCAGCAATAATTATTATAGTATTTCATAGTTATATAGAACTATTAGCTGGAGAATTTACAAAAGCTTTATATTCTCTCTCTCTCTCTCTCTCTCATATACACACACAAACATACACACACACACAACTCACTGCAGAGTGTTTTTATTGACTATATCTTATTTGGAGTATTGAAAGTGATGTTTTTTAAAAATTTATTTTTATTTATTCATTTTAGAGAAGAGAGACAGAGAGAGAGAGAAGGGGGGAGGAGCAGGAAGCATCAACTCCCATATGTGCATTGACCGGGCAAGCCCAGGGTTTTGAACCAGTGACTTCAGCATTTCAGGTCTACGCTTGATCCACTGCGCCACCACAGGCCAGGCCAAGGAAGTGGTGTTTTTAATATTTAAATATATGTGGGTTTTTGTTTTCAAATTCTGCTTTCTCTTCTGCTTATAATCTATTATCCCTCTCAAAATAAGTACATTTGTTTTATTTCTACTTTATAAACACAAAATAAAAAATGATAAATGCTGATTTTTCTCATTCTCATAAGCTAACATTGTTGCAAATTTCCTCTTACTTCCCTTAGTAAGCAGTGTTTTCTCATGTTCCTACTAAGCTCGGCTTGCCTAATTTAACTGGATTTATTTTATTCTGCTTATTGTATTGCCATCCATACAGGTCTAGAAGAATTTCTTAAATTCTTGTTTCCTCTGACACAAAACACTTCTCTAAGTACATAGTTCTAACTCCCCTATGTTGCAACTTGGGATATGACTGGAATATTAGATACATTAGGAGATATGAGAGTGCATTATAGTATAATCAATATACAGTCAGCTACCTCCAACAGGTCCTGAACATTTATGAGCCAAGTCACTGCTGTTTTAAGTTAATACAGTGGACCATTATTATGCACTGGCTTTTCCATGAAACTCCATCTCCTGGTTTCCTCTCTAACTCAATGACTATTCATTCTTTTGTTGGATTTTCTCAAGGCTTTGTCCTGATCCACCTTCTCTTGTCCACCGAGATGACTGAATCCATTCTCATACTGTTAAATAGCATTTGTGTCTATGACACCCACATTTGTGTATTAATCATAATTATTTCTTCCATGGTCCATGTGGATGTTCCATAAGTATCTCAAGTTTAACATTTAATAGTCTGGAAATACCTCTATCACTCAACTGGCTCCGCCTTTCCTGTTCTTAACTTCTGTATTAGGTAATATGATCAGGGGTCATCCCTGACATTTCCTTCTCTCCCAGTTATATATTTAATACACATCACACACTGCTGGTACTTCTTCCACCAAAATGCATATACTGAAAATGCGCATGTATTTCCATTTCTGCTGTCTTATCAAGCCAGGCCTCACCTGATCTATTCCACTGGTGCCCTTGGTGGTCACTTTATTTCTGTGGAGTTCCCCTTTAATCCATTATCTTTAGCAAAAAGAATAATTATATCACTGCCTTGCTTAAAAATCTTGAATGGTTTTCCACTGAACTTTGATAAAATTTCTACTCCCACTTGTGGCCTAAAAGCACATTTACAACCTAATTTTTGCTGTACACTGACTGTCCTTCAGATCTTTAAAGATTCCAAGCTCATTCCCAAAGTCTCAAGACTCTGTTCACATTATTCCCTCACACCTTTCCTTCAGTTGCCGGTCCCAGCTTAAATTTTATCTCTCAATGATATGTGTCCTCATTCCCTAGAACAGAGTGTGTCTTGTTTAATCTCTCATAGCTCCTTCTAATTTTTAATAATAGCAAGTACTGAAATTTGTAAATATACATTCATATGTCTGTCTGTTGCCTTAACATATGTCTCCCCCACTAAATTCTAAGTTCCAAGAAGGCAGAAGCAATGTGTGCTGGCAGTTTCAAAAGTTTGTGGGGTAGAATCAGAAGTGAGTTACCATTTGTTGAATAAACAAACTAGTAGATGAATAAAAACAAGGTGATGATGCTTTTGTTTACTGACGCATATCACAGTGCCTAGCACATGCCTAATAAATGTGCATGATTTATAACAACTTGACAGATCAATTACTGATGAAGAGAAAGGGAAGTAAGGGGAAATTGCTGTATCTACCACCTTTCACACACAATGGTCATTTGGAGGATGCAGCCATGAAATGCATTGTCCAGATCTTTAAGGAGCATGAAAACATATTTGAGAGATAGAGATTATATGTGATTCCCCAAAATAGGTAAATGAAGGGAAGAACGTAAGTAATCACTGACTCTGACCCTCATTTAAATGGAAGATTGAGTACACTCAGGTTTTGGGGACCATACGACTCTTCTCTGAGCTTCATCAAGCCCAAGAGAATAGAAGTTTCTTACTTGTTGGTCATTTCACTGATTTAGATGGATTCTGTATTAGCAGGGGATTTATTTCAAGTCCCACAATTACTAAGTACGAAAAGCATATGGCATGCTATTCAAATTTCTTGAGGACAGAAAGGCAGCAGAACTAAGCCAGGTTGCAGAATGTGCTGACTCATAGTTATGGAGCTTTCAGGAAAGCTACACTTGATGAGAATGACATTCACTCTATTTGTCAACACTTTGTTTTATCATCCCTTACTCATCTGTGTCAGTTCCTTCTTTTAATTATACTTGGGGAACTATTTATTTTGAAATCAATTGAAAACTGATTTTTATCTCATACAATTTTCTTTCCTCGCTGTCATTATCAATGCATCCTCATCTACTTTTACCTCTAGATTTCAAACTGAAAAGGTTTTCTTTGCAAAGAATTTGCTTAAAGCTAATTCTTTTCTGTTTTTATATAAGATGTGGGGGATGTGAGACTGTGTGGTGGTGTTGTCCAGATGAAAAGTGGCTGTTGAAAGAAAGGAGGAAGAATATGTCCATTCACTTGCTAATTACATTTACTGACTAGCAATGGCCAAACAAGGAGTCAAGTAATGAAGATACTGTCATCATTCTTGAGGAGCCCACAATGCATGTTTGTATGTGTGTGTATAGTCTGGGAGAGGAGTGAGAGGGAGAACAGGGAGTTGTGCAAACAAGTGAGTATAAAATAATGTGATTCATAATATAAAGGGTGTTTGCACTCACAATGGAAGTAGAAATTTGCAAGTACTCACCAATGGTACTCATCATTGAGTTGTATGTGACTATTCTACAACCTTAGCCAATTATGAACTGTACAAGAGTGGGTGTGCTTATTGCTCATTAATATGATTATAGATGGGGACTAGCGATCTAGGCCCAGGGGCTTATTTATTTATTTATTTATTTACTGTGGGAAAACATAAAATTTCTTAAGTGTACAATTCGACCATCACACACATTCCCTTTGCTGTGCGTTATAACCACCATCCATTTGCAGAACTTTTTCACCTTCCCAAACTGAAACTTTCTACCTGTTAAACAAGTCCCCCATTCCTCCCTACACCCCACCACCAGCCACCGCCATTCTTCCCCTGTGAATCTGACTATCCTCGGTACTTCATGTAAAGGGAGTCAATACAATATTTTTCCTTTTGTTTTTGACTTATTTCACTGAACACGTCTTCACACTTCATTCATGTTGTAGTAAGTGTCAAAATGTCATTCCTTTTTAGGGCTGAATAATATCACACTGTACGGATATACCACACTTTGTTTATGCATTCATCTGTCAGTGGGGGTTGGGCTGCTTCTACCTTTGCCTATTGCGAATACTCCCGCCATTAACATTGTGTACAACTATCTGTTCAGGTTCCTGCTTTCAGTCGTTTTTAGTATATACCCAGCAGTGGGATTACTCAATCATATAGTAACTATTTGTTTAATTGTTTCAGAAACTACACTAGTTTTTTTTTAAAATAGAGCTTTATTAGAACAGAATCATACCTAATCATTTATGCATTGTCTATAGTAGCTTTGGTACAAAAACGACCGAGTTGAATAGTTATGACAGACACCATATCATCCATAATACCTAAAATATTTACTATCTGGCTCTTTAAATAAAAATTATGTTGATGTGTGCTACAGAAAATTGTGCTATCAATTCTCCACAGAGAATGTATATCTTTTAATAGTTAAAAGAGCTTCACATAGGGAGGCAGAAAGTGGAGAATGTCATTTTCAGCCTACAGATGAAAAGCCAAGGACAGGATGCCACACAGAAGTCACAATCCAAATGGAGTTAATTCAATATTAATATCTACACTCACCTGACCAGGCAGTGGCACAGTGGATAGTGTTGGACTGGGATGCAGAGGACCCAGGTTCAAAACCTCAAGATCACTGGCTTAAGTGTGGGCTCCCCAGGTTGAGTGCCGAGTCGCTGACTTGAGCATGTGATCACAGACATGACCCCATGGTCACTGGCTTGAGCCCAAAGGTCCCTGGCTTAAAGCTCAATGTCGCTGGCTTGAGCCCAAGGTTGCTCTCTTGAGCAAGGGGTTACTTGGTCTGCTGTAGCCCCCTCGTCAAGGCACATATGAGAAAGCAATCAATGAACAATTAATGTGCTGCAATGAAGGACTGACGCTTCTCATCTCTCTCCCTTCCTGTCTGTCTGTCCCTATCTGTCCTTCTCTCTATCTCTCCATCTCTGTCCAAAAAAATATCCACACTCAACTGCTCCAGCTCAATCTTGCTTTCTCATCACAGAATCATCAAGTTATATCACTACTTTATATCATATATGGAAAACTCAGGCATACATTTTCCATATCAATAAAATCTTGCATGTTTTCTTCATTTTATTGAAGATGATCGTAGGAATACTGCTTCAAGTCAATGTAACTGAGTCTGGGAGAAGCCGAGCTGTATACCTGGGAAATAATTTGACCTCCAAATGTTTAGCTATTAACTACCATGTCAGCTCTGTATATGACTGAAAATAAACTTCATTTGAAATGCTAAAGACCAGGGTAAACTGTCCCTTCTACATTGTTTTGATCACAACCACTGGTAAGATCACAGAAGAGCATGAGGGAGTTATATTCAGTGGGACGCTTGATCTATGTAAACACAATAAGTTAAAAATTAATAAAAATTAAAAAACAAAACAAACCCCCAAAAAGCACAATTTATGTAAATAGAAAAATAAATGACTCAGAAATAGATCTCGGGTACCAAAGAGCCAAAATAATTCAATGGAATTATTTTACTGTAGTACAAATTTTATACTCATATGGCATTATATTAAATATAAATAACAGTTTATTTTAAATTATTATAGACAGAAGTGGCTAGAAACTCAAAGCATATATATCTTATCTACAATATTAAAGAGAATTTAGGATACACTTAAGATAGCATAGTAAATCTTGTTTGTTTTGCCAATGTAGCTTCTGCTTGGCTAGAAAATATCTATTATTTAATAGAAAAATTCAATTTGGGGCCCCTAACAGATCATAGGAAATACTTCACTATTCCAATTCTACCCAGCTATAACATATAATGACCGATATTTTCAGATCTCACCAGAGTATGAAATATTATTTTGAAGAGAGATTTTCTTTACATTCAATACATACCCATGCTAACTTTTCAAATTTAATGCACCTTATATAGAATGCATTCCAACGTGAATACTGCACATTGTTTAATTTATTGCAATGTCGTAAGTTTTCTATGACTATGTGTATGACAAATAAATAAAACAAAACATAGAATTTTATTTAAATGTATACAGGATTGAACGGTTAAAACGAAACTTCATTTTGCTTAGTGCAGCTGTAACTAACACATGGTATAATGTTTTGTGAAGATTAAATAAGATAAATGACAACTGTAAAGCCTTCAATCAGTAATAGCTATTCGTAAAAAATAAATATATATATACAAGGTTTTATATTTACTTTAAAATAATTTTAATAGGGTTTTACACTATCGTGCTAAATGTATTGTCATGATGAATACAATGTAAATAAAACATAGAGGAACATGAAATGTAAGAAATTTTCTCTCTGCCTGAAAAAGTAATCAACCTTTTTTTTTTTTTTTTACTTAACATCCATCATCATGTACTTTGTGTTGGACACAGTTTTTTGGGTTTTTTTTTTCCCTTTTTTCTGAAGCTGGAAACGGGGAGAGACAGTCAGACAGACTCCCGCATGCGCCCGACCAGGATCCACCCGGCACGCCCACCATGGGGCGACGCTCTGCCCACCAGGGGGTGATAATCTGCCCATCCTGGGCGTCACCATGTTGCGACCAGAGCCACTCCAGCGCCTGAGGTAGAGGCCACAGAGCCATCCCCAGCGCCCGGGCCATCTTTGCTCCAATAGAGCCTTGGCTGCGGGAGGGGAAGAGAGAGACAGAGAGGAAAGCGCGGCGGAGGGGTGGAGAAGCAAATGGGCGCTTCTCCTGTGTGCCCTGGCCGGGAATCGAACCCGGGTCCTCCGCACGCTAGGCCGACGCTCTACCGCTGAGCCAACCGGCCAGGGCCTGGACACAGTTTTAAAGCAAATATTATTACTCTGGCCTCAAAGACTGTTACATATTGAAAAATCTACTATGCTTTTGATGCTATAGGGAGACAAAAATCCATTGATACTCTCGATCATTGTCTCATAAGACTGTGTTCTAATTTGTATAATAAGGAAGAGCTACAGATTTTTATAACAGGAGCCAGCATAAATAAATAATGGGAATGCAGTGCCCATGAACAGAGGAGTTGGAGGTCATCTCCTGATGGGCTGATCAGGAAAGCTTTGATGCAGCAGGATACTGAAGGATCATTTAGTGGATAAATGTCCTTTTTTCATCTCTAATAGCCCTTCTCTGGTGGAGAAAATTAGTGCTCACCAAGTTTCCCAGTCCTCCCTCATGGCTCCCACACCAACTCGAAGTTGCACTGATACCAACGTGACTGAGTCCTGAGAAACCGGAACGTGCGGAGAGTGAAGCATTACTCCTGCTTTGAGGCACCTCATAGTTGCTGTCCATTCTTCAGCTTCCCTTCGGCAAGGCCCCTCAACTTTACATGGTGAGATGGCAGAACCAGAGACAGAAGTGTGCTTGGGCCCTGAGTCACTGTGTGGAGAAGAGGTGCCTGCTTTCCAGCGGACTTTATATGAGCAAAAAATAAGCATTTAAGTCACTGAGTCTTAAGTGTTACTGTATTTCCCCATGTATAAAACAACACACTTTTTCCAAAAAATTTGGGGTCTATAAACTGGATGCATCTTATACAGTGCTTGTGGAATTTCAAATGCCACAGATGGAACTGAGGACAGGCAATATATGAAGACAGTGATTCGTCATCAGACACAGATGGGGACAAGCTAATGAAGGGAGTTTTGACAGTGATGAGGAGTTGTATGAATTTTATGATGAATAAAACTTGAGTTCTATAACTTTATGTAATTTTTTTTTCCAGATTTCGGGACCCCAAATTAAGGCAAAATTTCCCCAAATATGGGGAAATATGGTAGTTTTTTGTGGCAGAGCAATCACTAATTGTTCTAACCATCTCAACATTTATTTTTTTTTTTGGTTAGTGGCATCTTGTTTTCCCTTGGCACAACTATTTTTCCCTCGTGCCAGTTGTTCTTGGGGGGAGGAGCTTTTAACCGTAGTGCTTTGCAAACTCTATTAAAGGTGAGACAAGGATCCAATTAGACCAATTAGATTTAAGAATTTGAATCCAGAGTTAGGAGAAACAGAGACAGGAGGGTTTAGAGCTAAGCCATTTTGATGGCAACACTGCTAAAAGTAACTTTCCTTGAGCTCCAAGTTCCTGGCGCTGTCCTTCCTGGGCCATGGCTGCCTTCTTCATTCCATTCCTGTGAACAATTCAGTATCTCCCCACTAGGTTGCATTTCACTTAGGGTCAGTAATATTGTTCTGTTTCTAATAACCAAAGCATCCTAATGGTTGTAGATGAAAAGGATCTGCATGTGACATTATGATACATAAAACTATATTCCAAAGAAGTGTAGAATTGGCCATTTAAGATAAAAATAAGTCATTTGCTGTAGAGTTCCATGGAATTGCACATCAGAGAAGCCAAGTTAGGGTTGTGAGTGCTAGGCTGTGAATTGTAGATGTTAGCCTCTAGGCTAAGGGGTTATAAAATTCAAATGCCTTCAGGGGACACGCAGGAGACAAAAACTTGTAAAGCTGCTCCAGGTAGAAGGCAGTAAGTGCTAAACTGATCATGTTGACCCATCCAAGCCCTGCCTTGTTTCCTTGCCTTTCAAAGCTCCCTGCAGGCCAAAGAAAACAACCAGGCACAGTGTATCCCCCTGCTCTCCGGTCCCACAAGCTAGCAGACAGAACCAAGGCTATCACAGAGATCCACGGAAGCTCTCCGGGCTGGGGAATGGGAAACAGGAAGTGCTGGTGGAAAAAGGCTCAGCTGTCAAGCAAGACAGGGGTTGGTGTGGAGATGGAAAGAGAGTGAGGACATGGGAAGAGTTATAAAGGGAGAGTCTGCAATGTGGGAGCAAAAGGCAAGGAGGACTCACGAGAGGACAATGAATGTTTTCAATGGTGGGCCTTCTATGAAATAAAATGGTGGCGCTACAGAGTTTGTAAATTTAAGATGATTTTGTCAAATTTGTGAGCTGTAATTCTTTATCTTGTACTTTATAGCACAAACACACCTTAAAACAACAACTTATAAATATCTCCCTACAGGAATTATGCAGAATGTTTTATTTTTTAATAAATAAACGGCTAACCCAGGAAAATTATTGAGCTCAAAAGAGCAAGTTTGAGATTTTTCTGGGAATCTGAGTAGTGTGGGTAGTAGAGCAGAATATCAAAGCAATACAATTCAATTTCAGGACTAAATACTTTAACTAATTAGAAATTATAAAGTTTGAACACTGTGATTTCCAGAGGCGGTATGTTCCATTTCTACACCCAGATATTACATCAAATATAGTTTGGGTAATCGGTAGAAGGTAGTAAGCTTATAAAAAGAAAAGTTTGAATACAAATCAAGCAGTGACTGACTAAACGCCAGGGATTGTTTGAAACCTGAGGACTAATCCTAACATAATGGCATATCTCAGTATCTAATGTACATTCCGGAGCAAGTATCAGACTCACACTGAAATGTTTTTATTGCCGATTTAAAGTGTACAACCACTCACACAGCAATCACATTAGCCACAAAATGAAAGTTAGTAGCTTGAGTGAAAAAATGGACCCAGAAAAGGGTGTATACTTTATGATTCTACTTTTATAAAATTCTAGAAAATGCAAACTAAGCTATAGTGTCAGACAGCAGATTAATGGTTGCCTGGGTTTGGGGAGGAGCAGGGGGAAGAGATTTCTAAGAGGAAGCTTGTGAGGGGGATGGATATATTCATTACCCTGAATGTGGTCATGGTTTCACTGATAAATAAATGCGCATGCCAACAAATGTAACATAGAACTAAATGTAAAATTTTAACAAGTGAGGGTTATTGTATGTCAGTTATACCTCAATAAAGCTATTGAAAGGGTTAGTAGCTTGGCTCTAACACTATCTAAATGCATTAGTAGGAATAAACTATTTACCTAAAAACAATATATGCTTCCTCAATAAAGAAAAATGACTACAATACTGGACACTGTGGTATACCACACAAATCAACCAATTACAACTAAAATGTTCATGTGCCCAGTTGCTGAAAGTGTTATCTACTAACAAATCGAAACTCATACTTTCCAGAAATTTCCCTCACAAGCTAGGCACTTCCTTGCCCAACATTATAGTGCCTAGAAGGGGACAGGTGGGAAACTCATCCCCAATGACTGATGGATCTAAGGCTACAAAGCCTGTTCCTGTGAATCTGTTTGATTCACTCAAAGACTCTAAATGGCCATCCCAACTCCACATAGAACTACATAAGTCTCTCTTGTAACTACAACACAACTTCAACTCTTCTCTGTGCCCTCCCCTGCTCAATTTATTCCCTCCAGGGGTTGCTCTTAAGAGCACTGCCCAATAAGACTTCTGCATTCAAATCTCTGTCTTAGAGTCTGTTTCTTGGAGAATTCAGTCTAAGATGATAATTTAGTATGCTGACAATTGTAAGTGCAGAAAACATAAGTACATACCTGAAGATATCCTATAAATATCATGAAAATCTATCAGTATTCATAAAGAATAATTCTCTTTCACAACAGCCATTTTTTCGTTCATTGCTTATTCACCTTGTTATTAGATGTCTGGAACAAAATGCAAGATATAAATCTTTACAGAAAACTCAAGAAAGAGATATGGTGAACACTTGGCATGTGATAACAGAGAATCTTTTGCAGAATGTCAGCTATTAGGGACACTGTCATGCTTTGGGAGAATAACTGTCATTAAATTTTAGTATATGGAGGCCCAACATTTTGTTATATATCTTACTAGATCTATCCACCATGTCAAAATAATGTGAACACATGCCAATAGAAATTAAAATTTACAACTGTTACTGTCAGGAACTTGGCAAAATGTGTCCTGTGAATTTATTAAAATGGCACCTGTAACATATATGGAATTATCAAGATGCTAACTTTTGGGGTCACTTTTCACTTTCCACTAAGTGAAATTTCCATGACACTTTTTTTCTTAGGATGAAGAGAGAGCATTTGCCATGAAAATATCAATTAATTTTTATTGTTTAACAGCACAAAACACAAGTCAGTCCTGGAAGACAAAGGTAGAAAGGGAAAAAGCTCCTTTACAGGAAGTCCTTCCAGGATGTTGAGTGGTAAAAGATATTTTGCATCTATAGTCGTCCCTTGCCATATTGTGGTTCACGGTTCGCAGTTTCACTGTATCACAAATTTTTAAATTGTATATATCTAATTTCATATCGCAGACTTTTTGCTATATCATGGGATTTTTGAGGTATATAGGTATTTTTATATATTTATTATTTTAATTATTTTTGTGGTAAAATAAGCATTTCCTAGCCTAAAAAATAAAAAGGTTTATAAGAGTGTGGGGAGGGCTTATAAAGCCTTAAAATACATATAAATAATAAAATAAATATAAGGGTACTTCTTCACGGATTTTCACCTATCACGGGGGGTCCCCTGTGATAGACGGGGGACCATTGTAATGAGAGTCCAAGGAAACCAAGACCCGTTAACTAAAACAATGAATGCTTCCTTCCTTTCCACCCACTCCCATCTATTCTTTAGATATTCATTTCAAAAATCATTTAATGTATTTGACATTTGAAGAAAGAAATGTAAATAAAGTTCACATCCAAATGATCTTTATACAGTCCAAGAGACTGTTGGTCTCAGCAGAATGAAAAGTGTAAAAAGGTGGCATAATCAGTACATTTTACTTTTGCAGTTTATGTTCTGAAGCTGAACTACATTGTTCTTCTGCCTTCACATTTCACTGGCTTATTAATAACAGAACATCTGTGAGATAAGTATTTCAAATTCTGTCCGTTTGCAGTCTTTGATATCAAAATTTAGACATCATAGGCAGAAATGTATCATAAAAGGCATTTAGAGAGCTATTTCATGGAAAACATGTCATGTTTATATTTTCTAATATTCACAGTTATTCCCTATGAAACATTTTTTGGAGGATGGAAATCATTGACAAAAGATGTCACTTATGACTTAGATGTTTTGAAGCAAGAGCAGAAATATTGAAGTATACAGACAAGGAATCTGATTTTATACGGTCATTGATCAGACCTATAAGGGCAGTCTTCATATAAAATATATTTCTTAATGCCTTTCATTTATTTACAATTATACACTTAAAACACATGGTCATGTCCAGCCAATAATACGTTGTGTAATCATAATTATTAAATCGTTCTAATATAATAGTAACTGGTTGTACCGTTCATGGTTGATATGCCACCAACCCAAAGGGACCATGAGCCTGGTCCACCTGAAGCTAGTAAAAACCTAATCACCTTCCCCTTAGCTATGCTGTGATCTATTTCCTTATTATGCACAGAATCCTGAAAAAAATATGGGACTGGAAGTAATTCCAGTGCATTTAAACCCAATCTACAATTTAATTTCCTATGTGACCTTTGAAACATCACAGTTATAAAAATCTAGATTTCTTAATTCCCCTAATTTGCCACAGCTACTTCCTTATTAAGAAACCAAACACAACAACTTTCATGCAATTTTCAGTCTTCTCTCTTCTCAATAAAAAAAGGATTTTCACTTAATTTCACTTCTCTCATTGTCCTGTGTTCTTCAACCTTAAAATACTTCAAGCCTTGTTTATGTTTCCATTAAACCTCCTTCTTCCTACATCTCAAAAGCTCTGCTCCTTCTTTTGCTGTCATCTCGTCAAGTCTTCCAGATTTGAATCATTCTCATTACTCTTCATGTTTCTACTCATAAGCCAAGTGACTTTCGTGTGGCAAGTAATTATGATCATGAAGCAAAATTAACTTATGAGCAAAATCTGTCTTCATCTATAGTGAGAACTAATTTATTTTTGGCTTCTTTAGAGAAGGATTTCCAAAGAATTGTGTTTTTGATCTTCCAGGACTTTAACGTTGAAAATGTTAGAATGAAGAATGAATGTCTAGCCTGATCAGACAGTTGCTCAGTGGTTAGAGCATCCGCTTGGTACACTGAGGACCCAGGCTTATAACCCTGAGGTCGCTGGCTTGGGCATGAGCCCATCTGGCTTGTGCACGGGGTCGCCAACCTGAGCATGGGATCATAGACATGACCTCATGGTCCCTGGCTTAAGCCCAAAGGTTACTACTGTCTTGAAGCCCAGGGTCTCTGGCTTGAGCAACAGATCCCTGGTTTAGCTGGAGCCCCCTAGTTAAGGCATGTATGAGAAAGCAATCAGTGAACAATAAAGGTGCCACAACTATGAGTTGATGCTTCTCATTTCTCTCCACCCTGTCTGTCCCTCTCTCTCTCTCTCTCCTCTCTCTCTCACACACACTAATAAATAAATAAATAAAAATAAAAAGAATGAATGTCTAACTGGTACCATACATGCCATCTGCTAAGTAATAGAGACTTTCAGGGATTCTGTGACCATAAAAATTTATCATAAATTCAATTTGCCCTTTAACACAGTGGTCCTCAATCCCCAGGCCACGGACAGGTACTGGTCCATGGTCCATTTGGTACCGGTCCACAGAGAAAGAATAAATAACTTACATTATTTCCGTTTTATTTATATTTAAGTTTGAACGATGTTTTATTTTTTTTAAATGACCAGATTCCCTCTGTTACATCTGTCTAAAACTCATTCTTGACGCTTGTCTCGGTCACGTGATACATTTATCCGTCCCACACTAAAGGCCGGTCTGTGAAAATATTTTCTGACATTAAACCGGTCCGTGGCCCAAAAAAGGTTGGGGACCACTGTGTTAACACTAGAAAAGATACTGCTGGATAACTTTTAGAAGACTTAGGATAAACTTGGCACATAAATAAAACTCAAATCTTTTGACAAATTATCTCAAATACTTTACTGGTGATAGAAAAGCAGAAATTCAAGTATTTTATGCCATTCAAGAATTTGAAGTACCATGACTGTGTCTGGGCTTTATTTTCTAGTTCTAATTGTGTCAATAGTGTGAATCCCACTAAAAAAAAAAAAAAACAACCAAAAACAAAGTCCTTTTTAGAATTTTAAAGAAAGATTCAATAATACAAAGACTTAAGCACAGTTAGGTACATACAAATAACAAAGGTAAACATCAGTAAAAGCGTAAAGAAACAAGCCAATAAGGAAGAATGAGAAAGTCACACAAGCTTCAGAATGCGAATGCACAGGATAAGGCAGGATCGAGATAATGCAGGAATCAGAAAAGTTGCACAAAAAGCAGGAGAGTGGACAGCTGGGGAAGGAAGTGCAGTCAGCTATGTGAGTGGGAGAGTGCTTATGCCCACCCTTCCACACCGAGTCACAGCCCGTTGGGGCTGCACTCATTCCCTCGGCTCCTGACACTTCAGTGCAGTAGCTGATGCCCAATAGCCATCAATGGCGTGCCTTAGTCCGAGGGCTTTCTCTGAAGCAGACAAGGCACTACAGTCCGATGCAGGCCAAGCTGGAAGTACTTGCAAAAAAGAATAAATATCCCTGAGCAGCACTAAACACTGACTTACAAGAATTGGATCATGGAGATATACTCCTAAAACCTGTGCAATCCTATGGACCAATGTCATCCCATTACATTGAATTTCTAAATTAAAAAAAAGGAAAAGAGATGGAGTATAAACATCACAGCTCCTTGCCCCTTTGCTATAGTAACTCCGAGACACCTGTTTAATGGTTTCCCAGACTTTCCCCATGGAATTGCGCTCCGGGACCCCACAGCAGCGGCTGGCTTCCTAATGCTCTGTAAGCGATGTTCCTCTTCCTTTCTCGCTGTTGCATTCCTCTACCCCTGCTTCTGAGAATCACCGCCCAAATCAGAGATCTGAACTCAATCCTGTCTCAGGACTGGCATTTGGAGAAACCCAAACTAAGACACTTTTAACCCCCCACATTTTATTAAAACCAAAATCAATTCTTAACCATGGCTAGTCTGATTCTATAGATAGACATACAGCAAAGCACTTAACTGGACTGAAAAATTCATTCATGCTTTCAAAATATGAAGCAGGTACTCATTTTGAGACAGGAAGTGTAATGGATACACAGAGATTTAGTAGAAGGAAACCAAGAGATCGTGTGTTTTCAATGAATTAAATTCCAACTAATGTTAGGATTCAAATAACAGGCCTTTAAGAAATTTGAATTCTAATGGAAGTCATTACAAAAATAACAATTCCCAAGCATTGGATCCTATATAAGTATACAAAACTTAGTAATTACCAGGAGGTTGTCTTGAATCACATATCAGCTTCTATTTTGTCTCTTTTTCTCACAATATTAATTTGATGGAGTTCCTTCCTCATCACGGCATTCTATGGATTTTTCTTTTATTTATGAGAAGAGAATGCTTCCCCTTTAGACATGGTGGCCTAGATTTGAAAATGCTCTATTATGTGTATTGTGAACCTACTTATTTACCACAGCTAGACAGAGACTCCTTCTTCCTTCAGTGTGTAGCTTGCTTTTTTTTAAACAAATTTTGCCAAGAGACATAAACCAGATGGCCTTCTTCAGGGTTATACTGTGAACCGTGATAGTCAACTTCTGGTTGTTGCAAGCAGCAGACAGCTGGGGGTGGACAGTCATGATGCTCTTTGGAAATCCAACTTCCCAGCATGATGAAGCCCAAAGAAGCTCTCAACTTGGTAAGTGAAACTCTGACGTCAGGTTTGATTCCATACTCTTATTTTATTTTCAGGAGTCTTTACATTTCTGGTTCATAATATTCCAGGATTGTTTTGAAAAATAAAAGTGCCCCCAACACATTGGATTAAAGACAAACATGTAGAAAAATGGATTCAGGATACATTTCCAAGTGAAATCAGAAAGTTGTAGGCTGGGCTGGCTCCAATAGTTATAAGTGTTTCAATCAACATGTTACCTGATGCTGTAATATTCTAGCAGAATAGTGTGGTACTGTAAATTGTTAGACCAATTCCATCCTTTGCTAGTTTTATGTATCCTCACTCCCGAAGCAGCTTCATTGTGAGCAGAGTATATTCATCTGTTCCTGGCCTTTGGGCTTGCCATGAGTCTTGCTTTAGGCCTGGGCCATATAGAAACACATGGGTCAGATCTATTCATTCAACCTGCTATCCAACAGGCTGAAGTAGACTCAGAGTAGCCCTGTAGGCATGATAGTAACTTGTTGTTATTTTGGGTTGCATTTGTTACATATAATTATTGTGATAACAGCTGACCAAGAATGCCAGAACCAATGGGGCCTAATGGACAACAACTCTGAGTCACTCTCACATTACTGGGAGATAAGAAAGAAACAAGACAAATATAAGAGCTGGCGTTTATGTCATACTCATGATGTTACCACTTTATGGAAGATACCCATAAAGATTACAGAATTATATCTCTGATTACCTCAGAATTCCTTCAAATCAAGGGGCACAGAATGACAATTTTTGCCCTAGGCTGCACTGAACATTAGGAAAGGCAAATGAAGGAAAGGAAAAACATTTCAAGAGAAACTAAGCAGACAAAATTCATCTTTTTTGAAAAAAAATGCACCTTAAATTTCCTCAAATATACAGATTATTCAAATGTTAAGAATTTTTCAAATGTCCATCTAAACTGTTATTTCTTTTTCTATGCCATTTCAGGAAACCACATAGAATATTTTAAAACATGTTGTTTCATGCAGAAATCTCTCAAAATCCACATCTTTAGCTTGTAATGGGCAGTTTTCCCTTGAGGAACTGATGTTTTCAAGTGGGACTTGAGACTATCCACAGAGAAACTAAACCTAATAAGAAAATAATTCTTGTGAAAATTGCTTCGCAGGCAGAAATTTGCAATCCTCACAGAGTAAACAGATTTTTTAAAGTGTTAAAATTAAAAAAAAAAAGGCAACAAATTCCTGCCACCCTAGAAAAGTAGAGGTTAAAAGAAGCAAGTACGTAAGCAGACAAACCAAGTGTTTGTTGACTTCCACCAAAAAGTTATGTTGACTTTAGTGGCTAATGTGTATATTTTTCATTACAAGGGACATGTTTATTTCTCACAAATACCATAATTAGAAGAATATATCAAGATCTCAGATTATTCATATACTGCTATAACCATACCTCAAAGTCATAATTAAGTCCTATTACAGAAAAATCAAAGTAAATAAGAGGCAATTTACCCTTCATAAATATTTTGTTGAATAAACTATAATGGAAATAAGACTCTTGTTAGCAGAAGAAACAAGAGCCTTATTTATTCCAAAATATTACAATGTTTGAGTGGGTGGTTTATTATTTACATTTAAGCCCCCATCAATTTAAAACATGAATATGTATTGAGCAGTTACCATGGAATTATACTGTGTTTGGCTTAGGGGTGAAGAAGGAAGATGGCACAGTTTCTGCCCTTTAGGAACAAAAGCTCTACTGGATAGTGCAGAGTTGCACACAGCTCTTTGGAAGACACACAGATTCATGACAAGCACTTGTAAAGGAAATACAAAGACATAGGACTCTAGGAACGCAATGCATGGGATAACTGATTGAGACCCAGTGAAGAATTCCAAACGGTGATATTTGCAAAGGGCTCTGAATGACTGGTGGGACTTTGACTGCCAAAGAACAAGTCAGGGTTCCTCAAGCACTTGAGAACATCCTTTACCAGTTGGCTTTGCCAAGATTCTTACAGGACCACAATCTATTTCCTCTACAGATACTGAACATGAAGATGCTACCCTGTAGCCTGACCAGGAGGTGGCGCAGAGGATAGAGCATCAGCCTGGGATGCTGAGGACCCAGGTTAGAAACCCCAAGGTTGCCGGCTTTAGCATGTGATCATTGACATAACCCCACGGTTGCTGACTTGAACCCTAGGTCACTGGCTTGAGCCCAAATGTTGCTGGCTTGAGCTCAAGGCTTCTGGCTTGAGCAAGGGATCCCTGGCTCGGCTGGAGCCCCCCGATCAAGGCACATATGAAAAAGCAATCAATGAACAACTATGGTGCCGCAACAAAGAATTGATGCTTCTCATCTCTCTCCCTTCCTGCTTATCGGTCCTTGTGTGTACTCCATTCTCTCTCTCAGTTGCCATATATATATTCTACCTTGCAAATTTTAGTATATTTACAACACTGCAATTTCAGATATAAGCTATTTTACAGATTTATACATTTCCTTGTTGCCGCAACTGAAGAATGGTTTCTGGAAGAGAGAACATAATGCTTAGACATAAGAAATTCTATGTGAAATGTCTAAGAGACAGGGTGCAGCAGACAGGAGTTCATAACTTGGGTCAAAGTGAAGTCTCTGGCATATAATTCCTATGTGCACGTGGGACGTTATTTGTTCTCTTTGAACCTCAAGTTCCCCATCTGTAAAATACGGTTCTCCTGAGGGTGAAATCAAGTCTAGAAAACATTAAAAGCATCCTTACATGTATATGTGCGTTACTAAAAAAGAAGCTCGCTAATCCTATGCAAGGCCTATCTTACATGTCCAGAATGGGCTGTTTAAAAGACAAAACACGCTTCATCTATGCCCTCTTCCTTAACCATTCTCTCATTTTTCCATAACTGTGTACTATTTGGCAGAGCGCATAACATTCAGAAATAAACACCGTATTTCCCCATGAATGAGACTCACCCTTTTCCAAAAAAATTGGGATCTAAAAACTGGGTGCGTCTTACACAGTTGTGGATTATTTTTACTTGCATTTTCCACTTTTTCGTGCTTGTTTTTACGCTCACTGTTGAAGACAGTGATTCATCATCAGACACAAATGAGGACAAGCTAATGGATGGGAGTTTTGACAGTGATGAGGAGTTGTATGAATTTTATGATGAATAAAACTTGAGTTCAATAACTTTATGTAATACATTTTTTTTTTTCAAATTTCAGGCCTCAAAATTAAGGTGTGTTTTATACATGGGGAAATACAGTACATTTCCCAGCCTCTACTGTGGCTTCGGTGTAGTTATGCGACTGACTTCTGGCCAATGAAGTATAAGCAAAACATGGCAGCCTCCAAGAAATTTCCCTAAAATGCAATATGTATACATCCCTTGCTCCTCCTCCTATTCTCTGTGGAATGTGGATGTTGTGGGAACTCATCATGCAACATGTGCAGGAGGGCCCAGCATCAAAGGACAGCGTGGTAGAAAGCAGGAATGACCAGAGCCACCACAACTTTCTTCATTGCAAAGGCCTTGGTTTCCAAGGAGAGGGAAATGTCTGTTCTGGAAGGCATCGCTACCTTGAGCCTCTGTTACTCTTTTTTTTTTTCAAAATTTTTTTTATTTTTTTAAATTTATTTATTTATTTATTTATTTATTTATTTTTTTAGAGAGGAGAGGGAGAGACAGAGAGAGAGACAGAGAGAGAGAGAGAGAGAGAGAGAGAGAGAGAGAGAGGAGACAGAGAGAGAGAGAAGGGGGGAGGAGCTGGAAGCATCAACTCCCATATGTGCCTTGACCAGGCAAGCCTAGGGTTTCGAACCAGCGACCTCAGCATTTCCAGGTCGACACTTTACCCACTGCACCACCACAGGTCAGGCGAGCCTCTGTTACTCTTAACCAAAAAAATTCTAACTCATAAAGTAAAGAAAGATTCTGGGAAAATTACATTCATCACAGTTTTACTTTCACTCAAAAATCATGTATTCTGTGTAGAGGGGAAAGATGTATATTGAGAGAAGAAAATTTGGGACATGAAAAAGCCAAGAAGCGTACAATGAGTCAAGTCTATTGAGTGGCGTTATTTCTAAAATGAGGCTAGTCCTATAGGAATAAAATTGGTTTCTATATGAGAGCATTTTCCCTTTGGCAATAATGAAAATAAAGTTTAGGCAGATAACAAACAAGCCAACTACAGCCCCCTCTTCCATACACTGAAGAAGTAGAATCACTTATGGGGAAGAATGGAAATGTGTATAAACAGCTATCCTGGGAAACAAACATATTCAATTACTTTGCGAAAAAGATCTAGGTATTGATCTATGGTTAACTCCGAGATTATGTGAATTTTATATCTAGTCAATTTCATATCTGAAGCAACTTTTAAGCTAACCTTTATGTGAACTGAAAAGATGTATAAGAATCTGAAAAACTGTTGAAGAAATAAGGCAAATGATGCTGGATGAAATGGTTCTCATAAAAAGCAAATCACTGCAACTCCTGAGTGCTTTGAACTAGTGATAGGAACATACAAACAGTAAGCTGATGGGCAGAAACAAACTTATGTCCAATGCATGTCAAAGAGCCCTTTTATTAAATAAACATAGCAGATCACTTTCATTCAATTCCTTCACCGACTGTCCTCAACAACTAAGAATTCAGAAGAAATTATAAGTAGAGTGGGGCATATCAATCAAGGGCTTGTTTAGGTACCTAATTCAAATGGTAAACAATACTAAATGGTTCATGTTTTAAATAGCTTCAAAAATCAGAATTACAGGATAAGGATATTTTTGTTGATAATTGGTTTGTTTTAACAAGACTGTTTGATAGTCAATAAACTAACATTAAAGACTTCCTAACACCAACTACATGGGACTAATCTTTTGCAGTTTAAAGCTCCGGCTTTGGTGGTAAAAATTCCATGTAATTGGCATCAGCAGTCTGTCAAATCATACATTTCATTTTAGGCTGATGGAAACAAAGACTCCTCTATTTAGTTAACAATTGCTTGCCAGTGGTGTGCAAAGTGCACCAACTAGCCACTGAAAGGCAGGAATTTACAATAGGTAGGGAATCATTTAGATCAGGAATAGTCAACCTTTTTATACCTACGGCCCACTTTTGTATCTCTGTTAGTAGTAAAATTTTCTAACCGCCCACTGATTCCACAGTAATGGTGATTTATAAAGTAGGGAAGTAACTTTACTTTATAAAATTTATAAAGCAGAGTTACAGCAAGTTAAAGCCTATAATAATAATTACTTACCAAGTACTTTATGTCGGATTTTCGCTAAAGTTGGCAGAATAAATCTTTATAAAACAACTTACTCTAGTTAGATCTATCTTTTTATTTATACTTTGGTTGCTCCGCTACGACCCACCATAAAAGCTGGAATGCCCACTAGTGGGCGGTAGGGACCAGGTTGACCACCACTGGTCTAGATTATGCAGAACCTGGGAAGAAATAGAAACACTGAACAGAACAGAATGGAGAAGAAGGGAGTGATCAGGAGAGGCAAGCGCTACGCTGAAACACACAAGAGGAAGCCAATATGGCAGAGATGATGGTGGAGAGGCTGAGCTCGGTGAAGGAAGATTATAGGAAATGACAGATTAGTAAAAGATTGGCCTTTCTTAAAGTTTTGATGATTTATTTCTGGCATACTTGACATATTGATGCTGGGACATTACAGTTTTCATCATCATTGCCATCAAACAGTATCTATTAACTATGTGCATTGTACAAAGAAGCAAAATTGACCTGGTTTCTGACATCTAGACATCAATAAAATAAGTCAGACCAGTCAATGTAGATGAAGGCAGAAGAGCAGATAATGAACAAGATACTTAACTGGGGCAAACTTTTAAGTTAATAATAAACTTTTAAGTATTTCCACAATATACGTAAGTTGGTGAGTGTGTCCATATGTCTCTGTATAATAATGTTTTCAGATACATCTGTGAAGATAAATGGTGAATTATTTTCTTTATACAGATAACTAAGTTTTATGCTTAGTGAAATAGCCAGTCAGAGAAAGACAAGTACCCTATGATTTCATTCACATGGGGAATCTAATGAACAAAATGAACTAACAAGCAAAATCGAGACAGACTCATAGATAGAGAGCAGGCTGACAGCTGTTGGCAAGAGGGGGGCTATTTGAGGAGGGGAGAGGGATTGAGCCCAGAAGGATACAAAATCCTCATGGACTCATACAACGCCGTGGGGCCTGCCGGGATGGGGGGTGGTGGAGGAGCGCATGGGGGAGGATGATAGTGGTGGAACGGGCTTGACCTGGGGCGGCGAACGCACAGCACAGCGCACAGATGATGTGCTGTAGAAATGAACACCCAAACCTGTACAATTACGTTAACCGGTGCCATGCCGATAAATTCAATTTCAAAATAAATAAATAAAAGTAAGTTCTATGAAATCAATAATGATTTCAACAGGACAGAAGCCTTCCCCTTATACCATGGTCTCAACAGGGCAATCCAGTTGAACACAAAGAGAAAATTTCACTTCTCCCTCCATTTACCACATCTTCCTCTTCATTATCCCAGGGAAGGAATGCCTGAGAATACTTTCCCTGGTCAGTACAATCGTTCTAAAACGAGATGTAAAGGAAACTTTCTCACGTTCAGAAGAGTTTTGTTTTACCTCTTACTTCTTCATTCTACCAAGTTCAAAAACCAATAGTAGAATTATACATTGGCAGGCATACATATGCGTGCACACACACAAACTTGAAGGAAAAATACGAAGATCCGATCTTGCATGGCAATCTTGACATTGAGTACCAACTAAGCCTGAGCCCTCAATGTCAGTCTTCCCTGAGTCGTCAGGATCGGGTATGTGCTGATGTATCCTCCTGACTGCATCGGCACCGTGACAAACAGAAGAGGCTGCAAATGCAGCTAGAGCTGAATGTCTCATCTGGGAACAAACAATCCTGGAAAAGCTCCCTGATTATGCATCTGTCCCTCTAACTTCCATTTCGGAGGATAAAATTGTATGGTGATACATGAGGATCAGTGTATTATTCTTCCCCTCTGTGGGTACTGAAGGCTTATTTCCTTCACCTTGACACGAGAGAAAAACATTTATTGAAAGTCTCCACAGAAAAATTACAAGTGCGCTAGCAAATGCTTGGGAGGAAGTTGCAGGAGGAGCGAACCTGCAGAATCACAGGCTTGATCCCCAGAGTCTGAATACAGAGATGATTAAGGCATTTTCTCTTTGAATCAGATTTCTTTGGTTTCTCTTCCTGTTTTCTCTCCTTTCATTTCCATCATTGTCTCATTTTCCTTCAACGCAGTACAAAGGGCAGCAGGAGTGTGAGTGCTTTAATACGGTGGGCTTGGTACTATGGGAACGGAACAAAGGAGAAATCCCTAGGGAAGCAGCTTCCAGCTCTCCCACCTGCAGCACCCTGGTGGCATGTGGCACTGCGGTCCCAGCGCCATGGCAGGAAATCCAGAAAACTTTAGAGCAGTGCGTCCACACACTTAACTGAGGGTCTGTACCGCTAAATTATAAAGCATCAGGGCTCTGTGATGAAATGGTCCAAAATAGAACAATGTAATATGCTTTTCTTAAAGCTACACTTTTTTTTTCCGGTAAAATTCTGAGTTAGGTCCTTTTTGTACTTAAAGAAGTATGTATTTATTATTTTTTAAGTATAAAGTTCAACTGAGTATAGCATACACACAGAAAAGTGTAGAAATTGCAAGTGTACAATTCCAAACACTTTCTTAAAAGAAACATATCAATGTAACCAGCATCCGGATCAAGATATAAAACATTCCTCAGACCCAAAAATCTGCTCCTGCCCTTGTTAATGACTTCTCCTCACAAAGGTAACCGCATCTGACCTTAAGGCCCCAATATGCCTAGTTCTGAATTTCATAGAAATTAATTCATACAATGTATATTATTTTGAGTTTGGTTTCTTTTATGTACTACTGTTTTCCTATTTCTCATTCCATGATCTATTATTGGTAATACAATTTGATTTTTCAAACGGCTTCACACTGCTTTCCCCATATTTCTTGAGGTTTTCTATTCCTCTGGAAATTCAGTACTAGAAAAATCAGTTCTCTCGGTCTCATGTCCTTTTTACATCAGACCTGAAGCTCAGAATCACCTTGAACTTAACGACTTATGAGCCATCCTAAAATATTTGACTTAATGCAATTCCAAGAGGGAACATCATTTTTTTAAAAAAATATCTTCCTTGATGTCAGACCACAACCTCACTGTTACACAATAATGCCATCTTATGGTTATATAGCAATTTGTAGTCTAGAAACTTCTTTCCTTCTATCTCATTTGAACTGGGATATATCCCTTTAGGCTTGGGAGAAATTTCCTGAAAATGGGGCAAATTTATTAGTGATTTGAGAGTATCAGAAATAAGGACAATAAAGTATTTGACGCTTAGTAGACCCTCAAGTACACTGCTCACAATAATTAGGGGATCAGGGAACGTGCAGATACTCCAGTACTTTCAGTCTTTTGTGTAGTGCATTTTCACCAATGAAATAAAAGTTGGTTTTGCATTTCATCTGCATAATTAAAAACCGTTCTTTGACTTGTTGTTTGCTTTTCTGATGTTCTTGTTTAATAAAAAAATCAAATGCTTCTTTTTTTATCACTTCATATTCATTTTAAAATATCCCTGAATTTTTATGAGCAGTATATTTGTTGAAAGAAGAACTTTGTTTTTCTCATACTAGAGAAATCTTATGTAAATTCTCAATTTTTGTGTTTCCTGTCAGTATGTTTTGTAAGCAATGTGTAACCTACCAAGAAATAGATGAAAACAGAATACAGCAACACAATTAATGTCTCACAAAGTTCAATGTTTATCTTACATACATGCGTATCTATACATATACATGGGATTCATGGATTTACCCCTTACTGTGTTCACTATATATGTATTTCCACAGAAAGGTGCCACTCCTGATAGTTTGATAATTTGTAATCTTATTGAGACACCTGCTGAAATTCTATACAGTGAAAGACAATGTATAGAAGCAGGTCTCTTAGACAGTGAATGAGCAGTCACAAATCAATCTGGCTTTCAATTCTCTACTCGCGCCTCCTAAAGAGTAATGTCTGCTTTACATTATGAAATTAATACAGGTGAGACTTCCTATTACAGCATTAATGAGTTTGTTGATTAATTATGCTGTCAGAACCTATGCTTTAAGAATGCTAAGAGTCGAATGCATCTTCTTATCTTTGTAACTTCTGAGTAAACTATGCAAGCTTATTCAAACTCAGTATTTTGGTAAGGTAGAAACACACCAAGTAGCCTGTGTTTGGCCAAGTGACTTAATATCCTCACTCTCCCCTGTAAAATAATGAAGCAGGACAAAAATCACTAAGGTATTTTCTAGCTGTAAAAAAATCCTTTATTATGAATGATTCACTATCTACCATAGTTTGGATTATGGTTCAACAAAAAGTCCTCCCAGTCCCTCTTCTACTGCAGAAGGGACTGCTTCCCCATTCTAGGGATGTCAGGGTGTTCTGGCCAACAGACTGTGAATGGACTTCACATGAGCACGGGCTGTAAGTGTTCTTGGGAGGTTAGGCTTGGTTCACACTCTGGTGATCCATCATGAGAAGAGCATGCATGGCACTGACCATTCATCTCAGGCCTAGAATAAAGATACAGATAGCAGACCTTAACCCAACACACATGCTGGAACCTAGTTCAGCTAACCCACAGCTTGAAAGAGCAGCCCAGCTCTGTCCAGCCCAGCCTGGGTCAGCCAAACCACAGGCAACCTAAATATCCATGAGCGTGAGAATAAATGCTTGTTATTTTAAGTCAAGTTTTGGGGTGATTTGTATCATCACGTTATTGGAATATCTGACTAATATACTAACATTCATGGATCATATAAGAAGAAATACCAACACCTTCTTACTGGCTTAAAGGTATTTTAATTTAAACTTAAGTTGGCTTATTACAAAATTCAGTAGATTTTTGTTGAGAACCCAACATGAAGGCTATACAGGCCATTTGTCTATTTATGAATGTATAGCTTCCACTCTAAGGATTCAAGAATCTACCATTTTATGTACCTTGGTGGAAGACAAGTCCCTGACGACAATAAAAATGGAGCCCAAATTCCAGCTAGACCCTAGTTATATGACTTAAGCTTGTCTGATAAGAGGAGTCTGCAATTTATGGCCCACAACAAAATATGGCCTGCCACCTGTCTTTGTAAATAAAGCTTTGTGAGAATAAACCATGTCCTTTCATGTATTATATGTATTATCTATGCTTTCTTTCACCCTACAACATCAGAGCTGGGGAGCTGCGACAGAAAATATACGGTCTTGGCCCTGGCCGGTTGGCTCAGCGGTGGAGTGTCGGCCTGGCGTGCGGGGGACCCGGGTTCGATTCTCGGCCAGGGCACATAGGAGAAGCGCCCATTTGCTTCTCCAGCCCTACCCCCTCCTTCCTCTCTGTCTCTCTCTTCCCCTCCCGCAGCCGAGGCTCCATTGGAGCAAAGATGGCCCGGGCGCTGGGGATGGCTCCTTGGCCTCTGCCCCAGGCGCTGGAGTGGCTCTGGTCACGGCAGAGCGACCCCCCGGAGGGGCAGAGCATGGCCCCCTGGTGGGCAGAGCGTCACCCCTGGTGGGCGTGCCGGGTGGATCCCGGTCGGGCGCATGCGGGAGTCTGTCGGACTGTCTCTCCCTGTTTCCAGCTTCAGAATAAGAAAAATATATTAAAAAAAAAAAAAAAGAAAGAAAATATACGGTCTGCATAGATGAAAATATTTACTAACTGAATCTCTACAGAAAAAAATCCACCCCCTGCCTTATTAATAATTCTTCTGTCAGAAACCTTAATTCTAAAGTTAGTTACACTAAAAGAAGTAATAATTTAAATACTTTTTGGCAGTAATAGCAGCAAACAATATCCAGTGGCAACGGTGCCTCTGGGTGCACCAGCACATCATGGCCATGGCAACAGCTTGTATTCAGATTCATTTGTTGGCTTTTTTGTTGTTGTTTGAGACAGAGACAGAGAACAAGTCAGAGAGAGGGACAGACAGGAACAGACAGTCAGGAAGGGAGAGAGATGGATGAGAAGCATAATTGTTTGTGCAGCTCTGTAGTTGTTCAGTGATTGCTTTCACATATGTGCCTTGATGGGAGGGAGGGTTACAACAGAGTGAGTGACCCCTTGCTCAAGCCAGCGACCTTGGGCTCAAGCCAGAAACCATGAGGTCATTTCTATGATACACGTTAGCTCAAGCCAACAACCCCTCATTCAAGCTGTTGAGCCCATGCTCAAGCTCTCAACATCAGGGTTTCGAACCTGGGTCCTCAGTGTCCCAGTCCAATGCTCTATCCACTAAGCCACTGCCTGGTCAGGCTAATTTTGTGGCTTTTTATGCTGGATGTGTTTCTGAATGCCTAGCCCGGTCTTTCTTGAGGGTTTCAGCCCATTTTTAAACCTGGCTTTCAGGCTTTTCCACTGATTCCACGAGCTACCTAATATCCTTCTAATAAGATATTTAATTCTATCTAACGTAACCAGAGTCACTTTCAATTCGCTGAAAAGCAGAACCTTGAGTAGCTCAGGGACCCCGCTTTATTCCCGACTCCGAGGAAGATGTTCCTATTCCGTTCCCCAGGGAGATTTGCCTCCCCATCTAGCAGAGCTCGAATCTATCAACCCGTGCTTGACTGACTGTCCATTTTCTCTCCAGGACTGGGAGGTTCTTCAAAGCAAGGACTGAATTTAATTCATTTTTCTGCAGTGCTCAGGAAAATGTGAAAGAATATCAGAATAAATTACCAGACGTGAACACAATCAGCGCTATAAGACCATCATTTTCATCATCAAAATTGCCAAGCTTAATTGAGTCATTATCACGTATAAGCAATCCACTAAGCACTCTACATGCATTGTGTCATTTAGTCCTCATAAGAACTCTGTGCCTGAGAAAATATCGTGTCCCATTTTCTAGATAAGGGAAATGTGGAGTATAAAATGAAAGAACTAGTCAGCAGAA
The DNA here is from genome assembly GCF_036850995.1 of Saccopteryx leptura. Taxonomy (NCBI): domain Eukaryota; kingdom Metazoa; phylum Chordata; class Mammalia; order Chiroptera; family Emballonuridae; genus Saccopteryx; species Saccopteryx leptura. The sequence continues at coordinate 25,083,489 of NC_089516.1, forward strand.
AGCCAGGGTTCCAAAACAATCTGGATTCTACAGCCTGTGCTCATAAGCAATGACTTTAACCAATTTTACCAGCAAGTAGACCAAAAGCCATAGAAAAGCTTATGGTCCCTGACCAATTCCTGGAGAATGCCAACTACAGTAAACTTCAGATACTTTTCTAGTTTCTGGATATGACAAAAAAAAAGTGAGTCTACAGGGTTAGAGCCACTCTATCCCTTGCTGGACATATGGAAGGCCTCCTACCGGTGAGATTTCAGTTTACCCTCTCTGGGCAATGGCATAGTGCTTCTGCTTCTTCTAAACTCTACGATTGAAGGTGAACTAAGAGGAGACATCTATATGACCCTGTAAGAAGGGAATACCTCGCTCACTGGCCAAAGATACATAAATAAAGTAGGGAAGAAGCCTAAAAAATCAAAAAGGTTCCCCGCTGCTTCAGTGCTGAGTGGAAGGTCCCTACAAAAGTACAGTAACCAATGGCTACCCAAGAACCCCCTGAGATTCTTAGGAGATGGTACTGGTGGCCTGGATGGCTGGGAGGAAACACTGTCTTGTCTCTGAGACACGACATCAGAGACAAGAACATCCCAATGGTGACTGGGCACCCACAGAGAGTGTGATGAAACTGGCCTCACTGGAGTAGCTTGCAGAGGTTCGTGGGACTCAATGCGGGACACTAAGGGGAGGGGCCTCTGCTGGCATTACTAGATTTGCCTTTTGCAGTATATCCACAGAGTTGCTGAGTGTCTTTTCTTCTATCAAGACTGGCCTTGGATCCTTTGCGGTCAGCTGTTTTGCAGCAAGTTGAAAGAAAACTATTAGACCATCCATGTAGGAATAGTCTTGGGTTTCTGGGAGGTACCGTGAGTTCAGACACACTGAACAACCACTTTGTACTCAGTAGTACTAAGCTTATCACATAAAATAAAACATAGTTCTTGTCTTTAAGGAGCTTGGGCACCAGGCAGAAAAATCAACCAACTGATTACTACGTGAAAAGTTTTAGAAGTAGGTCACTTCGGGGCTACCAAATCTGGCAACATTTGCAAATACCAAAGTGGTATATTGATATTGTATTATATTAAATGATAAAGTAATATCTAAGTTTCTGGACTTCATGATCAACTGATAGTTTTAGGATCTTAAGAAGAAAATCACAATCTCAGTGACACCTGAAGGACAAATTGGACAGGGGCAGAAAACATCTGAAATCTTCAAATCAATTTAATATTGCTAAAGCGGAACTTGGAGAGCTTGGAGGGCAGGCAGGAAACGATACACAGTGAGGCCGACCCGATGAGCAGGGGTCATGCGAAGGCCTCATATGCCCAGCTAATGAGTCTGGACTTTTTTTCTAAGGGAAATGAAAGTACAGTACTGAAGTTCTTGCACTTAAGAAAATAATTCTGGGTGAAACATAACTGGGAACAAAGTAAGGGTGCTCATTGGAGTTAACAAAGATTTCTACTAGCAGGATCAGTTCAGGAACCTAATGTATTAAGTTAAGAACTACAGTAGAAATCGGATGGTTAAAAATGGATAGAGGTGAGATAGAAGGTTCCCTATAACCATTAGAGAATTATTTGATTTCCTCCTAGACTAATAAAGGAGCCTGTCTTGAGACTATACATTTGAAACAAATCATTTTAAAGCCATTACAACTTCATTACTTCTAACCCAAAACTGGAAGAGAAAACAACTCTACCTTCTTGTGATGTGAGACTAAAGAACGCATATAAATTTTAAAAATTTGATCAAAAGCTAGTTATTTTAATTAAGATAAGCTCTAAAGTGTTAATAATCATCCTAACAAATGCTAAGTCATCCTAACAAATTCCTTGCAGCATAAAAAAAAGTGGGGAGACTTCAAAATGTAAAGTAATACTTTCAAAATAAAAATGATAAACGAAAATCAACTTTTGGTTGGTAGCTTATATTTCAAACATATTCATCAAAGTATCAAACTTCTATAAATATATCATGCACAGATCTGACCAAAGATATACACTTTGTACTATACAATTATTGACACCAGCACTATGAAATGACCAAACCTCTTTTGACATTATATGAATTTAGCAGAGACCACAATGCTCCGGAATAATGCTACCCTCAGTACAGAACCATTTCTCAAATTCAGCTCACCAGCATGAACTGATCATCGTTTGTTTCTCACTCCACTTATTTTTTTTCCAGTGATAGTGATACTTCTCTCTCTTCCTACCCACCTCTTTCCTTCCCCCAGGGAGAACAGTGAAACGAACACTAAGGTTCCTTAAAACAGGTAACTTAGTAACATAAAAGTGTCACCTACCCTTGGCAGTCCTTGTACGTTTGGTTAACTGTTTCCCACTGGGAGTCGAGCTGTGACAGTGCTTCCTGGAGCTTCGCCCTTTCTGCAGGTATGGCATTTTGCAACGCTGCTGTCTTCTTATTGTGAATAACGTCAATCCGACCTGAGATTTGTCGCAGGCTATCCTTTATATTCTATATTATTGAAGATTAAAAAAAAAGAGAGAGAGAGAAAGAAACTAATCAGCTGCCTAGGGGATAAAAACCAATTATAAACCCTTGAAGTAACAAATGGTCTTGCAATTTTTAATGATTGAATTTAAAAAAATTTATTGGGGTGATACTGGTTAACATAATTATACAGGTTTCAGGTGCCCGATTCTGCAAGACATCTCTGTGCACTACACTGTATGTTCTCCGTCCCGTGTCCAGTCCCCATCCATCGCCAGTCATCCCCTCACGCCCTTCCCCGCCTCCCTCTCCCCGCCATCTCCACACTGTTATCCATGTCCACGGGGGCTTTCTTGTCCTTTTTTTTGCTCAGTCACCTCCATTGCCCACGCCCCCTCTCTATGTCAGCCTGCTCTCTATATAAGAGTCTGTCTATTTTGCTTGTTAGTTTATTTTATTCATTCAGTTCCACATATGAGTGAAGTTTTATGGTACCTGTCTTTCTCTTACTGGCTTATTTTACTTAAATACCATATTTCCCCATTTATAAAATGTGCCTTTTTTTTGGAAAAATTTGGGGTCTAAAAACTGGGTGCATCTTACACAGTGGTTGTAGATTTCTTTTACTTGCATTTCCCGTTTTTTTGTGCTTGTTTTAGTGCTCATTGTTGAAGACAGTGATTCGTCATCAGACACAGATGAGGACAATGTAATGAATGAGAGTTTTGACAGTGATGAGTTGTGTGAATTGTATGATGAATAAATCTTGAATCCAATAACTTTATGTGATACATTTTTTTTTCAAATTTCGGGTCCCAAAATGAAGGTGCACCTTCTACATGGGGAAATACTCTTTGACTTTTTAGAATCATCAGCCCTGAAGCCCAGTGGTTTCAACATGCCCACTTCTCTCTCACCTCTCTACCACTCTATTTTACAGAGTATCCCAATCACTCTGTACTCCCTGCATTCTTCATAGTGCTTCAAGGCCCTTCTGCCTACCATTAAATTATATGTCTACTGGTCTCTCTAGCACTAGACTAGACCCTGTGAGTGCAGGGATGCTATCTGTCTTACTTCTATTGGGTTTCCAGAGTTAAGACTTGTGCCTGGCTCATGGTAGGTGACAATGTATTTTTGTTGAATAAATGAAGAAAGTCAAACATATCCCATAAATTAACTGCACAGTTTTTATCTAGTTTGTATTTAAGGGAAAAAAAAAATCACAAACCAAAAAGTTATTATGCAATAAAAATTTTTTTAAATATTGATTTTCTAAAAACTTTTGCTACAAATGATATACTTGGCTAGTCTTGCTAGTATGAATTGTTTATTTTGCTCATCTGAAGTTTCACAGACAATTCAACTGAGCAAATGTATTGAGCTCTTCCATGTAAAAGGATCAATATAGAGAAAGCAAGGCTGGGTGAAGCACAGTTTATTTGTTCATTTTTGAGAAGTTTTAAATTGATTTAATTCTGAATTAAGGGAGTTTGTGGTTTGGAGAACTGGAGGAAAAGATAAAAGTGTGGAAGCCCCAGCTAGATTATAAGAAAGAATATGATGAGGCCATGGCCGGTTGGCTCAGTGGTAGAGCGTCGACCCAGCATGTTCCAGGTTCAATTCCCAGCCAGGGCACACAGGAGGCAGGAGAAGCGTCCATCTGTTTCCCTATCCTCCCCCCTCTACTTTCTCTCTATTTCTCTCTTTCTCTCCCACAGCCAAGGCTCCACTGGAGCAAAGCTGGCCCCGGCACTGAGCATGGCTCTGTGGCCTCTGCTTCAGGCACTAGAATGGCTCCTGTTGCAATGGAGCATTGCCCCAGATGGGCAGAGCAACGCCCCATAGTGGGATTGCCAGGTGGATCCTGGTTGGGCACATGTGGGAATCTGTCTGACTACTTCCCTGCTTCAAACTTCAGAAAAATACAAAAAAAGAATATGATGAGTGATCTAAGCAGTATTGAATCTTTCTAGAAGTTCAGAGAAAGAATGAACCATATATCCTATTTGGTCACAAGCTCAGGAAAGAGATCATGAAGGAAGTGCAATTTGGGGGCTTACGTAGTTGAAATGTACATGACATTCTAGTCAGTAGTTACACGTATACAAAAACAGGGAGCATAAGCAGGCATATCTGGCTTTTTATTTTGACATTTTAGAAATGTAGAGAATTAGGGAAAGATGGGTCAAGAAACAGAGGCTGAAGATGTTTAATGATGTGCTTTGAAGGTCCTAAAGGTAATTCAGTAACCAGTGGGAATCTATGACATTAAACAATTATAGAAAATTTCAAATATATAAAATGCAGGAAAATATGACAAAGAATCCCCATGGACCTGTTTTCCAGTGCCAACTCCAATGAAGTCATGGACAACCTTGTTTCATTATAAGCCCACACATTCAGCTCCTCAGCTGGGCTATTCCTAAACAAGTTGATATAATATTTTATTCTTGAATACTTCAGCATGTATTTCCAATATATATCAATTCTCCTCAAAGAAAATACACATAATACCTACCAACTTAACAAAACTTCATTAATGTAATCAAATATCTAATTGGTATTCATTATTACACTGACTTGAGAAATGAGTTTAAAAAGAAGATGCTAAAAAAAGGGGGGAAGAAAACACTAAAAAACAAAAAGAAGAAGATGCTACAAAACTGACAGTCTGTTGGACTAGGAAGAGGAAAGGATTGAGTAACTTGCAGGTTTCTGGCACAGAGGTCTGGATGAACTGTCGTGACACTGAGAAACATGATTTCAGATGCATGAACAGGCTGTGTGTATGCATGCACGCTGGCGTGTGTATGTGTGTAAGGGACAAGTTCGGTTTTGGACATAATCCTATTGAGAAGTCTTTGGGGCATCAGACTGTACACTTCCAACAGGCAGCTGGCCTCAGATTTTGAGAAGAGGGATGGAACGGCAAGTACTGTTGGGGCCGATATATCTCCACATGTCTGCATAGTCTGAGCTTTCTGAGCAAAGAGCGGTGGAGACGGGGTTAAAGGATAACCGAATAGCAAACAGACCTTGAAGTTTATACTAGCGCATTGCTCCAGAGAGGTTTAGAAACATCTCTCTCCGGAGTGCTTTGTTTATATTCTAAGTTACATTCCAAGAATAATAGACCCCTACCTGCCTCTCTCCCTGGAGATGATTTGTTCACATTCCAGAGCCAAGGCTAGTTTGTTCTCTCTCTCTTTCTCCTTTGTCCTCTCTCACCAGCTTCTCTGTGTAAGCTCTGATGTTCCTAAGTCCCTGATCTGGGCATTTCTCTCCTGTACTGCAACCCCTGTGTGATACACTCTGGCCCTCGCTGCCTTTTCCTGTGGGGATTGGGGCATGGGAACTGACACAAAGTTGCTCTTGAATAATTAATATATGTTCTGACCCAGAGGTCTCCTGTTTCCCCCCAGATAAATACATATAGGTATAAAAATGTAACAAATACCAATGAACGGAATATTTTTTGCCTACTTCCAAGCAAAACTGGGGAGGGTTTTAATCAGGTATGAGACGGAGACAGGGCTAAATAGAAAGGGGCCCCTGCTGAGCCTGCAGCTTCTCCGAAGGCAGGCTCCGGAGCAAAAGCCACAAGTCCAGTTTGGCGGCAGGACAGTGGACATGGGTTGGCCCCGGGGCGTTCTCCTGCCTCATCCCACCACTTCTGACTGGGCTGCATGCAGACTTGTCTTGGGGGAGAGCTAAACTGTAGAAACAGGGGAGAATGTAGATGTTGGCTGTCAGGAGTAGAAGTCAATGCTTACAGTGGGAACCTAAAACATTTATAAAATAAAGACAAAAGCAGCTGTGTTCCCAGGTCTTGCAAATTAGTTAGAAAAAGGGTAAGATGCAACAGTAATTGGTGATGGAAATAATTTCAGAGAGAGAGGAGCTGTTTATAAAATTCCAAGATGTTCTCTTCAAATCTACACCTTGTGATCGAAAGGCTTTATTATTTTTTGGTCAACAACTCGATTTAAATCAGGGGTAAGAATACTTATCTGACAGCTCCAGTATTAGCATAGGAGAGGGCGTGGGGCATGCCAACACAGAAATGGCCTGTGAGAGCACTAATCTGGAGGAGTGCAGGTGAGAGCTGTCTCCTACCCGTGCTATGGACAGAATTGCGCATCACTGTAACATAGATGTTGTTTAGATGGTCAAATTTCTCCGGAAAGGTTTTTAGAGTGAAAAGAGTGATCAAAAACTGTGCCTAAGGATGAAGCTCTGTGGGAAGCAGAGGCAGACGGAATAGATAAATATGCCCAATGAGTAATTCTCATCGGACCAAGAAAAGGAACAGAAGAGTAAAGTAATTCAAAACCAAGGGAAGAAAGAAGAACAGGAAGGACGCAGGGAGCTGTCAGCGAGTCTAATGTAGCTAGGAACAGGAGAGAAAAGTCAACTTGGGCAACCCAGGGGGTCACCGGTGATCTTACAGAGCAATTTCAGCATTTTCGGAGTGTGAAAATATAAAGCTGCAGAGAGCAGACTGTCCTCCGCTGTCACCCTCCTTCACTACATGTTTAGGCTGCATTGATTTGACATAAGACACTTCTTCAGTGAAGAAAGGTTTACTATTAATAAAAAACAAAACTGATAATGTAACAGAAACTTTTTAAAAGGGATGGTGGAATCTATAGAATGCAAATGAACCAATGAAACAGACTCATAGATACGGCGAACAGACTGATGGTTGGAAGAGGTGAGGGTGTCGGGGTCTTGGTGACAAAGGCGAAGTGTCTGAGGCATACAGAGTGGCAGTTACAAGACAGTCCTGGGGATACAGTGTATCGCACAGGGAATACAGTCACTAACATTGTAAACTGTGTGTGGGGCCAGGTGCGTACTGAAAATATCAGGGGAACACTTTGTAAGTATGTGATTGTCTAACCACTACGCTGTACAACTGAAACTAATACAAAGTACCAACAATACTGAGTGTCAACTATAATTGAAATAAATTTAAAGCAGTTTTGAAAAGATAGAATGGATCTGGTATATGCTAGCAGTGCCTTAAAAGTCACTGCACTCAAACATCCTTCTTACATCCTTGATTTTTGTTTGTTGTTTTGTTTTTTAATTCACCTGGCCAAATTTCATGACCATCTTCTGAAGACTCTGAGCCTTGGGTGGAAGATCTAGGGCTATCCCACTGACTTGATCAGGTCTGGTGCTAGGAAGCTGCACCAACATGGCTTCTCTGTCCTGTTTCTTTTACCTCCACTGCCCCGGGCAGCCTAGTTTCCCCACCACTTGCACTGCCGCAACTCAACTCCTAATGATGTAAGACCTGGACGCCATCTCCCTGTGGCCGCAGCTGCCCCAGGGCAGAGACCCGGGTCTCAGACAAGTTCTCCACTTGATACCAAGCAGCCAGCCTACGGACACGATGCTTACTTACATTCACATTGGGGCACGCAGCCATATTGGCCTGCTTGGGGAGCCCAAACACTTTAAATGAATGGTTGTAATCTCATACGAGAGTAAAATTAAAGAGAAGGCAAGGAAGAGCTTCCTCACCAAGATAAAAGTAATCCATTATGGCTTTGGTGTAGTGTGGTGTCGAGTGTGTGTGGAGGGGGTGTGCGTGCCTACGTACACACATACACAAACACAGTCTCTCTCTGAGGATGTGAGCTTGCAAAGCTTCCTGATTTTAACCCAAATCTCTGCAGAGCTCTGAATTCTCTGGAAAGAGGTACAATTGCTCAGAACCGAATTACGGACCATTTTAGCAATGTTGAGCAGCATGTTGCAAAAGCAAGAGGACTTTCTAACTTAGATGAGAAAAGCAAAAAGTGGGGCAGGAGATGTCATAATCCCTGGATATCTAGATAATAGCTTCTTGGTGCATTCTCAGAGAAGGCTGTCTGAACTGGCTGGAGTCCAAGAAATCCTTTTTCTAATTCCTACACATACCCCTGTCCCTGAGGCATTGCACACAGAAAAATGGTATTACGCACCAAAGAAAATTCTCTAGCAGTTTCCACTGTTTAAAGCCAGAGTTGAGCTCTTTTATAGCTTTTTACAATTTTAGTTGGTCTAGAAATAAGTGATCTTTACAGTTTCTGACCCTCTAAAAATGAAACCATAGTCCCTGTGGTTGCTATGGTGATAAAAAAAAAATCCCTAGAATCTATTATTTCCATTTCTACCCCTGAGCAGTTCCTTATCTTACCTGAAAATATTAAGGAAAGCTGACGAAGTACCCACTTTTTAGTCAACTTCGTTCTTAATGTTGACATGGCCCATGTATCGCATTGACCTGCCAACCCCCACTTCAGTTCTGTGAGATGCGTATTGTTAACTACTCTTCCTACAAAAGGAAATTTTAATTTCTGAAAGGCACTTGTATGTGAGTTTATAAAATTTTAAGTCCTTAATATTTTAAAATAGCACCCTTACAGCTCTGATTCACAAAAGCAAATAAATACAATAGGACCTTTATTTCAACATTGTTCATACAAAAAAAAAAAATTAGATAGTGAAGTAACTTTCACAATTGAAAGATGAAGTCTGGATATGTAAGACAAAGAAAAATAAAAGACTATGAACTAGGCTCCTTTAATTCGTATTTCTAGTTGAAAAGTTTATTGTTTAAATAAGAGCTCATTGATAACATAGACAATAATGTAGGCCTCAAATATGAGATAACTAATACTTTAAACAGGGTTTCCCTATAAAAAGAGAATCAGTTTTTAAAGGGGGTTCATAAAACAAGCAATCTGAACCTAAAATGCAATTTCTGTCAAGATACCAATGTCATATTTCACAGAACTAGAATAGTCCAAACATTTATTTGGAAGCACAAAAGACCCCCGAATAGCCACAGCAATCTTGAGAAAGAAGAACAATGTTGGAGGAATCATGCTACTTTATAATACTCTATACTACAAGGAAATAATATTCAAAACAGCCTGGTACTGGCATAAAAACAGACATACAGACCAATGGAACAGAACAGGGAACCCACAAATCAACCTATGCTGTTTTGGTGAATTAATTTGTGACAAAGGAGGCAAAAATATACAATGGGACAAACACGGGATATTCAATAAGTGTTGTTGGAAATATTAAACAGATATATGTAAAAAAATAAAACTAGACTACCTTCTTATAGTATACACAAGAATAAACTCAAAATGGATTAAAGAGACTTAAATGTAAGACTTGAAACCATAAAAATCCTAGAAGAAAACATAGGTAGTAAAACCTCAGACATTTCCTGAGCAATATTTTTTCTGATATATCTCCTTAGGCAAGGTTACAAAAGAAAAAAAAAAACAAATTGGACTATCAACCTAAAAAATGTTTGCATAGCAAAGAAAACCATCAAGAAATTGAAAAGACAATCCACTGAATGGGAGAAGGTATTTGCTGACACATCTGGTAAGGGACTGATATCCAAAATTTATAAAGAACTTAAAAAACTCAACACCAAAAAACGAGCAATCTGGCCCTGGTCAGTTGGCTCAGTTGGCAGAGCGTTGGCCTGGCATGCAGATGTCCCAGGTTTGATCCCCAGTCATGGCACACAGGAGGAGCGACCATCTGCTTCTCTTCCCCTCCCTCTCCCCTTCTCTGTTCCACTCCTGTAGCCAGTGGCTCTGTTGGTCCGAGTGTTGGCCCCAGACAGGGGTTGCAGGGTGGATCCTGGTTGGGGCGCATGTGGGAGTCTGTCTCTCTATCTATCCCCCTCTCACTTAAAAAAAAATAAAAATGGGCAAAGGACCTGAATAGACACCTTTCTAAAGAGGACATACAAATGACAAACAGACATATGAAAAGATGTTCAATGTCACTAACTATTAGGGAAGTGCAAATTAAAACCAAATGAGATATCACCTCACACCAGTCAGAATGGCGCTCATCAATAAATCAATAAACAACAAGTGCTGGCGAGGATGTGGAGAAAAGGGAACCCTCCTGCACTGCTGGTGGGAATGCAAACTGGTGCAGCCACTGTGGAAAACAGTATGGAGATTCCTCAAAAAATTAAAAACAGAACTGCCTTATAACCCAGTGATCCTACTTCTAGTAATTTATCAAAAGAAACCTGAAACACTAATTCCAAAGAATATATGTACCACTCTGTTCATCGAAGCATTATTTACAATAGCCAAAATCTGGAAGCAGCCCAAGTGTCCACCAATAGATGGGTGGATAAAAAAAGCTATGGTACAGTTATACAATAGACTACTACTTGGCCCTAAAAAAGAAGAAAGCCTTGGCTTTTGTGACCACAAGGATGGACCTGGACAGTATTATGCTTAGTGAAATAGCCAGTCAGAGAAAGACAAGTACTATACGATTTCATTCACATGGGGAATCTAAGGAACAAAATAAACTCACAAGCAGAACAGAGACAGACTCATAGATAGAGAGCAGGCTGACAGCTTCTGACGAGGGGGAGCTTCCTGAGGGGATAGAGGGATTGAGTCCCCACCCAAAAAAGAGGAAAAATTAATGGAAACCAACAACAGTTTGGTGACTGCCAGGGAGGTGATGGTAGAGGGCAGATAAATGGTGATGGATGAGATTTGATTTGGGGCAGTGAACACACAATACGGTGTACTGATTATGTGTTATAAAACAGTGCACCTGAAATCTGTATAATTTTATTAACCAGTGTCACCACAATAAATTCAATAAAAAGGAAAAAGAAAGTTTGTTCATTAAATAGGAGCCTTCACTGGGCTAAAAAGAGAAACTAGAGACTATAGACAATTTATCTAGGAAACCAAACAATGGACTCATTTGCCAACTAATCAGGTTTAAATAAAGATCTCAAGTAACCTTTTTTTGTGACAGGGATAGAGAGAAAGACAGAAAGAAGGACAGACAGACAGGAAGGGAGAGAGATGAAAAACATCAATTCTTCATTGCGACACCTTAGTTCATTGATTGCTTTCTCACATGTGCCTTGACTGGGGGGCTACAGCAGACTGAGTGACCCCTTGCTCAAGCCAGTGACCTTTGGGCTCAAGACTTTGGGCTCAAGCCAGCGATCATGGGGTCATGCCTATGATCCCATACTAAAGCTGACGACCCTGCACTCAAGTCAGGTGAGCCTGTGCTCAAGCCGGTGACCTTGGGGTCTCAAACCTAGGTTCCCTGTGTCCCAGTCCAATGTTCTATCCACTGTGCTACCACCTAGTCAGGTTCAAGTAACTCTTAATTTAACTATGCTCTGGTCTCTATTATAACAGGCAGATTTCTGCTAGTTTTTTTTTTCCATTTAATGTACAGTGACAACTACTCCTTGATGTCAGAATGTTTCATTACAGAGCACACATTTGCCCACCTAAATGGCAAATCTATTTGTAGGAATGTCAAAATAGATACCGTAGAAACTGAACAATGCTGGAGTCCATTGATCAGGTACAGTAATATCTGAGATAAACTGAACTTACTGTTAATCACTTCGGATAAAAATAAACTTAGAACTTATTGTTGTTGTTTTTAAATTTTTCCACTGATTTGAGAGAGAGAGAGAGAGAGAGCAAGGGAGGGAGAAAGGAAGTGAAGAAGGGAGGGAGGGAAGGGAGCGAAGCATCAACAGGCCGTTCCGCCTCATTGCTACATTTCCCAGTGCACTCCTTATAAGCTGCTCATCTGTCCCTGACCGGGGACGGAACCTACAACCTCAGCACATTGGGACGATGTTTTATCCACTGAGCCACCCTGTCAGGGCCTGACTGAATTTTTGATGTCCTTTCTTACATATTGCTAAGTACTTTGTTTCAAAAAGACCATGAAACATGCCAGCATTATTTCTGTTGTACCTTCTCTGTAGTCGTGAAAATAAATGGGCATCTCACAACAATAAAACATAAAACTCAATTCAGCAGTCGCTTACAATTCAGCATATAATTAAGAAAATGAGAATGTCTATAACTGACAGGCGCCTTTAGGCCTGTGGTAAACCAAGGAAGCTCAAACACACCTTCACGAGTTTGAAACTCTTTATCAAGGTAGGATTTTTAATAATACGTTGATCTCAGGATGCGTATATAAACAATCATCTGCAATTTTGTCTTTTATTTTCAAGTTAGCAATAAAATATTTTAAAAGTATTTACAAAATATTGATTTCAAATTTTGCTAATGTTCCTTTAGTAAAAATGTTTCATTAAAGAAGAAAAACTGTCTTAAATTGAAATAGTATCATTCTAGAGATATAAAAAACATAAGTTAAAATTTAATATAATGTGAAATTGACTGTTCAGTGTATTTTTCCCCTAAAAGTGCCTTCCATATTTCAATGATATTCTGGTTTGAAGTAGATTAAAATTCATTTTTTGGGGGAAAAAACTATAAAATTGCTTTCTAGTGATTCCTCGGTTTTCATTTCTCAGTGACTCATGAGAGCAGATGGCTATAAACACCTGTAAATCACTTTGTTTTTACTGTATTTATTTCTGAAGGAAATTTCTTTTCATCACTTCTCTTATAGCATTTGCATTGCATCTTCTCCATACCTCCCTAATCTTACCTAGTTCTGCTATGTCCCGGGTTTCTCCCTGTTTCTCCGTCTTCACTAACTCAACAAGGATCTTCTGAAACCTACCATGTGCCTGTTATTTTCTGTGCACTGGGGATATAATAATGAGCCAGAAAGACTAAGTCCTCCTGTGATTGTTAGCCTACAAAGACTCTGCTGTAGCCCTAAGCGGAGTTAGTCATTAAATGACTCGGTCTCTACATCTGCTGGATGTCCCCTCTGTTGGGTCATCAATGGGTCTGTAACATCATCCCGGCATCTTGCTTGTCCTGTTTTCCACCTCCATCAATAAGATCCACTTGTGTCAAGGTGACATTTAGGTCATGGAGCAGCTAAGATTGTCTACAGAGGTGAGGTTATAGGAATGAGGGCTGGGAAAGGAACATAACAAAAGACCCATATTTTGCCTGACCAGGCAGTGGCACAGTGGATAGAGTGTCTGACAAGGATGTGGAGGACCCAGGCTCAAGACCCTGAGGTCGCCAGCTTGAGCGTGGGCTCATCTGGTTTGAGCAAGGGGTTTCTTGGTCTGCTGTAGCTCCCGGTCAAGGCACATACGAGAAACCAATCAATGAACTAAGGAGCCGCAATGAAGAATTGATGTTTCTCATCTCTCTCCCGTCCTGTCTGTCTGTCCCAATATGTCCCTCTCTCTGACTCTCTCTGTCTCTACCACAAAAAAAAAAAAAAAGACCCATATTTTGTGAGCAAATGTGGAAGAAGAGCCAACAAACTACTTCCAATGGTTCCCAAATATATATCTCTTGCCCTGCCTAGTGGGCTCAGTGATAAGAGCATTAGTCCGGTGTGTGGATGTCCTGGGTTCGATTCCCAATCAGGACACACAGGAGAAGCATCCATCTGCTTCTCAACCCCTTCCCATCTCTCTCTCTCTCTCTCTCTCTCTCTCTCTCTCTCCTCTTCCTTTCTTTCTCTGTCTATTTCCCCCTCCCACAGTCATGGCTCAACTGAATCAAGTGCATCAGCCCTGGGCACTGAAGATGGCTCTGTGGAGCCTTTATCTCAGGTGCTAAAAACAGCTTGGTTGTGAGCATGGCCCTAGATGGGCAGAGCATCAACCCCAGACAGGAGTTGCCGAGTGAATACTAGTCAAGGCACATACAGGAGTCTGTCTTTCTATCTCCCCTCCCATTACTTGGAAAAGAAGAAAAAAAAAAAAAGAGAGAGAGTCTCTCCTGAACTCTGACATATACATCCAACTATTTCTTTGAGGACTATCCAGATGTCTAATAAACACCTCAAGGTTAACAACATATCAAAACTAAACTGATACGAACTTTGTACCCTAACCTGATCCTCCTGCAATTTTCCACATTCTGTAGCTAATGGCAGCTCCATTCTTTCAGTTGTTCATTTTAAAATTCTTAGTGTTATCCTTGAATCCTCTCTCTACCACCCACCTGCAATTGGCCACCAAATCCTGTGGGCTCTACCTTTAGAATATATCCAGAAATTGACCACACCAGCACATTAATCCAAACTATAGTCTATGCTTGGGTACTTTGGAATATGAGTTTAATGACAGTGGTTTCTTCACAGGGTTGTGGTGATTACCATATGAGTTATCACAGGTAACAAATTTAGAACATGCCCTGGCACATAATAAATATGTGGTATTTCTTTTTTTTTTTTTTTTTTTTTTTGTATTTTTCTGAAGCTGGAAACGGGGAGAGACAGTCAGACAGACTCCCGCATGTGCCCGACCAGGATCCACCCGGCACGCCCACCAGGGGCGATGCTCTGCCCACCAGGGGGCAATGCTCTGCCCCTCCGGGGCGTCTCTGTTGCGACCAGAGCCACTCTAGTGCCTGGGGCAGAGGCCAAGGAGCCATCCCCAGCGCCCGGGCCATCTTTGCTCCAATGGAGCCTTGGCTGCGGGAGGGGAAGAGAGAGACAGAGAGGAAGGAGGGGGGGGCTGGAGAAGCAAATGGGCGCTTCTCCTATGTGCCCTGGCCGGGAATCAAACCCGGGTCCCCCGCACGCCAGGCCGACGCTCTACCGCTGAGCCAACCGGCCAGGGCTGGTATTTCTTAGTAATGTCCAAATTCCAACTATATTCAAAACATAAATACTCAAGGGCTTTCTCCTCTATAAAATTATTCTTAGTTTTGGCCTTCTACATTGCCTTCTCCATAAATTCGGTTCCATTAATGTCTTATGCTATATATTTTGGATATATTATTTCTTTCCTACATTAACTACTTTCTAACTTGTATGTACAACACAGAATAAGTGCTGGCGAGGATGTGGAGAAAAGGGAACCCTCCTGCACTGCTGGTGGGAATGCAGACCGGTGCAGCCACTATGGAAAACAGTATGGAGATTCCTCAAAAAACTGAAAATCGAACTGCCTTTTGACCCAGCTATCCCACTTTTAGGAATATACCCCAAGGACATCATAGAACGGCTCCAAAAGGAGAAATGCACCCCCATGTTTGTGGCAGCATTGTTCACAATAGCGAAGATCTGGAACCAGCCCAAGTGTCCGTCAGAGGACAAGTGGATTAAAAAGCTTTGGTACATATATACTATGGAATACTACTCAGCCATAAGAAATGATGACATTGGATCATTTACAATAACATGGATGGACCTTGATAATATTATACGGAGTGAAATAAGTAAATCAGAAAAAAAACTAAGAACTATATGAATCCATACATAGAAGGGACATAAAAATGAGACTCAGAGACATGAACAAGAATGTGATGGCAACAGGGGTAGGGGGTGGGGGGAGAGGGGATGGGGCGAAGAAGGAGAGAGGGGTTGGGGGAGGGGAGGGGCACAAAGAAAACCAGATAGAAGGTGACAGAAGACAATTTAACTTTGGGGGAGGGGTATACAGCTCAATCAAATGTCAAAATAATCTAGACATGTTTTCTCTCAACATATGTACCCTGATTTATCAATGTCACTGCATTAAATTTAATAAATAAATTTTAAAAAATGTTCTTTTCAATTAATATTACAAATCACCAGAGTGCAGGGGTCATGTCTTATGTTTCTTTTAGAGTGTTAAGCACAGCATTCAGGCCTTAATAAGTATTTGTTGTTTTGAAGTGAAAAACTGTGTTGAAGCTCTGAATCTTAACTTGCTTATAAAAATCCAGTCTGAACTGGATCACTGACACCAACTGTTACATTGTTCCTCACCCACTGAGGTATGCAGTCAGGCTCCCATAGATGTTATGAGCTATTCAGCTACCTCCCTGTTTATTCTATTTCACTGGTTCTTTGGCTTTTTGAGTAGAGAGTGGAATAACAGTCCATCTGCATTTCCTGGCGAAGTTTCTCCATGATTTCCTCTCAGTGACTCAGATACCTAACAACAAAGTCCTTTAATCAGAGATTATGTCTGTCCACGCTTCCCAAATGCCACAGAACGCCAACAGAAACAAAAAGAACCAGGCAAACCTGCACTTCACTGCTCCAAGTGTTCCTCAAAAACACTCTAGACCCAAAGCGCCAACTAAACTGCAAATGATTTCACAAGTCATTTTGCATTCGCTACAGTTTGTGTTGGGCTGTGCACACTTTAGTAAAATCGTTTACTAAAAAAAATCTCCGTAGAAAATTTGGCTCTTACACATGGTAATGGAGACTGTAAATGCAAATGCCTTTTTCTTCATTAAAAATTAGACATGTGGTATGCTATGTTTCCAATTTCTTTAGAACCGGGATATATTTCTAAGTCTTGTGCAGCTAAACAGAGAAGGGGCAGGTAGGTTTTATGGGGGAAAACACGGGGAAACCTACAAACTGATTAGCACTGAGTAATGGAATTGAAAATGTGACCAGGATGGCTTTCTTCCCTCTTTTCCCTTAACACGGGGTGCTTGGGTTACAATAGTCTCGACATACATACAACGTTTCGAGTTTATGATGCTCACTCCCATCAAAACTTACAAAAATTGAGACATGTGTGTTTTGGCTTATGCTATTAGCACCGTACTTATGGACTACGTGGGCAAACTGGTTTGGCTGCAAGCAGAGGAAGAAACACAGTAACACAGCATGTTCGTGTTGTTATGTTCTACATTATGATTTTACAACTGTGTTAGGATAGGTAAGTGACTTAGGCTACGGTGTGTTTCAACCCACACCAAAATCAGGTTATGTCACTGTCATAGGAACTGAACTGTGTCGTAACCTGAGGACCCCCTGTATGCTCCTTTTTTTTCTGTTTCAATGCACAACCCCTTATTTTTCTGATAAAGAGTGAAAATCCACTATGAGTGATCAGTAAGTTCATAAATTACTAGCAAATGAGACAGAATGTAATTGAGTCTTTACAAATTAATACAGATGGCAGTACAAGGGTTTGGAAAAACAGGAAACATATTTGGTAATATTTTACCTATTTTATGAATGATTCATGCTGTTAATGCAGGGAGAGCATGCTTGCCATCACTGTGTTTTACATGAGAGATGGAAAAGCAAAAATTGCTTCATGTAATCATTCCGAACCTAAATGCACAGTTAAGGAAAACAAAACAAAACAAAAACCACGATATAGGAGTAGGACCCTAACATTCAACCTTATTTCCTGTCCTGATTGGAAGTTCTATAAACTTTTTTTTTTTTTTTTTGAAGCAGAGACAGAAAGAGGGACAGATAGGGCAGACATACAGGAAAAGAGAGAGGAGAAGCATCAATTCTTTGTTGCGTCACCTTAGTTGTTCATTGATTGCTTTCTCATACATGCCTTGCCAGGGGGCTACAGCAGAGTGAGTGACCCCTTGCTCAAGCCAGTGACTTTGGGTTCAAGCTGGTGAGCTTTGTTCAAAGCTGATGAGCTGTCTACGGCAATACCACCCTGAACGCACCCCGTCTCGCCTGATCTCAGAAGCTAAGCAGGGTTGGGCCTGGTTAGTACTTGGATGGGAAACCAGATGAGCCCTCGCTCAAGCCAGTGACCTCAGGTTTCAAACCTAGGTCCTCTGTGTCCCAGTCTGGTGCTCTATCCATTGCATGACCACCTGGTCAGGCCCGATGAACTTTCTTAATAATGAGAACATCCTTTAATCTCTTGTCTAAGTTTTGGCAAATTAAATGTGGAATTGGTAAATTGTGGGGTCCATTAAGTATATGTGATTTACAATACAAAGTTCTTGATTTTTTCCCCCTTGAATGTTTAATGGTACATATTAGAATTCAGAAATAAGCAGACTTGGGTAAAAATCATTGTATAGAACTATATGCAATTGCTAATATTTGAACATTTTGATCTACATAAAGTTAATTCACTGGGTTCAACTGAATGTTTTGATAGCATAAATAACATGTTGTTATAGTGTTAATACCATTCATGCTCATAATTAACAATTTAAGCAGGAAAATAAATAACAGACTGTTTTTTTCTAAATATCACAAGAAACACAACAAATAACAAAAATAATTTTCAAACTACAAACAAAAAGAAAGAAAAAACCACTACCGATTAAACCATTTTTCACTTAGAGTTTCAATGCTTTTAAATGTTTTAAGATACTGTTCTATACCTAGAACACAAAATTTTAAGTACTGAAATAGAATTGGAAATAAAACAATTCAACATATCTAATTAAAACCAAAGTCTAAACGACAACAAAAGCAAACAAACTAGAAAAATACATCTTATTCTTGGTAAAAGCCATGGTGCATGGAAACTTGAAACAATTTACTTTGCATTCTTGTAACTCAAAATGTATATATAAAAAGTGACTTATAATCAATAGAAGAGTGAAAAATTTGATCCCTGAATAAGTAATACATAGCTTTGAAAATACAGTATGACTGAAAGTATATAAGATTCTCTAACAGATATTTTTGTGGAAAACAAAATTTTTTTAGCTTATGTACATTTTCTTATGTTAGTTTAAATTTTTCTGTACCTTTAGGCTATTGGCTAAATCCGAAAATAACTTTGTGCATATTTTACGCTATTGTTCACATTTTATTTAAAGTTTTTTACATATCAATATGCAGTTCTATAAGGTTTACCACATTCTGAAAGGCAAGTTATTTTTAGGATTATTTGCATGGACATTTAATTTACCATAATTTATAAGATTTTGAATATTTGATGAAGAAAATATGAGTTTTACAAATCTTGAAATTTAATAAACCTATATAACTTTATTCTTTCTTTACAGTAGAGCCACTGAGTAGACTGGGACAGGTATTGTCTTTAATCTAATTTCAAAATTAAAAAAAAACAACCTGAAACTTTAAAATTTTATGTGACTTGCCCAAGGACAGAGCTATTAAGAGTCAGACTGAGTGTGTAAATCAAAGTCTTTTAGGTTCAAATCCAGTGCTTTGCTAATCTCTCTAGCCTACTCCTTCTCATAACCATATAATGTAAGCTCAGCGACTGAGAACAACATTACTAATATTTTAATTATGCGTGGGTTTCCTACCAAACACTTTCATAAATGACTGGTTTATTTTTATTTCTTTTTTAGATTTTATTTATTGATTTGTAGTGAGCGGAGAGGAGAAAGAGAAAGAGGGAGGAGGAGCAGGAAGCATCCACTCATAGTAGTCGCTTTCTGTATGTGCCTTGACTGGGGAAGCCCAGGAATTCAAACTGGCAACCTCAGCCTTCCAGGTCGATGCTTTTATCCACTGAGCCACCACAGGGCAGGCCATCAATGACTGGTTTAAAATTCAGCATACACAAACCTAGATCAAACTTCTCCACGTTGGCGTCTCTGTGTGGATTGTTAGAATTCACACATCTGGATGATATAACCTAATATAATGTAAAACATGCTACATTTGTTTCTTTTTTTCAGCCTTGGCACTGACAGCACTTGCTCTGTTCTCTTTGATCATGGATCTGTGCTCACCAGACTGTCATTCATTCATTCAACTGACCTACACTGAGGTCCTCCTGAGATCTAGGTACTGTTCTAGTTGTGGAGACAAGATTGAACAAGAACAAGATACTATTTTTTTTCTCCCTATCGGTCTAATGCAGGGGTCCCCAAACTTTTTACACAGGGGGCCAGTTCACTGTCCCTCAGACCATTGGAGGGCCGGACTATAAAAAAAACTATGAACAAATCCCTATGCACACTGCACATATCTTATTTTAAAGTATAAAAAACAAAACGGGAACAAATACAATATTTAAAATAAAGAACAAGTAAATTTAAATCAACAAACTGACCAGTATTTCAATGGGAACTATGCTCCTCTCACTGACCACCAATGAAAGAGGTGCCCCTTCTGGAAGTGCGGCGGGGGCCGGATAAATGGCCTCAGGGGGCCGCATGTGGCCCACGGGCTGTAGTTTGGGGACCCCTGGTCTAATGTATGATGGATGTCAGTCGCCATACGGGACAGGCCAGAAGGAGTAGGTGACACATTTGCAAACTACTGGAAATGGTGAAATGGTATCTTTTGCTGTTGCTGACTCAGTACCACCCTTTTAACAAATACTACAGTTCAAGGAATATACATACACTTAAATGCATGTGTACACATGCGCTTTCAGGCAACCCTGCGCTATTGTTTTCACATTTGAGGCTTTAAGGAGTTCTGGCGAACAAAAATGGCTTGAGACCCATTTTAACTCGGTTAACAGGAGAGCACACAACTTTCATTTCTAAGAAAAGAGAATTATAGAAACCCATTAGTAGCTGTTGTGACAGCAGCCAGCAGGGAGTCGATCTATCTTCAAATTGAAAACGAGAAATTGGAGTACCAAAGACTCAAACGGCAGGTCATTTTCACTCTCTGGAATCTGTCTTTATTTGGCAGATAAAGGCAACACCCTATATAAATCGAATTCTGACTCTCTTTATGTCCCATGCAGCTACCAGGCAGTACATTAACGACAGATCGAATTGGGAAGAGTGTTCAATCAAAAGGCATTAAAGTACTTATTAATTAAATTTTTCAGAGCTTCTACAGAAATGGTTTCAAGTTATTTTTCATGACTCTAATGTAAGTTGCCCTTTAAACTTCTTTGTTCTTCACTGTTTATGGTCTACATGTGAAGCACACTTTCTACAAACAACTATTTATTTTGGTCAAAACCGTCTCCATGGGATGATACATTGGTTTGTTTTTTGTTTTTGTTTTTTTAATAAAATAATGAATCAGTAATTATACAGCGCCGATCAAAAATGACATGATAATTAGTCAGAAAACAGCTTGAATCATTCAGGAAGAAAAGAAAAGGTCCCACATCTTAAATTTTTTGTTTGTTTGTTTGTTTTTTTGTATTTTTCTGAAGCTGGAAACAGGGAGAGACAGTCAGACAGACTCCCGCATGCGCCCGACCAGGAACCACCCGGCACGCTCACCAGGGGGCGACGCTCTGCCCACCAGGGGGCGATGCTCTGCCCCTCCGGGGCGTCGCTCTGCCGGGACCAGAGCCACTCTAGCGCCTGGGGCAGAGGCCAAGGAGCCATCCCCAGCGCCCGGGCAATCTTTGCTCCAATGGAGCCTTGGCTGTGGGAGGGGAAGAGAGAGACAGAGAGGAAGGATGGGAGGGGGGAGTGGAGAAGCAAATGGGCGCTTCTCCTATGTGCCCTGGCCGGGAATCGAACCCGGGTCCCCCCGCACGCCAGGCCGACGCTCTACCGCTGAGCCAACCGGCCAGGGCCCCACATCTTAAATTTTAACCTCAAAATTTCTACCAGTCTCATGAATTGTAAGTTTTAATGTGAAAGTTTCTGACTTCCAGAATTTATAGGGTGGGGATCACCACAGTAGTCTTGCTGGGAGAATGAATGGGACAGGAGTGAGTTTTTAATGTGCATTTTAGCAATGATGGGAGTAAACTTTGGCACGGGACTCGGAGTGGGCCGGCTGCGGGGTCTGATGAAATAATGTCAGAGAAAAAAGAATGAATGAATTCCTACAAAAGAGAAAGCTGTATAAAGTAGAAAGAAAAACTGTACCAAAGCACATATAAATACAAACTGCGTCTGGTCATAATACTGCAAATACATATAATCCCTTCACTATAAAAGAAATGGAAAACGAAGTACAAGAGAAATGATTTAAGTAGGATTTAAATCACAGTGACTAGATTAATATTTGTAAAGTAATTCACAAATATAAATAGCAAATGGCACAAATAAATCCCAAATCACAAGACCAGTTGAAGAAAGGAATTATATTTATAACTGAATAAATGTGGTACTTGAAAAACTTAAATTTTCCTTAGAGAAATCAGCAAAAGATTACATTATTGAAAATGTTATATATAGAGTCTAAAAAACTCAGTTCTTATAATATGATAATACATGAATAAAATCATACTTTTCCCATGCACGAAACTAGTCTATTAAAAAATTTATGTAGAATTTTAAAAGCCTTTGTAATCAAATTCTGCTTTGCCAATTTCCATGAGTTGTGATTATTTAATTTAGAATAATTATAATATCCTTTTGCAGGGATATTACTATATTAAATTGGCAAAAAATCTAACACATCATCTAGTATGTCCCTGTCTTACAATGTCCCCAGAAAGCTATTCTCTTACCTTCCTGCAGATTTGTACATATAGCATCATCTTCCATTATCTGATTTTCCTAATACCAGAGTGGAAAAATAATCACTTTGCACGTGGCACTAGTTCTGTCTTCGACCAAATGATTGGCATCATCATTACATTTGTGCTTAAATGTAATGAAACAGATTCCAAAGGAGAGTGACTTGGACCAGGATGATCTGACCTCCATTGTCAGTACTTTGCCCCTGCTTCAAGGCAAGACTGGAGTATGGCAGACACAAAATATCTATGAGAAGGAATCTCACATCCCTCTTGGACCTTCTGCCAAATTCACAGGACACCTAAAAATCCCTGAGCCCCAAATCTGCTGAGCATGGTCTTCATATACCCACACTCAAGTTTCCGGTTAAATGCAGAACCAAATGTGCTAGCTTGACTTTGAAAACATTAAAATCTCTCCTGGCCACTGGCATCTCTTTTCCAACTGTTCTTGTTTTTCCTCTCGAGTCCCTCGAGTTCTACTTTCTACTTTTTAAAGTGTAAGTCAGATCGTGTGGCTTGTCTTCTCAGAAGCCTACAAGGGCTGCTGTCTCACTCAGAGAGGAAGGCAGTCCTCACAAGTGGTCCGCCAGGCCGGCCACAATCCGGACCTCCGCAGCTCCATTGCTCTCAGGCTCTTCTACCATCCCCCACTCTTTCTGCTCCCGCCACAATGCATTTCCTGATGCCCACTGGTCAAGGTAGGCATGCTCGCCACAAGTCGGCCTTCACGGTGACTATTTCCTATGCCCAAACATCAAGGATAACACCCCTCCCTTCTTCAGACCGCTGCTCCGATGTCCTTTCCACTCTGTTTAGAACCGCATCCCCAACTCTCATATACAGTGCTCCTTTACCCTATTCTGTGTGTTCCTTTTTTCATAACATGTTTTAACTTTAAGTATACAATATTTACTTTTCTACTATTTGTTTGCTTATATTCTGTCTCTCACAGTTATAATAAAAGCTGAATCAAGGGAGGGTCCATTGGTGTGCTTGTTAATTTTTTTAACATTTTATTCATTTTAGAGAGAGAGAGAGAGAGAGAAATAAGGGAGGGGCGGAACAGGAAGCATCAACTCCCATATGTACCTTGACCAGGCAAACCTAGGGTTTCGAACTGGGGACCTCAGAGTTCCAGGTTAACGCTTTATCCACTGCACCACCACAGGACAGGCTTGTTTGCAAAATTTTTTAAGCATTAACAGCAATGCTTGGTGTGTATAAGAGCTGAACATTTCTGAATAAATGAATCCCCACTCCTTGGATTAGCAGCTTATCCTAAGAATTTTTCTTTTTAGGTCTGGAGGGCCATGAATAAAAACCGAACCAGTCAAAGGAAACTCAAGAACTTGGCTTTGCAATCTTTGTCTTTCTAAGCTCACAGCAGGCTATCCCAGCACAGTCAAGGTTGAACAAGGGTGGCCTTTATTTCTGGAGCCTATCCAAACTCTACATTGGGCCCACCTGTCCCGTCAACATCTGTGTGCTTTCTTTTTTTGTTTTGTTTTGTTTTTGGTGTTGTTTTTTGTTTTGTGACAGAGACAGAGAGAGGGACAGATAGGGACAGACAGACAGGGAGAGAGATGAGAAGCATCAATTCTTCGTTATGGCACCTTAGTTGTTCACTGATTGCTTTCTCGTATGTGCCTTGATCAGGGGGTTACAGCAGACCGAGAGACCCCTTGCTCAAGCCAGCGACCTTGGGCTCAAGCGGGTGAGCCTTGCTCAAACCAGATGCACCTGTTCTCAAGCTGGTGATCTCAGGGTCTTGAACCTGGGTCCTCCGCATTCCAGTCCTAGACTCTACCCACTGAGCCACCATCTGGTCAGGCTGTGCACTTCTTCACATAGCTACACTTCTGGTCACCCTCTTGACCACCAAATGAAATGTTATCCACCATAATCAGAGTATCTATATATCATCTGTTTAGATGAGACCACTGAAATGATACACATCTGACTTCTTTCTTTCCTCCATGTTCTTTACTTCTTCCAGCTTTCTTTTCTCCTATTTCTTTTCCTCTCTCCTTCCCTCTAGTTCTTCCTGCCTTTTTTGCAATCTCCTCAAGGTGGCATGACTGAAGATGGAATTAGAACCCAGGACCTTTCCTTATGGCCTGAGCCTGACAGACCTCAGTATTCTACCAGGTTTTGCTGAAGTTCACGCTTGTTCTGCTCAACATAGCACCCAAGAAACAGCTAGCTAACAGGTGGTGTAGATACTGGTTAACAGAGTACATCATGAGTTACTGCGCTTGCGTTCAAGTCCTTGCCCTGCCAATGCTAACTATGAATTTTGTCCAGTTACTTTCCATTTCTTCAGTTTCTTTATATGTAAAATGGGGATAATAATCTTAGATGCTGCAAAGAGTTTGGAGGAAAATGCAATGAGTTAACATAGGCACATGTTGCACGAGTGCCTAAGCACTATATAAAAGTTGATTTCCATTCCCTCGGCCATTTGCTAAAACCCAGTTACCATCCTGGTTCAGGCTATACTCTTATTTTTGACCTAAAAATTTGCCTTTAGCAATGCCAATAGGGTTTCTGTTGGCAAGAGCTGAATAAACGGTACAGGTGGCATTATTTCCTTCAGAACTGCCCTAGTTGAGTTCCCCTATCAACAGACCCTGAGTAGAATGTGCATGCAGATGCTTTACTTGGAAATGATGTCAGGAAGCAGTGGAAAGGGAGTGGGGAGGGTATGAGAGGAAGCCAGGGAAGAGTATAATATGCGGAAGGTTTCTGCTGTGTACAATGGGGTCTCGATCCTGAACCCCAGCCCTTGATGGGGAGCTTCAAATCAGACTGTACAACATGCCTCAGATTTACCCCAACTGAAGATGTGAACGAGCAGTGTTATTTATCTACTGAAAGCCACATGTCTTTGGATGAGGTTTGTTGAGAGGGTTTTGTTTAGTTTAGGGACTAGAGAGAGCCATAAGGCAACGAGTCCCAGGAACTTGAAGTCGGCAGCTGCTAGTCAGAGCGCAGGGAATGGTTACTGTGGACGGGGTATGGGTGAGGCCATACTCCGATGGGACTGCAGCGTTCGGGTACGTGGTGGTATTAGGATAAATGCTTTTCATTTGGCCTCTTAATGAATCATTTCTGCTTTCTTAATAAGAGTTTAAATTTGCAGAGCTCTTAAGGGGACAACTTTTGAAAATTGTGATGCTAAAAATCTCTTTGTTTATGCTTATTTTTATTTTTTTATTTTTTGGTGGGAGATAAGAATACCTCACATGTAATCTACCTTCTTAACAAAATTTTAAGTGCACAATATATTACTGTTACTATAGCTACAATGTTGGATAGCAGACTTCCAGAACTTAATCTTGCCTAACTGAAACGTTATAGCACGGAACAGCAACTCCTCTGACCCCTCCCCCAGGCCCCTGGAGACTAACACACTACTCTCTTTCACCCAAAATACTTTAAAACAAGATTAGGGAATTTAGCAGTATACATACATATGTTTTATGAAATTTTATCGATAATTGATTTTTTCTTAAAAATAAAGTGCAAGCTATTCTTAATACTGATTAATACTGATCGAAACTTTAAAAGAATTAATTCTTTCAAAATTACGGACTACTATTTATGTGATGAATGCTATTACCATTTTACATATAAACATTCACAATCAACTGATTCACAATACGAATATTGGCTTTGATGTAACAATAAATATTACTTAGGTACATGTTCCTCTTCTATCGCTACCTGTGCCTTAGCTACTGTACTGGCTACTAAATGCAGATTTCTGTATGCAAATAGGTGTATATCTGCTTAAACCTTGGCAAAAAGATTAGTCAGCTTCCCAATTCAATAACTCTATGAAAATCACATGTGCTGTATTGGTTATTCTTTGTTCAGAAAGTAATGATTTTAGCTTATCACACGTTATTTGTGTTGTATTGCCCTTGAAAGAAATATGTATGTTAAACCACAGTGATACCTACTACAGTTCTATAATTTGATTCATGCAAATCTGTCAGGAACAAAATCAACCACAATTTAATTTCTAACCTTCCCAAACAGCAGCTGTACAATTTATGCGTTCCTTTTCTATTTTTACTACTGGATAATGACAAAGATGAATGCCTTTAAGAGGAAATACATATTCATTGAAAAGACTGAGATCAAAACGATCCCCTTTCAAAAAGCCCACAAAGGTGGGAAGCCCACGTGCTTGCTGAGGGAGATGTGTTGGGAGTGAGATGGAATTATGCCCAAAACTATATCTAATGAGGATTCAATAACCCATTTAAATTAAATCTGCAATGCCTTTTTACAAAACACGACAATCAATACCATCCCAATCCGTGTCAGCGATAATACTATTAAATACACCTGGAAGAGCACATGGTTCGCTATGAATGAAGCCCGGGGCATGTCATTCTGAGTGTGCCAGGTTAAGATGTATGAAAACAATTGGCAACTTAATAAGTTTAGGGTCACCGCTCTCCTGACCCATATGCCCGCGAACATGGAAAGGAATGAATATTATTAGCTCATTAGCAGTGATTTACGTGTTGAATGACAATGATGAACTCACAAACTGTGCTGTCATGAGAAATTAGCTAGTGTGAATAACGACCAGAGTGCCGGCACCTCTCCTTGATCAACTGATTGCATTTCTTCTCTTTGCTGTACTCACCAACCATTTCACTTTTACTTCAAAGATAAAAAAAAAAACGACACCACATGGAAGTGGATGGAGTGATTCCAGAGACCCATGCAGCACTTCCTGACTTTAGTGTGCAATTTTATAGTTTTGTTGATATAATGTAAGATCTAAAACTCAAGTCACTCAAGATATTGCAACTCTGATCTCCAAGACCAAAAAAATAGCTCTATTTGTATATTTATGCCGATAAATGTGTGATACAGAATGAGCTTTCAAGAAACTTACTTAGAATGTAAAATAGTTTGGCTAATAGGTGCTACTGAGAGCAAACTTATTTTCTGTTTATAATTTGATGCAATTTGCATTGGAAAATACCAAGCTCTGGCTCAAATATTTCATTTTGAGTGTGAAATGTACAATCCCAAGAATTATCTTGACATTTCCTCACTGTTATATTCATTTATCTTCAGATACTTCCCTCTAAACCTCAAAGTCTATTTCCTTATCATGCCTTGTCTTAGCTTGGAATGCAGAACTTGTAGCTGTTCATCTGAAAAAAGCTGGCTTTGGTTGGTAGCCTTGGCCTGGTAATTTCAAAGAAAATATGTTATTGCTTTCAATTCAATTAGTTTCTATATAGTAGAGTATTGATACTGACACTAATTTGAAATTGAATATGTATGTTTTAGTGGACAATATAAAATTTAAACAATGTACAATAGATATAATCTAAAACCTCATCTAATTTCCCCGTTTCTAAGAGAAGACAAGAAAGAAATGTATCATTTGGGAATAAATCATTCCTCTATCAAAGCTTGGTTTTTAGCAAGTCCTTCCAGCTTCGAATGAATGCATGTCCAACCATTATTTTTGTGGAGTCTTTTGTTTTAAGAGGCCACTAAAGATCATATACTATATTATAAAATACCTTTCCGACTTACATTTTCTTTACACACAGATTTCTAAAGCTAACCATCCTAGATAGTGTTTTAAGAATTCCATGTGTAAGTCAGAATGCCTTCACTTTATACACTTAAGTCAATTGTTTTGGTACTGCCAACGATCAATGTGTAAAATCTAAATGAAAGTGCTTTGCTTTTACCTTCAGAGACTCCTCTTGCTTGAAGAGATCTTCGCAATCTTTAGCACAGAGCTCAGGAGCGTTAAGAAGCTGTTCCACTTCTGATAGAGCTTGTGAGACATGAGTGATCTCAGTCAGATAAGTAGAAGGCACATAAGAAATTTCCAAAGGCATGTCTTCGGTCATCACCATCACTGACTCTTCCCGGACTGTGTGCTGGTATAGATATACAAAAGAACAATTCTTTTAGCTTCCTAAGAATGAAAAGACTTCTACTGAGTTTACAATGATTCCAGTTTATAGCTGGCAAAGGGCTGAAAGTGGATAAAAATGCATAAGCCTAATAAAAAGGTCATTATTTATATATTCTCATCTTCTAAAAAGTGTTAGAACCTTTCATAATAAGAGATACATAGACATTAGAACCATGGATAAAACAATGAAAGTTGAAGAGCCATAAAACTGTGAGAAGGGCAGTTTTGCCCTGAGAAAATGCTAATTTTTAAAACTGGTTTTTAAAATGTAATTTTAAGGTTCTTAAAACACTCAGTACGGGGTAGGATGGGAGGGGTCTACATCTATGGTATTCATGCCAAAGAAATATTACCTATACTTCTTTACCCTAATCTTGATTGAGGTACAAGAGGAGCAACATATTTTTGGCTGATATGTTCTTTCTTAGGAAGCACCCCTCTTCTCCAAATGCCAGACATCAGTTCCTGTCTCTGATGCTAGTTTCTGAGGAAGTTAAGCTGATTAAGGTACAAGATCAAGACTGAGGGTAGGATTCACATTTTAATAAGAACTCCAGAAAACCCTAACACTACGGGAGCATCAGCCTCTCCTCCTCCATCTATACTTTCCTCCTGGGCATTCAAGGGCTAGATGTGATGGGTATTTGAAGCTCAGAGTCCTTTTGCAACTGGCCACTAGTGCCTCTTTCGCTACTCCTTATAAGAACAAGAAAAAGATACCGCTTGATATGCAAATTCAAAAACATGCATGACTTATGTTCTCTTTTCACCACAGTATAATGGACAAAAGTATCATATTTACCCATGTAGAAAACGTTCCCAAGTATAAGACACATCTTAACTTTGGGGCTTGAAATTTGAAAAAAACTGTATTACATAAAGTTATTAAACTCAAGTTTTATTCATCATAAAATTTATACAACTCCTCATCACTGTCAAAACTCCCATCCATTAGCTTGTCCTCATCTGTGTCTGATTAGGAATCACTGTCTTCAAAAATGAGCGCAAAAACAAGCACGAAGAAATGGAAAATGCAAGTAAAAAATCTACAACCACTGTATAAGTCACATCCAGGTTTTAGACCCCAAATTTTTAGGAAAAGAATGCGTCTTATACATCGGGAAATACAGCAAGTTTAGAGCGGTAAGCAAAAGTTTATTCTTGTGTTATCATCTATTCACTATTATGTTATTTTCCATATGAACAACTGTAAACCTCCTCTTTCCCCACCCTGTATAAACAGCAAAATTCTTGTAATTGAAATGAGTTTCCCTGTAAATTTGGTGTGCATTGATCAACTGTCACTGTCCTGCTGATGGGGTGAGCTGGGGGGTTCGGTGCAGGGGCTCTGGGGCAGTTCTGAGGACAGGCATGTTAACACAGCCATTTCTTCCTGCACGACCTTCGTGACAAGACCATTCTCATTTTCGCAGTACTGTAATTAGATGGAGCTGAGCATCCCAGACTAGAGCCACACAAAGATGAGTAAAATTAGAAGCTGGTCCATTTCTGCTTTCTTTTTCATTCCTCAGGTCCAGGCTTTTGGTACTAAATTCTTGTAAGATATAAAAATAATTCTAATTTAGATGACTCATCTACCCATGGCCCAGAAATACACGGAATTATACAAATTAGCTTAAATTACATAATGATACCTTTTAGAAAGTTTGGTTTAAAGTGCAGAACATAAACCACGTACCTGACCCATATGCCTTCATGATCAATGGAATGATACTCTACATACACTTCTACTTTTCCTTTTAAAATAATGTCAGAATTTGGGGCTAGAGTTTGAGGAGGAGAATTGATAGATTTAACCACAGGATTTTAATTCCAGATCCTGAATTTCTTCCCTGCAAACCATTTTACCAGTTTAAAAGAAAAATAAATCAGCAGGCTCTTTGAATTTGCAACTTTCACTGACACATTAGGCTTAGCACTAACCAGTAGAGTTAACAATGCAAGTCAAGCAAATTTACTGTGACTTTCATACATTCCATTAAACTGGGGACTATTGTTCTTAATAAAAATACCCAAGTTAATAAATTTATCTATCTTATTTGCATCAGTCACTTCAATTCTAGAGGGAACAATAGTTTCACATTATCTGAAACAAGACTATTTTCTATATCATTTTTATATACTGGTGCAATCTTTCTTTTCAATTGTAGCCATTTTATACTTGCAAGTTTCTATAGAATAATAGTTTCTGTTATTAGGGACGAAGTTGTGTAAAAGACCAGTAGTAGTTTCTCTGTCTGTATGTATATATATATTTATGTATGTATGTATTTTTATTTAATCAAAAGAGTTGTTTTATGAACTATAGAAATGATCCTTCAAAGTATAGTCTTAAAAGAGTTGTTTTACAATGAGACATACCTTCAAAATGTTTACAAAACATCTGAGTCTCACTTTAAAAAATTGATGAGTATGGCGGTTATGGGGGGGAGGGGGAGGGGCACAAAGAAAACTAGATAGAAGGTGACGGAGGACAATCTGACTCTGGGTGATGGGTATGCAACGTAATTGATCGACAAGATAACCTGGACATGTTTTCTTTGAACATATGTACCCTGACTTATTGATGTCACCCTAGTAAAATTAATAAAAAAATACAAAAATCAGAAAGCTGACTTTAGTTCACAGATAAATATTTCCTCTAAAAAATAAATCAGTGTGAGTTCCAAAAGGTTTTGATATCTGTTATCATTTTCTCTTAAAATGAAAACGATGGTAAGTTCTTTATATATCCTTTCTGTTACTCATTTGAATGTAGTCAGCTAGATCTTCATTACCTACTCTTGGGACACTCTCAGCTGTCTTAAATTCATATTGGTGTCTTATAATATAGTAATTCTGAAGTAGCAAGGAACTTAATTGAGTAGTTAAATACAATAAAGAAAAGGAGCTAAAATGAATTCACATTTAACTACTGCCTGGGATTTAATTTCCTGAACTACAATCTAAAAACCAAATTTCTAATTCTTTGGTGTTTGTGAATAGTTTTTGGTTTTGCATAGAGAAGCTTCACATAAAAATGAGATGTATTTAAATAATAATTCTCACCCTATAGCTCTGAAGACTGGCATTCTGTGTCTTAGAACTAAGATCTAATTCTAATATCAGCTTCAGGCCTAATCCTTTGATTAGTTTTTCCCCCTTTTTTTAAATTGAATTTGACTGGGGTAACACTGGTTAACATAATCATACAGGTTTCAGGTGCCCGATTCTACAACACATCTCTGTACACCGTGTTGTGTGATCACCCCCTCCCCAAATCAAGTCTTCGTCCACCACCATTGACCCTCCTGACCAGGGCCCTAAACACTGTACTCTGGCTTCTCATTTCTTGAGTTTTTCACTACTTGACTATATGTGTCTGTCCTAGATTATTTTATTACATATTGACTGACATATTGATACTTCTTTTATTCATAATAAATATTTATTATTACATTAAGAGAAAATGCATTATTGCCTATATTTTAATGGAAATATCTTTTAGGAGAAAGTTATGGCATCTATTTAAATCCAGATTTTTCAAATAATTAAAGTTCTTTATCCAATTCTAGAAGCTAATTTTACCTTTCTTTTTCTTTAAAGTTGAAGTCTTTATTAACCCGATTGTACTAGTGTTCGAAGAATCATTAGCCATCATACTAAAGCTATGGCATGATCTATTAATATGCATATTGTGATCATTTTCAAGAATATCATAAATCAGTCTTAGAACAACTGGCATCTATCTACGGAAATACGTGGACTAACTATGCCACGTCCTGTTCACCTGATGCTCTGACATGGCATGATGAGATTCTCCAACCCATCTAGAAATATAATAAAAAAATCTTGTAGTTGGTAGAAGCCATCAAAGACAGAGAAAGGTGTACTATCACTTTAGAAAACATCTGCATGCCCTGGCCGGTTGGCTCAGCGGTAGAGCGTCGGCCTAGCATGCGGAGGACCCGGGTTCGATTCCCGGCCAGGGCACACAGGAGAAGCGCCCATTTGCTTCTCCACCCCTCCGCCGCGCTTTCCTCTCTGTCTCTCTCTTCCCCTCCCGCAGCCAAGGCTCCATTGGAGCAAAGATGGCCCGGGCGCTGGGGATGGCTCTGTGGCCTCTGCCTCAGGCGCTAGAGTGGCTCTGGTCGCAACATGGCGACGCCCAGGATGGGCAGAGCATCGCCCCCTGGTGGGCAGAGCGTCGCCCCTGGTGGGCGTGCCGGGTGGATCCCGGTCGGGCGCATGCGGGAGTCTGTCTGACTGTCTCTCCCTGTTTCCAGCTTCAGAAAAATGAAAAAAAAAAAAAAAAAAAAGAAAACATCTGCATGATAAAAAGATTGCTATAGCTGCTATCCTTAATTACTGTTAAATAAGTAATCTTCTATTTTTTTTCTTGTGCACAAGAAAATAAATTAGAATACTATAATTCTGAAATATCTTCTAGTTACAATTACCTGTGGGCGATGACTTCGCTTTATTTTGTATGTTAAATTCTAAAAGGTTGATATCACACATTTAAGACATTTAATGAAGACTGATCTATTGGAGGATTTAGCTCCTCCTATCATCTTGATATACAGTATCCAGCCATCATACATAGGAAAAGTTAACTGGTAAATGTCACAGGAATAATTCTGTGAACTTTTATAAAAAAGAAATACTTCAAAATAACTCTGACATCATTAGGAAAATGTAAGCTCATTTTGTAGGAAACTCAGTTTTATAAATTTTGAATATTCCATTGTTATAAAGTTCTAACTGATTTTATATACAGATGTATATATAAATAGATTTTTATAGAGAGATGTATCATAGGTTTCATATACAGGAAATGCTAAAAGTTTAATCAAGAATCAGACATCTGGCCTGACCAGGTGGTGGTCCAGTGGATAGACCATCAGAATGGGATGCAGAGGACCCAGGTTCGAGACCCCGAGGTTGCCAGCTTGAACACGGGCTCATCTGGTTTGAGCAAAGCTCATCAGCTTGAGGCCAAAGTTGCTGGCTCAAACAAGGAGTCACTCAGTCTGCTGTAGCCCCCTGGTCAAGGCACATATGAGAAAGCAATCAATGAACAACTAAGGAGCTGCAACAAAGAATTGATGCTTCTCATTTCTCTCCCTTCTTGTCTGTCTGTCCCTATCGGTCCCTCTCTCTGACTCTGTCGCCAAAAAAAAAAAAAAAAAAAAAAAAAGAATCAGACATTTGGAGTTCTAGTTTACTAGGTACTTCTTAAAATATATTTTTTTCTTTTGATAGTCATGCTGGCCCATACTGAATAAACTATATCCACTGAGTGACTTTTAGTTTGGTTTATTAAAAGTTTCAGACAGTTCCTTAAAAATCAGTGTAACTGGAAGTATCATGTTCATATTCTCTTCTTTATGCAAAATCCATGCACTCATATTCAGATTTTGCCTTTTCATTTGAATTTCATTAACTCTGCCTTGAATAATTATATCCTTCTGAATCCTGATGTGTACAAACCCTGTCTAACCTTTTGAAAATCAACTTGCTTTTGTTAATGTTCTTTACTACCTTATATCATTACAGATATTCACGCATCATTAGCAAGGAACTGCCGTAGCCATACTAATTCATTTCCTTTCTCTCTGTTCATATTCTTTTTTAATGATATATGCCCAAAAGGATACACTATCCTCGTTTCCTTGGAATGAAAATTAAGAGATATGGAAAAAAGCCCCAAAGTCCCTATTTTTAATATTAAGAAGTGAAAAGCTCAATCTATGCTTAAAAAGAATCTTTAGGGGACAAAACTATGTTTTGTAACACCTAAAGTGAAGCTAGAAACAGTTTGGAGATATTGAGCTATGAAAGTAGACCTACATAGCACTCATAAAATGTTTTTAAAATAACGTTGGTTTCCCTGAAACTTCTTTAGTGATCACATTCTTTTTATTATTTAAGATTTGTTTCTTGAAGGGCCACATAACTGCATGACATGAAGGCAATCTGTTTGGAAACAAATGGTTCATTACACCTAAGATTTCAGAACACCACTTTTTCTCCATGATTTAAGTGACTTCTCGCTCCTCGATATAAAATTTCAAGGGGGTTGTGGTTACTGGTACATGTATGAGTAATGAGGTCAAAGAGGTTGAAGAAGGAAAATGTGCTATATGCCATATTATCGTAATATACTCCTTTAAAATACCTATATATCTAGTATCAATATGGTATATAGAAGATACATCAATGCCTTCAAAGTCTAACTAACAAAAAACAGACAATCTGGACAAAAGAAACACAGTGATAGAGGCTTTTAAATTTTCTTAATGTTAAGAAAAAGACGTCTAACCTTCAAAATAAAACCAGATTAGTAATTAATGATTTAAAGTGAGTCATGGTATAAAAATCTGTTAAGTTACCTAATTAGCTTTCCTCAAAAGAACATTCTTAAATATTACAGGTATTTTGAAATAATAATAAAATCGCATGTAGACTCTAAATAGGATTAAAGGTTTTATGTGGGTTCTGATGGCTCACAAGTGACATGGAAATGAGAAAGAATGAATTTTCTCACACAGGTAGATCCAGTCACAAAAGTCTCCAGAGAAAAACAATTCAGTTTCCTTCTAGGGATCATCACAATAAAGACAGTTAGGCTATGCTTATTTATTTCTCCTTGACCCTTTCTAGAAATTGTAAGCCTATAAAGGTATGTCAAATAAGAAGTTAGGCACAAAAAATATCGCGCCAACCCACAGAGGGGAAAAAGACTCAAATAATAAAGGGTACAAAGAACAGGCACATGTTGCACAGGAGATAGGGACGGGTGTAGTCTTTCCTGTTCACCGTTTCGCAGCAAGCAACACACCTGAGCCGGCAATATTAAGAGTTCTGACAACATTCAGCCTTGTGTGCTTTCAATTTAGTCCCTGGTCAGAAACACCTCGAATAATCAGCCTAATAAGTTCAAATGGACTGCTTATGAATTTACAAAGAGAAAATAGCAGTGAGACAGTGTTCGCTCTTAGGGAGAACTCACGCCTTACTGCATTCTGTAGAAATGACCCATGTCAAGTTATAAAACAGGCAAGGGAGGATCAACCCTCCGATGGCATTCATCGTTAAGCAAATGGTAGGAGCTTATATTTTACGTTTTGCTTAAAAAGAATAAAAGCCATGAAGTCCATAACATAATCAGAGTAAAATACTGCAGAAAAGCAACCCCTGTCATCACCTAATTTATTTTCTAAAATTAGAATGCATCTCTGCCGAGCAGGCTGCCAGGGAAAGAGACTGTGTTTTAGGTTGATCCTACTTCCAAAGGGCCAGGTATGCACTGGGTCCGCAGACAGGGTCTGGCTGGGCCTGCTCATTGATTTGCCTTCTGTTAATTCTTCCATTCTACACCACCTAAGTTACTTAATTCCTTCAGGCCAAGCTAAATTAGCATCTAATTAAACCGATAAACTGAACCTGGATAATGTGTTAATGGCTTAGAGTGGTTTAAAGCCTTATCCTTCCCAAGATAACACCTGCATTTTAATAAGGATGTTCAATACATTAACATAAATTAGGAACACAGTAGAATTCTAGTCACTAAGTGTGCTGTGAAAGAAGAGAAAGTGTTTTGGACCCCTCCAAGGCAAGCACCAACAGATATGGCTTACCCCAAGGAACACGATAACTTATTAAATAAGGTTATACATCCTAGCTACCTTACAATGTAAGATAAATGCAGCAAAGACTCAGGCATGGTACCTGGCATATCGTAACCTTCGAACACAATTGTTGAGTAAGTGAAAAAGGAAACGTTCAGCTTTAAAAGGATCATTTTAAAAACAGATATTTGGTTAGAATTGCTGGGGTCCACAGTAGCAAAATAATTTCCATTTTGGAATTCCCTGAATCCTGAATTCAAACAGAGATCATATTTCTATATTTCATAATGGAATATTCAGCGGTTTTGATTGAAAGGCATTTCTGATTTAACTATGTGGCATTTCTCCAGTTTAATGCACACTAGCTAAATGTTAGTACACATAATCTTGGCTCGTCAGTTGCCTCTCAGATATTAATGGAACTCATTATATGCAAACAAAAAAAAGAAACAATTATGTGGGGGTTTTTATACAGATAATTTTAAGAGATACTAATTTTAACCCCTTCACGGAGACCTAAAATGACTATTAGCAAACTGAAATGCATGAGAAAACTTGCAGTTAGAAAATATTTTGGGAAAAAAAATCTTTAGAAACTTTGCTGACTCTTCACAAATTTTTCACATAAAACTTGTAATGTATCTATCCAGTATATATTTTTAAATAATAAGATATCCCAATTGATCAGTTTGGAAATACATAGGAATTTTTTTAATATGGTCACATGTGAAATGAACAAACATGCATACATAAATAATATTTAATTGTGAGAAAATTAACGCTAGAAAAATAGTTCAGACAATTACTCAAGCCAAAGCGAATTCTTAGCTAAGGGTCAAACAGTAATGCGGCAGACTTTACGTTTCTGCAGTTTTGAAGTAAGCACTGTAATGCTCCCAAAGCATTCTAAATTGTGTTTGTTAAGCTGAAAATGTTTCCTATTTTTTTGATCGGGCACGTGAGGCTATCTTTACTTTAAATGCTCTTAATGTGAAGAGGCACTAATTAACCTTGAGATGTAATAATAATACTATTTCCAAAATTATATAGCCTATATAACCTGATTTCAAATAACATCTGTTTGATACATCTATAACAAACTCTATTCTTTGTTAAATATCCACAAGTACTTTCCATGCCTGTAACAAACGGAAGTCACAAAACTAGACTTTTGGAGGTATGAATAGATGGATATTAAACTATGAAAATTAACAGGCATTTTCAAAGGTAAAGTGTATATTTTATAAGGTAAAACTATGTATGCAAATACTTATCATAAACATGTTTTTATGTGTATATAGTTAATATATATGTACAAACACACAGCATAGATGTATGTACATAGATAGATAACTAGATATATATAAATCACCTGGGAGCAGTATTTTATGATTTAGGAAGCAAATATGCTATATGTAATCAAGTGTTAAACATTTACTAGATGAGAGGTTAATGCCTTTACCAATTTTATTAGGAAATAAACTATTAAAATCATAAAATTATCAATGCTAAGTATAATTCAAATCAAATAGTAATAACCACAAATAATTTTTTTCTCTCTCATTTGTCCTGCCTTCGGCTAAACTGTTCCTCAAGGTCACGTGTCCCTGTATCCTTGTTCACAGGCCCTGTTGTTGTCTCTCTTCTTGGCTAGGGTTATTATTTCGTGTTTATATGATTTATTTATTTCCTTTTCTTTTTGGCTTCTAATCTGCTAGAGGCAGAAAAACAAAATAATTATGTTTATTAGAATTATCTCTAAAATCAAGAGTGAACAACTTTTTTTTTAAAATCTTCAAAGGAGGACCTGAATGGTCCTCTCCTTAAGAAATGTCAGTGAGCTTAGGGCTTCATGAACTTGATCAGATCAACGTGCGGAATCCAGTGGCCCTTTGTTCTGCTCCATTTTTGATTCTTGGCTGTGTTCCAAGTAATTTATAATGACGTCCATGTGACCTCTGAACAGAAAAAGGGCTACTCCGTGTGTAGAAACTATTGTTTAATGGCATTTTTCTAAAATAATATATTTCGCCAAGTTATAAATAATTTTGCAAAATAGAACAGTCAGTGAACAAAGGCAATCTTTTTCTTACCAAAAACAGTGCTCAATTCTTAGGGTTTGGTGAGCTTAAGGACACCCTGGGTTTAATGTGCTGCACTTTACAATCAAAATGGTTTCTCCTGAAATAGCTTGTTCTCTGTCAATGTTCCAAAAAAATATTGTTTAATTTTCCTATGGCAAGAATCCTAATATAAAATTGCACCATTCTGGCCATCAAATTTTCAAGTTTTAATTCTAAGAAACGTTATTCACACAGTCACTACTAAATTTGTTTTATATAACATAGTTCAAAAGACTAATTAATTGAGGCCTTAACATACCTTCTATTTCCAAAACCTCTTTGTCAAAGCAGCTACAAGAGTGTTTTGCCAAATGAAAAAACAAAACAAAACAAAAACTTTATTGTTTTTCAC
The DNA here is from genome assembly GCF_036850995.1 of Saccopteryx leptura. Classification (NCBI taxonomy): domain Eukaryota; kingdom Metazoa; phylum Chordata; class Mammalia; order Chiroptera; family Emballonuridae; genus Saccopteryx; species Saccopteryx leptura. Next base: position 25,122,064 of record NC_089516.1, read on the forward strand.
TTCTTGAACTTTTCAGAATACTGATTAAATTGGCCTACATTTCGGATCCAAACCATTACTTTTGAAAATTGTAAGAATTAACTCAAGCCGTGAGAGTAAAAGCATTTTGTAAATCACAGAGCAAAACTAAACGTTTGTTATGACTCTTTATTGGAAACGAAGGGTAACAGGAAAACACACACATTAACGGAACTGCAGTGCATTTTTCCAATTTGACATCTTCATGTTTTTGGGTTTCAAGTTTGATAAAACAGAGCAAAGGTAATACTTTTGCGTTAAAGCATACTAATTTGTTTTATTTTTTGGATTCCAAATAGCACTAACAAACGATGCTATTATGGAGTCTCCGTCTATTGGAAACAAACAAAAAAGGATTTAAATCCACAGGATGAAAATATTTATAAGCAAGCGAAGACGGTTTTGTTCTATATACTACATGTAAAGATATATATTGAAAATGTATCAGGCAGTAGTTGTGATAGCCTAAATCTACCCTTTCTGCATTATCTGTTCCTGTATTTGTTTCTCACACACTAGCAAAGAAATTCCAGAATCTTATTTCAGGAGATAATGCTTGTGGGGCCAGTAGTGGTTAACTGGAAGGGCACGGGATGGGTTTGCTTTCCTTTTCTCATTATCAAAACCTCAAGGAATCAACATAGAAACTTGATAGCAATGGTGTTCTTTCCTATGAATAATTTCTCCAAATTGGTGACCCCCAGGTGACCCCCATAGAACAATAAAACACTACCGAAGATGTCAGGGAACCTCACCAAATTTCATCCTTCATTTTTTTCTAGTAAAGGACATTGTCACAAAATAACAATAATACAGCAAGAAAGAAAAAGATGGAAAAGAGGCTATTTTATGCCCCCACCAGAAACAATGGCTGAAAGCCATACTTACAGAAGAAGAAAGGACACGTGTTCTATAAATTTAGCTCTATGAAAAGCACAACTTATTCGCTCTTAGTTTTTCCCTTTCCCGTGGACCAGTGAAAACTTTCAGAGATTGGTAGGATGGCATTGAGATGCCACTTTTTTTTTTAAAGAATACAGAACAGATCATTCTGAACTATGGGGAATTCAACAGGAAAATGCTATTTATCCATTCATTCATGCAAAATATTTTTTTTTAAATAAATTTTTATTAATGGTAATGGGATGACATTAATAAATCAGGGTACATATATTCAAAGAAAACATGTCTAGGTTATTTTGTCATTAAATTATGTTGCATACCCCTCGCCCAAATTTTTGAATGAACACCTACTCTGTGGCAGAATCGAAGTATTGGGCAAATGCTAGTTAACAAGACAAAGTCTCTGCCTTCTTTGAACGTACATTCTAATGGTAGAGGACAAATTAGAAACAAGTAGACAAACACTACAGTTTTGGATTGTGGTAAGTACTAGTAAGGGACATACACTGGCTAATGTTATATAACATGTTGGGGGGGAATGTTGTGACTACAGCAGACAGGATGTTGAAGGACACATTTGTTCTACATTCTGAAAGATGACAGGACACCAGCAGGGAAAGACTCAGAATGAAAGTCCCCCAAAAAGGAAAGCACATTGCAAAGACTAAAGCAAAAGACATTCTGGCAAGTCTGAGGAATAGGAAGTCATTACAACAATACATTCAAGAGGCTGTTTTGCAGTAGGAAGGCCAGAGTATGAAAGGAGCCAGATTCCTCAAACTAATTTTCTACATAAAAAATAGCCAAGTGTGCCCATGTGGCAAGAAACTAAAATAGAGTGTGGATGATATTGTTCACGTTTCATGCATATTTGAGATTGCCGAGATATTAATCAGCATGAAATTTGAACTTCATAGAGATCACAAAGGAACTTATAACATTATAGATTATTGTATTTGTTAAAGAATTCATTTACTTATTTGTTGCCAGCCAGACATTCTGTTAGTTAAGAATTTACTAACTAGTATGAGATACTATACTGCTCACAAAAATTAGGAAATATTTTATAGCTTAATATTCACTTTTGAAATATTCCCTAATTTTTGTGCAGTATATTTTCACAAATCTCCTGGAAACTTTCCCTGTTAATTATTCCTGGCACTAAATGTTATTCCAGCTAAACAGCTAACAATGCCTCTACGTTATGAATTAATCTAAACATCTTAAATTTTTACAGATGGGAAGTTTCAGCTTTTATTTTACCCATGTACCTTTGATCCATGGATAAGCCACCACTAAATAAAACTTTCCTCTGATTTACCTGGGTTAAAGCCACCATTTTATTTTTCAAAACTTGCTCATAATTGTAGCAAGCCTAGGGTCTTCAATTTGATAATGCAATCATTTTGGATTTTCATTCAGTTCTCTACTATAGCAATTACTTACTGAGTACTAATTACACTCAGAAGATTAAATAAATAAAAGGGTAAGAATTACAGAATTTTAAAATAAAATTTATATTAAAAAGCATCTGTTAATAAATGCCATCGAATTATTAAAATTAAAACTAAATTTCAAACACATTTCAAGGTTGCCAAAGTCATTGGCTCATAAAAGAGGGCAGAAAAAAAATAGCGGAACAACTCAGCATGTTTGAAGACACTGGAACCCTTTTTTCGTTCATGAAAATCAAAGTTAAGAAAGCTATACACTTGAATTAATTTTATTCATCTGTTCTAAGAATATGTTCCATACAATGAGAGTCTTAAGTAATCACTGAAGAATCAGAATGATTCACAGATGGTGCGAGTGATTTAATTATTTTTAACCAGTTGTTCTGTACATGCTCAGAAGGATATTTCCGACCCCACTGCAGAAGTCGTCTAAGCTTCTTTCCAGCTGGTGTTCCATATTTTCAAAGCAAATTTAGATTGGAGAAAATTACACTTTTGATTGTTTTGTTGCAAATGGAGGTCAAATTGTTGTGTATAAATCTGTGTACTTTTTCCCTCCTCATTGTATGAGTTATATTTATCAAATATCACATCTTTCTGTATGATGGCTATGGATTCACCAGTGTTATTTTATGTTTTGTGTTGTCTGGCTTAGAAGAGGCGCTAAATAAATGTTTATTGAATGGGAGAAATACCACTTCGATGTATCCAAAATAAAAAACTTGAGATTCTATATAGATTCACAGTAACTATATGGAACTCTAAATCCACTAACTCTGATCATTATTGGGACCTTTTCATTAAAAATGAATTAAAAAGGGAAGATACTAATATAAGAAAACAGTGCCACGACCACAGCTAAATCTCTTTAATGATTAAAATTGTTTCTTGATGTTGGAATCCTTACCCTCAATTTCTATGGGAACTCAGGCAAGTTGCTTGACAAAATTTTAGTCTGTTTAGGATATTATATGGACTGGGGACACTCTTTTTAAAGATCGCTCACTGGCTTCACAAAACTGTGTTATCTCACAACAAAATAACTGATATTCATAATTATGTCTATTGGATTAAGATAAATTTTGCTTAATATACTTATTCACCATGAGAAGAGAATATTTTTAGTAAAATGAGTTACTTTGTCAAATGCCAAAAATGAGTTATATTTATTCTAATTTTACTAATAAAATTACATAACAAAACTGTACATAGGAACATTGCATCAGATTCAATTGTGTGCTTATGGATATATAATTGTTCATATTTTTACCATCAATATTTCCTGAACATTGTGCAAAATTTCCACTTGACAGCAAAATCTGATACAGTACATTACCATAAGGTAGGGGTCCCAAACTTTTTACACAGGGGCCAGTTCACTGTCCCTCAGACCATTGGAGGGCCGGACTATAAAAAACACTATGAACAAATCCCTATGCACACTGCACATATCTTATTTTAAAGTAAAAAAAAAAAAAACAAAATAGGAACAAATACAATATTTAAAATAAAGAACAAGTAAATTTAAATCAACAAACTGACCAGTATTTCAATGGGAACTATGGGACTTCTTTTGGCTAATGAGATGGTCAATGTCCGGTTCCGTATTTGTCACTGCTAGCCGTAACAAGTGATATGACGCGCTTCCGGAGCCGTGACGCGTGCATCCTTTGTCATGGGAAGTGGTACTGTACGTGAGCGTGTCACGCTTTGACCACCAATGAAAGAAGTGCCCCTTCCGGAAGTGCGGCAGGGGCCGGGTAAATGGCCTCAGGGGGCCACATGCAGCCCACCGGCCGTAGTTTGGGGACCCCTGCCAAAAGGTAACATTATTTTAAATCTATTTATATACTTGACATGAAATGGAATTGTGACTATAGTCCTTCACTGTATCTTTAAATTGGGAGATGAACAACATTCAGAGGTATGTACATATCACAGCCATAACCAAAGTATACAACACCTGTGCATGTTAGTATAAGGAGGACAAAAGTGCAAGGATTGCTGGGGGAGGGCTAAGGGGGAGGAGTGTAGAGGGCGGAGTAAATGGTGATGGAAGGAGACTTGACTTGGGGTGATGAACACAGCACAGTGTACAGATGATGCGTTTTGGAACTGTGCACCTGAAACCTGTATAATTTTGTTAACCAGTGTCACCCCACTAAATTCAATAAAAGGAACAAAAGACAAAGAATATATTAATATTTTAATATACTGGGCAATTTAGAGCCAGTCATTATAGGTAATATTTTGAAGGTAACATATTGTATACATCTTATTTATAAAATAGTGAATCTGTTTAAACACGAGAATATAAAATCGCAATTACATTTTATTTCATACACAGTAAGGGCGTTGAACTGGAGAGACCAAGAAAAACCAAAGCCCTGTGTACACAGACTTGTTTACTATTCTTTGCTAATTCAATTAATGTTCTTAAACCTCAGTTATATTTGGATGAATCATTTTATTTCAATAGTTTGTTTTTCTCTCTCTACTTTAACATTTTCAGACTCTATTTTTACCAGGTCAATGGTTATTCTAAAATTAACAACATATGCAATGAATTCTGCATGGTCTTCTGAACATGAAGATGACTTTACAATGATTTTATTCATCATTTGATACACTAATACATTCATTCATTCAGCAAATAAATATGGTGTACCTACTACTTGCAAGTCTCTGTTTTGGGTCCCGAGGGAAGAGCAGTGAAAAAAAAAAGAAAATTCCTTCATATTTGGAGCTTTTATCTGAGGAAAGGAGACAGATAATAAGATAAAGTGTGGAAATTTTTGTAACTTTCCTGGTAGTGCATTTTATGGAGGGAAATGAATGGAGAAGGCGTTGACACAGTGTGTATGTTGAGAGAGAGGATGAGACACATGGGCGGGGGAGATTAATTCACTGAGGAGAAAGAGCACTTCTGTAAGTTACAATCTGAAGGCAGAGATGGAGGGCGCCATGCAGACATCTGGAGGAAGAGGGCTTTAGCCCAGGAAACACATAATGCAAAGGGGGTACACCATACATATTCGAGGAAAAGTGAAGAGGCCAATGGGGGTGGAGCAGATCCCCCTGAGGGCTAAAGTATTAAGAGATGAGGCCAGAGAGATAATAAGGAGCAAGATCATATATTCATTGAAGTTCATGTATGGGTATTGGATTTTACTTTAAAACAGATGAGAATCCATGAGAGTGTCTTGATATAGTCAAGAGACATTGGATTCATATCTGCAAATGATGTCTCCGCTTATCGTTTTGAGAACAAGTAAAGGAAAGCAAGGGTAGGTTTGCACTGGAAACTTTCAAAGGGGAGTGTTCCTCTGTATTCATGGAAGGAAAGGAGCGTGTTTATATAAATGTAATAGTCATGAGTTTATAACTGGTGTTAAAGCCATGAGACTAAAAGAAGACAGCAAGGCAGGGGGTTTAGATAGAAAATGGAGGAGGGTAGAGGGGGGGTAGATGGTGCTGGAGGGAGATTTAAGGGGTGAACACCTCTTACTGTATACAGATGATGTATCATAGAATTGTACACCTGAAACTTATATAATTTTATTAACCAATGTCAGCCAATAAATTAAATAAAATATTAAACAAAGTGAGAAGTAACAAAGGACTAAGCACTGAGGCATTCCAATATTAGGAGAGAGAAGGAGAGCTGGCAATCAAGTCTGAGAAGGAACGTCCAGAAAGGCAGGGGGTATATGAGGTGAGGGACGCCAAGCAACCTCGTCTACTCTGTCGCTGATCACTAATATTTTAGTTCTGTTCTGTATTAAATACTTAAATTAGACAATTTTCTATATAGCAAATATTTATTTAGTCCTTTTCATTTGTTTTGCATTTTATTTGCTCATCATTTTCCCTAATATCTGAAATCTTGCCCATGGGGTCATTCTCCTTCTGCTGAAAAATTACCCCTGAGGTGCATACTTGCCACAGATTGGTACATCAGCCTTAAAAATGTTTACAGAATTTCTTTCCACAACATAGAAAAGACATGTGATGCAACTATTGAAAAATAAATAAACAGCAATAGTGGCTAATTCTAAAACAAAACTCTTTGGTGAGAATCTTCTACTAGTAAACTCAGTTTTAAGTGTTATTTCAATGTCATTCTCAAAAGAACATTTGGTGTGTGTGTGTGTGTGTGTGTGTGTGTGTGTGCGCGCGCGCGCATGCGCACACTTGCACATGCATGTTTATACAATGGAATATTATGCAGCAATAAAAAAGAATGAAATCTTGCCATTTGCAACAACATGGATAGATCTAGGGGTATTTTGCTCAATGAAGTAAGTCAGGTAGACAAAGACAAATGCCATAAGATTCCACTCACATATGGAATGTAAAACTAACTTACAAAAACAGACACATAGAAACAGAGACCAAAGGGCTGGTTACCTGAAGGGAGTGGAGGGATCAGTGCGAAGTGGAAGGATAATATAGTCAATATTATGATAAATTTATGTGGTGACAGATGATGACTAGAATTAATGGGGTGATCACACTGTAAACTATAGACATGTCAAACCACTATATTGTACACCTGAAACTAATACAACCAATAGAAGATTGTATACCAACTATATATCAATTTTAAAAGATGAGAATTTCTATGAGTATACCATTCTAGGTTCTTAGGGATTTTTTTCTCTTTTCATCATTTTTGAAAACATTATTCTACCACCTTCTGGCTCATTGTATATGTCACTACTTTCTAGGTAATGTCATTTTAGCTGTGTGTAAAATGCCCTTCTTGTATTTGGTATTTTCTATATTTAACCTTCAAAAACCCTTCTGTACCCTGTCTTTTATATTTTCTATATTTTATTATCTATGTTATTTGAAGTCATTTGTTTTCTATATCTTCCTATTTTCGAATTCTTATTTCCGTTCATCTGATGCTTCACTTTCCACTGATTTTTTTGTTGTTGTTGTTTTTGTATTTTTCTGAAGCTAGAAACCGGGAGAGACAGACAGACTCCCTCATGCGCCCGACCGGGATCCACCCGCACGCCCACCAGGGGGCGACGCTCTGCCCACGAGGGGGCGTCGCTCTGCCGCGACTAGAGCCACTTTAGCCACTGGGGCAGAGACCAAGGAGCTATCCCCAGCGCCGGGGCCATCTTTGCTCCAATGGAGCCTCGGCTGCGGGAGGGGAAGAGAGAGACAGAGAGGAAGGAGAGGGGGAGGGGTGGAGAAGCAGATGGGCGCTTCTCCTGTGTGCCCTGGCCGGGAATCAAACCCGGGACTTCTGCACGCCAGGCTGACGCTCTACCACTGAGCCAACCGGCCAGGGCCTCCACTGAATTTTTAATTTGTTATTCCATTTCTCAATTTCTAGAAGTTCCACTTGCTTCGCTTCAGAACAAACTTTGTGATTCTTAATTTGTATTGTCTCTTGTTCCTATTTCATACATTTGGTGCAAACTTTGACTACTTTAAAAGTGTTTATTTAACATATTTACTTGACATTCTGTACCAGACTAAATCATCCCTCTCTGGTTGTGTGAGTTGGATTCCTCTGGTTTCTTCGCGTGACTGACTGACCATTTCAAGGCTAGATCCTAAATCCACGTGCTTAGAACTCTATTTGTGGAAGTTACTTAAAGTCTAGATTTAAGCAAAGTAAAAACTAGAATTTATTTGCATTTGCTTCTCTTAGGTATGTAGAGCACTACCAATTGAGAATAACTTAGATTTTTGGCTTTGGTTTGGCAGGCCACCTAGTAGTATGAACTCTAGATACCAACACCTGTGCACATTATACAGTGAACAAAATAAAAATATTCTGGAACTTATTAAGGCATTTTTGGTACTTCATTATCTCTCTTAATTCCATAAGAAAGGAGTTATTAACTTTATCTTGAGGCTCAATAATTAGTCAAAATTTCCTGGGTAATGACTCAAAATATAAACCTAGGTTTTTATAAAAGTTACTACAAACTATCAAAGGTTTCCTTTCCTTCCCTTCTCTCTCTCCCTCTTTCTTTCTTTCCTTTTCCTTTCTTTCTTTCATTCTTAAATTTATTTAGAACACTGAATTTAACAGGGTGATATTGATCAATAAGAGTATATAGGTTTCATGTAAACATTACTATAGCATCTGAACTGTTGATTATATTGTATACCCAAGGGTTTCTAACATGAGTGGAATCCACCTTATAAATAGTGACCTAGTTTTAATTATGCAATGATGACATAACAGAATTTTAGAGATTTTTGTTGATTAATTTACTAGCAGAACTTTTAATTAAATAAGCCATTACTGTTGACATATCTGTGTACCCTGTTTCTTTCATAAGGTATTTATACATTCTGTTTTGTAGGTTTATATTAATTCATTGTTGATTGGAATACCAACATATAATATTTATTCAGTTTATGGGCTGATGCCTTCCTTAAGTTCTGGGAAATTTTCAACCATTATCCCTTAAATATTGTTTTGAATATTTTCTCAGTCCTCAGCTTTCGAAATTATATTAGACATAAAGTTTCTTATTCTGTTCTGTCTTTTCAATTTTCCATATTTTTTAAATTTATGTGGTATATTCTGTTAATTTCACCATAATGACCTTCTAATTTTTTCTTTTCATTTACTGAGTTAGGTGTTTAATGCATATGCTTAGATTTTTTTTATATCAATGACTAGTCTTTGGTTTATACAAGTTTTACTTGATTGTTTTAATCATAAATACTCATGTCTTTTTCACAGTGTTGTACAATTTCATGTTTATTTAATACTTTTAACAAGCTTTATAATTATTTTCAACATATTTACATTAGAGTAACCAAGAGTTTTCTATAATTTTAAATTCATGAGGTATTAATTCTCTTGATCCTTGTTATATGACTCTATGTCATAATTTATTATTTCTTTCTTTATATGGGGGGTACCTGATTACTTTATCTGAAGAAATAGTACAAAGGAAAGAATATTTGTGGATAATTTGGTACAAGTTATAGAAAAGGTTAAGGTAACCTCAACATGTATGGACTGCTTTGTTGACCAGGGAAGTGACCCCTATAGCTACGGGAAGCCAGCCTAAAGCTTAGCTCTCCTCACCATCTCCAAGGGTGTGTTCTTCGAAGAGATACCCTTTCACGCCATATTTTGGGGTCCCCAACCTTCACAAGTTGGTTATGTGATCAACCAGTTCTTTGATGGATTTCACCTGCTCATTCAGGTAGTGCGTCTCCATGAAGTCAAACAAATGAGGGCCATTGCTGTCGATGGTCAGTTTGTGCAATTCTAGTAGTGACTGATTATACATTTTTCCAAGAGGATCGCATGCTCCATTGCACTCAACCAATCTCCCAGTCATTAGGTTTGGAGAAAGATTTGGCCACCTTACTGGTTCTGCAGTCTTATCAGTTTTTCAGCATGCTCCGTCTCCTCATAAGATTGATGGAGAAAACATTTAGCAAAGTTCTTCAAAGCCACATCATTATGGGCAAAGAAGTAAGACATGGACAGGTGAACAGGTAGACACAGGAAGCATAGAGCTCCAGGTTTGATCTGGGGATTGGTGGTGGCCTGTGAGTCCTGGTGGTAGTTCTGGTGCACTAGTGAGGTGGACGCAGTGTTACTACAGACAGTTGAGGACGAGCAGCTGTTTGGTGTTGGAGCAGTGGCCGGGGCTCTGGGGTGGTCTGAGGGCACTGAGAGCAGGTGGCGGGAGGCTGGCTCTAGGCAGCTGGCTGGGATAGAGTTCCAGCACCAGTTCCATCCAAACACTGTTGAAGCTGAAAACCAAGGGGACTCTTGGGGAAAACTGTCCACAATGTATTATTTCCTCATGTGGGTTGTGATATTTTGCTATGAAGCAATGTTCTATTTTGTGTGTCTATGGAACACCACCAAAAGATTGATTTATCATATTATTCTGATGGAGGATTCCATGGATTTCACCAATCTGGGACTAATTTGAAGTTAACTTCTCAATTCAAAAGTGTTGAGCCCTGTAGTTGGTGTAACAGTTCAGATCGTCTACATTCAGGTTTAATTTCCATATATGATTTTATTTTCTCCAGCCACAATCCCTGGCAGATGGAGTTTGTAAGTCGGATTTATATATTCTCCCTTCACGTGCCGGGGGTAGCATTTGAAGGTTCTGTTTTAGGCAGGGTTTAATTTATATCTCTGTAGTGATGTGTTATGTAAGGCTACATATTTTCTACTAAAAGGTCTTTAAAACTCTCCTAACTGTTAGGACTTCAATGCAGGTCCAATATCACGGGAGACGATGTGCTCTTTTAGGATAATTAAGATAAGAGATGTTCCATCATATATTTTGAGCTCAGCTATGTGTGTAAAATGTTACAAAAATCGTATTTTATTCAGAGTTCCCATACACGTGAAATGAAGAATGGGGGACTCATTCAGTCTGTCATCTTCCTGGAAGTTGATTCTAGCTGAACATACTCTATTTACTAAACAATCATTAAACTGATTCTATTACATAACTAGAGACAGGGAAGATTTCTATAAAAACGTCAATAAATATTATGATCACAAACAATCTACAAAAACATAAAATCTTGACTTGTCTAATTTCTTTCTTAAACTCTTGTGATATGTTAATTACAAAATTGAGGTTGGGGAAAGCAGAATTCTATAAGTAGCTATCTTCTTGGTTCATTTTTCTTAGCAACCATCATTAGTCTTTTATATTCACTTCTCTGTTTACTAAAGAACATTCTGTCTCTAAAGAAGAAAATCATTTATGTCCCCAAATTCTCCAAGGATCTCGCATTGGCAGCTGAGTCTCTATTGTTATTCCAAGGCAAAGAAAAAAATCTGTGTGGCAATTATGCAAAAAAAAATATATGCTTCCCCTTCATTTAAGTCTCAAAATTAATTGGTTGCCATTATGTGATAGGAGAAAATGCACATACAATAAAATGAGTGACAGACTATCAAGTATAGGTTCAGACATTCTTTTGACAGTAGCACTGTGATTACTTTTCTAGTACTCATTGCTTCACTTAAAAAATCTAAAATAACAAAAGCATAATGGTACAGTGATGCTTTTCCTAATTTTATTTTTTTCTGAAGGATGCTAGTTCTTCACAACCACGAGAACAGGAATCCTATCACTGAAACTGAAATGAAATCGTCCCCTTTGTACTGCAACTACCCAGATGTGAAAGTCTGCAGAATCAATTCCCCTTGTAGGAATTCATCATCACATTTGCATATCAAAAGCCTTGAAAATTTATAGAGTAAGGACACTTTGCTTAATCCGGTGTTTCTGAAACTTATTTGAACACTCAATAACTTTTTTTCTTTCTTTTGAGTAATTCCCACAATAGTCTGAGAAGCCCTGAGATCAGGTTTGGTGTCTTCCAAACCTTAAATGTGCCCTTGGACATATCTCATTACCTTAATTTTTCATACTATAAAATAAAAATACTACTTACTTGTGGAGGTTATTAGTGGGCTCAAACTAGACGTATGTGATAGTTCTTTGTAGATGTAAAGGTCTATTCAAAGTCTATTTTTAAAATTTAGTGGGAAAATGTTCACATTATGAAGTGTTTTCATTTTACAAAATTATCCACTTATAGACTAATTTGTGTAATATACTTCTTGTGGCATTTTAGTGAATCTACTAAGAAAATTAACTTTCAACTTTTCAATAACTTGTATATTTGAAAAATGTATACTTTTAATGTTAATATACAGTGTGTCTGTAAAGTCATGGTGCACTTTTGAGTGGTTACAGGAAAGAAACAAAAGACAATAGAAATGTGAAATCTGCACCAAATAAAAGGAAAACTCTCCCAGTTTCATAGCTATTCAGTGCAGTTTGATGTGGGCTTATGCACAGATGTTTTAGGGCTCCTTAGGTAGCTATCCCGTATAGCCTCTACAGACTCGTCACTGACTGATGGCCTACCAGAACGGGGTTTCTCCACCAAATTGCCGGTTTCCTTCAACTGCTTATCCCACCGAGTAATGTTATTCCTATGGGGTGGCACTTCGTTATAAATGCACTGATATTCACGTTGCACTTTGGTCACGGATTTGAATTTAGCAAGCCACAGAACACCCTGAACTTTCCTCTGTACCGTCCACATCTCGACTGGCTGCTCCGCTGTATACACAGTGTTATGTCATCATCTGCGCATGCGCACATGCTGCCACATCATCCTACAGAAACTGGGAGGGTTTTCCTTTTATTTGGTGCAGATTTCATATTTCTATCGTCTTTTGTTGCTTTCTGTGACCGGTCAAAAGTGCACCATGACTTTATGGACACACTGTACTTTATTCTCATTTACTCTGATGTAGAGATAAGTGCCCATTGCAATACATGACTGTAAACTTCCTCATATTCACCCTTTCCCAACTCCATGTTGGGTTTCAAGAACATTTTGTCTTTTCTCATTATACACACATCCAAAATTAACTGCAATAAAACTTGTTTTTCTGAACACTTGCCTTAAACTCTCAAACAGCATTATAAGGAATATAAAATCATTTCTAAAAAAATACTTCCTGAGTATTAACTGTCTAGATTATATATGAAAGTTCTATTTAATGTTCATTGCATCTAAATGGTAGGATGGCTAATTTAAGTTATAATACTTATGTAAATATCTAGGTGGGAAATATTTCCTGAAGAAATATGTGCAAAGGTCCTGAGACAGAAATGTTTTGGGTGTGTTTAAGCAAAGGAAAACCTTTTATGACTCTGTGATCAGAGAATGGAAAAAAGGGAGATAAAATTGGAGTAACAGGAGTCATAGGGCCCAAGTTATGTAGAGCAGTGGTCCCAAAACCCTGGGCCGTGGGTCATTTGGTACTGGTCCATAGAGAAAGAATAAATAACTTACATTATTTTCGTTTTATTCATATTTAAGTCTGAACGATGTTTTATTTTTAAAAAATGACCAGATTTCCTGTGTTACATCCGTCTAAGACTCACTCTTGACACTTGTCTCAGTCACGTGATACATTTATCCGTCCCACCCTAAAGGCCGGTCCGTGGAAATATTTTCTGACATTAAACCGGTCTGTGGCCCAAAACTGGTTGGGGACCACTGATGTAGAGCTCAAAGGGTAATGATTTTGAGGAAAGGGTAATGATCAGTAGGGGCTTAATAGAATTTCACTAACACTTGAAGATCTCGCCAGCTTCGCCAGGGTGAAATAGTGTAGGTGGGGAAGGGCTGGAAGCGAGAATTAGAGACTGTTGAAATAGCAGAGATGAGAGACAACTGTCCTGTAGTCTAGGGTTTCCACAATGCAGACACTGAGGAGCACACAATTAAAGATGTATTTTCCAGCTGGAGGCATAGGATTTGAAATGAATCTCATGGATAATATAAGAGAAAAGAGGAATCAGGGCTGACGTCTAGGTTTTTGAGCTAAGTGAACGGGCAATTTACACTCAAGGAGCTCTGTAGGAGCCAATTTATGTAGGAGAGGAAATCAATTATTCTTGACTTGGCTATGTTATGTTTGAGACACTTGTTAGGCAGCCAAAATAAGAAGTTGAATAAGAACTGGTTGGAAATAAAATGTTGACTGTCAGCATTATTTGCTTGAAATTTGAAACTATAGGATATCCAGGGCAGGTGGAATTATATTTAGAAAATGGACTTTCATTTTCCTTCTTCTGCTAAGATGTTTGTATTTTTTTTGTCTTTTTTTTTAAAAAAAAAGTATTGACTTTACTGGGGCAACATTGGCTAATGAAATTATTTATATATAGGTTTCAAGTATACAATACTACACTACATCATCTGTACACTGTATTTTGTGTTCACTGCCCAAAGTCAAGTCTCCTTCCATCACCATCTCTCCCCTCTTTAACGTCCTATACCTCTCCCACCCCCTTTCCATCTGGTAACCACCACACTGCTGTCTGTATCTATGAGTTTTTTCCCTTATATAGCTCTAACATGGACATAGTCCCCAAAGAGCACTGATTTTACACTACTCAGCCTATTCCTGAGTCTTTATCTCTGAAATAGAAAAAAAAAATCCTTCCTTTTAAACTTAGCTATCAAATGTTAAGCACTTCACAGTCCTGTCTATAATCTTGAATTGCCACTGCTGACATATGAAAGACCAACGTATGAAGGAAAATCAATAAGTCCAAAAAATCCTAACGTTTCTACCTAGAGAGAACAGAAAGATACATTTAAGAAAAAGATGAAAACAACAGAGAAGGGGGATTGCAGAAAGGAGTAAAGAATTTGAAGCTATGACTACCTGTGCTAGGGCCATTGTAGGGTCATTCCAAATTTAACTTTTGGTTAAGCTACTTGCTTGTGGGTATCGTAAGTGGCCTCATCATAGACTAATTGGGAGAGATGACTCTAACCATCACATATCTGAAATGGCTTTTAATATATGTTAGTAAATGGTGAAATATAATGGAATATAAAGATATGTCTTGAATATATCTACCAACCATGTATCATCTTTTTGGTCTAATTAAAATCCAAAGTCAAATGTGATTATAATATTAAATTGATTATTCTTCATGCATATTATTATTGCTTCTATTATCATGAAAAATAACAACAATATAAAAATATTGTCCCCATCCCAGGCACCTTCTGAATTTTGAATCATTCAGATATAAAATAAAAAAGAAATGGTTTGTGGGAAAAATATCTGTTATTTTACTATACATTATTTTTAAATTTTTATACTGGTTTACATACCCTTCCTTTATTTCACCAAACATCATATTATTCATATTATTATGTTTTATAAATATCATCAAGAGCCTATTATGTGTAATTATATAATGACATTTTAAGTGAGTTTTAGGGAGATTTTTTTTATCCTGTGTCTATTTAACTAAAAAGTGTTAATAACTTACCTTTACTGGGTAGTAAAAAAATTCAATCCTGCATATTGAGTGTGTCAAGATTTGGGGGAAATTAGAATGAAGAAATTAGTAGTCAGATAATTCTCTGACTTCTCCCTGAATGATCTATTAAATTATGGCAAAAATGTTTTACTTGAATTTTCTTTATGGTTGTCTTAATCTTTCAATTCCTGATGTACCCACAGACACAGGCTTTCTGCTAGTGTAAGCTTGAGTGTGATTTATGACATATTACATTTACAACATCTAATATAAAGAATAATAGGATGAAATGTGCAATCAGCTAGAATTGGACATCAAGTGTCATACAGTTTAAATATATCTTATATTACTTTGTCCAATTTCTCAGAATATACAGCTGCTATTAAATGGTAGGGTACTGGATTTCATAGAAAACAATGTATTCATGGATTTTTCTCACATGTAAAAACAAATCACAATAATATGAAGACTATTTTCCCTTGGTTACTAAGAAGTATTAACAAAATGATATACTTACAGAGTTCTGTTAATTGTTCTAGACATATTTTCAAATATGCCCCATATTAACTGAATCCACAATATCCCATAAGAAATTCTCCCCCTCAAAAGTCTCATTTATGGATTGAAATAAATGAAATTGTCATTACAAAGGTAAAAAATGGTTGACTATCTGTTGGTTTCACCTGATCCAACCTACCATAATTATAAAGCCTAATTTTCCAGGCTTTGACATCCTGGTTTTTTGAGGAGCACTCTTCTTTGCCTAATTACAGAGTGCTGACTATTCCTCTTCACTTTATGATTTCCCAGAATAGAATAAAAACATGGATGTGTTAGAAAATCCCTATGATTTGTACCCTATTACAAATAATGAGCTAAGAAGACCAAGCTGCAGATTTTTAATTGCCTTTTCAAAGAGAGACTCATAAAATTTCTAGCCAGTGGTTTGAAAGAAGAGCAGTTGTTCTTTTTCTCTGGTTTGAGCTATTTCAGTAGTCACAATATTTAATATTTTTTCAGTAGTTTACCAGCTATCAACCATCTTACTAGCCAT
This sequence comes from Saccopteryx leptura, assembly GCF_036850995.1. NCBI lineage: Eukaryota > Metazoa > Chordata > Mammalia > Chiroptera > Emballonuridae > Saccopteryx > Saccopteryx leptura. The sequence goes on from NC_089516.1 coordinate 25,138,338, forward strand.
ACATTCCTTCTAATGATCCCTTTAACCCATTAAGTAGATTAGCCAAGTATGAGCACCAAACTATTTTCTTTGAGTCAATGATAAAAGGGCTTATGCAAGATGATGTGAGATGACTCACAAAAGATTTATTATTTATCATCTATACATTACGAAAGTAAAAGCAGCATGAGATGATCTCAGAAAAGCAATTTTCTGGTTAGACACTAAAATAAAGTAAATGTATGATAAATTGACAAATTCACATTGCCAATGTTATGGAAAAAATGAGGCAGCAAAAAAAAGATGTACTTTTCAATTTCAATAAGGGAGCTGCTTCCTATGACCTGTTAATTCATTATATTTTTAATCAGAAAGAGTAAACACTAGTGTTCAGAAACCCAGAGTGAGGGGAAGCTACTCGCTTTCAGAAAGCATATTAGAGGTTGGAAATCGCACCCGGATTTGGGTTATGTCTTTTGGTTCTGCGTTGTTAGTAGGCCTCTGTTATTAGAGTAGCAGTTGCAAACGCATAGGTGGGTTTGCCAGTGACAACTCACAATTTGTGCAAAGTTGAGTCTTCGAAACTGAGCAAATTTGCTCTCAATTTCCCTCCAGCGATTGCTGAGCTGGATCTGGGTTGGCTCCACTGCCATTGCAGCCCCATCCTCAGACAAGCCCTCAGCTTGCCTACGCACTGCGTTCAGCTCCTCTTTCTTCTTCTGCAACTCACGGTCAATTTCCTAGTGAGCAAAACCAATACAGGGCCCAGGGCAGTTAGCTGACCACATCAACCGACCTGCAAGCAGCACACACTTCTCTCAGAAATGGTCATAGGCTGTTATCATTTCCTTCTTGCGTCTCATAATTGACAAATATGGCAGCTCTCACTGTCATCGTCACCCAAGAATCCAAATTTCACCTCAGTTACCCTTTGACTGCTCAGTTTTAGATGTTCTAATTAAGAAACATCTTTAAATGGGTCTAACACTTTTCTTTCTTCTAAATTCCTCTGCTGTGCTGCAAGCTGACCCAAATTTCAGTGATTGCTTATTTTTTTTGGGGGGGGGACCATCCAAAAAGAATATGCTTTACAGGGTAAAGGGATAAATTATTTATTTCTTTTTTATTAAGTTGTGAGGAACTCAACAGAAAAGGAGGCAAAGTAAAAAGTGTAAAATAATAACAGAAAAAACACATCTTCAGACAAGATGCAAATAAATCTAGAGATCTGACAATGATGGGTGAAGATGCTTTGATGGAATGAATGGGCTAACATGAGAAAGAAGCCATCCGTATATCGATAAGTCATTTGTTCATCTGGAACAAAGATACACAGAGTCAATTACAATTTTACCAGAAAACACATGACAGTTCTTAATTCATTTTTACACTGTCTAAAAAGAAAACAGTTTATTCATTCAACGTATGTCAGTTGAAAAACACTCAGTAGAATACATTTACTAAAACAAAATACAATACAAGGAAATACATCAAATCAGAAGAGAACGCTAAGAAAGAAGACAATCACATCAACATTTTAAATGGGAGCCCCAAAGTTAAAGTTAAAGAAAGAAAATGGCAGCAAGAAAATCGAGGATTGACATTCTAAAACAACATTACCTTTATTTTCCTTTTATCTCTTGGGTCAGGTAGGCTGGCTAATTTTTTTTCAATGTCATCCAAGCACTGCAGGAGATCATCAGCCTGCCTCTTGTACTGATACCACTGATGAGAAATTTCTAGAGCCTTTTTTCTTCTTTGAGACCTCAAATCCTGTTCATGGTGCAGATATTATTAAAATATCAATATATATGTATAGTACACTTCTGGCTGTAGTTATTTCAAAATAATTTGCGTCCCTCACCTTCTTGTACAACTTTGGTTAGATTTCCATTAAAATGCTAAACATATAATTAGATGATCAAATCATGAACATATGGGATAGGACTCTTGGATATGAAGCTAAGAAACCTGAATGACCTACTTCAAGTATTTTCTCTTGGCGTGTTTAAATTTGATTAGAAAGCCTATTATATTTAATTGACTTAACGAGTCAACTAAATTGTCACATAGTCTATTTGAAATAGTTTAATATAAACACAACTGAGCTGACCAGATACTTGTACAAACTTAAGTTTAAATTTGACTTTTAAAATAGGTTAAAAAAATTCTAAACTTCCTATCTTATTCCCTGGGTTCATATACAAAACTTTTAAGTTTATGTAGTCAAATAACTACCTTCATGGTTTTAGAAATCCCTGTAAAGACATTGCATGGGCCATTGATATTTTATAATTAGAAAGATAAAATCATCTTACTTATCATATAAATTGTTTCAAGCTCTATATGTAGAAGTGTGAGAATTGTATTTATGTGACTGTATGTGAACATGACAACTCAAGTGTTACAAAAATATTTTCTCATTCAAGGCCTGTATGGCCAACGTTTTCTTCCTTGATCAAATCATGCTCCAAATGTAAAATAATGCATTATTTTACCAGGAAAAGGGACAGTAAATAGTTTCCAATCAACCCGATGAGATAAATAAATATGGGTGATTGATTTAATAATCAACAGAGGGGCGGGGATTAATCCCCCTGCTCAGTACAACTACACGCAGGGTCTTCCCTATCAATACAATTAGCAGAAAGGCCATTTTATGGCAATACAAGGGAATATTAAGAGTTGGATACAGCTTTCCTTTCTTCAGAGTAGTAGCAATTAGGGACTCATGTACAGATTTAACCGGAGCAAAAGAAAATAATGAATATCAAAGAACCACTGAAATATTCATTGCATTAGAAAGTTTTTTTTACCTTCTTTGAAATATTTCATAAGCACTAGAATTAGAGCCAGTGGGCAGGTTAGTACAGTTACTGAATTGGGTGGTGTCAATTGGCTTGGCAAGGGGAGTTGATTTTCATTAACGCTTCTAGCACATACTTGCAATAATAAATCTAGATTCTGCTCTCCATTTTGTTGAAAACTGGGGATGGAAAATTTACTGCAGTTTACATTTTTAGTTGAATTTCTAAACCTCTGTGGCGGTAATAATTGCCTGGCACAAGACAGGCGGAATGCTGCTTTTTTCAAAGGTACCAAGATACAGTCGCATGAATGAGAGTTGACAGCGCCGTGTTCACACAGCTCATGTCTTTGCCAAGAGAAAGGGCTGTGCTCCTAAAATCTGAAAGTCCTTTTATGTCCTAAGTACAAGGTGATATTTACTTTGTAAAGATATTTAGAGGCATTATGGAGATTTCTTTACAGGTATGCCAGATAAACATTAAACACTGCTGTCCGGTGGGACACATATCATCGTCTGACCAGTGTAGACGCCGCAGAAAGCGTGGTCACAGTTGGAAGCATGTGAATCACACAGATTTCTGATTTTCTGAGCACATTGTGGCTTGCTCTTGCATTCCCCTGAGGAATGGACCTTTTATGTTTACTACATTTATCAGCAGTTACCTTCGGAACACCTGCTGGTCAATGAGACTTTCCCTGGTGGATTACTTGCAGGCACAATATTATGTAATTACTTTCTCAGCAGTGTTTATTTGGTTGTCTGGCTCTATGGAAAAGGTTTTATATTCTTATTTGCATATAGAAAGCAGACTCCATCCACTTACTAGGTGGGTTCACCCTATAGCTACAGAGCTCTGGGAGAGTGATTTACAATGAGAAGTTCGGCTACTAACAGTGTTAGAAAATCAGCCATGCATGCAAATAGTGAATACTGCAAAACACATTGCAAAAGGGTTATTTCACAGAAATCTTCACATGTCCAGAACTTCACATGTCCCGAACTTCCCAGGTATTGTTATAGAAAAACCAATACTCTATTCTGTCCTTCCTGCACAAATCCACATTAATCACATGGGAACTTGAAGCAATCCACTGTCACTGGTTAATAAGACAGTACCAGTTCTTTGTCAAAGATATTAAAATTAATTTTGAGAATTCCTATAAGAATAGCATTAGACTCTTGCAGATGCTAAGGTGAGTTGTAAAGAGCGACTCTATTAAAGGGAAAATACAATTTATTGGAAAAAAAATCAAATAGCATCCCAGGGCTTATTAAACAAATATTAGGTTACCAAAAAAATTGGTCCTAGTCAAAACCACTAAAATATAGGAAGTAGGAAGCCCAAAAATATATAGATTGGTTATTTTGGCAGTTAAGTAGGTGTTTGTTTGTTTTTCCAAAACAAATGTAAAACTAACTTATAAAAAGAAACTATATTACAAAATGAAATGTATAAACACTATATATGGTGCATTTTCATCTTTTGATTTCTACTCCGAAAAAAAATAAAAACTGTCTAAGCAAAACAAACTCAAAAATTTTAAGCAACACATTTTTCAAAACCAAACACACCACTCAAAAATGTTAAATAAACACACATGAACTGAAAAAGACGTCTTTCCGGTAAGATTCTTAAGCAGATTTTATTTATGCCCGATCTATTTTCCCCTACATATGAAAAGAAACCACAGGCAAGGTATATTATAATTGTAGCTCTAATACCTTGAGAGCATTATGTTTTGTCTGTAACAGCTGCTGTTTTATCTTTATTTCCTCTCGCTTTCTCTCATCTGTGATTCTTTGTTGTAAGTTGTCTCCTCTTTGCAACAATTCTTTTACAGTACCCTCATTGTCTTCACTCTGATTAAAAACAACAAGTACAGTCTTCATTTGGCTTTTTACAAAGCTGTACATTTTTAACAGAGACAATAAAACATCTTATTTAAACACACCAAAAAATTCCAATTTCAAACTTTCAGGGAATGTTATTATAAGATGCTGTGCTCATAGTTTTTCTTTTATAGGTTGTACTTTAACTTTTCAAAGAAGTTAGATCCCTCCATCCTAGTTCAAAAGGACATACTTGATAAGGGGATATGTAGGCAGACCTTGCAGTCAGCTACTTCATCATTCAGACAAGCCCTGAGTCGCTGTGAAAGCATTCTTTTGGCTTTGATTTGTCAGTATATTTTTAGAAATTTAAAAAGCTTGGGGGAGTGAACTCAACTTGTCATTTATAATGCTAGCTAATCCATATGGGAACACGGATGTGGATGTGTGAGTGTGAGATGGCAACAAATCTTAACATTTTAACACACTCACTCCTAAGTGAAAACGTTTTGTGCTAAATGTACTCTAATTTCTAATCATCTCTGCTTTAAATAACCTAATTGCCCATATTTATGATAAATATTAGGGCATTAGTAAAAAAATGATGTGTTAAATTGCTGTCAAATACTGCAAATGATTTTTACACATGTCATAAATGCATGTTATTTTTAAATAAATATAATCAAATAATTAAAATACAGATTAGAAAAAATGGCTTTAGACATTATCAATGTGTATTAGGCTTTTTTAGACTCCAAAAAATACTGTTATTTTATGTACTTTGAATTAAAATGATTTGAATTAGTGCGTCTGAGATACTAGCATGTGTGACCATGTCATTTTTCATGTCTAGTTTCTTGTCTTTCTTTTAATTCAATATATAAATACTTTCTATCAAGGTGGTCCACCCTACAATGGTACCCAAGGTTCTCCGATGAACTAAGAATAACAAATATTAGACAATCTTTTAAAATTCCTATGTATGTGTGTGGATAACTATTCATGGTATAAGATATCACATTTTCAAATCTATAGTGCATATTTAACCTTCCACACACAACTAAGGAACTGTTCTTTTTTAAAATAAATGGAATTTTTATCCGATATCTAACAGTTACTAGTGTACTGCAATACTGTAACAGACATCTACAGGAGTGGGCAAGAGTAGGTTTACAATTGTGAGTACATGAAACACAGAGGTTATTCTTGTATTATTATTTATTTTTGTGTTATTTTCCATATGAACCGTTGTACACCTAATTTTGCCCACCCTTGTATATTTCTAGTGTGTAAAAGACCTTCCTTACACTAATATGTATTTTAAAAGTCTGCAACATTTGCTAGGGCTGAGGACAGAAGGAAATAAACAAACAAGAATAAAAAACCCACTTTACTTCTCTGCCTGCACCAGGTGAGAGGTATTGGGGAGAGGCGGTGATCAGCCCAAGAGGGAAGCATCAGTCTTTTTCAGCCCATGCCCTCTGGTTTCTTCTTTGCCATGAAGAAGAGAGAGTTGTAACTCAGCATCTTGGAAAGCATCTTCTTGTCTTTCTTTCCAGGAGCTGAGTTGGCCAGGCCACGAGACCCTTTCCCCGGGGGTGGGGATTGATTCAGACAGCTCCCAGAAGTCAGAATCGACACCAGTGGGAATTAAGATGGGTGGAAATGGTTTGCCTATAGCTTCACATGCTCAGCATTTAAAATATATCTATTGCCTTTTGATGTCCTTTTCAAGCATTGTCTGAGAAGTTTTTAGCATCAATACCTGTCAGAAATCTCTAGCGTTATATATATATAAAAGTTAAGAATGCCACATAGGTGATGGCCGTGAAGGAAAGGAAAGGAAATTGTGACAAAATGGTGGAGGAAAAAAATAAGTCTGTGTAAAGGAATGTGACGCGGAAATAGTCAAGCCAGAGAGAAATATGAGACATTTTGAAATTAATCAGGGTTGAATAAGAATGTTACGAGTTTGAGAATAGCCTGCATGGTTACATTTCTTTACTCCTGTGAAATAAGCAGCATAAATTTGTATGTATTTTAGACATACACTGTACTATTTAGTCAACTTTTTGGGTAAAACCACTTGTGGTAAACTTGAGTATACAATGTCGATACTGTATGTGACTGCCCCTTCTCTGAAGTCAGTGCTCCGTTACCGAAAACATGACTGACCCAAAATATCAGCCATCACTCAGAGTTGAGTTTCATATTAAATTTCCAGTTTCTTTTCTGATTTGACTTTTTTCCACATTACACGTTATCCTCTGAATTTGAAAAGAGTACCGGTCAAAACAAAATTGCTGAGCTATTTATTAGAATCTGTGTGTGTTCCTATATGGACATACTAGAGTACTTGGGCCTTCATAATAAAAGCTAAACAAGAATACTTTGAATTCGTAAGAAATGTGCAAGGTATGGCTTGAAAATTTAGTTGGAGACTTGGGTTATGCCATTTCCGTCCGTATTATTTACTCATTTTCACTTCTAGTTCATTCACACTTCTATCACAACCAATTTACCATATCTTTATTGAAGTCTTCCTCTTTCAGATTCACCCCCTGCTGAATTTCAGCCTCCAGTGGTTCAAGCAATTTTTGTATATCTGAGTTAAACTGCTCCAATTCCTTCAAAGGAATGGAGGCCTAAAAAAAAAAGATAGTGCTAATTTAAATTAAAATTACTTTTTATTAGAAACATAAACCAAAAAAAAACCAACAACAAAACTAAAACATTCGTTCAACCTCCTGTTGTTAAAATAATGACATGCATTATGTTTCCATGTTATACTTTCTGTGAGTTTTGAAATACAACTGGGAAAGTATCTGAGGATGCCAATAAAGACAAACATTTAACATCATCAGAGCTGAACACACATGCAAGACGACGCAATTCATCATTCTGCTGTTTCAACAAAAGTCAATTTCCATATATTTGACTGGGCTAATTGTTAATATTCTCAAGTTGTATTTGATCTTATTTGAAGTATTCTGATATAAATCCCATTTGGGTAACTATGTCTTATCAGAAATTGCCTCATTCATCAAAGAACAGCAACCTTAGGTGGAAATGCAGAACTCTCTTCCTCCTCCTCCGAAAAACTACATGGCAATCTGGTCAGATGTTTCAAATGACATTTTTAGCATGGAGAATTTGACAGGCATGCTCTCGTAAGACAAACAATACCATCAGTGTGCCTTAGAAATGCTTTCTTCGGTAGCACAACACATTTAAATGAATGAAACCAGAATATTTCACATAAAAATATCCAAATTATATGTTTTCCAACATTACAAACATCACAGTTTGTTGAATTTTTAAATTCATAATGAGCATAGTCTCTATGAACTTCAAAATACCTTGTTCTTCTAAAGAATCCACTTGAAGAGGACTGCTGAATGATACCATATTGCAAATCAAATATATACTCAAAACAGTAGGCAATATTTAATTAGAAAAGTTCAAACAGTTAATGAAACATTCTATTTGATCTTTATTCTGCACTCAGTTTCTTTGCATTAAAACACTAGAAAATATTTTATAGTTGGCAGCTTTTATAGAAATCTTATTTTCTAATAGAACTAAACATTTTGCATTGGTAAAACCAAATCAAAAACAACCCCCAGTGTCTTAGGCAAGGATGATGGCATTCAACAAGTTTGGTTCTCACCTGCTCTTTCCCCATCATATTCCCAATCATAGCTGTGTTGGATTAAATAGGAGACTTTTAGAGGACAGTAAGGGTAAGCGTTCAAGGAAGAAACAAATATCTACATGTAGAGTGAATAATCAAATGCTATTTACCAGGACATGATTGTCACATGAAATATGCAGAAACGCGTTTCTTCTAGACACTTCTACACATGCCAGAAAAGATTTATGGGCTCTTTTTTCAAGAGACTAATTTTTGGTACTAGTTTTTAAATCGGGATGATTGTTTGTAATTTGAAATGTCATTATGAGGCTCTTGAATTGGTTTTAAATATGCTTAAAAGATGTTACCATGGCCTCCATTTAAAAATCACATCTTGTTCAAAGTATCATAAAAGTAAAAAGATTAACAGCCTTGATGATAATAACTATGCAAAGTTTTTTATGGTATTTTATGTTGTTGAATTGTTATTTGTTTTTGCTAATATGAATAAGAGCAACTGTACTCCTTTATATCAATGGTCCCCAACCTTAAATGGGCCACGGACTGGTTTAATGTCAGAAAATATTTTCATAGACCAGCCTTTAGGGTGGGACGGATAAATGTATCACGTGACCGAGACAAGCGTCAAGAGTGAGTCTTAGACGGATGTAACAGAGGGAATCTTGTCATTTTTAAAAATAAAACATCATTCAGACTTAAATATAAATAAAACAGAAATAATGTAAGTTATTTATTCTTTCTCTTAGGACTGGTACCAAATGGCCCATGGACCAGTACCGGTCCGTGGGCCGGGGGTTGGGGACCACTGCTTTACATGGCTTTGTGACTATCTGATGATAGATGATGTTTAAAATAACTTTTATTCAGTGTTTAGATGTCAAAATAAAATGGACCCATTTGCTTGTTTTGGTGTTTTCCTCCCACACCTCTTCCTTCCTCAGCTCCTCCTTGCTCCACATACTCAAATGTAGCAGCTTCAGAGGCTCAGAACTTGGGCCTCCCTACCATTTTCTTAAATCCTCTTCCCTAATAAATTCTATGATCTTCCAAAATTTAACCACAGCTTTCATAAAATCTCCCAAATAGTCATCTTTAGCTATGACTTCCTTCTGAATCCCAATCTAAAGTCCCCCAAAGCCAGGTGAGTTCTCACTTGAAGTTCAACCTGTCTAAAAATGAGCTCATTATCATTCCGCCAAACTGCTGGCAACATCAACTGCCCAAGTCTTGTTAAGAGATGACCATTTTTTCTCAGTCACTCAGGTTTAAAATGTGTGTTGTGTCATTTTTCAACGCTTGACCCTGCTGTCCAATAAATATCAAATCATTGCCAATTAGGTCACCACGACCCACTGACCTTCTGTTCCCAGAGATCCTGTCTCCTCCCCTCACAAGGAGTTATGGCAATGACAACCATACAGGGGTATAATCTGCTTCCCACCTCACCAGTGCGCCAGTTCTATCCTGCGCACTGGGATCAGGTCAATAATACACTCCCAAAACATGGCTTTCATTATGATATTTCTCTGCTCAAAATTACAAGTAGAATCATGTCCAAAATCCAGCGAGATGGTCAAGGCTTCCCCTAATCTTGTCCTAAAGACCTTTCTAGCCGTTTAGGAGGCATCCTAATATTGACCTTTGGTGCCAGTCTACAGGCCAGCTCCTGTTACCTCTCCCTCAAGGTCGTCAGAATGTTTCTAATGTTCTGGCGAACAGTCTAAGCCCCTCCATGCGAATGCCTAGACTGAACCCAAGTTCCACTATGTACTAGCTGAGGGAACCAGGACAAGCTATTTGTCCTCTTTGAGCCTCAGTTTTCTTATTTGTAACGTAAGAATAAGGAAAATAGCTATCTCATAGAAATACTAGGAGAATCAAATATGTTAGAATGTTGTCCAATATATCCAAAATGCTCAACCAACACTGGTTATTATTTTCTACATGTGCAATAAATATAGGCTCTTATGGCTTCCTCTCAAAATCAGACCCACCTGTTGGCTCAATTCAAGAATTCCTCTTTTTAAAACATACTGTTTATGGAGGATAAAACTTATTGACATGGTGGTTTATTTTCCCAAGGTATATGACAAGTTCATGGTGAACACAAAGAAATTGACACTCCCGTTTGGCAAAGCTGTGTCGTTCTGAACAACAAAAATTATTGACTTATTAATCTGGATCAATGTAGAGGAGTGGGCTCAAAGAGAGCGTCATAGGGCTGTGCACATATTCTGCCCTGTGTGGTGTTTTCACATTATTTAGGGACATAAAAAGCATGCATCCCCCACAAAGCAAGAGGAATGGGTTCCATGAACACCCCATGAAGATGAGGAGAAGTTTAGCTGTCCTGTCCAACCTAGAGTCACTTCCAGTACACACTATACACTCTTAAATGAGTATTTTTAACATGTAGTTGGTATGAAATATTATATAATTGTATTAGTTTCAGGTGTACAATATACTGATTTCCTAAAAAACTAAGTGAATAAAAATAAACAATTCAAGGGAGTTTCTAAATGAATCTAGAATTTGAAATAACACAATTTCCATTATAAAATTGAAAAGGCCTTTCTGATAAGCACTTCATGTGTGGATGTATATTAATTTCTGGCCAAATGCTACCAACGACATGATACCAGCTGGTACAAAAGTAATATAAGGAGATATAAACAGATTTTAGGAAACACTACTACAAAATGAATAACTAAATTATCCAAGCAAGATAATGTAAGCTTAGATTTCATTAGGAATATGCTTAGAGTCCAGATTTCCTGATCCAAGCCTACTCTGCATTCGTTAAAAAGGTCACTATGCAGATTAGGGATTTGAATTAATCTCTGTGGTTCCAAAATGAACAACCAGAATCAATGAACAGAAATTATTTGCAGTCTGAATTTTTGTTTACTATAGGAACAACTGATGAACATTGGAAATATATTTTTTCTTTCTAAAAGCACTAATTTTAAAGTAGTGACTTTCTCCTTGCTGAAAGTATACAACTGAAGGCAGAAGGATGATATATTAGGGTACATGTTGGAAATGAGACACTTTTCACATGAATATGTCCCCCAAATTTTATCAACTGACAGAAAGTTCTTTCCTCTGAAGGTAAAGGATTTTGTTTACCTATAGCAGTGCAGCTAAATAGAAATACAATGTGAGCCATATACTGTATTTTTTGCTCCACAAGATGCACTTTTTTTTCCTCAAAAGTGGAGGGGAAAATGACCGTGCATCTTATGGAGTGAAAAATATGGTATTGTACTAAATATTTTAACACACCATTTGGTTCAGAATATTTTTTTCTTATTTCTCTCTGTAAAACACTAGATGCACTTGTCTTATGGTCAGGTGCATCTTATAGAGTGAAAAATATGGTATGTAATTTTAAATTTATTTATTTATTTATTTATTTATTTTAGAGAGGAGAGGGAGAGACAGAGAGAGAGAGAGGAGAGACAGAGAGAGAGAGAAGGGGGGAGGAGCTAAAAGCATCAACTCCCATATGTGCCTTGACCAGGCAAGCCCAGGGTTTCGAACCGGCGACCTCAGCATTTCCAGGTCGATGCTTTATCCACTGCGCCACCACAGGTCAGGCGGTATGTAATTTTAGATATTTTACTTAACCAATATGATCAAACTATTATCATATAAACCTATAATCAACATAAATGAAATATTTTACATTTACTTTTTCATTTTAAGTCCCAAAACCCACTGTGTGTTTAACACATACAGCACATCTGAGTAGGCATACTTCAAATACTCAATCGCCATATGTGGTCCATGGCTACCATATCAGACAGTATAGAGCAGTAGTAGCTATTATACCAACAACATTGAAAAGGACCAATAGATCATTATCAGTTTGAAATATGCCACAGGATTAATCTTGCTAATAATAGGCAAAATACTAATGTTTAATTCAGTGAATTCCAGTGGATTTAGATAATTCAGGAAATGTCCATCTTATTCACTTGCATTCAGATATGTTTTCTGAGAGGAATTTTCAGGAAGCCATCTGGGAATAGAAAAACTTATGGGAACGGGTTTGACATGTTATATCAGCAGTCTATTCATCATTTATGTGTAATTCTAGGTTGTGTTTCAGGATCTTACACATTTGAATACAATGTCATTTGACTTTCAAGGGTTTATGCTTTGTCTCATCAGTACACTTTTTAATTCTTGAAGGGGGAATATATTTTACACTACTCTATATTTTGCATAACAAACATAACTCTTCTTTTATACAGAAAAGGAGCTTATGATGTCAGTTACAAGATTTAGAACACCCAATATATTAGCTAAATTAACCGGTGACCAATTTTGTAATCAAAATAAGCATAGCTACTCAACTCAATCATTTTCGCTCTGCTATTGGCCTATCAGACCAGCCATGTGACATCTGTGTGATTAATCTTTGTTCCAACACAAGGGTTTGGGAAAACTTACTGCCTTCCTTAAGAGTCATGATAATTCTAATATGAAAAGCATTTTCCTGACCAAAAAAATTTTATATGTCATTCTTGGTCTTCATTATCTTTGTAATTTGTAATTCTTATGAAAATTTATAAAATGCATATAAGCAGGAATCCATAATTTAATAGCTCACTCTTGAGTTACCCAAGTTTAAAACATATGAAGTATATAATATCCAACTTTTCAGTTCAGAATTAGATTAAATTATTTGAAGAAGTTGAAATCAATGATGGGTAAATCATCTTAATTATTGTGTGAATTACTTCTATTGACTTGAACTAAAATTTATGACCACAGAAAACCGGAATCACAATTAAACCACACAGTGTTAGACAGCGTACAAAGGAGAGGTTTTAGAGTACATAGAAAATAGTCACACAAAGTTATAGTATCACAGGAGGAGGTATAGACCAGGCATAGGTTTTGTACAATTCTTTACTTACCTTTGCATGTTAAGAGCTTTGGCATGACTGTGCAGTCATACAAAATACAAATAAAGGAAAACATAGGGAAGTTTAATAACCAAAGAGATAGATAAACGGACACAAAAGAAAGAAGAGACAGAGAAACTGAGAAAGACAACACTTTGTTTTCCTTGATATTTTAATGTTATTTCAGAGTACTGAACAGCTATTAATTGTGCTTTGCTGTATGCTTTAGGATTAATGAAGTTTAAGGCTTTCTTAAAATTTTAGCATTAAAGGTGACTTATATAACAAGTTAACAAACAATCACAGACTGGTAAGAGCAAAATCAATTACAAATTAATTCATTGTTCATTGGAAGCATTCCAAAGTACTCAGATACATTTTGTCATTTTTTTAAATGCAAGCTTTCTTTTGGTTAAATATTACTTCCAACGTGCATAGATACACTAACATAATAATGACTGTGTTTACACAGACAGTAGAGTAAACATTTGTTAATATGGAATAAGTAATCTCAGTCATCACGATAAATGGTCACTACATTCAAATTACACTAAAATCTAAATTGAAAATAAATAACCCAAGTGCTACCGATTGGCTGAAAATAGCTTCAAATCAATCAGTCCCCCCTTTTCATTCTGTAGCTTTGAAATTTATTTATCATTACAATATTGGTATAGAATAAAATGAAATAGGAATAATTCATGGAAACTGAAATGAATCAACTTTCATGGACCAGTAACATCCTGTAATACAGAAAAGATACACTACTGATATGGTATGAAGAGTTATTAAAACCAAAATATCTGGAGAGGAAAGAAAACCTACAAAGAGAAATAGGCATAATGAAAATATATATCTAGAACAAATATTATCAGATAATGTAGTGTAAAGATTTATTCATTTACTCATTGAAATTCATAAGCGAGAACTCCAAGAAATATAAGAAATGATACATAAACCTAAAACAAATTCAGCTTGCAATAGGGACATTTCATTGGTTGCATTCTTTTGATATTAGGTAAGGTATTGCTTTATCTTTGATGCCTTGGGGATAAAAATGAAAAAAAAAATGTGATAACTTTCCAAATTTGTGAAGCTATTTAAAGGATATTACCCAGGACATTCCTATTGGTTTTGCATTGATGAGATTAATTTTATGCTCACACTTTTCAGAATTGGCTACAAAATATATTAGCTGGTTAAGATATATTGGTGGTTCAAGTACCAGTCCACTGTCCCCTTCATGTTAAGTATAACTTTAATATTTTTCTACCTCGTGATTACATTAATTTAGTACTAGCAATTGAAATAGAGGTGAAAAGGAATCAGCATTAAAATATATATATGGGGAGAAAGTTGAATTAAAAGTGAAAACAACATTGTAAAAAACTTTATTTTGTCTTCTTTTTCTATTTCCTTTCTTTCTCTCCTTACCTCTGTTCCTCTCTCATTTCTGTCCTTCATTTGATTATTTTTGTTTGGAATACAAAGAAGTGTACTAAAGTAACTGTGTTTTTAGCAAAACTAGATATATTTATGCTAACACATGCTAGACTAACATACATCTGATGAAATCAATATAGGTAATAAGGTTCATGAAGGTCAGCATGCGGGAGCAGAAAAATCCATGGACTGGGATCTAACGTTGTGTAACCAAGCTATCTAAGTGTGAGAACTTGACCAACTCACTGGCTCTCACTGCCCCCTATAAATGTGGGAAGTCCCTAGTTCAAGAAATGATTACTTTTGCATCTGTTGACTGATTGAAGGACTAATTTTCTTTTTTAAAGGATCACAGTCAGGAATCAACCAACATATTTAATCACTTAGAGTGTCATGCTAATAAGCCACAGTTAGTTCTAGCCCATGACACTGCTCACCAAATTCAATTAATGTCTACTTTGGAAACATTTTAGATAATTGCAAAAGGGAATTTTTACCAGAGTTTCAACAGAATGAACCTTGCTATAGGGATAGGAAATTCAATCGTGAAAAAAATGTTAATATAGAAATTCCAATACCAGGTTCATTTCACATTTATTTTAGTAAAAGAAAATTAGCAGGTCTATTAGTATCAATACATAGTTTGGGTATTAATCTGTTACTATTACTTCAGGATTTTAGCTGTAATTGTGACATGTTTCATACTCTATAAATTGTGCAATGTCTGTAGATCTTTACCTACGTTTTCATCTATACTTTCTATTATAATCTCTTCATAGAAAATTTCACTAAAAAGTACATATATAATAAGAATAACTGCACCAATTTACGGATCCTGTTCTCTTCTATTATAGAAGGTATTTTATTATAAACAGGCTAAAAAGGGAAAAAAGATCAACATATTTATATTGATAATGCTAATTGTTGATAAGTAGGTTCTAATTAAAATGTTCAGAGCCAATAAACCATGTTCTGACATTCTAGGTCATGTTTATAAGATGTATTACTGTTTTCCCACTGATGTTTAGGAGAGTCAAAGTAGCTGTATAAACTATTGTTGCAGGATTTATATATTACATTTCACATATAAAATCATTATTTAAGAGACGATTAGACCCACCCGTGTGGGTTTTTCTTGATGTATTTAACAATAAATGGGAAACTCGCTGGCTTTCTCATAGCTGTAGATATATTTGAAAGTATGAAGCCCATTGAACAATTGCTTTTAATCTGCTAACACTGATTGGAGGTTAAAAACTTGACAATAAAACTATAAATATTTACATATACGATATCAGTTTGTCCAAATCTCAACAATTTTAAGGCCCACTTGGAAATTAAAAGAAAATATGGTATATAATATCCAATGGCACACAAATCTTAAAAAATAATTGGGACACATAGAAAACAAGGTCACCTTTCTCCTCAGAGGAGGGTCAGTAATTTAAAATTTTGGTTACACATTAAAGTGAACTGTCTAAGTTTCTAGAAGAGAAAAGAAATGTATACAAATTATGTGTATAAGCTTCATAATATTCTGCAACAATGTAAAGTAATTGCCTATATTAATAGGACATGCTAGAAAAAGCCTGTTTTACTCAACACTCTTTTGATATTAAATATAGCAATGTAACAAATGTATCTTGATGCACATTTTGTTCTTGTAGTTCCCATGCAGACTTCCATACTCAACTAGTCTTAAATCTTGAGTCATTTTCAGTTTATCATCTTCTTGACCCTCATACGTAATAATTTAACTCTAGTCTACTTGCTGTCTCTAGACTAGTGGGTCTCAGTGTGTGGTCCACTAGAAAATTAGCATCAATATCACCTGGAAACTTGATAGAAATGCAAATTATCAGGCCCTACCCAAGGCCTACTGAGTCATAATCTCCAGGAGCAGTGGGCAGCAATTTGTGTTTTAACTATTCCTCCAAGTACACAAAGGTTTGGTAGTCGCTGCTCTAGACTGTCACTTGTTTTCCATCTCCAGAGATGCGTCCGTATTTGAGTATTCACTGTTTCTCATCTAGACTATTGCTATAGCTTCCAAATTGGTTTCCCTACTGCCTGTCATGATTCAGTTGAATTCTCTTCACAACCACTGCTGGTCTAATCTTTCAATGGCGCATGAAGAAAACCATCAAGAACTCATTGCTCACTGAACTAAGCATAAACTACCAGACTGGTTGCCATGACCTCTGCACATTGTGTCTAATCATCCTTTTCTGTCTCATGTACAACTGAAGCTTCATGCTCCATGCTCTATATTCTGTAACCAAACTAAACTTACTCTCCATTGAACACACTGGGGCTTTTCCATAGGTTTATCTGGACCTGTTATCTCCACTCTGTTGCCACAGTGGCTGCCAAAGTCACTCAACATACACTCATTCTCAGCACAGTATCCATGACACTTCTTGGCCCACCTATAACAGTAAGCTCCTTGAATTGCTAGTAAATTCTTAGCAATATAGGCACCACAGTACCAAACACTGTGCCTTGAAACAGTTGGTAAGAATTCATTCAGACTGTTCCTTTCCCAAACCCTTCCTTCTTTAATTCTTTAAGATCTCCCTCAAATATCATATCTCCTAAATTGCTGACCCTCATCTCCATCTTAGTTTCTTAGGAGATAAAGAAGGGTGTAGAGCTGCCAAAAATACAGGACTACGTGGTCAGTTGATCTTCGCCTTCCTGTTGTCCTTTTATATGCTTCTATCTTCTGTCACGTTCTCTTCCTGACAGCATCCCTCCCCACTGTCCTGTTACACTACCAGTTCAGTCTCCCTAAAGCTGAAAAAGTTGAGATGAGGTGTCTTTCCCCATTGATTCAATTGACTTTAACCAGGGTTCTGAAATTATCACTGATTCCTTTTATTTTTAATTCTGACCTTCGCCATTAAAACTGCCATTTCTCAAACTGATTTCACACAGATTGGGAGGGAATAAGCTTTCTCGAAGTCATTGGATACTACTAACTAACTGAACTGAAATGGGAAAAGGTGCTATTTTATGTATTTTAAGGGTTGTATTTAGGGCAAGCAGAACTTCCTAGCACTTTCTAATTGGTCCTTGCAATGAAAATAGCAAAGACATGCATTATTGGTCCCAGCCTATTCCAGAAGAGTCCAGAAAGACAAATCACCTATTGCTCCATTTCTTTTCCCATAAATTTCTATCTCAACTCTCAAAATTTGGTCATTTGAATCTAAGTATACAATGGAAATAATTATTGATATTAATCATCATTACCATTTTACATCTATATAATGATTTATAGACTTTTCATATATGCTTTAACATATCTTAGATCATTTGATTCTCACCACAATCTTGAGGTTAAAATAAGACAGGCATCATCTTACTACATTTCTATGTAGAAATGAGGCTCTGGAGGGGTGAAGGGTCATATCTCCGATCCCACCCTAAGCAAGTTTTGTGCCTTGAGGTTCAGAGCTTTGTCTTCTCACCATATTGCTCCTCAATGATGGCTAGAATTACCACTGCAGAGAGCTGCATCTAATGGACAAACTCTCAGCCAATCAAAACCGAGAGCCCCATGCCATTGCTTTCTGGGTTTCAGAATTTCTCCCAATGGTCAGTACTGGCAGGAGACAGAGATTTGGTCTTCTTCACCAAATAGTAAATGCAGCCATTGTTAGTGAGTTTCAGATTAAATTTTTGCTCTATTCAACTGCCTTTTCCAGTTGATCTTTAAAAAGGATCCTGAAATTAGTTCTTACACTAAGTCTATGTTCTACCCATATTCCTTCCCAATCTACTTCCGTTTATTTTAACACCATAGGTTATCTTCTAGGTTATTCTCTTATGCAAAACCTAACCATAAGCCCTGGCTGGTTGGCTCAGCAGTAGAGCATTGACTTGGCATGTTGAAGTCCCGGGTTCAATTCCTGGTCAGGGCACATAGGAGAAGTGCCCATCTGCTTCTCCACTCTTTCCTCCTCTCCTTTCTCTCTCTCTCTCTCTCTCTTACCCTCCTGCAGCCAAGGCTCCATTGGAGCAAAGTTGGCCCGGGTGCTGAGGACGGTTCCATGGCCTCTGCCTCAGACACTAGAATGGCTCCGGTTGCAATGGAGCAATGCCCCAGATAGGCAGAGCAATGCCCCCTGGTGGGCATGCCTGATGGATCCCGGTCAGGTGGATGTGGGAGTCTGACTGCCTCCCCCCACTTCTCACTTTGGAAAAATATATAAAAACAAACAAACATAAACTATCTTTAGACTCAATCATAAAAAGGTCATATTCCAACCCAATCTGACCTTGAAGAAGCCCTATAAAAATAGGAACTTGACTTTGAGTTCAAAGGTCACCACTGATAACTCCAGGACTTCCAGAGTGACCATACTCCATAAACAAATACATAAAGTCATTATTTTAAATTTCTGACTGTATCAACAAGAGATCCTTGGCCTGTCAAATTTTAGAAATATCAAGGACCTATTTCATTAGTCCTAATTTTAACTAATTTAACCCGGAAATTTTATACCATGTTCTATGAACAGAATTTGTACCTCCTGAACCATCCCCTCCCCATAGGAAGGAGAAAGACAAAAGGGAAGAAATCCTACCATCTGGTAACTTGTTATTCATTTTATATATTCTTTTCTACATAATTACTTCTTTTGGTAGTGCCGAGCTTTTTCCTTTAAAAATTACCAATCCAATTCAACTCCATTACCTTACACACATTAAAATGAAGTTGCGGAGAAATCAGATGTTCTGCCTAATGCTGAGAAAGTTAGGCCTAGAATTCAGGCTTCAGTGTACACCGCCCCTCCTATTACATACACTATGTGGGATTGCTGGGACTAGCCTCAATCAGTAATTGAGCACCTCCATGAAGACAGACTACTGCTCAGCATATTCTAGGACTGCAATAAGTATGGAAGTCTGTGTTGTAAACTAATTATTTTAAAAGCAAGTATTGTTTCTATCTTTGTATATTCCCATGCTCACTAGGATAATGGATACTCAACATCATTAGCTGACAAAATGAATAAATAAGCAAATGCCAGATACACTTTCCCACATGTTTATGGTCTCATGATAGAGCATAATAGTCCCTTCAAAACTCCCAAATGGGGTCAACCATTGCCTCCAACCGCCTTTATTCATTTAGTGAAAAAGGAGTACTGAAAAAGTAACTCTCATTGTCTTGCCAATGAATATATAATTGAAAATAAGTCTCTTATGCCTTTCTTCAGTATGGAAAACAAAAGATGTACGCCAAGTGGCTCATCTGAGCATGACGTGTGCAGGTATAGTGAGAGAGCTGTACAGAACATAGGACGAAAAAGTCACACACTTCTCTCGGCCACACTAATCTGAGGCTGTTGATGCCGTATGCATTCTCATTGTTCAAAATCTACATATCACAATCATGTGCCATCTTTTATCTCAACCTACTGTTGACAGAATAAAGAAATACCCTGTTTTCTCTTAAATATTCTAGAGCTTAGTAGCACTTAATATATATATATATATATATATATATATATATATATATATATATAAATGGGAAGAATACAAAACTTAGTAATAAAGATTAGCATTCATTTCTCTAGATGAATGAAGAAAACCTTTTTGGTTGTTTAAATAATACATACTCTAGGGATAGTTCCAGAAGTAAAGAACAACTTTCTTTTTAAACAGCAGGATACATTCTTACAAAAAAACCAAAAAACTGTCAGATACTTTTCATCTGAAAATGCCTTACGTAAAATAATATATAAATGCACAGAACTGGTTAACTCAAATATTACAAAGAGGAAGCAATGGATTAAGATAAGCTAATACCTTTTTGCTTTGGGGATGTGAGTTTTGAAAGGTACTCTGCTTCACGGACATAAAGTATTTAAAATTCATATTACATTCCATATATTTAATAAATTTCTTTAAATATGTAACAGTGATACAGTAATGTATCACTTAGAAAATGCAGCAATTGTAAACCATGCTGTTATTGTCTGTCAGTATTTATAATTTTTCAAATGTATTTTCCTATTTTTCCAGGAATCAATACTTACCTGACATATTACATCGTATTTGCTCACAAACAGTTCAATGACGTTTTTTTCATTTAAGATTATTTCTAGCCATTATCTGTATATGTAAATAAATGTTTCTTTTACATACATTTTTGTATTTCAAAGCATAACATATATATTGAAATATGTGTCAAACTACATTTTATAAATTTGGGGTTAATTCCTTGCATTCTGACATTCCTCCAAAGAGTTGGAACTATATAATACTGTATTTATATATTGTTGCATGCCACCTATTAGATAAGATTTTTTCTTCATTCAGCATTACATAAATCTGAAGGGTTATCATGCAAAAGTTCCATATCCCCTTGTTCTCCATTAAATTGAATAAATATAAATAGACATATAACATTACAAACATTAAGATATATAAGCTTTGCAATCAGTTGTTGTCATGGCTTGAGCACATCATTACAGCCTAATGGACTCTGTCACAGTAAGAATCGGCCATGAACAAGAGCAAGTTCAGTATACACACATGCGCACATGTGCACAGCCGCTAAGTAGGTATACACACCCCAGAACATGCAGGAGATATACAAGGCCTCATCTGAGAGATCTAATCCGTATTACACACAAGCAATATTGAATTTGGCCAAATACATCAGTAGTGCTTTCTTTAGATGATGTCTGTTGTGCTTTGGCTGTTGCTGGCCTGCAGCGTGCTGTTTGTTACTTTGCTGTAGGTTACCCCTGAAAGTGCATGTAAACCGATGGAGGACGCGGTTCTGGAATAGCTGTGCCATGAAACAGAGAATAACAGAGAGAAAGGAAGACTGTGGGGGGGCAGGAGGAGGGAGAGAGGGAGGGAGGAAGAGACAGAAAGAGAGAGAGAGAGACTGATCTCCCATAAGATTCAGTGATAAAATTTCCTTAAATACATTTTGGCCTTTATTTTCCTTTGGAAAACCTTGCTGTGGGGATTGCACACCCCCTTCAGAGCACTGCGCACCCTTCGCACGAGATCATTTACCACTAGTTTCCACCTTGGAGCAGGTCTTCCTACCTTTCCAGTCTTAATTCTGTGAGAAATGGCTGCAAATCGGTGGTTGAGCTCTGAGATTTGGGGCTCTATTACTTTCCTGCAGTGGCCGCCGCGGTTTGCCATCAAGTTTGCTGCTTGGTCACGCGTGGCATCCATCTTTGGGCGTATGTCGTTCATTTCAGCCTTTAAACGCTAGATGCCGTGAGCAAGAGATAGGGCTTGAAGTTAGTAATTAAATGGAAGTTGCAAGACACTGAGATAACAAGAGAGTGAGAGAAGCGGAAGGGAGGGGAGAAGGAAAAAGGGGGGCTGAGAGGGAGAAGGGGGGAGAGAGAGAAAGAGAGAGAGAGAGAGAAGGAGAGATGGAGAGAACAAAAAACATGCAGATAGAGGGAAGAAAAATGTCAACCAACTCCCATATAATAGGAGAGGAATCAGAATGTGAGTGCTCTCAGGAAAATAGGTAGCTGTCCTTCCTTCCTTCTGATCTGTGTTTACTTAAAGGACTCAGTCTGAGCATCTGAGGAAGGACACAGATTGTTTGCCTCACTTCCCTATTCCTCCTGCAACAACCCTAATATTTTCTATTTAGTTGGCTTTTATCTTATCTTTGCTGAATTTCATAGCTGTGGAAGAACCTTAAGAAGGAGGTAGCAGAAAAGCAATTTCCTATTCCTTCCTGAGTCCCCTTTTGTTTATCATATTGAATGCCATGGGCAAAATGGATTTTCTAACACACAGAGATTCTGTGTCACAGGCAGAGGGACTGCAGGAGGTTCTGTCTGACTCAAGGGGTCACAGGGACTATAAGTGAAATAGCTCAGTTCCTATTACCCCAAAGACCCTGAAGGAATTTCACCATAAGATGACATCCTTTAACTCTATGTCAAGGTCAAAGGGAAGGCAAAATAAGCACCGGCAATAATGTAATGCGTTTTGGGGATAGCTGGAAACCCAGTTACAGTTTTTCATTCAAATATTTGAAATCCTCAGAAAATACCAATTGCATAAAAAAGAAACAAATTGTATAGACAGAAAGTAGAATTGTGGACTGTTCTTTAATTAGTAACCCACTAGTAACCTATTAGTCATATAGAATTATTGAAGACATCTGCAAAACAAAATAAGGAATCATAAATCTAAATGAGATTTGGGAAAATTCACCTCTTCCTTTTTCACTGAGAAAGATGTTATCAAATAAAAATAATAAAGCATTAATAAGCTATATTTGCACCTTATACCTCTCATAGCCTTTACAGGAATCATTTTTTGAAGTAAGATTAAGTTGCCTTTCTTTTGGGAAAGATGACTTAATGTCCTAATAGGTGGTGTCAACACGAAAAGAGAACAAAAAGCCATGTTTAGAAACAGCTAAAAATGAACTAAAAATGATAAATTCAGTTTCATATAGTTTACTGAGATTTGAACAACATTGGCAAAACGTCCAGAGGATCGGACTTTTAGGTGCTCATTCATCTGTGAGTGATGCAGGGAAGGCAGTACTACTATTAAAAAGGACAGCGATCTGCAACATCGCACTGAAATAAATTCTGAAATCCTTTTCTCACCGGTGTTTATGTTGCCTGCATTTAGCTGAGGGGTGGTTATAGACAGATATCCAGATTACAGAACTCCTCAAAGTCATTAACTTCCATTTGAATTAAGAAAGTAAAGAGGGAAGGAAGGAAAAAGAAACGAAGGATGAGAGGGAAGGAGAGAGGGAGAGAGAATTTTTCACTCTTATTAAGAAGCCCTTGTTATCTTTTAGGACAAACATGACTGACATAACTGTTGTGCTGTTTAAAAATTACTTCTCATAATACGTTATTTGCTACCTTAAGCACGTCTTCTTTTTGCTGGGGTTTCTTTTTCTCAGATTCTTCCAGCAGTGCATCAGCATGAGTGATCCAGTTTGTGATGTGATCCACATTCTGGTTAAAGTTTTCCATGTGTTTCTGGTATTCCTTAATTTTACAGAGACAGTCCATGACATATTATTGGTTAGACAATGTTCTTAAAAGGTCTGTCCTATTTCCTATAGTTTTAATAGACAGAAATTCAGTACCTGCCAATTACTCTTACGTGTGATCTCCATATGGAATATAGCACAACCATGGAAAATACATTAAAATACAATTATAGATATTGAATTAAGAGCCAGTATCAATGTGGAGTGAAGGAATTTAAAAATAAAAATATCATTATTGAGTGCTTATGTAAATTTCTTTCACGTGATAAAGAGGGTCTGAAAATCTTCCAGCCTCTTCCCTTACCAACAAGAGGTTCAACCACTCTTCTGCACGGGAGGTGACAGCTATCCAGTTGCTATTCAGAAGACTCAGTTTATCTTCCACCAAGGTTTCCTTCTTGCCCATAACTGCTTTCAAGGCCTCTCCTAGGTCCGTGACACTCTTTAGGTGCGCCTTCTGTTTCTCAATTTCTTTCTGAGTAGCCTGTGAAAAGGACAGCAGTTGAGCTTTGAATAATATGTTGTAGTCTGAAGATTTAATGCACTGACATAGCTGTGTGTATGGTTAGTATGGGAAGATCTCCCAGGGATTGAAACCTTACAGTATGCTTTCACAAATAATAATAATAATAAAAAATCACATCATATACACTGTAGTTTCCTTATTGAAAATATGTGAACATATGTCTACTCATAAACATGATTAATTTCATATGTATTTAAATTTTACATATAAAAGATATACAAATTAACCACCTAAATATATTTACATGTAATTAATTTGTCAATGTACTGAGAACAGTGAGACCTTAGAAATCCCATCCAAAAATAAGCAACTGCTTTTAGAAAATTCAGCAATTTTGTATCCTTGTATTTCTTTTTTTACTTTTTTTATTAAGTGAGAGGAGGGGAGGCAGAGAGACAGACTCCCACATGTGCCCTGACTGGGATCCACCCAGCAAACCCCCTATGGGGTGATGCTCTGCCCATCTGGGGCAGTGCTCTATTGCTCAGCAACGGAGTTCTTCTTAGTGCCTGAGGTGGAGGTCACATCCTCAGCACCAGGGGCCAACTCCCTCCAATCGAGCCATGACTGAGGGAGTGGAAGAGGGAGTGGAAGAGAGAGAGAGATAGGAAGAGAGAGAAAAAAAAAGTGAGAGGGGGAGGTGTGGAGAAGCAGATGGTCACTTTTTCTGTGTTCCCTGACTAGAAATCCAACCCAGGACATCTACACACCGGGCTGGTGCTCTACCACTGAGCCAACTGGGCAGGGCTTGTACCCTTGTATTTCCATAGCAGAAATGTTCAGATTTTTAGTGGCACAATCCTATTTGGCATCTGGTAAAACTTAAGGACCCTTTCTCATAATAATGTTTTGAAAAGCATAACACTAAACCCACTGGATTTTAAATGAAGCCAGTTGTACTGAAATATAATATACAAAATCTCCTTCTTAAAATGGTGAGCTAGCAATACATGTTTTCCTTGCTAACATGCGCAACTACAGTGATCAGATCTTTAGGATTAAAGCAGTGATGAGCTTAACTGGTGTTCTGAAGTATATACACTGACTGGACTTTGATATAAAATTATCTGTCATCTCCACTGGTGGCAAAGTCACAGGAACTGCGGATATTACTGGGGTTTTGTGCTCACATTCATAATTGAAAAAAAATACTTATGTGCAGTGCAAGGTCAATGAAAGTATAGAGGTAATATAAAAATCTCACTTTCTAAGACTTGTTTTGCAAAACATAAAAACAAGCCTATTTAATCTATATTATAAAATATGTAGAAGTTGATGGAGAAAGTGATCCTAGTACAAATGTGTCCTGTCAACTCTACCTACAGCCCCTTTCTTGTGACATGCCATGGCTGACCATGTGATCATCTTGCACTCCCTGCTTCCAAGCCACCTGGTCCCTTCCCTGCCCCCGCCCCTACACACAGCCAGAGCCCAGCAGATCCTCTCTCAAAAATTTAACAGAGTCCCCTCCCCTCTGGCTATTGCCACTCTGCTGACTGGTCTATTTGTTATGTATGTGTATTCTTTTGGCTAATCCCTTCACATTCTTTGATCCTGTCCCCTCATGTCCTCTTCCTCTGACCTCTGTCCATCTGTTCCCTGTGACGCTGCCTCTGTTTCTATTTTGTATTTCAGTTTACTGTCTTTATTAGATTCCACATACAAGTGAGATCATATATTTGTCTTTTTCCTCCTGGCTTATTTCACTTAGCATAATCATCTCCAGGTCTACCCATGCCATCGCAAAAGGTAAGATTGCCTTCTTTTTTACAGATCTGGTAAACCATGTCACACCAATAAATTTTTTAAAATTAAAAACATAAGCATAACAGAGAGACACGGAGACTGTGATATAACACGCCAGCTGAGAAGTCATTTGGAAATAGAACTGATGTATCCACCAGAGCAAACCAAAGCCAGAGTAAGACAAAATCACTGGGAAGCAGCAATAATAAGAAAGTGGAGGGAACCCATTCACAAACAGGTACCGTATTTTCCCATGTATAAGACGCCCTCCTGTATAAGATGCACCTTAATTTTAAGGCCCGAAACTTGAAAAAAATTTAGTATATAAAGTTACTGAACTCAAGTTTTATTCATCATAAAATTCATACAACTCCTCATCCATGTGAAAAAGCAGGGAATACAAGTAAAAAAAAATCAACAACCACTGTATAAGACATATTCAGTTTTCAGACCCCAAATTTTTCAGAAAAGGGTGTGTCTTATACATGGCAGAATACAGTAAATGAAACATATGCAGAGACTAACAGGTGTGGTCCAATAAAAGGAGAGAGATGGTCTCTATGAGCCAGCTTCTCTTTCCTTAATCCTAGATGCTCAGGAGCTGTCTTTCCTACCTTTATAACAGACCCAAACAGTCTGTGCAGCTATCCTTCCTCCACACTATCAGGCTCTCGTCCACTCGAAATCACTCTACACTATACATTTCGTTTTTCCGTTTGACGTCAAATAAGCAGGGGAAATAAATGCAGTAAAAAGACTGAATAAAATGATTTCTATACAAGAGACAAGTATTGTTTCTTTAATTTTATTACTTTGTATCTGTGCTTTTCTGTTTCAATATAAATATATCAAAAATTAAAGTAATTAATGCCAAATTAACTTTAGCAACAACCATGCACAGAGTTACGTATTTCCCCATGTATAAAATGCACCATTTTTTGAAAATTTTGGGGTCTAAAAACTGGGTGCATCTTATATAGTGATTGAAGTTTTTTTACATGCATTTCCTGCTTTTTCACACTTCGTTTTGCGCTCACTGTTGAAGACAGTGATTCGTCATCAGACACAGATGAGGACAAGCTAATGGATGGGAGTTTTGACAGTGATGAGGAGTTGTATGAATTTTATGATGAATAAAACTTGAGTTCAATAACTTTATGTGATTTTTTTTTTCAAATTCCTAGCCCGAAAATCAAGGTGCATCTTATACATGGGGACCCTTTCTACATGGGGCAATACCGTAATTGTAATGTAGGTATCACTGCTGTTCTTGTGTGAGCTGAGCAATTCATAGAAGACATTCCTTCTTGTATCAATTATGAATGGTATTGATCTCCTACTAAATGTGTCACTATTGTTTCAGGGCCGTAGGTGCTGCTAATTACAGGGGGTTCTTGGGTTATGATACAGTTCTGTTCTTAGAACAGTGACGTAAGCCGAATTTTGGTGTGTCAAAACACACCCTAGCCTAAGTCATTTACCTAACCCAACACAGTTGTCAAATCATCACCTAGAACATAAAAACAATGAAGTCACAGAAAAAGGAAGAGGACAGAAATATTCTGTACTGTATACTGTACTGTAGTAACAGAAAAAAATGACCAAAAAAATGAGTATATAAAAAAGTATGATGGTAACGGCGGAAGCCAAAACACTCACATCACATCTCAATGTTTTTAAGTTTTTATGGGAGTGAGCGTCATAACCTAAAAATGCCATACATCGAGACTGTCGTAACCTGAGGACTCCTTATGATGAAAATTACGAGAAATTGCTCCTTTGGCTGAAAACAGCCCCTCTGGAGTTGGACTTGTGAGTGGTCATGGGCTCGATTCCAGTCCTTTACCTCCCTCTGTCTGCATCTTTGGGTAGCACACAAACTGACAACCACATGTGGTAGACATTTTTCTAGACACTGAAGATTAAGTGACCGAGAAACAAAGTCCCTATCCTTATAAAACTTGTATTCAAGTATAATGTTATCAAAGATATGGAAATATATGCAAATGAGCATTCCAGATTTCCTCTATTTCAGACTAGTGGCTTGTCACTAGAGTTGATTTATTTGCAAAGTTAACAGCTCACAAAGTTAAATCTTAATTTATATTTGGATCACTAATTATCTCTTAAAATATCTTCACAAAGATGACACTATGTTTTAGCTTTGACATAAAAATTTGTGCACATAGACATTTGTCTCTTGCATGCCAGGCAATGCAATTAAAGGCAATGGAAATTTCCAGATCTCAGAGAAGATCAAAAAAGTTTTGAATTTAGAAAATATTGTTCCAAATTGTTCATGGATCACAGACAACTTTTACATATTAAACATCTGCCAAAATTCTCCAGCCAATTTTCAAGAGAAACTGCTTAACATCCAAGGATACCTCATTCCATTAATGAAACCAACAAATAGGAAATGTTGATTAATTTCTAGCATCAATTTAGGTTCCTTAACCTTGTGAGATAAAGCAAACATGTCTAAGTTATCACAGTCGTGAAAAAAAAGCAGTGATCATCATAGTGGATTGTAACTACTATCGTCAAAAGTGATCCACTAGAAAATTTATACCGGTGCTGTAAAAAGAGCCAGAAATGAGCCTTTACCTGTTGGTACTCAAGAAGAAACAGGTATTTAATCATTTGTATAAATAGTATTTTTGGTTAGGAAAAATACTGTGCTTATTCAGTGGATTTTTTTTAAAAGGTATAACTTACAAATACAGTAGATAAGATCTTAGCCTTTAAAAACACACTGGGTCTTGCTTTCTGAAGATGTTACTTAATTTTTCTTTTTCCAAGCAAGACAAAAAACAAAAAACAACAGAGACAGACAGACAAGAAGGGAGGAAGATGAGAAGCATTAACTCATAGTTGCGGCACCTTTGAGCTCAAGCCAGCAACTATGGGGTCATGTCTATGATCTCACACTCAAACCAGCAACACTGCGCTCAAGCTGGTGAACCCATGCTCAAGCCAGTGACCTCAGGGTTTCGAACCAGGGTCCCCAGCATCCCAGCCCAACGTACTATCCACTGAACCACTACCTGGTCAGGAAGAAGATGCTACTTATATTTTCTCCACTGTGTAATGTGCCATTCACTGCCAGAAATACAGAGGTAATCTTTGTATACCCTGCTTTAATATTATCTACAGTGGAGCTGCAGAGAAAAGCTGAAATGCAATCAAAGTTGATACCACATTAGAAAGAACATAATTTTTGGAAAACAGATGAGTCATGACTGGGTTAAACATGACAGGCTGCAAGAGCAGGGTGATAACCTGAACCCAGGGTTAACCATGAAGAATTGGATGGTTTGGCTTGACTAAAGACAAAGTACAAAGTGATTCGAGAGTATGAAGGCTGGAATCAGAAGCCACCAAAAAGGGTAATCTGGGCAACTTACTGAAAACTAAAAACATCTATTTTATGATGTCAAGAAACCATGTTCCATATTTCCTCATACAGAAGCATGTCTACACTCGCAGATATTACGACAACTGAATCTCTGGCTCGAAGTACAGCCATTCTCTCTGTACCCTTACTCTTTCCTCTCTAAGGGGGGTGCTTATTTCTGGTGTTCCTGAGATGGGGAGAAAGAATTGAAAACACATTTCTTCCTCTCAAAATATATTCAGTCCTCAGCACACATGCCTTCTTCTGCAGTGGGATGAGGAGTGAGGAGAATTCTGGAAGGTCTAGCCTTCTGAATGGGCAAGTTCAAATTCAATGATTAAATTGACAAAGTTCTAACTCAGCTTCTTTAGCTTTTTCTTTTTTGTGCGTGTGACAGAGACAGAGAGAGAGACATGTAGGGACAGACAGACAGGAAGGGAGATGAGAAGAATCAATTCTTTGTTGCAGCACGTTAGTTTTTTTTTTTTATTGCTTTGTCATATATGCCTTGACCAGGGGGCTACAGCAGAGCCACCGACCCCTTGGTCAAGCCAGCGACCTTGGGCTCAAGCTGGTGAGACTTTTTCAAACCAGATGAGCCCAAGCTCAAACCAGCAACCTTGAGGTTCCAAACCTAGGTCCTCTGAGTCCCAGCCTGACGCTCTATCCACTGTGCCACCACCTTTAGCTTTTTCAGTCATGGAGTAATGTGACATCTAGGGCTGATTGTAGGCTGAAGGAAAGAGTAAAATTACGCCTACTCAGTTTTATTCTGACCTACGACATGGTCAAAAATCCAATTTCGGGAGTTCCTACAGTAGCTTAATGTAAACTACATATTTGACACTTGGGTCTTTTGTGACATAGAAAAACACATCTGATAAGAGTAGAACTCAATTTACATATAAATCACCACAAAATCTGACATAATTTTTCTTATTTTCTACATATTTAATGTGTAACACTAGATAGCTCAAAAGTGAATAGTTAGAATAGTAAACACTAACTTCCATGATTTCAAAGAAATAGATTTGTTCTCTACTTCTTTCTGGCCATAGCAATTTTTAAATGCTACTCAAATTTCTTTAATCAAATGAATAGCACAGGTTAATTTCTTCTAATGACACTCAGGTATTCATGGGAAAGATGTAAAATATGTTGGGACTCATTCCTCATATCTGTAAGTTAAATCATTTCACTCTAATTTTTCAGTTAAGCTTATTGCGGTGACATTGGTTAATAAGATTGTATAGGTTTAAAGTGTACATGCCTATGATACATGATCTGTATATTGCGTTGTGTGCCCACCACCCACAGTCCAATATTCCTCAGTCACCATATATTCGGTCTGATTTACCCTTTATTATCCCCCGCTCTCCTTCCCTCTGATTAACCACCATACCGCTGTCTGTGTCCATGAGCTTCAGTCTTAGATCCCACATATGAGCAAAATCATGTAGTTCTTAAGTTTTTATTACTGACTTAGCATGATATTCTCCAGGTCTAACCATGTTGTCACAAATGACAGTATTCCATATTTTCTTTTCTTTCTTTCTTATTTTTTCAAGTAAGAGGAGGGGAGATGGACAGACTTCCACATGCACCCCAACTGGGAGCCACCGGCAACCCCCGTCTGAGCCAATGCTCGAATCAACTGAGCTATTTTTAGCATTTGAGGCTGTTGCTTGGACCAACCAAGCTATCCTTAATGCCTGAGGCCATTGCTCAGACAAACTGAGCCACTGCCTGCAGGAGTTGAAGAGAGAGAGAACGGGGAGAAAGAAGGGGAGAGAAGTAGATGGCCCTTCTAGTCTGTGCCTTGACCAGGAATCGAACCCAGGACACCTATATGCTGGGTTGACACTTTATCCACTGAGAAAACCAGCCAGGGCCTCAACTTTTCTTATGGCTAAGTAGTATTCCATTGTATATATGTACATCTCTTTTATTTAATCATCTATTGAAGAAGACTTTGGTTGTTTCCATATCTTGACCACTGTGAATAATGCTGCAATGAACACGAGGGTGCTTATATTTTTGTGAATAAATGTTTTTAAGTTTTTAGTGTAGATACCCAGAAGAAGGAATGCTGGGTCATATGGTAACTCTATTCTTAGCTTTTTGAGAACCCTCCATACTGCTTTCCATTGTGGCTGTACCAGCTGCACTTGCTCCAGCACCGAATGAGGGTTCCTTTTAGTCTACAACCTTTCCAATGCTTGCTATCACTTGTCAAGTTGACGACAGCTATTTTAAACGGCATGTGAGGATCAGGATTCAGCCAGCAGCTCCTCACCTCAGTTCATGGATGCTACAGCAGCATTGAAAAACTTCTCTGGTTGGTCTCGTTGATCAGACCATCATGTGATGAAAAGATTTTAATTTTATTTAACAACAAAATGATAAAAAGTGTTGGATAGATTATCTGGTCCCTGATGAACATATCCACAGATTGTTGTTCTCCCCAACAGGGGCAGAGAAACCTAACCCACTTGGGGTTAACCCTCCTTCCCACCCACTTCACATTTTTCAATGTCCAACTAACACATCCATAAAAATATTTGAAAAGAGTTCCCTCCCCAATGAATTCTGCCTCAATCAGTCTCCATAAATATACCATTTCTGGTCATCGGGAATGGGAGGGAGTTCTTTCAGCTTCAGCTACAAAATCTATGCATGGGGGGGGTGGACAAATTGCCCCGTTACTGCCATTCTATGATGCGCATTGGTCACATTTTAAGGTTTCTGAAATTGAGTGGATATAATTTATATTTATTTTTAAGGTGGTGGTGTTTCTTGGGATCCGCAACAGCTGTAATTAAATCAGCGGTGTATCATACAATTAATACGTCTTAAATGTGATAAAGTATGATATTAATTGTTTTTTCAGGTCCTTACATTATTCTTGTCACAGCGAGAGGTTTAGAATATATTTTATTATTACGCTAATGTGATGGAATAATATAATGATGAATTCCAAAAGAACATAAAACATTAAGTAGTGAATTTTATGGCAATGTGTACTGACTTTTTATTAATAATGTATTGTCTATTAAAGAAGAATTTCATGAAAGCAGGATGTGCAGAACAGAAATTATAGCTATAACTATAATGACAGTGAATAGTGACTCCAATGGCATTTAACAGATGTTCTATTTTCTAAGTAACAGCTGCTTGATGCATTCATTGTACCAAGTTAATGATCTGCTAGTGTTATTTCACTTCACAGATAAATTACTGTGCTCTCTCTCTAAAAAAAAAGATGTAATTTTTCATGGGAATGATAGTGTACCAGACTTTAGAAATAAGTAATAGTTCTCATGCTTTTATAGCTAAGAGGAGTGATGAGTTGAGGCAATTATCCAGATAATCTAAGACCAGAGGCCAGATTTCTTTAAACTCTGAAAGGAGATTGCTTAAAAAAATACAAGACATGATTGGCTAAACTGAATGTAGACCTTTCTGGACTGCCTGTGTGGCATTATCTAGTGCAGGGGTCCCCAAACTTTTTACACAGGGGGCCAGTTCACTGTCCCTCAGACCGTTGGAGGGCCGGACTATAAAAAAAACTATGAACAAATCCCTATGCACACTGCACATATCTTATTTTAAAGTAAAAAAACAAAACGGGAACAAATACAATATTTAAAATAAAGAACAAGTAAATTTAAATCAACAAACTGACCAGTATTTCAAGGGAAATTATGCTCCTCTCACTGACCACCAATGAAAGAGGTACCCCTTCCAGAAGTGCGGTGGGGGCCGGATAGATGGCTTCAGGGGGCCGCATGCGGCCCGCGGGCTGTAGTTTGGGGACCCCTGATCTAGTGGTTCTCAAGCCTCTCTGAATATTAGAAACACCTACCACCCTCAGCCAATAAAATCAGAATCTCTGGGGGTGGGCTCCAGGCACTGGTAGTCTTTTCAAGTTCCCTGAGAATCCCTGGCAAAAGAGAATAACACATTCTGTCACAAGATTTTATGGGGTGATTGGCATCACATTTTAGAACTGAAGCGACAGCAGCAGGATAATTAAGGAAACTTGTAATTGTTTTTCCTTGAGTGAAATATTAGAAAAATATGTCCCTGAAAGAAATGTGAAAATCAAATGGACTTGTTACAGAGGCGGCTAGACATCAATTACTTTGTATTATTTAACACCCTAAATTAAATTCCACATGTCTATGTGCTTGTGATTCTCTGAGGCAACTCTTGGTATCGCAAGGTTCTTTTTAATAAAATCTAATGGTCAATTTCTGAAAACTGGCACATCCGAGCCATCCAAAAACTGATGGACTTAAAATATTATTGGACCAAAATTATTTGCAGGAAATTACATTTGATCATTTCAATTTTTAGATAACATTGTGGATATTAAATGGATTTAATGCAGCTTAATTATTTAACTGGCACTGAATTTTTGACTGCTGAAACAAAATTAGAAATAAATGAAATATGTTAGTCATTCAATCAGAAAGCTACATAGATGAAACCTTGTTGAAACTTGTATCTTCCAAACATAATGATCGTCATATAAACTTCTACTTAGTCACATAATATTTACTTTCCTACAGTTAAATATTTGTGCTCAATTCATATGCCAAACAACTGTGGCCAGTAATATGATATTTAAAATTGACTTACTTAGATCCAACTAATTAGGGTGATTTTAAGACACTAATAAATAATATTTAAAATCTAAAAATCGCACCAGTGGCAACTGACTACAAACTATAGCAGGTGATAAATGCATGTAGGATTTTCATTTTCTTATGTCCATGTGGACTCAGTTACCAGCACTCCCCGAGTTACGAACAAGATAGGTTCTATAGGTTTGTTCTTCAGTTGAATTTGTATGTAAGTTTGAAACAGGTACATTTACCTATTAAGTGCAGCTGAAAGAGATGTTTATAGTATTTATTTTTATCTTTCTATGTATATAAACATTTAAACATTTTCAAACCTATAGAACCTCTCTCTCATAACCTGGGGACTGCCTGTGTTCTGCACTTTAAATTTAACCATTGTGTATTTCATTCTCACTGAAGATGATAAATACCTTTTTGTTAATTTGAGTTAGACTACCTTAAATTACTAGAAAATAAAATTTATAACAATAGTTATAGTAGAAAAAAGCTATTGAAATCAGAGATAGTACTGGGTTCTACACTGCTCATAAAAATTAGGGGATATTTTATCACTTCATATTCACTTTGAAATATCCCCTAATTTTTGTGAGAATAGTTGCAGAGATTTTCTGTGTATCCAGACTTCCATCTTCTCATCTACAAAATGGAATCATTTGATCTCCTGATTGTTCATGTTTCCATTTGTTCTTAAGTTTACCATAATTTTGATAGCACATCTTCATTTTTCTCTTCTCTCACGAACTGCTTTATCATTATGTTTAATTTTTATCTCTTAAATTGAAATTACTTTTATTGAACAGATATTTATTGAGCATGTGCTAGCTGTCAGATACGTGGGAAACACCAGGGAAGAAAACAGACATTTTCCCTCTTCTCTTGGCAAGTGAAATTATTAATGTCCACTTACTAGTCCAAGAAGGTGTCATGACAGCTCACGGATCTTGCACAGTGCCAGTAAGCTCCCTAGAGTTTACTATTTCCGTCCCTTCTCTCTGTCCCTGCTCTATAGACGCCAGTCAGTATTGCTCATCTCAACCTGGTGAACTCTAGTAACAGATATATGTAAGGTACGAAGGAAGACAGAATGTCCAATCACTTGTGGGGTAACAAACGCCACAGTACTGGTTCCCTGTGGCGTCCCTGCTGTCCAGACCACACAGCTAGGAGCAATCCACACTTTGAAAATCCTTAAGGCCCTGGCCAGTTGGCTCCATGGTAGAGTGTTGGCCTGGTGTATGGGAGTCCCGGGTTTGATTCCCGGCCAGGGCACACAGGAGAAGCGCCCATCTGCTTCTCCACCCCTCCCCCTCTCCTTCCTCTCTGTCTCTCTCTTCCCCTCCTGCAGCCAAGGCTCCATTGGAGCAGTTTGCCCAGGCTCTGAGGATGGCTCTGTGGCCTCTGCCTCAGGCGCTAGAATGGCTCTGATTGCAACAGAGCAATGATCCAGATGGGCAGAGCATCGCCCCCTGGTGGGCATGCCCGGTGGATCCTGGTCAGGCGCATGCAGGAGTCTATCTGACTGCCTCCCTTTTCCAGCTTAAGAAAAATACAAAAAAAAAAAAAAAATACAAAAAAAAAAAAAAGAAAAGAAAAACCTTAAAATTAATTTTCTCCTCTTTATCACTACTCCCACGGGGCATGTTGTTTAAACTTAAAATACAGTTAATGGGCTATTGGAGTTCTGGAATTTTAAAATAGCATTAGTAGTTTAACTTTTAACTCCCACTACTAACCTTTTGGTCATTTTTGTTATTGTTATTCTAAAGCATCTGCTTCCTGTTCTTTGAATTTAAGATACTTTTCTTTCCCCTTCAGAAAAGTCTGAACTTCCTTTGAAATGTACCCATTTTTTGTCTCCTCTAACTGCAATCTAGAAGCAGGGTCATGAGGCAGGAGATGACAGAAGTCTTCTTGCCTCTAGCTGTGTCTCCAGCTAACCAATCTCGCCACCAACCCAGCTACATCTGGAAGTTCTTCCATTCTTTCCCTTGTGAGATCACTAGAAATCAGATCTGGGATGCCTAAGAGGGTTCTAGTCCTTAGCAAGTAGATGATACCTGTAAACATCTGGAATGCTGTCACGCACCACGCATCGTCTTGTAGCAGAGCAATGTGTTCTAACAGCTGTGGTTTTGAATGTGTGACTAAAGATTGTGTGTAGGAGGAAAACTCTGATGAGAGAATTTATTTTGGAAAAGTCTGCTTCTACAACAATCCTAAGGATCCCGCAGTGCCAAACTCCTGGTACTCATTTCTGAAGAAGGCATGGCAGAAGTCCAGGGTGAGGCTCAGGA
The DNA here is from genome assembly GCF_036850995.1 of Saccopteryx leptura. Taxonomy (NCBI): domain Eukaryota; kingdom Metazoa; phylum Chordata; class Mammalia; order Chiroptera; family Emballonuridae; genus Saccopteryx; species Saccopteryx leptura. Next base: position 25,174,607 of record NC_089516.1, read on the forward strand.
GGCTGACTGCAGGGAGCCATGCTGATAGATACATGGCAATAGAAACCTTTTTATTATGTTTATTAGAATGATGCTAATAAGGGTGCTGTCTCCGCCACCATCCTTCCAAGTTCTTCTGTATATAAATTCAAGAAAAGCTTGCATATGGCTAGTACATTAAAAATATTTTAATGATTGTTTTTGATAATTTGGGCACTTTGCATCTCATAAGTATATTTCCTTCTGTATCAGTGATGCAAAATGAATGAATTTTAGAGATTGGCTGTACAACATTGTGCCTACAGTTAACGTGACTGTATTATACACTTTAAAAACATTTTAGTGAGTAAATCTCGTGTTAAGTGTTCTAATAATAATATAAAAAAAAAAAAGTTTAGTTGTTAGTTTTGCCTGATAGGAAGCTTGGTGCCAACTTTTTTTTTTTTTTTTTTTTTTACAGAGACAGAGAGTGAGTCAGAGAGAGGGATAGACAGGGACAGACAGACAGGAACAGAGAGAGATGAGAAGCATCAATCATCAGTTTTTCATTGCTCATTGAAACACCTTAGTTGTTCATTGCCCTCTCATATGTGCCTTGACCGCGGGCCTTCAGCAGACCGAGGAACCCCTTGCTGGAGCCAGCGACCTTGGGTTCAAGCTGGTGGGCTTTTCCTCAAACCAGATGAGCCCTTGCTCAAGCTGGCGACCTCGGGGTCTCGAACCCGGGTCCTCTGCATCCCAGTCTGACGCTCTATCCACTGCGCCACCGCCTGGTCAGGCGGTGCCAACTTTTGAGGCTTTATTCTTCCCTGCCTATTCCACCATCTATGGGATATTGTGAGCATATTTCTGTGCAGTGTCTGTTACTTCCTTACTCAATTCTCCCTTCTCTAGCTTTCTGACTGATTTATCTTTGACGGTTGAATCACATGTATCTCTCTCTTTTTTTTTTTTTTTTTAATGAGAGAGACAGACAGGAAGAGGTAGAGATGAGATGCACCAACTTATACATGTGTCATTGTACTTGTTCACTGATTGCTTCTCAATATGTGCCTTAACCGGGGGGGGGGGGGCTCTAGCCGAGCCAGTGACCCCTTGCTCAAGCCAGCGACCTTGGGGTCATGTCTATGACCTGTGCTCAAGCTTGAGCCTACGTTCATGCCGGTGACCCCACATTCAAGCCAGCGACCTGAGAGTTTCGAATCTGGGTCCTCAGGGTCCCAGGCTAATGCTCTACCCACTGTGCCAGCACGTAGTCAAGCCACATGTGTCTCTTTAAACTACCCTAAATGATTTCTTTTTTCTGGAATTCGATATACAATAAATAACTGTAATTTAAATATAGTAAAAATAAAACTGAAAAAATTTCATTGCAGTCAGTATCTTTGAAAGTAAGTTTGGTTTGGATAAACTAAAGGTCAAATAAACATTTCATTGGTAACTTAATTTTATGTATAAGAATATTTTTATCTAGATATTCAAATATTTTCATACTTAAATAATATAGTGTTCTTGGAGCAGCAGAACTAAGAGAAATTCAGTAGAAATAAGTAAAACAGTTGAAAAAGAAATTGACTCTACATTCAAATTTTGTCTAAGTCAAAAGAGCTTAGAATGATTGGCAAATACGTTTAATGTGTTGCATTTAAATGAATACCCAATTTATTTTGATAAACATCTGACATTTATCCTTTGAAATGGTAGATGAGATTAACATTGAGTCAAGTTCTCCATCTACCAAGAAAGCATGAGAAATCCAAATATACTAATGAGTCATGGAGTTTCACGTATGAGACTTTGATTATTTTCATGTTAAAAAACAAGAATCATAAATGTGACTGCTATAGATCTGCAGGCCACCTGTTTTTATTATATAATTGTGATTTTTGAAAAAGCTTCAGCACCTTTCAAATGAGTGTATTAAAAAGTACGTAATTTAGATGCAAATGTGTATAACTTCGCTTTGACCACTAAGGGGTTTCAGAGTATATCGTTAGTGGGTTAGTGTTTCAAAATATCCACAAAGAGCAGCAAGGTAGTATATACATAAAGAAAAGAAATGCCAGCGTTCTATACTTCCTTCCTGGTGGATCTCATATGAGTAGTGCTCCTTGGATTTGTAGGAACCACTTTCCAGCAGACGCAATAAGCTGACACATCTCCAGGCCACTCAACCCGTTTAATATGACAAAGATTATCTAGAAATCTTTGCCAAGTTCATTATTTTCTAATATTTTAAAGATTTTATGGTGAGGCTAATGTAAAAATATCTCTGTAGGTACTTCTTCAATGACCTTACGGGTCCGGTGGAAGCCAGAGTTCACGTGGGGCACACTTTTATAATTTCACCTCAGCGTTAACAGACTCATAGATAGAGCAGGCTGACAGCTGTCAGGAGGGTGGGGTGAGGCTGGGGTGGGGGGCGGAAGGATTGAGCAAAACAGAAATAAAGGAGAGAAAACCCTCGTGTACAGACACAGCAGTGTGGTGGGGATTGCCGGGGGGAGGGGGAGAGAGGCTGGAAGAGGGGATGGGGGAATAAACAGTGATGGATAGAGACTTCACTTGGGGCGGTGCACACATAACAGCGCACAGATGACATGCTGTACAGTTGTGCACCTAAAACATGTAACTCTGTTAACTAGTGTCACACCAATACATTCAATAAAAAGGAACCATAGAACAAATGAGAAATTGTAGTCAGAAGGTTTCAAATTACTTTTATGTCTCCCTCTACTCGTCTGCACCATTGCATTAGCATTCTACCCTATATATACAAAGCCATCCCTTTGTTACGGGGTGGACTGTGTCCGTAAAACATCCATAGGATCAAGTCCTATTTTTTGACACTTCCTTATTATAAGCTGAAATAGTGTCCTCCAAAATCATATGTTGAAGGCCTAACCTCAATACTGCAGAATGTGACCATATTGGAGATAGGACATTTAAAGAAGTAATTAAGTTAAAATGAGATCATTATGGTGGTGGGCCCTAATGCAGTATGACTGGTGTCCTCATAAGAAGAGCAATTTGGACAAAGGCATGTACAGTGGAAAGATTATACGAAGACATGAGAAGACTGCTATTTATAAGTCAAAGACAGAAGCCTCAGAAGAAAGCAACCCTACCGAAACCCTGACCTCAGACTTCCAGTCTCCAGAACTGTGAGAAAATGAATTTCTGTTGTTTAAGTCACTGAGTTTGTGGTACTTTGTTACAGCAGACCTAGCAAACCAATGTACCCATTAAACTGGTGACAAACAATCAAAGATATTGTCCAGAGTATTGCGGGGAAGATGACTAAGAATGAAACCTGGATCATTTCCGTGAATCATCTATGTGTATTACTTGTCCCATGTGTATTTTACTGTATTTCATACTTTAATAGATCGTATATCTGTTCTGGGGCTTTTCTGTCTGTTGATGAGAACTTATGGTGGAAACTGGCATTAGTCACGTGTACTTATAAATAAAGAGACAAAGCTGGTTGTCCTCCATTTGTTCTCCTTTCTTTTTGTGGGCTGGGAGTGAGGAGGGATGGTGATGAGTAAATTTTACCATGACAATACAAATACCCAGAGGACTGCAGAACAATGGAAGGGAAAGGACCCATGTCTCTAAAGAATTTCAAGGAGAAAAGGTAGGTCTTCCACCCAGAATTTCCATTAGAGAGAAATACACCTGTTTTCTTAGAGCCATGGTATTTTGGACTTATTTCTTAGGGCAGCCCAGCCTGCACCTAAGTATATGATTGTCACTAGTTCTAACTAAATCATCCCATAAAAATATAATATTTGTTTGGGAGATAAGGAAAGAATAAGTCCAAGGGAATTTTTAACCTGTACCCTCTGTACTCTCACTACTATAATAATCTCACTATATATATATAAAAATATATATATATATTTATATATATATATTTTTATATATAAATATATATATATTTATATATATATGTTTTTTATATATAAAGAAATATATATATATATTTTTTTTTCCTGAGCTAAAAAATACAATTCGGTATCTTATCATGAACAATAAATATATTCTCAAGGTGAAAAAAAGAAATTCACTCACTATTATTTACATGGAAAAAAAGTGTATGCGACAAAATTTTATATCTACTTGTTCTCTAAATCTATGTAAGCAAAATCAGTTATTAGTTTTGGTCTCAATCTATGACTGTAAGTTTTGACATAATGCAACTAAAATTTCCCAACTTTAGAGCCTCTACATAGCCTCGTTGAATTAAGAATAAAGCAGAGTTCTTAACATCTAGTTAATACAGGTAAGTGTTTGTTAATTTAAAAAACCGAGGGGGTGGAGAGTGCTATGATTGATTTTTTTTATACAGGTCCTGTGCTTTGGCAATGTTTAAAGTGACACGTTATTACTATCAATTATTTCCTTTGTATCCACACACATTCTAGTAATGAATCAAGTGAAAAAAATTACACATGTGTGCCTTGACCTTAAATTTAGGGAGCAATAACTTCTGATTTGCTGTCAGAGAAACAGTAACAATCTCCCAGTGGAGGATTAAGGAAAATTCTGTGCCCTTCGGTGATAAAATGATAGCAGCTGTGCAGACCGCTTGGGATTTATTTTAATTGTGATATAAGCAAACTGCTGATCTTGCTAGTAGACCTGTCCAGCCCAACTGTCTGCAGTCCCTTTATCCTTATCTCCTTCATGGTTGGAGGGGCCATCTGTCTTAAGCAAATGAGGGTACACAGAATCTCTTCTTTGGATCCACTTTGTGATTAATAATGTATGTGTTTTTATTTTTTTTTGTGACAGACACAGAGAGAGACAGAGAGAGGGACAGATAGGGACAGATAGACAGGAAGGGAGAGAAATGAGAAACATCAATTCTTCATTGTGGCTCCTTAGTTGTTCATTGTTTGCTTTCTCATATGTGGCTTGACCAGGGGGCTACAGTGAACCAAGTGACCCCTTGTTCAAGCCAGCAACCACGGAGTTTCGAACCTGGGTCCTCTGCTTCCCAATCTGATGCTCTATCCACTGCACCACTGCCTGGTAAAGCTAATGTATGTGTTTTTAAAGAAGTGGTCCCCAACCCCCCAGGGCTGGTACCTGTCTGTGGGCCATTTGGTACCTTTCCGCAGAGAAAGAATAAATAACTTACATTATTTCCGTTTTATTTACATTTATGTCTGAACGATGTGTTATTTTTAAAAAATGACCAGATTCCCTCTGTTACATCCGTCTAAGACTCACTCTTGATGCTTGTCTCGGTCACGTGATACATTTATCCGTCCCACCCTAAAGGCCGGTCCCTGAAAATATTTTCTGACATTAAACTGGTCCATGGTCCAAAGGAGGTTGGGGACCACTGTTTTAAAGGACTTATTCACAAACTGCCTAATTCTAAACAAGCTATGGGAAGACTTGCACTAAAGCTTAGTTTTAACGTGGCCCTAAAATTTACCGAGTCAAACTACTGACATATTTTTGAGCACAGGGAAAATGAAGCAAGAAAATATTTATAATTCTATTATTGTTGCACCTTAATAGTTCCTTACAAAATTATATAACTGTGTGTTTTGCATGCATGTTAAAAATAACCTCCAGCAATACAAGTTTTACCTTCCCCCAGGCAACTTCGGAATCCAAATTACTAGGCATTCCTTCAACTGCCGATCGCTTTGTCAGTTCCGTATCTGTAGCTGCCAGCCATTCTGTCAAGGCATTCATTTCCTTTCGCATCTTACGGGTCAATTTCAAGCATTTCTCCAACTGCTGCTTTCTTTCAGTTACCTGGAAAGAAAAGTAATAAAAATGTAATTTGATTTACTATTTTTTTTCAATGGTGTTACATTTTTAATGGACAAGTGTTCCAGGCTTACATATTTTTTTTCTTTAATTGAATTTATTGACGTGGCACTGGTTAATAAAATTATATAGGTTTCCAGTGTCCGATTCTATAATACATCACCCGTACATCGTATGCATTGTGTGCTGTTGGGATGACCAATGGTTAAGGAGCCTAACTCAAGCTTCTGACTCCTGGTTTACTTTGTTGTTTTGTTTGTTTGTTTGTTTGGGTGAGAGGAGAAACAGTGAGGCAGGCTCCCACATGTGCCCTAACTGGGATCCACCTGGCTACCCAATCTTGGGCTGATGCTCAAGGACTATGCTATTTTTAGTGCCTGAGGGTGATGTGCTCTGATGAGCTAACGTCAGAGCCTGGGGCCATGCTTGACAAATAGAGTGACTGGGTGCAGCAGGAAAAGAGAGAGGCAGATAGAGAGAAGGTGAGGGAAGCAGATGGTCACTTCTTCTGTGTACCCTGAACAGGAATTGAACCTGGGAGGTCCATATGCTGGGCCGAGGCTGTATCCACTAAACCACTGGTCAGGGCCCTGGTTTGCTTTTTCAATTCAGCTTTAGTTATAGATACTTAAGTGGAACTTTCATATTTTTTGTCATTTTAAAATAATCTCTTTTCTTACTTTTTAGAACTATTTTAGAAAAATGATATATGTTCTTAATGTTATTGTGAATAAACACAACCTAGGATAGATGAGGTTCTCCTTTTTCCAAAAGATAATGTCCTGTATCAGGTAAAAAAGGAAAGCTAAAATTATTTTCTCAAGTGTAAATAATTTATAGACAATTTTAAAAAATAAGTAGAATTATTTAAGTCAACCTGAATATATGACACATTGCTTTCAGAAAAACTTCAATTGAGGTTTACAATCCTTTATATGTAAATGAGGCTTGCAGAGGGGGTGGGAGGCGGGGAGCGCCACAAAGAAAACCAGATAGAAGATGACGGTAGACAATTTGACTTTGGGTGATGGGTATGCAACATAATCAAATGGCAAAATAACCTGGAGATGTTTTCTCTAAACCTATGTTCCCTGATTGATCAATGTCACCCCATTAAAATAAAAAAAAAAGAAATCAAAATGAAGAAATACTAAGTCTCTCAAGGGGCAAAAGTATTTGTACAAGGCTTACAATAGCCAATGTTACTATTATTGCATCTGTAACCTGTCATATGTTCACACAAACACAACACAAAAAATAGGCCACTTCCTCTTTAAACATGCTTTTGTCATGTATTCAGGCAAAAATAAAAAATTCAAGACAAAATTTTCACTTTCATAATAGAAAAAATCATAAGGTGATCTTCGGTTCCAGTTCACAGTGTTGAAAACAGAGACCCTCAAAATAAAATTCTTCCATATTGTCACACAGAGAATGTACAAAGTCGTATTTCTCCACCACCTCTGCAGAGGTGGATGGTTTAATAAAAAGCCCAGAATCCGGCCCTGGCCGGTTGGCTCAGCGGTAGAGCGTCGGCCTGGCGTGTGGGGGAACCCGGGTTCGATTCCCGGCCAGGGCACATAGGAGAAGTGCCCATTTGCTTCTCCACCCCCCCCCTCCTTCCTCTCTGTCTCTCTCTTCCCCTCCCGCAGCCAAGGCTCCATTGGAGCAAAGATGGCCCGGGCGCTGGGGATGGCTCCTTGGCCTCTGCCACAGGAGCTAGAGTGGCTGTGGTCGCGGCAGAGCGACGCCCAGGAGGGGCAGAGCATCGCCCCCTGGTGGGCAGAGCGTTGCCCCTGGTGGGCGTGCCGGGTGGATCCCGGTCGGGCGCATGCGGGAGTCTGTCTGACTGTCTCTCCCCGTTTCCAGCTTCAGAAAAAAAATACAAAAAAAAAAAAAAAAGCCCAGAATCCTTCCCTAATGTGCGAGTGTTTATTCCACAAGTGAAAATACGTTTAAAGAATTAAAAGTGCTACAATTAAAATAAATATATACCCTGAAACTTTTATATGAATTCCAAAGACTCCACAAAATTCACTATCTGCTTTAACAGAGGTGTATATAAATTTTAAAAATGTTTAGTTGCTGGGGCTGCAAATTCTTTCTTTCTTTCTTTTTTTTTTTTTTTTTTTTTTTACAGATTTTCCCTTCTATTTTTCCCTTTAGGGGAGTAAAAGCATAGTCCGTTTTGACTACCAGGATTTTATTCAAGTATTCGAGAAAAAATATATACCTTATGGTGTGTTGCTATGCATAGTTATTTTTTCTATGGGCTATTGGCAGAAAAAAATTCTGGATTCAATATTTCAAAGAAATTCTATCTTCCCAGAGCTAATGCATTATTGATTTTTATTTATTCTATTTTGTTTATATCCAGCTAAATAGGACTTAATAAAACAGGAGACACTGCCACCTTAAGGAAAATTCAGTTTTACACTTTGTGTGTGTCTGCATCAAGCATGGATACATTTAAAAGAGCGCCACCTGCAGTAGAATGTTCAACTCTCACTTTTCCACGAACACTTAAAAATGTGAGACTTACTGGGAATATTGAGGCTTTGTACATTTGAGGCTGATATGAATATTGCTATTTATGTTTATTTCCATAAAAATCAAAGCACAGAGAAGTCACACAAGGAATTATAAGTATTACTACATCTAAGGTGTTGGTGTAATATTTCACCATAAAATTAAGTAGGCTTAGAAATTAAAGAACTTCAATTTTTTAGTCACTGAATAATTACATTGGTGATAGTAAATAAACTAATAAAATTGGGTTCTGTTAAGAAAAGTGCTATGGACTGAATTGCAAACCCCCAAAACTAATATTGAAGCCCAGCCTCCAATGTGACTGTATCTGAATATTGGGTCTTTAGGAAGGAATTCAGAATACATGCTACGGTGAGACTTGAATCATCTGACAGGATTGTGGCCTTATTAGAAGAAAATGAAAGACCCCCCCAAAAAAGAGACCTCCATGTGAGGACACAATGAGTAGGCTGCTGTCTGCAAGCCAGAGAGTCTGCCAAGGCTTATCTTGAACCTCCCAGCCTCCAGAACTGTGAGAAATATATACATTTTGGTTGTTTAAGTCACCCAACCCATGGCATTTGGTTATAGCATCCTGAGGTGACTAATATAGAAAGGTAATATATATTGACTTGAGCAAGTACCATATGAATTCTGCAGATGATTAAAACAGTAGGGTTTGTCTTTTTATCTGAAAAGAATACTATATTAAAATAACCTTTCGTTCCTCTGATTTTGTTAAAACCACTGTTGTTGAAGGAGCTTGGAAGATTTAAATGCAGATTCTTCTTCTTAGACAAGGACTACTACAAGATATTTACTAGAGGACATTTACATATATATTCTTTTTATCATTAATATTTCTAAATCTTTATTTTGAAAATAAATTTCTACCCTATATCCTTGCTGTATTCTGTCATACTATAAAAGCTAAGTATGATTTCTTAGTAACATTTCATTTTGCTTTAATGATACTATGTGCCAAATGTCACTTGAATCTTAGATAGCTTACACTAATGTAAAATAATGGCATTGCAAAGGCCAGATCAGTCCTTGATGTTGACAATTAATGTTTTTATGAATACTTTTTATAACCCATCATTATTTGGAACGACCAAAGCTCTAAAGTTGAGGGAAATGAGATAACTGAACTAGACGTTCCACAGTTTGGGAAAAGAGGAGAAGACTGATGCAAACATCTTTTACAGTGAAATGGAATTGGTCATTAGACCCTGATCAGGACAAAAATATAAAATTATCACAGTGCCACAGGACTTAACTGTCCATTTGTGCTATCTTATTAGTCGACTATGGTGCAGTAAAGAATGTTTGCTATACAGAGAAACAGTTTCTATGGAATGTGCCCACTCTACTATACCTAACATGATCTATGTGGAATATGCCAACTCTACCATACTTAAATATAAGTAGGTATGTGAGTTTATAAAATGTATCAGTGTTTAAATCAGCTCATGTTAATTTTACAATGAAAAAAGGCAAGTGTAGATGAAAGAACTTTTGGAATTATCTAATGGACCAATCTCCCTAAGCTTTCTATTTTATTTTTTTAGGTGAGAGGAGTGGAGATAGACAGACAGATTTCAGCATGCATCCCAAATGGGATCCATCTGGCAATCCCCATCTGGGGCCAATGATGTGTCTATCTGGGGCCATGCTCACAACCGAGATATTTTTATTACCTGAGGTGGAGGCTCCAAAGAGCCATCCTCAGCATCTGGGGCCAATGTGCTTGAACCAATTGAGCCATGGTTGTGGGGTGATACAAGGAGGGAGAGGGAGGGAGAGGGATGGAGAAGAAGGGAGAGAGATGGGGAAGAAGGGAGAGGGAGAGGAACAGAGAGAGAAACAGAGAGAGAGAAAAAAGTTTGAGGGGGAGGGGTAGACAAGCAGATGGCCGCTTCTCCTCTGCGCCCTGACTGGGAATCGAACCTGGGACAAGCATATGCTGGGTCAATGCTCTATCCACTGAGCAGCCAGCCAGGGCCATTACATATTTTTTAATGCAGAATGAAAGATCTTCACTGACTAATGACTGTTTTTTTTTTTAATAAGAATTGCCCATGGAAATCTATTTGAATTGCTCTGTACCTATATATGCATCTACCTATTTATTGAACATTGACTGTTCTCGCTTTCCTATTTAGAAGGGAAGTGGAGAAGCCAGTGTTTGTGGTCGCAGTGCACACACCTTCGCCCCCAGCTCGTTATAATGCAATTTCAAAGCCGTTATTCTTTCATCCAGCTCCTTAGGGTTTTCGGTCTGTTTCTTCTGCACGATTTGACGTCCAGTTTTTATCACCATCTCCACTTCCGACTTCACTTCACTCAGACTTTTATACAAGTTCTAAGGCAAATCAAAAAACAGAACATAATGAGCAACAATGTCTAATAAGATTCTTAATAAATTACTAATAAAAAGAAAAAGGGGCCGAGACTCACTGTCATTGCCATCTTGTGTTTATAGTTTTAATGGGGCAGCACTTTGCAGCTGAGATCACCATCTACCTTGTGTATTTCTGCGTGATTTAAAGATTCTACTTGTAATAAGACACACACAGAGGCCCTGGCCGGTTGGCTCAGTGGTAGAGCGTCGGCCTGGCGTGTGGGGGACCTGGGTTCGATTCCCGGCCAGGGCACATAGGAGAAGCGCCCATTTGCTTTTCCACCCCCCGTCCTTCCTCTCTGTCTCTCTCTTCCCCTCCCACAGCCAAGGCTCCATTGGAGCAAAGATGGCCCGGGCACTGGGGATGGCTCCCTGGCCTCTGCCCCAGGCGCTAGAGTGGCTCTGGTCGCGGCACAGCGACACCCCGGAGGGGCAGAGCATCGCCCCCTGGTGGGCAGAGCGTCGCCCCTGGTGGGCGTGCCGGGTGGATCCCGGTCGGGCGCATGCGGGAGTCTGTCTGACTGTCTCTCCCCGTTTCCAGCTTCAGAAAAATACAAAAAAAAAAAAAAAAAAAAAGACACACACATATAGACATACATGGTTTCTAGTTATTCTTACCAAAGTAAGAAGACATCATATATATATTTAGTTTTTCAATCGAAGTTTATAAAGACAATTTCAAAATGTTATTGACTCATACTTTTTAACTATAGGTGGTATACAATATTTTAAATGTTACAATTATATAATTTTGGTTGAGAGTTTGGAAACACTCGTTCACTCATTCAGCAAGTATTAACTGAGTGCTCACTATGTGCCAGACAGTGTTTGAGTGACTAGAGAATCAGCAAGACACACACTGTCACTGTTGTTCTTAGGGTACTCACACTTTAGTGGGAATAAAACATCTACATTTCCAAGTCATACTTTCAAGATTAAATCATAGAGAAGGAAAAAAGGACATTTTCCAAATGCTAATTAGATTATATAAATCTATTTTCTTAATGGGGCTAATCAATTAAATATAGACAGATATAAATGTATTATTTAAAACTCACATGTATGTCATGACTATAAAGAACACTTACATCACTTCACAAAGGATGTTGGCATAATAAAGCCTTGTGGAACAAGTGTCATAACTTAGCCTTGTAGTTATTTTCCTAGAAAGGTATGTGTGTTTGTACGCATGCACACATGCATTTATACATGTAGATGTGTATTTACATGTATATATGCATATACCATAGTTTACATTATGCATCGAGCTTTTAATTCAGTGGTTAACTCTGAATGACACTACTTATTTCACTGGTACAAAGAAATAAAGTTACTAGTAGGTCATATATATATTTTTTGGAATTAGAACAAAAACTGTGTTTGCTTTCTCTTTTCAGTATAAAATCAATGCCTAAAACAAAACATTTAGTAAAGGCTGAGCAATGATCTTATTAAATAAGGCTACATACATAAACTATTTCCATCTTAGTCCCCTGCGATGATCACTTGATATACATATTTCTTTATTAATAATTGTGACTTCTGTCTGCGCTTTCCAGATGATTTAGTTTTTGCTTCTTTTTATTTCTAGCTTAGAAATTATAAACATATCTTGGTATTTAGAAACATTCAATTTGTTAATTGTCATGTTGAGAATCAATGTGAATTTTGGAATCAGAAATACTTCCAAATGATTTACTCTCGAAATTTAAAAAAAAAAAATCTTAATTTACCTTTACGATGAAAGGTTATTCAAAGCAGTATTATTCACTAACACTGTATCATTGAATAGACAAGAAAATATTTTTCACTATTTTAGGAAAATATTATTTCTTTTTAATTGCATTGATGTTAGTAATATTTTTTTAATAGAATAAAAATATGTGAACAAGTCCTGCCGGGGGTGAGGACAACAGAGATGCAAAGGCCTGACTCCGGGGACCAGGTGCAATGATACAGATCTACTTTATTCAGGAAGTAAGCTAGCTTATATACATGGGTTCAGCCAATAGGATGTTACAGCATGTCCTTCATGGCCAATGGCTGAAAAGATCAGGGCGCTGCGTGGTTGGCGCAGAGTCACTTCCTTATAGCAGGCGAGCTCCCTTCCTGGGTGTGCCCAGGAGGCTTCTGGGAGCTGGAGTATTCTCACAGCATTGCATCAGCCACAGCTGCTAGGAATGCGCTCTATGCTCCACCCACAAAAATATATTGAGGGCAAAGGTCATGATTATAGTATGTACAACAGATCATCTTAAGGGTTGAAAAAAATATAAAAGTTATAAAGAATAACTCTCCTCATGGAAGGACTACTTGAATGGGTCCTGGCATTGAAAGCAGCACTGAGTCAGGGCCCAGTCACAGCAGGGCACAGGGAGTGTTGTCTTCTTAGCAGACCAATTTTATGAGGTCCCATTAGAGACCTGTTCCTACAAGAGAATAAACAGCTCTCTCTTTGCAAGTATATTTAGCCATAATGACAGTGTACTTGGGTCCTTTTGCCTTTAATTCTTTTTGCAATATTTCAGGTGACATATGTTCCCATGTAGTCCTAATGTTACTCATCTAGTATCAGCTAATAACTATGTATCATTATATTGAAATTTTCCTTGAGGGTTTTTTATATGTCTAATAATTATGTAACTAAAATGCAGTCTGTGTTATGAAAAATGTTATTAAATTTAAAAAATACTTTGTAAAATTTTATAATATATAAATTCTTTTGTTAAAAAGATACTACCTCATTCAGCTTGATGAGGCTGTGGCACAGTGCATAGAGCATTGGCCTGGGACACAGAGGACTAAGGTTCAAACCCCAAGTTCGCTGGCTTGAGCAGGGCTCACCAACTTGAACTCGGGGTCCCTGGCTTGAGCGTGGGGTCACAGACATGACCCTATGGTTGCTGTCTTGAGCTCAAAGGTCGCTGTCTTGAAGCCCAAGGTCGCTGGCTTGAGCAAAGGATCACTTGCTCTGTTGGAGCCCCTCCCCCATCAAGGCACATATGAGAAAGCAGTCAGTGAACAACTAAGGTAGTGCAACAAATAATTGATGCTTCACATCTCTCTACTTTCCTGTCTGTCTGTCCCTATCTGTCTCTCTCTCTGTCTCTCTTTCTCTCTATCACACACACAGAAAGAAAGATATTACCCACATTCATAATGATAGGACTGAACTGCACGAAGGGTTTCCTTTTCTTTTGTGTTATGAATTAGATGCAGAAAGAATACTTAAAACATAAAGTACTAAATGGATAAACCTTTTTCCCCTTAATGTTAATAACATTCCGTGTTTTTATTTTATGTGAGTGATAATAATACTTATATTACTTGGGTAGATACCCTCATCACTCAGCTTTATGTTGTCAGAGCAGTCAACAGACATGGTGAATTACCAATAGCTGCAACAAGGGACATTACACGAAATGCCAAAGTCCAGTGAATATTTCTGCTGCAGGCTAATTATCCTTCCCATGCCTTTTTATGGTCTTGGTGGTGTGGTGGTATTTCAGTGCACAGCCCACAACGGCGTTTCATGGAAAGATACTAGGATTCGGAGGAACAGTGCCTAGATCGAAATTTTGCTTTTGTTCTTCAACAGCTTTAATCTTTTATTTTTCTCATTCAATCTGTGGTCTTGAGAATTAGAGGTGATTTATGTAGCTCGCTAAGACTTCTTGGTACTTCTATCAGGTACAGTGTTTTATTACTGGAAATATTATTGTTGTTGCCTGTGTCCAGACTGATATACAGCAGGTCCTTGAATAATGTCATTTCATTTAACATCATTTCATTTTAACATTGACGAGATGTTGTACAAACTTAACTCTTGTTTATGCCAATAAGCCAATGGTAAAATTAGTTCCGTTACACTTCCTTTCAGTTAAAGTTGCAGAGTCTATAGATCAGCGGTTCTCAACCTGTGGGTCGCGACCCCGGCGGGGGTAGAACGACCAAAACACAGGGGTTGCCTAAAGCCATCAGAAATACATATTTATTATACAATACATTTTAAAATAAAATATGTATTTCCGAAAGCCATCGGAAAATACATATTTATTATACATTTTTAAATAAAATATGTATTTCCGAAAGCCATTGAAAAATACATATTTATTATACAATACATTTTAAAATAAAATATGTATTTCCTATGGCTTTAGGCAACCCCTGTGTTTTGGTCGTTCGACCCCCGCCGGGGTCGCGACCCACAGGTTGAGAACCGCTGCTATAGATGATGTTAAGTGAGGACTTACTGTATTTCTCTTCAGTATTTCTATTTAAAAATATATGTCAACTACTATAAGAATTAAACAAAGAAGTTGTCCTTTTATATTCTGCACAGCCTTAGAGAATTATACACTCAAAAAAAGACACCCACAGAAGAGGTATTAAATGGCTACTATTTCAGTAAAAGTTTTAGTCTCTCAATACATCTGTGCTAATTTTTGTTCTTAATCTCAAAGTCATAGAGTATAATTTTATAGTTTTCTTAAGACAATTTTCTGTTATTAAAGAAGATCTTAAAATACTCCTTAATAGGGCAAGTCAAGGGCGATCTGTTTATTCATCCCCAGAAATACATACCACACAATGATTTAACTGTGACTGTACTACTTCCTGTTCAACGCTCTTCGCTTCCAATGCAGGCAAGTGCATCTTCACTTCATCTAAAATCATCTTACTTTCCTGTAGACGCTGCTCGAAATTGGCTGGCTTCTGGAATAACCGAAACTTCAAGGAAACATCTTGCAATTTTTTCTGAAAAGATGATGTAAGTTAGCACCAAACCATAATTGGCCATATTTTAATTTTGATTAAAATTATTTATTGTTATTCACTTTATTAAAATTATTTATCATTAGCCCTGGCTGACTGGCTCAGTGGTAGAGCATCAGCCTGGCTTGTGGATGTCCTGGGTTCAATTCCATCAGGACACATAGGAGAAGCAACCATCTGCTTTTCCACCCTTCCAACCCGAAATTCCCTCTTTTTCTCTCTTTCTTCTCCTCCCGCAGCCATGGCTCGATTGGTTAGAGTGCATTGGCCCTGGGTGCTGAGGATGGCTCCATGGAGCCTCAGGCTTAGGCACTAAAAATAGCTCCACTGTGAGCATGATCCAAGATGAGCAGGGCATTGGCCCCAGATGGGGGTTGCAGGTGGACCCCGGTCAGGGCACATGCAAGAGTTTGTCTATCTCCCCTCTTCTCACTTGGAAAATAAGAAAATATATATATTTATTGTTGTGAGAATATAAATAAAAACAAACCAAAGTAACTGTCTTTATCCATTTGTCCAGCACAAAAATATGTGCATTTGGGAGAAGAATTTACCGACTATTATTATAAAAGGTCATTTTCTAACCTATTTTATCCTTAAAATGGACAACCCAAGAAAAACTGTACCATTTATATATCATATTGTAGTTTTCAAATAATACCCTCAACCCCAATTTTGCTAACAATGTACTCATCTAATATAAAGTATGTTTTAATACCAAATGCAAACAAGCTGCTGGATTTTGAGAAAACTAAGTACCTGTGCCACATCGATTTGGGACAGCACCCTTTGGACAGCCTCCTTTCCCTGCGTGTGTTTCTTCATTTCCTCCAAACTAATCTCGTGGCTGGTCAAATCCGACTGGATTTTCTGTTGGGAGGACAGCGTTATTAGTCAGCATGCGTTATTGCAATGCACACACCTCACTTTCCAAGGCGATGGGATTCAAAACCTCTCTTTAAATATTGTTACAATGTAGCCTCTTTTAAAATGAGAATAAATGGTTTTGTCACTTACCAAAAAGTTATCAAAAATCAAATGACTTATTTCTCACCTAAGTGGGTTATTATGAAAAAGGAATTATTCCTTTGCATGAGTGATAATGAGCAAGCAATTCCAGATACCATTTTTCAGTAGGAAATATGTATTTATACCTAATAGGTAAAAATAATATTCTTTTATCTTTGAATTAACACTCACATCTGACCAAAGACAAGACATTAACCTTTATAAAAAAGCTAACTGTGACAAAGATAGGATCTAATGAGGAAACTGTATGTGGACAGTATTCCTTAATAGTGGTCTGCACTTGGTCATTCTGTGCCATGTTTCAGTTAACTTTCAGGGAAACTATGAAAATAGGAAAATGAAGTGAAATGCCTCAATTTACCTTGTGGATTCTGTTTGCCTGTCTGATACTTAATAGCTTCCTTCAGAGATTGCTTTTTGAATTTTAAATAACTATAAAATATTTCTGTATTTTCTATATTGAGTAGATACTATTTTGATCAACTTCTATCAAAAGTTCAGCCTGAACAGGTGGTAGCGCAGTGGATAGAGCACTGGACTGGGATGGAGAGGAATCAGGTTTGAAACACTGAGGTCGCCAGCTTGAGCGCAAGTTCACCGGCTTGAATGCGAGGTCACTAGCTTGAGCATGGGATCATGGACATGACCCCACGGTCACTGCCTTGAGCCTAAAGGTCGCTGGCTTGAGCAAGGGGCCACTCATTCTGCTGGTCGTCCCCCCCCCCCCCGGTCAAGGAACATATAAGAAAGCAGTCAATGAACAACTAAGGCACCAGAACTGATTGTTCTCATCTCTCTCTCCTTCCTGTCTGTGCTTATCTGTCCCTCTCTTTCTCTCACTCACTTAAAAAACAAAACAAAAATGCACTTCTATCAAAAGTTCAAAAGTCTGTATCTGACTTAACACACTTCTGGGCCACTCTTAGGAGTGAGTCAAATCCTGTGGTATGCAGACAGCAAAACGATATATCCATTCCTTTCTTTCTGCCGGCCTAAGCAAACATCAGCTGGTAGTCAAATTATTCTAATTTAAAATTCGTTCATTGTCAGATTGTCAGACTACCATTAAATAAGTCACAGAGGATGAAACTGATTAACTTACACCAGAGTGGTCATAAAATTTTCATGTAAAACAATCTGTATAATACATGTTAGCATAAACTAATTTATACCAAAAGGAGTCCATTCAGGTACATATTATTGGAAAGAAAAAAAATAATACCAGTATGCTTAGCAGACAGCACAGACTTCGCCAGACTTGCAATGAGTAATGAGACATAGCCCATAAAAACGGGTTATGTGGTGAAAGAGTTACTTAGGATACAAGGTTGAAATGTGCCTTAATATTATTCCTTAGCATATTGATCTTCATAATTACAAAGGCAAAGTAATTATGAATTACTTAATTAATCAGAAGTCTGGCATAAAATAAATAAGAGCAAAACCCCATGCATATGCATATTATTTTTACATATATAATATCTTCATTGGTTGAGTGACTACTTTGCATAAGAAACAGTGCTCTGTACTGTTCTCCAGGAACCAGAGAATTTGGGGCTTAGGGATTCGTGTGAGCGCAATAATGATGTTATTCACAGAGCTAGAGATGCTAAGGATTCTACACAATTTAATGGGAGTATGTAGGGTAGAATAACAATTAACAGGAAAGTTAACAGATACCACAGGAGAGGGTATGTTAAAGTAGAACTCTGAATAATTAGAAACATTATTGAGAACAGCACATATCTTAGCGGGTTTATGGTCACGACTGTTCAGGTGCAAAATGCTGACCCTCTTTAAAAGGTGGGTCAATAACAACCATTCCTCTGCCATGTAACCATGGCCATCTCCAAGTCACGAATGATCAAAGCACGGACAATGCTGGTGCCCAATTAGGTCTCTCAGAATCTCCCTCAGAACTGACAGAAGGTCTGGTCAAACTCTGTGAGTGCTGGAAATTGTGTCACATATGATGGTAGACTGTGCTTATAAAGTCCCTAGTTCGCTGTGTCAATGGAGGAAGAGCAAAGGTCCAAGATCAAAGAGAGGTGGATGCAGAAAAAGAGGCAGAAACAACACACTGAAGGCTTTCAATCGAGGCTTCAGAAGATGGCAGTGCTAAAGATGGCTCATCTGCGCCTCAGTAAGCAGTAGATTTCTTCACCTCTTTAAAATAAGTTGGCTCCTAGACTGCCTTGATCAATAGAACAGGGCTAAAGCAATGTTCTGCCAGTTATGGGAAAAGCCCTCAACGGGGTTAGCAGCTTCCAATTCCACCTTTACGGAACACTCACTCTGAGCGTGCTCCCTCTGGGAAGCCATCTGACAGGCTCTGAGAAGTCTAAGCCACATACAGAGGCCCTGGGTAAGTGTTTCAGTAAACAATCTTTAGGTGCGTTTTCAGAAGATAATGAGTATCAACTGTTGACAAGAATGAGCAATCGCCTGACCTGTGGTGGCGCAGTGGATAAAGTGTCGACCTGGAAATGCTGAGGTCGCCGGTTCGAAACCCTGGGCTTGCCTGGTTAAGGCACATATGGGAGTTGATGCTTCCAGATCCTCCCCCATTCTCTCTCTCTCTCTCTCTCTCTCTCTCCCCCTCTCTAAAAATGAATAAATAAAAAAAAAATTAAAAAAAAAAAACAAAAAAAGAATGAGCGATCTCGGACATCCAGCCCAGCTGAATTTACACGTGATTGTAGTACCAACCAACAACTGCCTACAATCACATGCAAGATACCAAGAGAGAACCATCCGGCTGCGCCTTACCTCCACCTTCCCCACAAATCATACAGATAATGACAAAGTGCTGTTAAAGTAATCAAAACACAGGTTCCAGGCCCTTCTTGAGTGAAACCTTGATTCTAGTCTTGGTTTCCAGGAGGCTGTCCTTATGACCAACTTCCCGACGTCATTTTTGTTTCTGCCTTAGTGAATCCAATGTTGTTACTTTGTATCTAAGCATCCTAAATAGTACCTGGATATGCAGGATATGCAAGGAGATGGGAGTTTGAAAAACAAAAGCATTCCCAATCGAGTGAATAGAAAGATAAGGCCCAGGCACCAAACAGCCAGCAGAGTTTAGGGGAGCTGAAATAAGGCAGAGAGAATCAAAGCCCCTTGGCAGAAATATAACTAGAATTGTAGGTGGGAATGAGGTATTTAAATAATTTCATGTTCTAAATGAAAAGTTCTCAGTATTTTCAATGTGAGCGTCAAGTGTAAATTTCTAAATTGATCAGAATCACAGAAAGTAACAGTTTTATGAATCATAATACAATAATTAAGGAAATCCTTGAGAGAATGTTGCTATAAATTCAGGAATCCTTTGAAATGATTTTGTATTTTCTTAATCACTCCATATGTAGCTACACATATGGCATGTGTGTGCGTGCGTGCGTGCGTGCATGCACGTTTCAAAAAAGCAGTGTGCACTTGCACAATTGGTCTTTATTTCAGGGTATGCAAACATTAGAGGGAACTAGAGAGAGGAGGGCCAGGGAAGAATCATCAAGAACACAGGCATTTCAGGGATGTGGAGCAAAAGGGAAGAACCAAAGGAAGAGAAGGAACAGCCTATAAGGAGAAGAGGGCCAACCAGGAAAGAGAACAGGTGTCACTCAAATGAGGTAATGTGAGAGTTTGAAGAACAAGGGAGAGGTCAAACATGTCAATGTTGAGACAGGGCAGATGAGACAAGGACTACCACATTTACTAACACATTTACATTAGCTGGTCGATGAGCGCTGTAGCTGGAACAGTCAACGGACAGGAAGAGCAGAAAGCGGTTTTCAAGGGCTGACGCCTGATGAAGAATGAGGAAGCATCCTTAAAATTCGCTTCAATGATTTTGTCCTTCTGCACAATAAACTTGAGGTCAATGAGACCAGAATTCATATTAAGGTTACGTGAAAGGAGCCAAAGAAGAGAGTTTTTTAAATGTAAGAAGATAATTGATTCGAAGAATCTCGTGTAAAGCAAAAGGAAACAGAGTGAGGAGCAATGATCAATAATCAATGGAAAATATCAACAGGATGTTAGGTGCCGCTTTTTCAGAAGACAAAGGTAAGACATAAATGGTCATTTTGGATTTGAAGAGGCAGGAAGTCAAATACTTCTTACTTGATGCTCTCTGGGAATTGGAACAGAATGGTGTTAGAGAAATCTGGATTTAAATCTCAGGGCACCATCTTGCCACTTTGGAAAGCACCAAACCTTTTGAAGCCTCAATGTTGGGCAAACAAGTGTGTAAAGTGTGTTTAGGTTTGCTCTCTTGTATTTTGCATTGACTTGGGGCGGAGCCTTGTGTGTGGTCTGTGAAAGGTAATGCTTGCCCTCAGTGCGGCAGATTGCAAATTGAGGACTGCCTGCCCTTATAGAGAGGGGCAATTGTTTGTTATAGTTTCCTGGTGAAGGGATATTTTTGCCTGGTGTTTGGCTGGAGAGTGCTGAGGCTGATGCGGCCTGTGAGTGAGAGCCAGGAGTGCTGAGGAGCTTGTGAGTGCTGAGTGAGAGGGAAGAGGTTTTCCCTGCCAGTTTGTTCGTCCACCATTATGAGATTCTAATAAACGGAATGGCCCACCATCTTCTGGCTCTATAGTTCCTTTACCATCTGCCTGAAGCCAATGAGAACCTGCATGTGCATGGCCATGGCAGCGGCCACTGGCCTTACACTCATTTTTTTCATTTCTAAACTGATGATAATGACAAGCCAGCCATAAAGCATTGTCATAATCTGTAGTCGGCATACCTGGAAAACTTTTCATGTCTGCAGTAGACAACTACGTCTGTTTTGGGAAAGAGATTAGATGTGATTGTATATGCAAAAACACTTCTTCACGTTGTGTGCAAAAAAATTTAGTCAAAAATTGCCAGTGTCATTATTTATCATTTGTTTATATGGAGAAGAGCCTTGGTATAAGCTGATGGTGAGAGAGGAGAGGGTCAGGAGGAATTCAAAGGAAACTGATCAAACTTGAATAGCTATAGTAGAAATTTAAAAAATAATCTGATGAGGGAAAGCTAAAAATAAATTAAAAAAATAAAATACATTCAGAAAGAGCAGAGGGCCCAAATAATATATCTGTAACAGTATCAATCTACATGTTTTTCAAATGCTTTCATCTGGTTAACACTCAAGGTATATAAGTGGAGAAGAAAATGAAATACAGTCATCCCTCACCATATCGCGGTTCACTTTTCCTGGTCTCACTGTATCACGGACTTTTAAATTGTATATATCTAATGTTGTATCACGGATTTTTCGCTATATCACAGGATTTTGTGGTATATAAGTATTTCTATATATTTATTACTTTAATTTTTGTGGTAAAATAAGCATTTTCTAGCCTAAAATATTGAAAACATTATTAAAAATGTAAAAATATTAATTAAAACATATTAAAATATTCAATAGAAATAAAGCCTTAAAATATATATAAATAATCAAATAAATATAAGGTCACTACTTTGCAGATTTTCACCTATCGTGGGGGGTTCTGGAACCTAACCCCACGATAGACGAGGGACCACCGTGTACACATATTCTTTTAGCCTTTTACACTAGAGGGCAAAGGGAACACTGAAGGAAATCATCGTCCTCCTCCTCACCACCCAAGAGGAAGTTCGCATGAACTTACGAACCAACGGTCCACAAATATTCTTTTAATCACCTGATCAAACTAAGTATTTATTACCCTCATTACAATTGAGGGTAGAAATATTAACTTGTTCAAGGTAACTAGAACAAGAATATAGCAAACTAGTTTAAACAACTATATTATTTCTTAAGTTATGATTAAAATATAAAAGTACCCCAAATGGACATTTTGAAACAAAACACACATTTAATCTTATCTGTATAGTAATAGTATTGAGTTTATTAATCCAATCCAAGAAACAATTTCTACATCTACTACTCAGTTCTACATGGTGACAACAAAACTCGTGTCCTTATTCCTAAGAACCTTTTGTTCTAGTGAGACAGAGCATAGAGATACAAGGAGATTACAAAACAGAAATGTGCAAGAGGAAACCTCATGCTATGCAATAAAAGAGACGGGAAAATTCATTTCTACTATAGGATTTAGTATAAAGTTTTAAGAAATTGGCTGCCCTGGATGATGGCACAGTGGATAGAGCAGTGGCCTGTTGTATGTGTATCCTGGGTTTGATCCTAGTCAGGACACACAGGAGAAGACACCATCTGCTTCTCCTTCCTCCCAATTCCCCTCCCACAGCCAGTGACTCGATTGGTTCTAGCATGGTTCTGGGCACTGAGGATAGCTCCATCAGAGTGTGACAGCCTCAGGTCCTAAAAAGTAGCTCAGTAATCAAGCATTGGCCTCAGATGGGGGTAGCTGAGTAGATTCCAGTCTGAGCGCAGGCAGGAACCTGCCTTACTGTCAGAGAAGGGAGGGGAAATCAGAGAGGGGAAGGGAGAGAAAGAATTGGCATACTTTAAATTGCATATGTCTGAGAAGGGATTTTGGAGGGGTAGGGAATAAGAAAATAGGATCTCATTTCAGGCTGTGAACCATGCTAGCAAAGATTAGGTTTGGCGCGTGCAGAGTATGTAGCCTTAATTTTATGGAAGACTGAGTGTGGGTAGAGTAAAAAATATTTACTAAAGGAGCAACTAGTGTGAAACTAATGAAACTTAAGTTCCAGATCCCACACTTGCCAAAGACGCTCTATAACAGCACTTCACTTTCTGGTTTCAACTTACACATATTTTTTTCCTTTGGCGGCCCCTCCAAGCTGCCTCTAGTAGCTGGGCATTATAAACCAGAGCCAAGATAACTCAAGTGATCATTGAAACACGGGGGTTCTGGTGATAAACTCCACACTTGCTATGACTCATAAACAACATAAACAACGACTTACAAACACACAAACAAAAACTGAGTTTTATCTGTCACTAGAGGATGAGAAGAACCATATAAATTGTGAAAGGAACGTCTGGCAATTTGGAACTCAGTGCAAAAAGCACTACGTGGACAGCGAAATGTTCACAGTTATATTATACCAAGCAGTTCGACTGATGAGAGGAGAAATGTCTGTGCTCTTAAAGGGTCACCACTACTAAAATCAGTCAAATTGGAAATAAATGATGGTTAAATATCACATAAAACTGAGACGGTAGCATAATTTGTAGACAGCATTCCTAAAAAAATTCTCATATTTGTAGTACTCTTCCAATATTATTAGAATAAAAATTCCTTTATAACTTAAGTAGATTATGCATGAAAAGAGCCCAGTGGTTAGATATATTTTATAAATTAAGGATAATTTCTATACTATAGAACTTCTATACTATAGAACTTCTCAGAATATTTTATATATAGTACTAATATATATTGTGATATCCAAGAGAGATTTCATACATCAAATTATCTTTTAAACATCAGAAATAAAAATTCAATTTATCATTAAAATTATAAGATAAAAACTGATATATAATTCCAATCAATTCTACTTTGGGAAGTTACATATTATGCATCACATATAATATTTTTCTAATACCTTTACAAATTAATTCCACAATTCTTACTTTCAACTGATAATTCATTTTTAGTTTGTATTTAAGATATTGTTGAGCACTTACTTTTATTTAACCTAATCAGATTATTATTTTGAAAACACATAACTAAAAAATTCTTACAAATTTAGGGCAGACTTATTGTGAAATAGATAAGTGATCTGTTTAAATAACAGAGTATTATGAAAACTGGCAGGCAGAATGGACAACCACTTATTTAAAAGTCCCTCTTATAAAAGAGACAAGCATTACGCATCATCTTCCCTGATTTATGGTCAGACAAAGAAAAAACTTACACTGCAGATGAAAACACTGAGAACAGAAGATTTCATCTACAGGAAAATGATTTTCATACTTGGCTACCAAATTTGTAAAATCTGCTCAAGATCTAAATAAAGGCTGTACAATTTGAGTTCAATTTTCATCTAAAATATACATCTATCAGGATATGTGTTTGACAAAACAAACAACTGATCTTGTGAAATTATCAGCTTAGCTTCCTATAAAATCAGTAATTTCCAACAAAAATGAAATGAAACGAACTAGCAGATCAGGGGTTGGTGACCAGGAACACCCACATGAGCTCTAATGGGAGTTCTGATTGCAAGCCCTTTCAGGAACACTACAGATTTTTTTTCATAAGCATGAAAAGAATATAAAGCAAATTATATGGGTATGACATTACTAAGAAAAACATTTGACAATATGGTAATTATGTTCATAACTAGCACTATACATTGAAAGTAGCAAACAGCGATGGAAATAGAAATAACTATTATTCCGTTAAAAATGGTAAAGGGGAAATTAGAGAACTAAAAATCAATCAAACATTAATGACATTTCCAATAGAGCACTTTAGAACGAACCGGGCCGAGCAGGGCTTTCTTTCAGGATTTACCTCATCAGACCATTCTCATATATCAAACGAATGACAGCAGCTATCTAAAGCATTTAATGGAATAAAGGAAACTTATATAAAATAATTATTGGAGCTTTTGTGATGTCAAATACAGTGACTCCTGAGAAAATAACTAAAGTGTTTCTAAAAGAAAAATATTAGATGTCATACTGAAACTATTAATAGAGAAATGTAACACTGTTAATTTTTAGTCATTTTTAAACACTTGCAATTTTGAAACTGCATCCTTGAGAAGGGGAAATGTCCATATATAACGCATACTCATAAAATTAGAGGAAGAAAATGTATTAAAGGGTGTTGGATAATTCATACTTTTAAAATATGGAGAACATGAAAAAAATGTAATTTTGCTCAATGGGGAGATAATTTGGAACCGTTTGAGATTATACACTGTAAGAGTTCAGTAAGTTAAAGAGGAAGAAAAATCCATGCAGCTTTTTATTACTGTTTGTACAAAAGTCTTATAAATTGATTAGATGAGTTTGAAAGCATATTACCTAAAAATTAAGCTTTTCCCCACAGAGCAGTTTTTACTTTTATCAGAAATATTTATTAGTCCAAAGGGCTTGTTCTAGTTTAACAACTTGACCACACGCTATTTCGGGTTTGTAGGTATATATATTGGAACCCCCACTACATACCTATGAAGTTATGTGTGTGTGTGCGTGTAAATTTATGCAATGACAAACATTTTCATATCAACAAAAGAAATTTACCTATTGACTTATTTCAGGTATAAGTACGTTGGTGGAGCATTATCTCTGGAACTTTAAGAAATTATCTGACGGCTGTCTTCTTCCATCTGGGGGATTAGTGATATGAAGGAAATATTCTAGGTTTCCCAAGCATTGCTCATTGACATACGAGTTCTGTGGTGTATGAATAGATTTCTGGAAACACATTTCCCTTGTGCATTTAATAATACTATTAAATATTTCTAAGCTTGGATAATATAAAAGTTTGATCTTAAATCTCCAGAATGTTAACGCAACATATAAAGTTTGGGAAGTAAACTTGACAGAAACTTTTAAAATAAAAAAGTAAGCATTGTGCAGAATTATTATTCATTGTAATACACTTCAGAAATTATGTTATTCTTAGTTATAATAATGAAAGTAATAGTGATGATAACAGACTAGCCCATTATACATATGCATTCTCAGGCAATTATGGTTACTTTAATAGGCTCTGTCTTTGAACTTCACAAGAGCCCATAATAATAAATATATGTACTCACTGTCATGACATACATACACTTGATAGAGAGCTCATTATCAAATCAGCTCTCTAATTTGGAGATCTGAGTCTCAGCATCAGTAAAAATAGTTTAGGAATGAAATCCATTAAATGAATTGGAATATAAACAATTAAAGCACTATGATATTACTGTATAGGTTCTTAAAGTGGACACCATTATGGTCACTGATAAATAACCACCATTTAAGTCAATTCATGGTTGACAAAATTCCTCACATTTCACCCTTTAGTACTCATCAAAGCACTGGAGTAAAAAGTTGATAATAACCTGAAATTATTTTTTAAATATATTATTTGAAATATTTCCTATTAACTGTATCTTTTAAAATAAGTTTTACTGTGGTATAATTTACCAACCCCAAAATGCAATGAATGTACAACTTAATGAATTTTAGTAAATTTCGAGTTGTGAAACCATAGCCACAATTTGATTCTCAGAATATTTCTATCCCCCCAAATGATCCCATGGGGGTATCTGCAGTAACTCCCCAATCCCATCCCCAATCACTAATGTGGCCTACTCAAATATACTTAAACAGAAATATTTGATTTGTCTACCTCATTATATTGTTGTCCAGATCAAACAAAATAGTGTGGATGCTTAGTGAATGAACAGTTACCATTCACATGGTACAGTCCTTGAAAAGTACAGAATCCACAGGAAGGCTGGAATATGCACTTTCCATTAATCAGTCCTTCTCATGTGAAAATTTTTATTGTGTACTACTTGAAATATTTTGAAAATGTTTCCAAAGTTCCAAACCTTGACAGTGTCATGAAGCACTATGACAAGATGTTTTCATCACACTGTTAGGTTCTATTAAAAAAAATTACACAAGAATGGTTCTTGATGATAGATGGTCAACTTGGTTGGGCAGCAACTCTTTAACTTGCATTTTCCTTCTGTGCTATCTCTGAGTGGAAGGGTGACACTGCTCGTCCACTTTTTACCTAACGGTTCCTTGGACATTTGTCGGCCACCTATTTAGTGACTAAATCTTTGTAGAATTGAATGAATCCACCAAATATTTACTGAGGACGTGTTAGGCAGTCCTGCTCTCTCGTAGCTGACCTTGAGTACATAGGTAATGCAGGTTGACAGGGGAAAACAACCCAGAAAATCTAAATGAAAAAATAATAAAGAAATAAGTAAGAACATTTCAGACAGTCACAGATGCAAAACAGTAAAGAAAACAGGGTGTACTATAACAAGTGCTATCTGGAGGTGCATTTCAGACTCATGACTCCTCTGTCAGTTCTTTTTGGAACAAATATCTGTTTGTAGGAAAGGGAACAAGGAAAATGGGTTGAATCTAAATTGCTTTAAAATATTCAGAGTCCTGCATGACTCTGCTGTGACCCAGCAGGATGCTTCTAGTTTCACTTTTACGTTTAGAATTTGTAGAGAGGTTTTCACAACCGGATGCTATAATTTACTGGCCGGCTTAAGTGCACGTCTGAGTTCACAATACAGAAGACATGCATTTCGTTATCATTATACATCCTGTGAGGACATGATACTGTGCAGTGTTGCCATGTACAGTCAATGGTGTGTGGCGTGTTTATAATCGCCAGCGTCTCCTGCAACTCTTCTTTGTGATTATCTCCCACACTGTTACACATGTTAAAATAATAATAATAGGCATTCTAAATAGGGAGGGGATCAGTTCTGTGTAGTCACACTCAGAGGTAGCATTTCAATGCTACAACAGACTTCAAATGGAATGTACTGTTTACCATCCTAGCTGCATTGCTGGGTAATAGAAAATCTTTCTGCCATGGCTCCATGGGATTTACTGTTGGAACCCCAATCTCAGGAGCACTTCTCCATTCTCCTCTGTGCTTAAACCATTCCATTGTCGAATGCTGAACGGATGCTGCTATGTGGGTTTATATTGTCTAATTCATAAATCAGTGAGGTGGCCTGTAAAGTTAGACTGTTCTGGGTTATTTGGCAATCAAATGTACCTATTTACACTACAAAAGTCTTTTTGATTCCAAAATTAATCATAAACTCAATCTGACAGAACAAAAACTACATTTATGTCTTTATTTTTTAAGCCATTGATTTAGACCGGTTGGAATGCTTACACTTAAACATGGGCCCATATATCTAAAGTGAGTTATTAAATTTAGCTTCCACAAACACTGGAAGACCTCGATTATGAAATGTTTTAATTTGCAGCTAATGTGATCGGTGTAAATTAACAGCTTTCTTTAGTCAAAAGAAGACCCCTCTTTTCTATCTACTGGTACTCAGTTATAGCCATATTGTTAATGGTACCAAAAAAAAAAAAAAAAAAAAAGATGATACAAGGAAGAAATCTGGTATGTAATAGACCTGGAATACCCAAAGTCCTAGCTTGTTCAGCAAAATATAAGAGCATGTTTTCATGTTGATTAAGATGTCCTCTCCTTTGATGATAATTTGTTTGCTTCCTTAATTGCTTTATTTTTTCCCTGTTACTCATGCATATAAATCTACTATGTGGGACATGAGGTTGCAAATGATGGGATCAGGAATCTGCCAGACAAAAGAGAAAGAATAGTTTAGCAACTGAAAACACTGCTAATGTGCGGAGGACCCGGGTTCGATTCCCGGCCAGGGCACACAGGAGAAGCGCCCATTTGCTTCTCCACCCCTCCGCCGCGCTTTCCTCTCTGTCCCTCTCTTCCCCTCCCGCAGCCAAGGCTCCATTGGAGCAAAGATGGCCCGGGCACTGGGGATGGCTCTGTGGCCTCTGCCTCAGGTGCTAGAGTGGCTCTGGTCGCAACATGGCGACACCCAGGATGGGCAGAGCATGGCCCCCTGGTGGGCAGAGCGTCGCCCCTGGTGGGCATGCCGGGTGGATCCCGGTTGGGCGCATGTGGGAGTCTGTCTGACTGTCTCTCCCTGTTTCCAGCTTCAGAAAAATGAAAAAAAAAAAAAAAAAAAAAAAGAAAACACTGCTAGGCAACCCCACTGTTTCTTGTGGTTATTTAAGTAACAGGGTCATGTTTTCATCTAAAAGATGTACACCATCAATACATAATAACAGTTCACTTTTCAACAGGTATTCCTGTGGGATTGTTCTTTTTTTTTCTTTTTTATTTATTTATTTTTCTTCTTCAGTGAGAGGTGGGGAGGCAGAGACAGACTCCTGCATGTGCCCTGACCAGGATACACCTGGCAAGCCCACTAGAGGGCCATGCTCTGCCCATCTGGGACCCTTGCTATGCTGCAAATGGAGCCTTTTTTTTTATAGCACCTGAGGTGAAGGCCATGGAGCCATTGTCAGCACCTGGGGTCAATTCACTCTAAGTGAGAGAGAGAGAGAGAGAGAGAGAGAGAGAAAGAGAGATGAGAGGGTGCGGGGTGGAGAAGCAGATGGGCGCTTCTCTTGTGTGCCCTGACTAGGAATAGAAATCAGGACATCTACACACTGGGCTGACATTCTACCACTGAGACAACCAGCCAGGGCAGGGATTGTTCTTACACATTGGAAATTCAAAATATTAAATTGCTAGAAAAAGAAAAAAAATGCAGATTAAAATATCTCCCTAATTTTAAGAATTACAGACATTTCAGTAGCTAGACATGCTCATGATGGCTTGTACAATAATCTCAAAGTATATTCAAGCTAACCGGCCCATGATCATAAGTGGATTTTTTTTTTGGGGGGGGGAGGAAGAAAACAAGAAAACCAAGCTGAATTCATCCTCAAAGAGGTATATTGAAAATTATATTTGTCCAAATAATTTTGTTCATGCAGGAGTACTCAGCTATGTTTTCTACCTTTACCCATTTCTCTTAAGAGTAAGGGGTCAATAAAAATAGGCGAGAAAGTCACCAGCAGTTTGATTTATACCCCAAATTGAAATCACTCCCATTACAATCTTTTTTTTTTTTTTTTTTTGTAAGTGAGAGAAGGGGAAATAAAGTGACAGATTCCTACATGCTTCCCAACCAGAATCCACCTGGCAACTCCCATCTGGGCCTGATACTCTGCCCATCTGGGGCCATGCTCACAACTAAGCTATTTTTAGTGCCTGAGGTGGAGGCTCCACAGAGTCTCAGCACTCGAGGCTGACATGCTTGAATCAGTTCAGCCATGGCTGCAGGACAGGAGGGGAAGAGAGAGAAAGAAAGAGAGAAGGGAGAAGGGGAAGGGGGGAGAAGCAGATGGTTGCCTCTCCTGTGTGCTCTGCCTGGGAATCGAACCCTAGACTTCCACACACCAGGTCAATGGTCTACCATTGAAGAAACCAGTCAGGGCCCCCATTAAAATCTTAATACAGCCATAGTTGAGAATCTTCATCAAAGAGTGGTCAGAAGTCTGACATGAGAAAAGTAATGGAGAAATTCAGCCATTACCAGTAATGCACTATCCAGAGTTGCTCTTGACCTTGGCTAAATATTAGAATAACTGGGGAGGTTCCAAAAAATCTGATGACTGAGTCTACCCAAAAATTCTGATGTGATCAGCCTGGGGTGCAGCCTCGGGGCCAGGAGATTTCCTTCTAGACCACAGATGCTGCAACTGCATCTCTGTGTATGCTCTTCAGGAAAACTAAGGAGTAAACAGCTATATTCATGCTGTGTGTTTCTCTGCAGTTACGTATGTACTTGATAATTTTATTCTGTAAAAATGATTCAAAGAAACACTCACAGGTTTTATATTTTGATCATATTTTTTGAAATAGCTCTTAAGTTCCTGATTTCTATATCTAGTAGATAGATTTCTATATTAGAAGAGTTTTCCCATTTGCTTTCTTCTCTTTGACTCAATAACACATCATCTTAACTTTGTACTTTAAAAAAATCTCTCTTTAAATGGACTGGCATTGGGCAGTTGATGCTGTGATTATATCATCTAAGATTTTGGTTTAAGTGTTATTTTGGAGGTAAAAATACTCAGTTGACCACATGCTCTTATGCTTGTGAAGTGTGTAGTTTTATTATCTAAAAAGTTAAACTTTACTCCTGTAAGCTCACATCATTAAATAAAAAAGTAAAATATTTTAAATCCAATTTAGAATCAAAAGACCCAGTCTTCTAATCATGACAGATAACTGATTGATTAACACACTGAGGCAGTGGGCAGCTCATTCCTGCTCTCGAGTTAGAAATGCAAATGGAACACAGGGAAGTAACTTGATTGACAACTACTTTTATATGTAATAAGAGTATACCTGTCAGAAAGTTACATATATCGCATACATTTCCTTAATATTGAAACATGTTTTTACACTTGAGAAGCTCCAACAATCTTAAAAGGCAGAAAAGAAGGCTCTATTAACAAATATAAATTTAGTAGCAAAACTGCCAGCGTACCACACGGTGGAGTCAGATACCCACAAATCCATGTGGCCAGTTTGTGTCAGGAAATCTGAGCACAAATATAAGATGACCGAATACTGTAATGTCATTCATTTTGTCCTGCTTCTCAGCGATGTATTAAAACAAGTACTACATTTCCTAAAAGGGAAAGATAAGTCCTCTAATCTTTTCATTAATATTGAGATTTTATGAAAATTTAAAGAAACACATTTTTTTCATACAGAGCATCACAAATAGCCTCTATTGTTTATACTTTAAAAAAGGTCAGTTTGGTGGAATTCTTTGTCAGTTCTTTGTCTGACACACTGTGCTTACATTCCTATTTCACAGACAAACTCTACTCTCTACGTGTTTCCTTCAAGGGAGTTTCAAACCGAGTTTCCACAAACATAATGCTTGAAGTAAATCTAAGTACATACTAGATAACTCTATTCCAGAAAACAATTCATTTAGCATCATCTTAAAACAAAATCAAGGAGAAAAATGTTTCAATAGTTTCCAGGACGGGGTGGTATTTATCAGTACAGTGGTCCCTCATCTATTGAGGGGCTTAGGTTCAAGAACCCCCACAATAGGCAAAAATTCACGAAGTAGTGACCTTATATTTATTTTATTCTTTATATATATATATTAAGGCTTTATAAACCCTCCCCACACTCTAATAAACCTTTCCCATACTGTTATTAACCTTGCCCATACTTGTTCTTCTTATTTTACTGCAAAAATAATTACAATAATAAATATATAAAATACCTCTGTACCGCAAAATCCTGTGATATAGTGAAAAATTCGCGATATAAAATTAGATATATACAATTTAAAAATCCACTGTACAGTGAGACTGCGAAAAGTGAACTGTGATATGGTGAAGGATGACTGTATTATATATTACCACTTCAGGAATTCTAAGTCAAGAAGTATCTTGAAATTGCAGGTGTAGCCAGAAATGCATGAAAAATGTATTTGAGCTTGTTAGTACTCAAAAATCTCTTTTTCCAAGTAGGCTTGGGATTTCTTAATTTAGCTGCATGCTTTCATTTAAACTATTTTGAATTTCTAGTTAATAGTTTTACTATTGCTTTCTTATACTTAAAAAACAAATAACGTACTTCATATAATTATAAACTAGTACGTTATATTCATGTTTATAGAATTCTGCATTCATATCTAAATGAAAAAAAATACTCAGGGTCCCCTAACATGAGCTTTTCAACTCAACAGGATTTTTTTTTTCCCGAAAAGCTCCCATTTTTCTTCCTGAGCCAGTAATAACTTATGCCTATCTCAAATTTGCTACTCATAGTTTTATTCTACAAGGCTTAAAAAGCAGCTCTTTATATATTTTAGAGTACACATTTCTAATGTTAATATTTATTATTGAGACTGCACAGGATTTTCCTTAATTCCATTTGGAAAGTTGAGTTGTCTTTAATCAAACATTCCTCCAAATTCTTGACACTAGAGTTTTAAACACAAGCAGTTCTATCCTGCCTTTACTGTATAATCATGTAGTTTTAGTTCAGTAACAATTTTGCGTTCCTATCATGTCTCTTTGTAAAGCCTGCCTATAAAATTGTTTATGTGCTTCAAGTTAGGAAAGTCTTAGGAATAGTCGAAGCTAGGTAACTTGACTGGATTTTTTTCTAAATGTGAAGAAATGCATATACTGGGTAGCTTTAAATTCTCAAGTGCATTTGCTGTTATCACCTATTTATTAGAGCATTTACAGTTGTTCACATGAAAAAATATCATGAGGATTTTATCATTAGGGTTCACTCTACACTTCACTTCCTTCGTCTCTAATTGCGATGGTCAATGAAGAAGCCCTCTGCTCTAGGATTGTTAAGTCTATCAAAACTTTCTGTACTCTGCTCTACAATCTCAGGGACTTTCTTGGTCAAACTCAGTATGGGTAAACTAACCCAGGGGTCCCCAAACTTTTTACACAGGGGGCCAGTTCACTGTCCCTCAGACCATTTGAGGGCCAGACTATAAAAAAAACTATGAACAAATCCCTATGCACACTGCACATATCTTAAAGTAAAAAAACAAAACAGGAACAAATACAATATTTAAAGTAAAGAACAAGTAAATTTAAATCAATAAACTGACCAGTATTTCAATGGGAACTACGGGCCTGCTTTTGGCTAATGAGATGGTCAATGTCTGGTTCCATATTTGTCACTGCCAGATGTAACAAGTGACGTGACGTGCTTCCGGAGCCATGAGGCGTGCATCCCACGTCACTGGAAGTAGTACGGTATGTGAGCGATGCCATGCTTTGCGTCTCTCACTGACCAACAATGAAAGAGGTACCCCTTCCGGAAGTGCGGCGGGGTCCGGATAAATGGCCTCAGGGGGCCGCATGTGGCCCGCGGGCCGTAGTTTGGGGACCCCTGAACTAACCCATGCTCTTGTGTATAAAATGCTCTGGGTACTAAGGTAACTAAGATTCACTACACTGCAATTGCATCGTAAACATTGCCTATAAATCCAACATTTTACCCAATTAATGGGAAGAGGGACTTTGGGGCGGGGAAAGAACTCTCGAATGCCCCTCACATCACAGCATATTGGTCTGAGTTATCCTTGGGTACAGAGTTCATCATGTGCACTTACGATTTGAAAAGTAGCTAGAGTACCTTCATATCAGAAAGAGCTGAAGATATTTAAATAAATAATACCTATAATACTCTACGTACACTTAAATATTAGCTAAAATAAAATGCCAGAATTTTAAAAATATCTGCCAAAGTGCAAGATAATTTAGATAGAGCCTAATTTTACTCAGTATATATTTGACTTTCATTACTATTTTAACTCATTCTAGAAAAACTGCTTTAACACATTTTATAATTCGATAGAGTACAGTTGAATGTGTGTGCATGCAAGTAAATATAATACTATTAGTAATAGGATAATATTTGTATCTCTAAGTTCTTCTTGTTAACAGCTTGCAACCCATTAAATATAGAACAATATAGAGATCATATGACTTGTGATTCCAAGATAACAAAAGATGAGTTGATAATAAATTGTTTGATGCTGCATTTTTAGTAGTACCATTAAAAATATTTTCTTTACCATTTAAATTCTTATGGTTTTTCCATGGCTTAAGGATAGTAGTTGGAAAATATTGATAAACAGCAGGCTTCAGTGTGACAGTGCCTCCTGACTTTTAGGCGTCTCCATTTGAAATTCCTTTATTACATCCTTTCAAAAATACATCATAGAGTTCTAATCTAGAGCTTCTTCTCTCCCCTTACCTCTGCATATTCAAAGCACTCAATCCAATCGCCCTCTGCACAGCTAATTGAATACAATCCAAGTTAGAAACCGGGCAGTATCTTGTTCAAATAACAAACAGCCAAAGAACAGAAGCTCATTCGCAGTCTACTTGCCTGGGCTTCCTGAGGCATCTGAGCTGCGTCCACTTTGTCGGCAATATAAGCTGCCAGCTGCTTGTCAATGGACGAGAGGGATTCCTGAATTAAGTGTAAGGATTTTTCGATCTCCTGGGCAGACTGGATACTCTGTTCAAGCAACTTTTGCCTCCTCACAGCCTAAAGAAAAAATCAGAATGAAATCAGTTCAGTGTTTCCTCATCATTTCTCTGCAGTCCTGCTGCAGAGTAAGGAAAGATTCTAGATTCTTCCACCATCACCTTTTTGTAAGACAGATTTCGCAGCTTCCTGCCACTCATTCAGCTCTACTTACGCAAATACAAATAAAGAAAAGAAAAAGGGACAGCACACGGAATTCTAGGACCAAGAACCTGTGTAGGACAAAAGTACAATAGATTGTACATCGAGGAAAGAGGTAGGAGAAAACACTAGTGAAATCATCTTAGCTGCTGCAATCTGTCGTTCTCGGGCCGAATGTTCTTCCTGATCTCATTATATAGTTCAAGAGATTTGGTTTACTTAGAATAGGGTCATCGTCATCACAATCCAATTCAAGAGAGATAATCCACTTCCGCCAGTGAGACACATAGACAATCTGTTCAGAACCAGCTCCTTTGCCAAAAGGGAATTTTCAATAAGCATCAGGTTTAGGAATTATTTTGAATACTCCTTCAACTGGTTTTGCATGGTCTTTTTCCCCCTCTTACATTTTCTTCCCACAATTTGGATTATGGAAATTGCTGGTACAATTGGATTTGTGTTGCTGCTGAAGCAGAACAAATAACAAGTAATCCTAATATAGCTGCAATTAATCTTGATTGTTCCTATAAGTATGATTAGAATAATTTAACACTTTTCAATTATAAATAGCATGCCGAACCGATCACAGAGTCTCTTTAAGATCTGTTCACCTTTAAAAGAGTAGTCATGAGACTAAGGAATGAGACAGGCAACTTTTCGAGAATTCTTTAGGTTATTATTCATCATATCAAGTATTTTCTCTTATTATATAATATATCGGCATGATTATGTGATACAATGAAACTATCTTCCTCATAGACTAGAAGTGTGGTTTAAAAAATGATCCTGATTTTTATATTCTATAAACACTATTAGACCTTACACAAACATTAACTCAAAAAGGATTAAAAATTTGAACATAAAAACCTGAAATTATAAGATACTTAGAAGAAGACAGAGCAAGTAATAAGCCCCTTGACATCAATCTTTGTGATGTTTTTGTGGATTCAACTCCAACAGCAAGGAAAACAAAAGAAGAATAGAGAAGTGTGGCTATAACAAACTGAAAACCTTCTGCACAGTAAAGAAAGCTGGCAACAGAGTGGAAAATACACCTATGAAATGGGAAAAGATATTTGCAAATCACACATCCATTAAGAAGTTAATATCCAAAATTATATAAAGAATTCATACACCTCAACAACAAAAACAAATAACTTGATTTAAAAATAGAGAATCTAAATAAATATTTTTGCAAAGAAGACATACAGATAAGCATCAGGCACATTCAATATCACTAATTATGAAGGAAATGTGGCTCAAAACCACAATGAAACATCAGTTCACATCTGTTAGAACGGCAATCGTCCAAAAGACAAGAAACAAGTGTTGATGAGGACATGGAAGAAGGGGAGTCCCCGTGCACTGTTGGTGTGAATGTGCACTATATAGCCACTGTGAAAATTAGTATGGAGACCCCTCTATTAAAATATAGAAGTACCATATGATCCAGAAATTCTATTACTGGGTTTTATCTGAAGAATACAGAAACACTAACTAAAAAAGATATGTGTACACTTATGTTTACTGCAGCATTAACAATAGCCAATATATGCAATAATGGAAACAACCTAAGTGTCTATTAATGAATGAAAGCAAAAGGAAGTGCTATATGTATGTATGTGTATACACACACACATGTAATATACATAGAACAATCCTGCCGTTTGCAACAACATGGATTGGTCTTAAGGGTATTAGGTCAAGTAAAAGAAGTCAGGTGGTAAATGACAAATACCATGATTTCACTCATATGTGGAATATAAAAAAAAAATAGAAACAGACAAATGAAGAAACAATCACAACCACAACAGAAAGCTCATACAGGCACACTGCAGATTAGTGGTTACCAGAGGGGAAGTGGGGTGGAGGATGGGTGAAATGCATAAAGGCATTTAATCATATGGTGACAGTTGGAAACTGAACACTTGCTGGAGAGCAAAGTGTAATATATACAGATGTCAAATTTGTTGCAGACCTGAAACTTACATATTGCCATAAACCAATGTTACCTCAATAAAAGATATTATATATTGAATAAAGAATATAAATGTTGGCTCTTAAAAGGTAGTTGAGATGCCATTATAGTTCAATAAAGTCAACTAGGGAACACGGTATTAGTGAAATAAGAATAAGGTTAAAGGCATCTGGACTAAGGGCCAAAGGAGCAAAACTCCTGTGATGCTTCCAGAGTAGGGAGTGCATTCCCAGTCTTTATACCTATGTTATAAATCTCCAAGATTTTGGGCCCTGGCCAGTTGGCTCAGTAGTAGAGCATCAGCCTGGCATGTGGAAATCCTGAGATTGATTCCTGCTCAGGGCACACAGGAGAAGTGACCATGTGCTTCCTCCCCTTTCTCTCTCTTTCTCTTCTCCTCCCAAAACCATGGCTCGATTGGTTCAAGCGAGTTGGCCCCAAGCACTAAGAATGGTTCTGTGGAGCCCCCACCCCAGGAGCTAAAAATAGCTTGGTTGCCAAGCAACATCCCCAAATGGGCAGAGCATCCCCCAGTAAGAGGCTTCCCAGGTGGATGCTGATTGGGGCACATGCAGGAGTATGCTTCTCTGTCTCCCATCCTCTCACTTAAAATAATAATAAATAAATAAATCATCTCCAGGATTTTGTCCTACGCTTTCCTTGCATTGTCTTCCACACATCCTACTAGTTTCAGTGAAACTTCATATGCTGAAAACACTCAACTTTACATTTCCACTACTGATTTTCCCCTTGATATATAAGCTGGCATATCTATATATCTATAGATATTACATATATCTATAGATATATAGATATATATAAGGTCTACTGGAAAGTTCTGTCCGTTTCTATCACAACAAGTTTCGACACGTAAGCACATGTTTATTTGGCGCATGTGTGCCTATTTTTTTTTCTTTTTTTTTTCTCATTTTTCTGAAGCTGGAAACAGGGAAAGACAGTCAGACAGACTCCCGCATGCGCCCGACCGGGATCCACCCGGCACGCCCACCAGGGGCGACGCTCTGCCCACCAGGGGGCGATGCTCTGCCCATCCTGGGTATCGCCATGTTGTGACCAGAGCCACTCTAGCACCTGAGGCAGAGGCCACAGAGCCATCCCCAGCGCCCGGGCCATCTTTGCTCCAATGGAGCCTTGGCTGCGGGAGGGGAAGAGAGAGACAGAGAGGAAAGCGCGGCG
Source organism: Saccopteryx leptura (assembly GCF_036850995.1). Taxonomy (NCBI): domain Eukaryota; kingdom Metazoa; phylum Chordata; class Mammalia; order Chiroptera; family Emballonuridae; genus Saccopteryx; species Saccopteryx leptura. Next base: position 25,213,035 of record NC_089516.1, read on the forward strand.
GAAGGGTGGAGAAGCAAATGGGTGCTTCTCCTGTGTGCCCTGGCCGGGAATCGAACCCGGGTCCTCCGCACGCTAGGCCGACGCTCTACCGCTGAGCCAACCGGCCAGGGCTGTGTGTGCCTATTTTTATCACTTAATGTATACATACTGACGTAGCAAATTAACTAAAACAAAGTTGATTCACGTTAGTCTTATGTGTGACGCCATAGTGTACCCATGGCTACTGATCAAGTTCATTTGCGCCACTGTAATTTTTACGAATTTCAATAAGAAATGCTACAGAAGCATGTCTGTTGCATCCACCATATTCCGCGGACTTAGCACCCTCCGACTATCACTTGTTTTTGTCCTTACAAAATTTTTTGAAGGGCAAAAAATTCATAAATGAAGAAGATATCAAACAAGCACTGGTTCAATTTTTCACATCAAAAGATAAAACATTTTTCAAAAATGGGATCTACAAATTGCCCTCACGCTGGCAAGAAATCATTAATAATAATGGCAATTATATTATTTAATAAAGTTTATTGACAGTAAGAAAAATTTGTATTTTGTTTTATTCCAAAAACAGACAGAACTTTCCGGTAGACCATATATATATAATATTATATATATAGCTTTACTTGTTATTTCCAATTGGATGTCCCACAGCTACCAAAACTTAGCAACTTTACCAAATCTGGTGCTACTGTGTCCCCTAATGATTTATTTTCCACCTCCCCAACTTGATTTTCCTCCTTCTCCGCATTTCCCCCTATTTCAGGGATTTCCCATTAATCATTGCCTTTATTAGGCATAATTCTAGATATTTTTCTCCCTCTATCATATTCTTCATCATTTTTCATTTAATCAGTCAATAAATCACCAATTCTTCCTTCTACCTCCTAGTATTTCTTGCTTCCCTCCTTTCTCCCTCTTCCCACTGTCTTTACTGCATTGTGAGGTCATTACCGTCTCTTGTCTCAAATATGGTCCTAGCCTCTTCGGTGGCATCCCACGCTACCACTCACTACCCATCTGCAAAGCAGCTACAGTGTGTTCTTTCAAAATGAAGTTACAGCTGCCCGCTTAAAGTCTTCTAGTGACTTTCTTTTCTTTATGATAAAAGTCATACCCTTAATATTGTTTTAAAGTCCCTTTTTAGCCTCTGCCGGCATCTTCTCCTCCTTGCTCCAGCTGTAGAGGAATTTTATTTTCCATTTCCCAGTATATATAGTATGACACTCTAGATACGTGCCCTTAAATACGCTGGCCCCTTTTCCTAGAACAATCTCACCCCCAACTTCCTTCTATTGGCTAATTTCCATTTATTCTTTGAGGCTTACACTAGAAACGTGGCTACCTCCTTTTCTAGGGGGCTGTCCATGACACCCGATGTTCTTTCTTGGACCTTGTATTTCTGCCTTGCCATATATCACACCATATTGTCATTTTCCATTAATTATTGAATATCTGTCTCTATTTTAGTGTAAAAGCTCTAATGAGGATAGAGATTATGGCTGTCTTCTTCATAGCCCAATACCAGTTCCTGGTATAAAGGCCAATACTTTTATAACTAGATGAATAAAGTAATGATGATTTTAAATGAGGAAAACAAAGAAGAGTTGAAGTAGTCAAAAATAGAAAAATAAATTTGCAAGAAATTGGGAAGAAAAAAATAAAGATCACCACTACTTAAAGATAGATCCATTGGAGAACAGACCTTCCTGGGGGTTTTTGGTTTTTTGTTTGTTTGGTTGGTTATTATTTAAGTATTAGAAGTCTCAGAATAGAATGGAACATTATTTGGAGCAAACTTTATTTCTATTAAAATATTCTACCCAAATCGGTGAACAAGGCATTGCCCTGTACTCTAAATCAAATATAGTTTCCTATTCTTTGTCAAAACTTCAACCAGAAGTTCCATCACATATTAATTCAGATGACACTGCTCATGGCAATAATCAGAGCTCTCTGTATCATAGAATAAAATGTCTATAGCCTACCCAGAGTTTCTCCAGACAAATGGATCTTTAATGATAAAATGTCACCATTGTGACAGGTGGTCAGAGAAAACATTTAATCGCAGAATGTAGAAATTGGCTACCTGGGTGCTGTTTAAATTTGGTCCTTTATCTGGCTAAAGGCAAAAACAGTCTCTCCTTTTGTGCACCACCTGTAGAATTTTAATACACTTGAATAGGATACAGTATAGCATAATGTTAAACTACTTACCTAGCCTTGAAATTAGTTTTCGAAACCTAACTTTTCTATTCCTGAGATTCTATGGGTTGTAAAGAATGAAATGCCTGAGTTAATGGCAGAATTGATCTTAGGTGGGTTGGTTCTTCACCTGGCCTCGTAGTCAATAGGAGACTGATTTACACAAATTCTTTGATTATCTCAGGGAGTGAAAAGACTTGATGTCAATCCAACCTTGTAGAATCCTTTAAATTAGTCATGGCATAAGCTGCCCTCTATTTCTAAACAGCGCATTACACAGACCCTGATGGGATTCTAGGCCCATGAATTTTCTAGAACTCTCTGCCCACTTGACCTATGCTCTCATTGAATGAAGTTAGTTCAAAATCCTGAACCGTAATTGAAATTTTGTCACTGTCCCCGAGTACTGCTCAACTCTTGCTTTAAAATGTTGTTCCAAGTCTTGAGCTAATCCGCTCGGCAATGTGAGGAATCATGTAGCTAGACGGAAACAGCACATCTGATGAGATTAGAAAGACGTTAAAAAACTGAAAACCAGTAACAAAATATCAATGTAAACAACTGAATGCTAGTCATAGTTATCAGGAAAACACATAATGAAAGAAAATTTCAAATTTGGTTTTCAGAGAAAAATCGAAAGAAAACTAAGGAAAAAAATCAACATATATGAAACTACATTTATTATTATTTTTCGCTCAAAGTGTTCTGCAATATAAAATTAAAAGTTTAATTATTTTTGTTGGCAAAGGAAAGTTGTCTTCAAAGTGCATTGATTGTTCCTTACATTCCTATATTTTAAATAAATTATTAACCCATGTATCTCAATATTACAAACACGTAAGTCAGAGTGCAACATGTCTGAGAAACTGTGGAAGAATATTTTTTTCTTGTTTTTCTGGGTCAATAGATTTTCTATGTGAAATAAAAACTTAAAATTTGAACCAAAATAAATATTTAAAAATACTAGCTTATAAATAGAAAAAAAACTAGACAAATTATGCCAATAACTTTGTATAAATCATCATTTATTAACAGAGATACACATAGTTGCCATACTTATAAATGTTATTAATAATACTTTTTTCATTGAAGAGGTTACACTTAAGCTCATTAGGAATGCAGTTTTTTTCACTATTAAAATAGGACTTTCTGAGATAATTATTATAAAGATGTATGCTCCTTACAGTTAAGCTTTCTAGCCAGCAGCACTTACTTATTTAAGCATATCATATTTTGAAGAATTAAATGTTAAACATACTCTATCACTACAGAAAGACTGCCACAAAACAAGAAAAAAATCTAGTAGAGTACACAGTTTTCATCCAACAAAAGAAAGAAGAAAACAATCTACATGTGTAAGTTAAACACACGGATACAGATGACAGGGTAGCAATTCCCAGAGGGAAAGGGGGGATTGAGGGAAAAAGGGGTGAAATAGAGATGGAGCCCTGGCCGGTTGGCTCAGTGGTATAGCATCGGCCTGGCGTACGGGAGTCCCGGGTTCAATTCCCAGCCAGGGCACACAGGAGAAGCGCCCATCTGCTTCTCCACCCCTGCCCCTCTCCTTCCTCTCTGTCTCTCTCTTCTCCTCCCGCAGCCAAGGCTCCACTGTAGCAAAGTTGGCCCGGGCGCTGAGGATGGCTCTGTGGCCTCTGCCTCAGGCGCTAGAATGGCTCTGGTCGCAACAGAGCAACACCCCAGATGGGCAGAGCATCGCCCCCTGGTGGGCGTGCCGGGTGGATCCCGGTCGGGCACATGCGGGAATCTGTCTGACTGCCTCCCCGTTTCCAACTTCAGAAAAATACAAAAAAAAAAGAAATAGAGATGGAAAGAGACTTTGCATGGTGCATGGGTGGCATGATGTGGGGGGGGGTTAGAGGGTGTTACATTGGGTGGGACAATTGAAACCATGTCAACACAATAAATTAAAAATTAAAAATAAAAACAATGCCCGAAAAGTGCTTCTATCCCAAATTCCTCATCCTACCCTGACTGCCATTCCCCTTAGTCACACACTCCACAAATTAAAGATATGTATTTACAGGTTACAAAAAGTTTACTAAAATAATAAAATAGTCCTCAGAAAGTTAAGTCACAATATAGAAAGTTAGTTTAAGATCATAAAAAATAACTTTCTTCCAATAGCTGTGGAACCCAGAAGTAGGAATGGGAGAAATTTTGTCCTTTTGTTGGATTCTTCTTTAACAAGTGTTCTTGTTTTACTTTATTTGCTTTAGGGGGTGAAGAGGGAAGAAAAGAGAGTTTTGATGCCTGAGATACGATCGTGAAGGACCAACGGGGTGTAAATGTTGGAAAGAGGTCCGCACCAGGGGTCTCTTTGCTGGGGCCCCCTTGTGGAGGGGGCCGGGGTGATAGAGATCTAATGGAATGGGACACAGAAGTGTACAAAGAGGCACTTTGACTTCTCAGCCTCGTTCACAAACCTTTGTCTTTATACAATTATGTAAGAACTATTCCTTGGTTTCCTACTACTATGAACTGGGCATCAGGGCCCTTCAGTTTTTCTTTTAAAATTACTCAATAGATCCAGGTTTTTAGCATTGCAGAATTTCTCCTTCCTCTGGTCCTAAATTTAAAAAAAAAGGAGAGGAAAGCAAAGGAAGAGAGGGGAGAGGGGAGGGGAGGGGAGGGGAGGGGAGGGGGGGGAGGGGAGGGGAGGGGAAAGGAAAAGAAAGGAAAGGGAAAGGGAAAGGGAAAGGGAAAGGGAAAGGGAAAGGGAAAGAAAGGACAGGAAAGGAAAAGAAAAGAAAAAAGAAAATTCTTTTTATTGAGCTGGAATTTTCAAGATATCTGGCTTCTCAGAAGTCCAGACGATGGATTTTCTTAAGAATGGAAGATTCTTGACTATTTTGCTTCAATTCAATAAAAAAAAACTTTCAGCTCTTTGTGCAGACAAATTATCTACATGTGCTTTAAATATATTCATTAATATTTCTAGAAAATAAGAAAAGAAAAATAAATGTCGAGGGTTGATTAAAAAAAAAACAGAACAGTTTCCATGTTCACCTTGTAGTAACTGCACTTATTTATTTGCATATTTTTGTTTGTTTCTAAGTACTGTGAGCGAGTATTGTGCGGGCCCAATGTTTGGATTCCCAGCACTGCTTCCTTGTCCCAAAAAATGTTTCCAAAATGTTTCATTTTAGCCAAAGTTAAAATGAAGCTTCATTTCTTTTAGTTATTTTAGTGGATGAGCTGAAGAAAACCATTTCCCCAATTCTGATTCAAATAAAAGAAAGCATCTACGAATTCTTAATATTTCTGCTTGGAGGAACACCGATTGGCCAAACTTTCTTCGACTGCCACTACTTTGCACCAGGTAGAGCAGTAAGGAGCATTTTTCTTATAAACAGTGGCCAGGTGTGGGAGTGCTGTATGAAATATGCCCAACCCAAACCTTACTGCTGTTGGCCTTCAGAAACTCACATGGAGAGCCGTGAGAAGACGCTAATCTGTATTACATGTCAGTCACAGACTGTCCCGACCAAGGAGCAATTTGTTCAGAGTCTCAAGTCAGTTGCTGGGCAACGGATGCAACTACCTCTTTTTAGTTTTCCTTTGAAATCTACTACAGTTTGTTCAGTTAACAGTAAGAATATTCAATTTGACCGAATTATGTTGGTTTATTTGAGAACATTTGTGATTACCTGTTTTCTCCTATCCTAATTATTATTATTTTTAATTATTTTTTATATATTCATCTTTTTAGAGGTGAGAGTGAGTGAGAGAGAGAGGGGGGGGGGGGGAAGGAGCAGGAAGCATCAACTGTCATATGCGCCTTGACCAGGCAAGTGCAGAGATTCGAACCGGCGACCTCAGCATTTCAGGTTGACACTTTATCAACTGTGCGACCACAGGTCAGGCCCTAATTATTTTTTTTAACTTAGCTATTCTGAAGCTCCTATCATTATGGTCATGAATATACTGGAATTTATTATCTTAGAATTTTGGCTATAGTCTTCAACTGGAAACAGTGAATACTAAGTTCCTCTCATTCTAAGAAATGGAAACAATAAGCCTTTTCTCAATAGGGATTACAAACGCGGTGGCAAACTGGCCCTTCAATCTTCACTACTCCACCAACTCCACATATCCTAACACTCACTGAAGATTTGGGAAACAAAAGTCAGGCTGAATTCATGGCCCAGGAGGATAGTACGATCGCCTCTTCCACTTACTGCTCAAGGAGGAATAAAAGGTGAACCTTTGCCTGACCAGGCGGTGGCACAGTGGATAGAACATCAGACTGGGACACAGAGGACCCTGGTTCGAAACCCCAAAGTTGCGGCTTGAGCATGGGTTCATCTGGTTTGAGCACAGCTCTGAGCCCAAGGTCACTGGCTTGAGCAAGGGGGTCACTTGATCTGCTGTAGCCCCACCCCCCCACCCTGTCAAGGTACATATGAGAAAGCAGCCAATGAACAACTAAAGTGCCACAACAAAGAGTTAATGCTTCTCATCTTTCTCCCTTCCTGTTTGTCTGTCTCTATCTGTCTCTCTCTCTTTCTCTCTGTCTCTGTCACAAACACAGAAAAAAAGGTGGCACTTTGCTGCTTGAGGCAAGAGAGTTGGAGGTGGACTCCAAGGCCATCACTCCCAGAGTCTGGGAGTCCACTGCACATGGCGATGACATCTAATTACCACCTTGGACTCTGCTTATGCAGCTGAATACTTTATTTGCTTTCCATTCCTACTTAGGTGTAAAAAACAAACAAAACTGGAAATGATGGTATAGTGAAGAGAAGGGCCAGCCTATATTTCCCAAATGTTTAGTGTGGCAAAAAAGTTTCCATAGGTCAGATAGATACTGAAGAAGGCAGCAATGTTTGACCTGTTAAGCAGGGAAACTGCTTGCAGAATAAGATAAAGTGGGGTTTTTTGTTGTGTTTTGTTCTAAGTGAGAAGAAGGGAGATAGAGAGACAGATTCCCGCATGTGCTCCAAATGGGATCCACCAGCCTCCCAAGCTGGGGCCGACACTGGGACCAACCAGGCTATCCTCAGCACCTGAGGCTGATGCTCAGAACAAACAAGCCATTGGCTATGAGAGGGGAAGACAGAGAGGAGAGGGAGGGGAAGAGAAGCAGATGGTTATTTCTCATGTGGGCCTTGACAGGGGGTCAAACCCAGAACATATGCATGCCAGGCTGATGCTCTATCCACTGATCAACCAATCTGGGCAGGATAAAACAGTTTTATGGTATTTTTATGGAGCATGTTTTTGTTGTTAAAGAAATAGGAGGAAAGAACTTCAATAAACCTATTAAAAAGCCCAGACTTGCCTTGCAAAGAAAGAGAATGTTTTGTGTCCTTGTTATATAAAATACTTAAACACCATGAAGATGCCACTTAATAGGAGATGACTAGCCCATTTCCCATCATTCCTTTCTGTCAGGGTAATAAAGAACAATATGGCCCAGGTGGTGGCGTAAATAAAGACAGTGGAGGTACAGGGAGGGAGCTGATCACTGTTCCCTTTCAGTGCAAGTCACCTTGTGCACGGTTTCAGCTTACGCTGGAAACGAGAGAAGACCAACTGAATATGAGATGGAAATTTTAAGCTGAACCAAACTGGAATTAACTTTTAATGCCACAGAGAGCGAAAAACAGTAGAATGTATTCAGGGTGCCAGTAAGAAATATGAGCTGACCATCTGCCTGAAACAAAATCATTTCATGTTTGTGACCAATGTGGCTCAAACTACACAACATGAAGAGATAATGAAGGACCTAGGAAACAGATTGGAAGTCGAGAATTATTAGAAGGCTTATAAAGATAGGTCCGTATCTTTGTCGTAGTACTACAGCCAGCTAACTGCACACGTTTTACAGACGTTCCAGATGTGGACTGTTGCTGCTATCCAGGGAAATGCTTTGACTCCTGACAATCAGTGAACAACCAATTCATATTTCTGAGGCATAATTTTAAGGTCTTTAATGAGGCAATGCCATGAAAATGTCAGGAATTGTTTAAGCATCTGGAGGAATGTTTGTCTCAGAAAAAGCTTCTCCCAACTTTTAGTTGTTTAAAATTGGCAAGAGGACGTCTTCAGAGAAACTAAAATCTGAGGGACATCCTGGGCCTCCTGGTGGACTCAGACCTCTTCGGGGTCGATGAGAGAGAAACATGTCATCTTTCATGATGTCGTATGGTGCAAGAAAAATGATAGAGCCACATGAAGGTGCATATAACCTGCCTGACCTGTAGTGAGTGACACAGTGGATAAAGCATTGACGTGAACTCCTGAGGTCACTGGTTCGAAACCCCAGGCTTGCCTGGTTAAGGCACATATGGGAGTTAATACTTCCTGCTCCCCTACTCTCTCTAAAATGGATAAATAAAATATTTTAAAAATAAAATAAAGTTGCATATAACCTTTCTAGATGGTCAGACATGTTTTTAGATAGCTGAGGAAACAATTTTCAAGAAGAATCAAGCTAGTATGTTGCAAAGGGAATTAAATGGTGATTATAATGAACAAAGAAGAATGACTTTCAACAGCTCACAGTCTTAGCAACCAGCAAACATCTCGCTCTGTTGACTTTTGTTGGTCTGTTTTCAAACTAGTGTGTCCCATATTTCCTAAAGGAAAGAGGTCCCACACTGTATTCCCACAAGAATATCAAGTACATAAAAATGGTTGTTTTACACTCTAGATAAAACTTCTCTGGGAAGCACACTGGCTTTTGTGGCATATTTATTAATGTACTTGATAGAAATATAGGCTATAAACAATTATACAGATGTCCACATGTGCTCATATACATATTGTTTAAATGTGAAAGAAGAATGTTACGTTATTTACAAGGGCCTTGTAGGTTTATTTTTGTTAATGTCATCCGCTTGAAGCTCACTGGGCAGAAAAACGCCAAAACCACACGCACAGAGCTCTCTATAATTCCCTTTACCGGGAAAAATTATAAATGTTAAAACCACCGGTGTCACTGTCAGTTGGAACTTCGTCTCTTTTAGTTCTTTGCAGGTCACTGAAGTTCTTCTGTGACCCCTGAGGGAAGCATTCTTGAAGTGATATTGGGGAATCACTATATCAATGGAACTTGACATCAGACAGCCATCATTTTTGAATAAAGCATTGATAGAACGGTCAATGAGCTGTACAGTACTATATCAAAGGCATTTCTGGATCTTTACTGCAGGTATTCATCTTCATGGTGGACAAATGAAATTGGTCTTCTGCCCTTACAGGAGCAAACTGATGCATTATTGCAGCTTCAGAAAGAACGAGATGGAAGTAAGGCCGGAAAGAGCCTACGGAGTTCATCTTACCCCAGCCTTCCCAAAGGAACCTGAGAACGCCCTTGCTCAGCGGAATTTCTCGGCCCTGTTGCAGAGGTGATCTCGGATTACACAGGTACTCATCACATGAGACACTATAAAGTTCAGGCGATGGATAATTTATTAATATTGTAAATCATTTAAATATTACGGAAAATGTCTCCCAATGCAGACTAATGAGACAGAATCAGAGTCAAGGGTACCGGTCACTCAGTCTCCCCAGGAATTCCGAGCCCTGGGTGAAGGGTTGGACACACCGACTCTGTCCTCTTGGGCTGCACACGTTGTATGGGAAGCACAGAGCAGGGCAGCTCAGGATGGCCGTAAGCACTGGCTATGGATAAGAAGAGTTTCCAGGCTTCAGTCAGGCAGTCGCGAACACAGCCTCAAAAACCTAAAATGGTGCCTTTCTGATGTGCATTAGGGATCTCTACTGGACTACTTTTACTGTGAGGTAGGCAGATAATGGCCTATGGCCAGTATCCAGTTTCCCTTAAAATAAAATGCTAGTGACTTTGTTGGCCTCTGTGGCCAATCAGTCTTCACTGACGTTAAATTACACTCAGGTAGGTGCCAATTAGAAGTGGCACCTGAGAAACTAGAAAAAATAAATATCCCTCTTTCCTAGGACATCTGGAATGGCTGACCCTTTGTCATTCTCTTCATAGCCCTGGCCAGTTGGCTTAGTGGTAGAGCACCGGCCCAGCATGTGCATGTCCCAGGTGTGATTACTGGTCATGGCACACAAGAAACGTGACCGTCTGCTTCTCTTTCCTATTCTGTCTCTCTCTTTCTCTCTCTCTCTCTCACGCTCTCTCTCTTTTCTTCTCCCACAGCCATGGCTCAATTATTTCAAGTGCATTGGCCCAGGCACTAAGTATGGCTCTGTGGAGCCTTTACCTTAGGCACTAAAAATAGCTCAGTTGCAAGCATGGCCCAAGATGGGCAGAGCATCAGCCCTCGATGGGGTTTGCCTGGTGGATCCTGGTTGCGGCACAAGCGGAAGTCTGTCTCTCTATCTCCCCTCCTTTCACTTGGAAAAAGAAGGAAAATATATACAAAAACAAATAAATAAGTTGAAGTGCGGGAAGAGTGTGTTTGTACCGTCCTGACACCCTACTTATCTGCACTCTACTGAACAGTTCCTCAGGTCTAGCTCAATAAAGAGCTGTACTATTTTTTTTTTCTTTCCTGAAGCTGGAAACGGGGAGAGACAGTCAGACAGACTCCTGCATGCGCCCGACCGGGATCCACCCGGCATGCCCACCAGGGGGCGACGCTCTGCCCACCAGGGGACGATGCTCTTCCCCTCTGGGGCATCGCTCTGCCGCGACCAGAGCCACTCTAGCGCCTGGGGCAGAGGCCAAGGAGCCATTCCCAGCGCCCGGGCCATCTTTGCTCCAATGGAGCCTTGGCTGCGGGAGGGGAAGAGAGAGACAGAGAGGAAGGAGGGGGCGGGGTGGAGAAGCAAATGGGCGCTTCTCCTATGTGCCCTGGCTGGGAATCGAACCCGGGTCCCCCGCACGCCAGGCCGACGCTCTACTGCTGAGCCAACCGGCCAGGGCCAAGAGCTGTACTATTTTGTCTTAAGCTATTACAAGGTTTGCAAATCTTTGGTTCTCCAAGTACATAAGAAAGACAAGATTACAGATTTGTAGCAAGAAATTCCTGCTAGTGTCTTTGGCTCTGAAAGGACTCATTTGGCTGGGATGTGCATCTCTAACAGCGGGAACAGCAGGTAGGGAGCAGCTGCTTTCCTTGCCAAATATGCTGTACAGTTTTTGAGCAGGAGGCTGGGAGTAGGAAGAAGATTCATGTGTGTTGATGTGAGCCTGGGACACAGAGAAACACTGGCAAGATGGTGCAGTACATTCAATTCCTTGTTAGGGACCAGAGTCTTCACTGAATGCTCTTATGAACTAGTAAGCTGTCTGAAATAGAAACTTTCCTAACTTCCTCTCTCTTCTATCTCCTCCGCACAGTAGAATCTTTTCATCATGTGTAGATGAAACCCATTTTCTGGGAGCTGTTTGGAGCAGGAGAGGAGCAACGAGGTCTCAGGGATGCGCCCTAACTGGTAGGACTGCTGGACTTGTCAAAAGTCAGATATAGCTGAAGATTAGGTAAGGACAATCAATGTCTACCACAGCCATACAGGAGAGTTAAGTGTCGTCCAAACTACTCCCACAGGGAATGGCTGTTCCGTCTCTATGGTCCAGGAGGGCGAGAGAGGTAGCATACTGGGGGACACAATGACTTTTTTTTTTACACAGAGACAGAGAGAGAGAAAGAGAGAGAGGGGGGGGCAGATAGGGACAGAAAGGAAGGGAGAGAGATGAGAAGCATCAATTCTTCGTTGCGGCACCTTAGTTGTTCATTGATTGCTTTCTCATATGTGCCTTGATCGGGGTGCTACAGCAGAGTGAGTGACCCTTTGCTCAAGCCAGTGACCTTGGGCTTCAAAGCCAGTAACCTTTGGGCTCAAGCCAGCAACCATGGGCTCATGTCCATGATCCCATGTTCAAGCCAGTGACCCCCACCCCGCTCAAGCCGGATGAGCCCATGCTCAAGGCAGCAACCTACAGTTTTTGAACCTGGGTGCCCCATGTCCCAGTCCAATGCTCTATCCACTGCGCCACCACCTGGTCGGGCCACAACAGTGCATTTTCTATGCCATCAAAAGTTTGCAGTGATTTTCTAGAAAGTGCTTGTTCTGCTCCATCACGAAACTATGGTTTCAAAGAGAATCACTTTTCCTCCTGTTTGGTTTAATTGATCATGAATTGAAAATGAGCCTCATCTCTGGAATACAGAGATCACTCAGCACTGATGAGCTGTGGAAGGACATGAATAATTAATGGTCCACACTAGGAAGGAATCTGAAACACAGGCACCCGAGTAAGCTGGACGGCCTTAAACAATTCACCCTCAGGTCAAGGTAGGGGTCCGAGCTCCCAAACCTGAATAATCACCAGAATCGAGGGGCGCTTTTTAAAACACTGTTTCCAGAATCAATCAAGTCCTATGAAGTAATCATTTCTAAGGGAGTTAGAAGGGAATAAGTATAGATTCAGGTTCTTATAACCTTCCATCTGTATGATATTGATGATTAGCCAGATTTGAAAAGAATTAGCAAGAGTGGAATTTGAAAGAAATAATGCCTTAAATAGGAACTAAATAACAGCTAGAAATTGTGATGTACTGAACTCCTAAGAAACAAAGAGGGAAAGGCAGAGCGTTACTGAACTGACCATTTCTCAGTGCAGATCAGAAAACCTGGCGCAATTTGGTAAGGCAGCAGCAGTAAAGCGATTCTCTGATTTTATTTGATACTTTCAATGTTAACTTCCTAATGAAAATATACATTCTACGGCTTAAAAAATAGCCTGATTGACTGCAAAAAATATTTTCAATCCTCATTTCACATGAATTGCTCAGAGAGAATAGAATATATTGCAAATAAATGTGCTTTAATGTTCCTTCTTCCATTTGTCTGTCTTTTAAAACAAAAGTTAACAAGTAACTTTAGTGTGGATTTGCCTGAATATTCAATAACAGTTTTGATCATTCAAGCCCAAGAATACATAAAGTAGCTTGCAAAGGAAATCAGTTTAAAAGAACCCAGAGTGGTAAAGCAAGACGGACGAGACAAATGAACTATTACCTTGAAAAGAGCATTTGTGTTACAGGAATTACATCTTAGTTGTAAATATGACAAATTGTAAGTGAAATTTATATAAAGTTTCATTAAAATGAACAAACAAAAAACTTCAGGAATTGTAATAAAAAGGCATATAAATAATAAAAAAAATGTTGAAACCTCTATCCAAAAACTCATTCCTAAAATGTTAATTTACCAATCCACACTACTAATTTATTTTATAATTGATTAGTTTTTAGGCCTTAATATGAGATATTTCTCATTTATATATTAATTCTCTCTTTTGCTATTCCATGTTTAGAGGCCAGAGTTCAATCACCAAATTATAAGAAATTTAAGGGCAAGAAATCTCTAAATGGATATATTCATACCTGTTCATAAATATTTTAATTCTTTCCCAAAGCATAGACAATTTGCCCAGCATGAATACATAATACTTAAATATTAATTAGGCATTAAGTTGGAATATATAGATACACATGCTCATATACACACAAACATACATGTGGTATGTGTGTGTTGGTGTGTCCCTTTGTGTCCAAACCAAAAAGTGATAATATGTTATATTTGTTAGACCTTCAGACAAGAAAAGTTTAACTACTGTCTTATAAAACATTTCACAAATGTCAATGCAAAAGGCCATTTATTGAAGTAGGCTAAATTATATTTAAAGATAATGATGAAATTATTACTTACAAATTAAACAAGTAAATCAGCATGATTCATGATTATTAAAAATAAGAATTAGGCCCTGGCCAGTTGGCTCAGCGGTAGAGCGTCGGCCTGGCGTGCGGGGGACCCGGGTTCGATTCCCGGCCAGGGCACATGGGAGAAGCGCCCATTTGCTTCTCCACCCCCCCCCTCCTTCCTCTCTGTCTCTCTCTTCCCCTCCCGCAGCCGAGGCTCCATTGGAGCAAAGATGGCCCGGGTGCTGGGGATGGCTCCTTGGCCTCTGCCCCAGGCACTAGAGTGGCTCTGGTCGCAGCAGAGCGATGCCCCAGAGGGGCAGAGCATCGCCCCTGGTGGGCGTGCCGGGTGGATCCCGGTAGGGCACATGCGGGAGTCTGTCTGACTGTCTCTCCCTGTTTCCAGCTTCAGAAAAATACAGAGGAAGGAAAAAAAAAAAAAAGAATTAAATGCATTTACTATCACCCCTTTTCTTACAAAGGTTACATACTATTTTAGTTCCTGTAGTTATAAAACAGGATAATTATACTCAAAATAAAAGATGCATGTGAAAATATTATTAGCAAGAAGAATCAAAGTAACTCACATAACTGATAATAGGAAAAGAATGGTATCATTCTGAGACAACAAAAGAAGGTACAGTAAATTGAGGATAAAAACTATTTTATAATTTAAAAATTAAAAGGAAAAAATGACATTTTCTATTTTTCTAACATTAAAGAGGGTTAGCCTATTGGTTTGTTTCCCTGTGTGCAAATACCACACTGGTGACTTTTTCTCACTCAAAATGTAATCACTCTTGTCCAATTATTCAATTAAAATTATTATGAGCCCAAGTTCCATAGTCCACTACGCAGGTCAAAAATGAAGTCACCTTGAACACAGATGTTTGGCATAACAGTGTGCTTGCAGTGGAGTTGTATATAAAGACACCAGTTTCATCACAGAGCATTCAACCTAGGAAGGTCACGATTCAAGATATCCAAAATCCTTCCTTCCACTGTAAGGTTAAAAAGTTCCTAATTCAAAACATGAGAAAATAAAATCCTAGGGGCTACATCCATTATTAACACTCTGAGAATTAGATTAAAACTCCACTTTTCAAAATAGTAAAGCACTTATTATTGGTTGATCATAGCCAATGAAATCTTGTTCAACAGTGATGCTCTTTAGAAACATGATGAAGTTCTGTAACTCCTGAACAATTTCAAAAGCAATTTAGGTGTAAAATTAGCCAACTATATAAAACAACAAACAGGGCTGACATCACGGGTGTGCAACTTGAGTGGTCATGCAGTTCTCCATGCTCAGAACGGCCCTGCCCGGTTTAGTGCTCTCCTGTCGCTCTTGAAATTCTTAACTTTTGAAAGAGCCATCTGCATTTTCTTCCTGCAGTGAGCACCGGAAATTAAGGAGCTGATCCTGACTACAATAACCTGGGGGAAACGGCCAATAGCTACAAGATTGAAATAAGAATTCAAAGCAAATTGGGTAAGTTAAAGAAATAAAATTTTAAAAACATGAAATTCAAATTAGAGGCGCCAGGACACGGTAACATCCTGCTGGAGGAAAAGGGAATACCAATGAATGACTTGCAACTGTGAGTATAATTGGAGAATAAGACTCTAAAGACCAGTTTCTTGGTTGTTGCTAAATATAATCAAATACATCCTGGAGTTACTAACTGAAGAAAATGGAAATAAAACTCCCTTCTCTTTTGATTTTCCATGTGTTTATTTGTGTGTGGATGTGAAAAAAAGTGGTTATTTTGCAAAAAAAACCCCAAAAACTGTTGGAGAAATTCGCTTAACTGTTTCCATTGCAAACCGTTTTACAGACGACTATTGAATCTCCAATATTGTTCGCAGACTTCTGCTTATTTTAACCTGATCTATATAATAGAAGAGCTCCTGTTCCCAATGCTTTCCTCTCTCACTTCCTCAAAGGCGCCAGTTCTCTACTCACTCAGTCCGCTTTTCCATGCCAGCCATCCTATACAATTAAAAAAGGCATGGATTTCATGAGTCCATTTTCTCAGCTTTGCTACTCTTAAAACATCTTTGTATTCTTTCAACTTCCTCTTTTCAACTTCTAGCCTTCCGTTTTTGCTCATATCTCTTCTTCTGTGAAATCTTGTTCTCACATAGTAAGTATGGATCTCCACTGGATCTTCCCTCAGATTACAAATGTGCTTAATTTTTTGCTGTCCTGAAAGTCAATGAAACGTCTTCTCTATCCTATTACTCATTACCGGCCCTTCTCTTTTCATCACCAAACTTTTCTTAATTTGCATTTTCAAAGGCATGCTAACTCTTTATTCCAGCTTTATTGATGTGTAACTGATATAACATGTAGCATAAGCAGAGGGTGCACAACTGTGGATCTGATACATTTGCAAATTGCAAAACGGTCACTGCCATAGCTTTCGCTGTCCCCTCCATCCAGTCACATAGTTGCCATTTCCTGTCATCCAACTTCTTGAAGAATCATTTACATTTACTACTTCGGCTCTGCAGCTGCTCACTTCCTTTGTTTCCTGAAGTGAATCTCACAGTTGCCCCTCCAACAACTGAACAAGACATGGATCAGCAATGAATGGCTACAGGAAGGAGTGGGCACTGAGCCAGTGCATCCAGCTGGTGGGGACTACGCTTTCAAGTACTCCGTTCTGCTTTTAATATAGAAACAACTTAGCAAGAGGAGAGGTAAAAATTATTTTAAGAAATTTATACGCCAAGAGGAAAGTTAAATATGAGAACTTAGCTGATTCTGAGATCACTAACTCTAGCAATTTATAGAAAATTCAGCAGCTCATATTTTACTCTTTCATACAGCTAACTGTATTTATAGACCTCTCATTAAAATTAGACATATCAAAAATCTGGATCTATAGGAGTAATCAATCAGTAATTTAATATATAGATCTATACTCATTGGTCAAATATTTTTGCTAAAAACTACATTTATAAGGTATAACAGAAAAGACAGATTAAAAAAAATTGGCTTCTGTAATCATCTAGAGCAGGTGTCCCCAAACTACGGCCCGCGGGCCACATGCAGCCCCCTGAGGCCATTTATCTGCCCCCCCACAGCACTTCCGGAAGGGCCACCTCTTTCATTGGTGGTCAGTGAGAGGAACACTGTATGTGGCGGCCCTCCAACGGTCTGAGGGACAGTGAACTGGCCCTCTGTGTAAAAAGTTTGGGGACCCCTGCTCTAGAGTGTAGGTTTAATATTACCTCTTAATGATAATAACCTATTTACAGACACAGGCCAAGATATTTGATTTTTTTTTTGTCTTAAGGACACACTAGTATAAAAGGTCTAAAAGTGAAATGAGTTTGACCAAATTTAAGAGAGCCTTGTTCACAAGGAAAAATACAAAGAGCTTAGATACCTGCCAGACCACATTTAGATCTGCTGAGACTAGCAGATCTGCTGGACAGAGGCTGGTGAGGAAAGAGAAGAACCCAAGATTACTTTCAAGTTTCTGGCCTGAAAAATTTAAAGAATGAGTAGGCACGAACAAGGACAGAGAACACTGTGTTGGGTAGGTTTGACAGGAGCTTGAATCTGACTAAGTTAAGTCTGCATTGTCTATTAGCTATCCTAATAGAGCTATATCACAGAAGGGTGAATACACAGGTCTAGAGTTTTGGTCAGAGATCTATACTATAGATAATATTTTGAGAAGCATTGGTATGTACAGGATACTTAAAGCAATGACACTGCATAAAATATCAAAAGGAGTGGGTGGAAAAAGAAAAAAGAGATTATTCAAGCTTGAAACATTTTTTATATACAACTAGACCCAGTTTGCTGAAATTTTTATATATATGCTCTGTCCATCTGGGATTGCTGGCAATTGAGCAACTTTTAGTGCCTGAGGTGCAGGCTCCACAAAGTCATCCTCAGCGCCCAGGGCCAACGTGCTTTAATCAATCAAGCCATGGCTGCAGGAGGAGAAGAGAGAGATAGAGAGAAGGAATGGGGGAGGGGTGGAGAAGCAGATGGCCGCTTCTCCTGTGTGCCCTGACCAGGAATCAAACCTGGGACTTCCACATGCGAGGTCAATGCTCTACTGCTGAGACAACCAGCCAGGGCCTCCCTATATGTTTATGAGGGAAACAGTCATGGGACTTTCCCTCTTGGATAATTTTTGTTAAATTTTAGTAAAAAGTCTTATATTTCTCAGCCTGTCTTAATCAGCATGAAATGCTATAACAAAATACCAAATGGTAGGTGGCTGATACAGCACATTTATTTCTCCCAGTTCTGTAGGCTGGAAAGTCCAAGATCAGTGTACCTACAGCCAGTGCCTGGTTAGCCAATGAACTCCTTCCTGGTCTATCCCCAAAGGCTGAGAGAATCATTTCTCTCATATCCGCTCTCATCTGGGCATCACAGACCTGACTTGAAATTTCTCTATTTTTTTTTTTTTACAGAGACAGAGAGAGAGTCAGAGAGAGGGATAAATAGGGACAAATAGGAATGGAGAGAGATGAGAGTCATCAATTATTAGTTTTTCGTTGCGACACCTTAGTTCAGGGGTCAGGAACCTTTTTGGTTGAGAGAGCCATGAATGCCACATATTTTAAATGTAATTCCATGAGAGCCATACAACAACCCATGTATGTTACGCATTATCCAATAAAAATTTGGTGTTGTCCCGGAGGACAGCTGTGATTGGCTCCAGCCACCCGCAACCATGATCATGAGCGGTAGGAAATGAATGGATTGTAATACATGAGAATGTTTTATATTTGTAACATTATTATTTTTTTTATTAAAGATTTGTCTGCAAGCCAGATGCAGCCATCAAAAGAGCCACATCTGGCTCACGAGCCATAGGTTCCCAACCCCTGCCTTAGTTGTTCATTGATTGCTTTCTCATATGTGCCTTGACCAGGGGCTACAGCAGACCGAGTAACCCCTTGCTCAAGCCAGCAACCTTGGGTCCAAGCTGGTGAGCTTTTTGCTCAAACCAGATGAGCCCACTCTCAAGCTGGCGACCTCGGGGTCTCTAACCTGGGTCCTCTGCATCCCAGTCTGACGCTCTATCCACTGCTCCACCGCCTGGTCAGGCAGAATTTCTTTCTTTTAGAAAGCGTCTGTTGGGGTAAAATTTCAGTTTCTATTTCTGTGAAAATATTTAATCTTCCCACTGTTCTTAGTAATTTTGCTATATTTTAAATTCTAAGCTGATGGTAATTTTTTTCTCAACATGTTAGAAATATTTCCACTTTTTTTCTGATTTGTTTATGGTAATTAAGAAAAGTAATGTCCGTCTGTTTCATTCATTCATAGGTTGTCTCACCTCTCCAGTTCTAATTTATCTTTGTCTTTGAAATTCTGCAGTTTTCCTGTCTAAGAGTAGGTTCCTATTCATTTATTCTGCATGTTATATATTGTGCTTCCTGGCTAAGTAGACTCTCTCATTGTCCTTCATGTCCTTGTCCTTATCCATTTTCTTTATTCTCTTCTTCATGACCTCACATTAAACATGTTAGACGTTCATAATCCACAATGATATCTTTTACCTTCCTACTCATATTGTCCACCTCCTTAGTTTTGGGTACCATAGTCTGTATTTCATATTTCAAATTTCTCTTATCTCACTTTTCTTCAACTTTTCAATATTTATTACATGTATCCATTCTCTTTAACGAGTTTTAGAATGGTAATTTTAGTAGTTTTAGTCTGATCTTTTGCAAATCTCTCTCACCAACTTTTAGTGTTTTCTTCTTTATTCAATTTTCAATATCATTTATTTATTTAATAATTTACCTACTTGTTTTACTTATTCAACTAGCAATTTGAATGTTCAAAATTGTAGACAAGTTAGTCTAAATCACTAAGTATTGTACAAGATGACTTTGCTTCATGATGGCTTACTGCCTGTGCTTGTGTATTTTCTTTTCTTTTTCTTTTTTGACAGAGACAGAGAGAGAGTCAGAGGGAGGAACAGATAGAAACAGACAAACAGGAAGGGAGAGAGATAAGATGCATTAATTCTTCGTTGCGGAACCTTAGTTGTTCATTGATTGCTTTCTCATATGTGCCTGGACCGAGGGGGCTACAGCAGAGTAAGTGAGCCCTTGCTCAAGCCAGTGACATTTGGGCTCAAGCTAGTGACTATAGGGTTATGTCTATGATCCCACGCTCAAGCCAGTGACCAAGTGCACAAGCTGGTGAACCCATGCTCAAGCCGGCAACCTCTGTGTTTTGAACCCAGGTCCTCTGCATCCCAGTCCAGTGCTCTATCCACTGCGCCACTGCCTGGTCAGGCTGTGTGTGTGTGTGTGTGTGTGTGTGTGTGTGTGTGTGTGTGTTTGTTTTAAATATGAGTTTAAACTTTACTAAATTTTGTCTGTGAGAATACTAGGGGAATTTTCTTTTCTAATGGAGTTGGATTAATTCTGACTATTGCTACAGTGCAACCAGCCTGGAGCTACTTTAATTTATTATCTTGTCTTAGGGGTTCCTTGACCATTATTGGAAATATACACACAAATCAAGATCCTTCCAAGAATAAGCCTAATGGTTACAAATTTTCAGGGGAGAAGATTATTATAATTATTTTCACTATTGAATTTTTATTGAGAGCAGGAAGAGGGATAGACATATTTTTACACTGGTAATCTCTGCAATATATAGAATACTCACAATGCAGAAAGGTGAAATTTTAGTTCTGCTCCCCAACGTGGCTTGAGCCTGAGGCTCAGATTTCACTTTAATCAACTGGCTTAATTTGCCCCAAATCTGGGTTGCTAATATTAGCTTTGGACGCCAAGGCAATGGTCACTGGTCAGAGTTGCATTACTTCTATGGCTTTGGTTTCATCCATTTATTTTTCCTGATCCAGGCTTTTAAAAGTTTACTCATTCTTCCTTGCAACAAAGCAAACATTTAAAAGAACATCTTTTTGAAATTTCCCTAGCATCCTGGTGTTCTGCAGAGCACATTTTTGAATATTCAGTCTGCCTCACCCTCAGAATGGAAGTCAGACTGATTTCAACGTCTATGATACGAGCTAATCAAATCTACCTCATAAAACTAATGTGAGGATTAAGTTTTATACTGTTTATGATTTCCTAGCAAAAGAACTGACACAAAAATGTATTCAATAGACAGTAGCTATTACTATTAATATTATAGATTGATATTTTCTAAGACATAAACATAGTCACAGAATCATAAATATATTATATATTTTGTTAGACAAATGGCTTTCCAA
Organism: Saccopteryx leptura; assembly: GCF_036850995.1. NCBI lineage: Eukaryota > Metazoa > Chordata > Mammalia > Chiroptera > Emballonuridae > Saccopteryx > Saccopteryx leptura. The sequence goes on from NC_089516.1 coordinate 25,234,138, forward strand.
CAGAATCTTGACCTCCTGACTAATATACCATCACTTCTGTTTGTGATACAGTTTTCCTTCAATCAGTATTTGCCTGTTCTACTCTATCTATGCCAAGGTAGACATGACACTGGGCAAACAATTCAAAGTCATAATTGCCTGGAACAATTAATAGGTCCCTCAAGCTGTCTATCATCACAGTTTCAAATGAAGCAGAATTAAGCAATGTATGTTTTGCCTCTTCTCTTTTACTCTATCTACTATTTAATGTCACATGAAAGAGCTGACAGACGACCACGAAAAAGACAGAAATGAAGGCATTAATAATACACAAGAAAGATGAAATGATCACTAATCAGGAGAACCGGCTAAGGCTTTGGACTTCAAAATGTGTGATTTTAATATTTAAGATGCTACAATGTTTTCTTTTAATTAGCCATCCTTCATACTTTTAAGCTCATGCTGTAAGCTGTCCTTAGAAACTAGGACACTGGTTAATTGAATAGTCACTTCTTATCAGGCAGCTTTTGTTTTTTGTTGTTGCTGCTGTTTTATTATTAAGTGAGAGGCAAGAAGGCAGAGACAGACTCCCACATGTGCCCTGCCCAAGATCCACCTGGCAAGCCCACTATAGGGCAAGGTTCTGCCCATCTGGAGCCACTGCTCCGTTGCTTGGCAACTAAGCCATTTTAGCTACTGAGGCAAGGCCATAGAGCCATCCTGAGCACCGGGGCCAACACTTTGAGCCATGGCTGGGGGAGTGGGAGAGAGAGAGAAAGGAGGAAGAAAGGAAGAGAGAGAGAGAGAGAGAGAGAGAAAGGATGGGAAAAGCAGAAATAGAACCTGAGACTCCCACAGGTCAGGCCGACGCTCTACCACTGAGACAACCAGCCAGGGCCAACTTTTGTTTTTAATATAAGGAAAGGAGCACTGAGATAGGAGGTAGTGTGGTCACATGGTTATGTTCCCAAATTCAAGCACAATAAAACATAGGTCTAAATGTTCAAGAGCCTCTTACTGGCTTTGTGGCTTTTGGTACCTTTTTTACATCTATAACATGGGCACAGAAAAAATCCTTAATAGCATAGGCTATCACAAGAACAAAGGAGAAAATACATGTCGGATACTCAGAGCAGTGTCTGAGCCTTGCTAACCATGATACTGTTATATTGCTATTAGTATACATTTTACTGTGCCACTGATACATCTTCTTTAGTTTCCTTACTTTGTAATAAGTTATAAAAGTGAGATACCGTTTCCTGATTTGCTAACCATCTTTCATATCATTCCTGTGAGTAGAAAATATAGTGTCATATGATTATGAAGAGTGAAAGATGTCTTGTCAAGGAATGGAACTGATTTATGACTTATCTGAATGCAAACACACACTCTGAAATTAGGAAGGGTATCCAGTCTATCTCTTTTAAATATTCATAGGCAACAAGAACTCTGGCTGTTTGATTGATTTAGCAGGCAATTGGATGTTACCCTTGCTCTGCATAATTGCATCCATAAGAAACATTAGGTAGGCAATAAAAACCCACAAACCTCTGACATGGGCACTTAATTGAGAGGAAAATGGGCTAAGGCTCATCTTCAAGGGAAAGGGCACTTTGTTTATTAATGGACAAACTGTTATTCTTTAGCCAACAAAGAAAATCATGGCTTAAAAGCAACTGAGGACATTTGACTACAATAATCTAATGTACAACATGATTTTTTTAAAAAATAAATCAATTGAAAACCTCTGTTACTATAATTATTTTATTTCCCCAGCATCTTAGATAATTAATCCAAAGGCTACATCTACGTTGCATCTAAACACCAGTCTTTTCAACTAAATTATCAATGGGAACATCAAAACGATTGATTTCACTAACAAATTATTAGGTGTGTCTCTATTACCTGAGGAGTTTGAAATTGACTGAAGCACTGAGATTCTGCCCAGAGAAATAGCAAAACCTTTCTCCCATCGTTTTAACTCAACATCCTATCTTTCAAATCACATCAGCTTATTAAAGACAAGCACAACCGAATTTGGGAAGGCTATTTTCTCGAACATGACACTGTTTTCATCAAAGCTCTGAAGCACCAAATGTGCTTTATTTTCATTGCCAAATTATTCTCAGGTGGTTAGATGTTGTATCTAAGCCTAGCCAGGACCGAGATTGGTTTCTAGTTTATTCATTTCAAGTTTATTTATTGTTACTGTAGCATTCTGTTTAATTGACTATTGAAGTAAACATGGAGAATTTCCATTTTAAGACTAAGGGGATGATAAAAGAAGTACTTCTGTCAGCCTTCTGTGCTTTATTTAAATAATGGAGGTGGATACATTTGGTTGAGTTTCGTACTGGAATATATGTATGTATTTGTCTCTGTGCTCTTGGTGAGTGTGTACTTTGCAGACAGGTACTACAGCATACAGCCTAACAAAAATAAAATCGCTGATCATTTATTGAATATGCACTGTGTTCCTAGCACTGGCTTACTTTCTATGTAGTATCTTTTATTTTGCTCAGGAGAACTCTATAAAACAGGATCAGCTATCACAGATATGGGAGCTTGAAAATATTATCCAAGATCACCAAAACCAATGAGGTGTAGGGGGATGTGCCAGTCATCAATTTATAGCCTTTCAACGTTGATCTTTCTCTGCCAGCTGATATGACACTTAGCTCTGTCTGTAGAGGGCGCTGGAGTGACACTAATGGAGGTCAAGTTTTCTCTCCTCGGTGGGTTTTTATGTCTTTCTTGCTCCTGTGGCTCTAGTTTGGCCGGTGGGATGCCCAGTGGAGCTCACCTTGTCTGTCCCCCATTCGCTACCCATACATTTCAGCAGCACCCTCTGCAAGTGTCTCCTGACAGGCTCTGTGGGGGCCCCAGTGGCGAGTTCAGCATGAGTGGCAAATCTATGGGCAACTGCCTGGACCCCAAGATCGTTCCCCCACGTGCAGCAGTGGCTGCTGCAGACAGCTTGCCAGGGAGTCCACCGGGCACTGCATCCTGCTTCCTAGCAAACGCACCACCACCCCCATGGGTTACTTCCCTGTGGACTCTGTCAGCAGCTGTCTCCAAGACTGCCTGCACACAATCTTCAGCTCCTGACTACGCAGGAGCTGTGGGCTGGGTTGGGTCAACCTCGCAAAATTTTTCGCCATCTCCTGAGCTACAAAGGCACTCTTTCCAAACAGGTTTGAATCCCAGCTTTGGGTAGATCTCCCGGCTTCCCAACTCAGTTCCTTCCTTGGGTACTATCCCTCAGCCCTAAGGTATCCTTTATACACACACACACACACACACACACACACACACACACACACATACACACACACACACACATATATATAAAGTTTTAATGGGGTGACATTGATTAATTAGGGTACATATGTTCAGAGAAAACATCTCCAGGTTATTTTGACATTTCATTATGTTGCATACCCATCACCCAAAGTCAAATTGTCTTGTCACCTTCCATCTGGTTTTCTTTGTGCCCCTCCCCTACCCTAGCCTCTCCCTCTCCTCCCCGCCCCCTCAGTAACCACCACACTCTTGTCCATGTCCATGAGTCTCATTTTTGTGTCCCACCTATGTATGGAATCATATAGTTCTTAGTTTTTTCTGATTTACTTATTTCATTCAGTATAATGTTATCAAGGTCCATCCATGTTGTTGTAAATAATCTGATGTCATCATTTCTTATGGCTGAGTAGTATTCCATAGTGTATATGTGCCACATTTCTTTATCCAGTCATCTATTGAAGGGCTTCTTGGTTGTTTCCATGTCTTGGCTACTGTGAACAATGCTGCAATGAACATGAGGTTGCAGGTGTCTTTATGTACCAATGTTTTTGAGTTTTGGGGGTGTATACCCAGTAGAGGGATTGCTGGATCATATGGTAGCTCTATTCTTTAATTTTTTGAGGAAGCACCATACTTTCTTCCATAATCGTTGTACTACTTTACATTCCCACCAACACTAGATGAGGGTTCCTTTTTCTCCACAGCCTCTCCAGCACTTGTTATTACCTGTCTTGTTGATAACAGCTGGTCTAACAGGTGTGAGGTGGTATCTCATTGTGGTTTTGATTTGCATTTCTCTAATAGCTAATGAAGAACAACTCAGTTTGGATATAACAAGAGTAGGTGTTTAATCAAGATTTGTTATTGAGTTGAATTACTATGTGTTTGGGGGAAATGCCAAGTTCCACACCAAAGACCTCTGAAATGTAAACACAGTAGCAGTGTTTGTGGTACTAAAGTTTTGCAAGGGCAGTATATGAATGAGGCTGAAGCCACGATCAGATTAGAGAGCAATCTATTCCGAAGAACAGAATAGAGAAATTCTGAACACAGCTAAAGATTAAAATTGAGGCCTGACCAGGTGATGCGCACTGGATAGAGTGTCAGACTGGGATGCAGAGGGCCCACGTTCAAAACCACAAGTCCCTGGCTTGAGCGCAGGCTCATCTGATTTGAGCAAAGCTCACCAGCTTGAGCCTAAGGTCGCTGTCCTGAGCAAGGGGTTACTGGCTCAGCTGGAACGCCCAGTCAAGGCACATATGAGAAAGCAATCAGTGAACAGCTAAAGTGCCTCAACAAAGAGTTGATGCTTCTCATCTCATTACCTTCCTGTCTGTCCCTATCTGTCCCTCTCTCTGTCTCTGTCACCAAAAAAAAAAAAAAAAAAAAAAGATTAAAATAGCTTCTTCATCAAGGATGGTTTTACAAAATGTCTTGATTTTTTTTTTCTTCTTAAACTACAATTTCTATCCTGACACTAACATTCAAGTATAAATAAAAGTATTCTCCAATTCCATATGAAAATACAAATGTAAATGATCTACAAATTAGCTGTCACCTAGGAATATTTACTTCCACTGACACCCAGTAATAGTGCAGAAGGACACGATCCAGGGGCCTGTTTGGAATCCTTTGTCCCACCGGCAGTTCCTCACTGATCCAGGCACAGTGACTATGCAGCACGGCCAGTGGCAGGGTGAAGGACTGTTTGCACACTGGCCTGGCCCGCCATCACCTACTTCTCTTCCAGACTGGACAAAAAGTCCCACTCAGGACTTTTCCTTCATTGAAACATGATCAAGCCTGACCTGTGTTGGTGCAGTGGACAGGGCCTTGACCTGTGAATGTTGAGGTTGCCAGTTTGAAACCCTGGGCTTGCCTAGTCAAGACACATATGGGACTTGATGCTTCCTGCTCCTCCCTCTTCTCTCTCTCTCTGTCTCTTCTCTCTTTCTCCTCTCTAAAACAAATAAATAAAATCTTTAAAAAAGTCATGATCAAACTTCTCCCTCACTTAATTCGCAAAGGGTTTCGTGCAGGCCTCTGGCTACCATCCCCCTTAGGCCCTCCCTTTCCCTTCCCAGCCAACTCTCCACACGGTTCCTGCAGGCTTTCCCCTTCCTCCTGTCGAATGTCTTCTGTGACACACAGTCACCAGGGTCCCCCCAGCCCCAGGGAAAAGCTATCACACTATTCTGGCCAATATCATAAGTGATGTCCTTTTTGTCTAACTCCATTTTATTTTTAAAGTTTCCATTTTCAATTCCAGGTCACATTTCATACTATTCTGTGCTCCTTTCAGGTGTATACCATAGTAGATACTCACACGCTTTGCGAAGTGCTCCCTCCAATGTATCCAGTACCAACCTAGCTCCATACAGTTATTACCATATTATTAACTATGTTCCCTACGCTGTAATTTTTACCTCCGTGACTATCCGCAACTTCCGATGCGTACTTAGTCCCTTCACCTTTTTCACCCAGCCCCCCCAACTCTCCCCCAGGGGACTCTAATTCCGTCTTCATCACACCCAGCCTCGCTATTATAGTTGACATTATTTCTTGCCTGCTACCTCCAAAGCGCCCTAGTATTAAATGGAGTCTCCTCTTCCTCCTGGCCATGTACTATCATCTACTTTGTTGGTACTGTATGCTCTGCCTAAAACTTGATTTGGGGTATGACCCCTAAATTCTGTCTACGGTTGTTTTTCTTTTCTCCTACCTGGGGTGACCACATGACTCTACAGCTGTGACTGGCATTAGCCAGGTAACTCCCTTAAGATGTATAACTGGTCTGAACCACTCTCCGTCACTCCAGAGCTGGAGACCTCTCTCTTACTGGATTACCAACTAGCTGCAGCTAGGGGCGCCATGCGTGCTGTCGCAGACCCAGCGGGTGCCCCCCCATGTAGCCCATTAAGCTCAGAACCTGTGATTCCACCTAAACTCTGGTGGCCCACTGCTGCACAGACAACTAGATTCCCACCTTAAGCATCCACATTTCTCCATTTTCTAGCTCTCAGCAGCCCAGAATGGGCTGGGATTTTATGCGCCCAAGGGTGATCCTCTATCCAAAAGCAAGAACAACTGATGGAGAAATGCTCCAGCTCCCATTAGCTCATGGAACAATTCTACGCGCGCTCTGTAACAGCGGTTTTCAATCTTGTTACAATTGGGGACCGGTGAAAATAGGAGATTGTTTTCTGCCTCAGGTACTGCTGACGCAGAAAACACCCTGAGCATAAGCGAATTCCACTCTGATCACTGGGTCTATAATCTTCATACATCATCAGGGCGGTTAACTCTTTCATAGACCAGTGCAAATTTTCGGGCAGACCAGTCAGTCCGCAGACCTGCGGTTGAAAAACACTGCATAACAATGATGTTCTCCATGATTACTGTAAAGCTCCCAGTGCAACTGAGCCCAGCGGAAACACTAATAAAAAGCCCCTTCCTTTGTCAACCTTCCAACCTTTCATTCCCACTCGCCCCAGCCCCTCACTTGTCTTCATTGCTATCATCTCAAACTCACTGCCAACACTTAACTCCTTGATTTGGGGCTCGCTTTTGGTTGCTGTCAAACTTAACAAGGCACTTCAGACTCAGTGGAGGTAAAATAAGATACCTGATCTTCTGCCTCTGTACCCACTTTCTATCTTGTTTCTCAACTTTGTTTGTAAAAACTCAGATATCCAAACACCTCTAACTCAGAAACCTCGATGCCTGCGGAGATCCTTCACTTTCTCTATACCTCCTGCCAATGCCAATGGCCTTGCCCTCACCTACGGAAAGAGCACTCCTTCCTCGGTTTCTCCGCCTGCAGTCTCCCTATCTCCCGGTCCCCCCCCCCCCCCGGCAACTCAGAGCTCATGGAATCTGATCACAACACCCCTCTTCTCCTTCGCCTTACACCTGACACCCGCTGGCGGTTCCCGAGTGCATGTCGCAGACCAGACTGTTTGTGAAGCACAGGTCCCACAGCCATCTTGCTCCTATTTGCTCAGACGCACCTTTAGCCACCCCTCCATTTGCACTTAATGCTTTAGCAAACACAAATGGTTTTCAGCATATGTAGCCCCCTCACACTTCCAAAACATCACTTTTCACATAGCGGCGTCCACCTGCCTGGAACGGCCCTCTTACATGTCCCTGTTTCTCTGTCTCCTACTCTCACTTTATACTGTTCACAACTAATTCACAAGGAATCTCCTCTAGGAAAGCCATCCCAAACGCCTTTCCGTGCTGACCCACACCAGTGTGCACTCTGCCCATGTTCTCTGATGCTCTGTGGTACGTTCTAACACAACTCTTTGCATCTTATAAAAATGCTGCTTCCATGCCCTAAACACATTAATAATCAAGAAGTTTTTGCTTAAGGCCCTGGCTGGTTGGCTCAGTGGTAGAGCACTGACCCAGCGTGTGGAAATACCAGGTTCAATTCCCAGCCAGGGCACATAGGAGAAGCACCTATCTGCTTCTCCACCCCTGTCTCTCTCTCTCTCTCTCTTCACACCCTAGAGCTATGACTCAACAGGCTTGACCAAGTTGGCCTCGGGCGCTAAAGATGGCTCCATGGCCTCACCTCAGGCACTAGAATGGCTCCCGTTGCAAAGGAGCAACCACCCCACATGGGCAGAGCATCGCCCTGTAGTGGGCATGCCGGGTGGATCCTGGTCGGGTGCATGAAGGAGTCTGTCTCTGCCTCCCAAAATCTCACTTCAGAAAAATATAGAAAAGAAAAAGAAGCTTTTGCTTAGCTCATCCATGTCTATAAGTAATGAAGCATAGGACCTTTATCTTCCTTATTATCAAACCTTAGACCAGGGGTCCCCAAACTGCGGCCCGCAGGTCGCATGCGGCCCCCTGAAGCCATTTATCCGGCCCCTGCCGCACTTCCGGAAGGGGCACCTCTTTCATTGGTGGTCAGTGAGAGGAGCATAGTTCCCATTGAAATACTGGTCAGTTTGTTAATTTAAATTTACTTGTCTTTATTTTAAATATTGTATTTGTTCCCATTTTGTTTTTTTACTTTAAAATAAGATATGTGCAGAGTGCATAGGGATTTGTTCATAGTTTTGTTGTTTTTTTGTTTTTTTTTTGTATTTTTCTGAAGTTGGAAACGGGGAGGCAGTCGGACAGACTCCCACATGGGCCCAACCGGGATCCACCGGGCTTGCCCACCAGGGGGCGATGCTCTGCCCCTCTGGGGCATCGCTCTGTTGCATCCAGAGCCATCCTAGCACCTGAGGCAGAGGCCACAGAGCCATCCTCAGCGCCTGGGCCATCTTTGCTCCAATGGAGCCTTGGCTGCGGGAGGGGAAGCGAGACAGAGAGGAAGGAGAGGGGGAGGGGTGGAGAAGCAGATAGGCGCTTCCCCTGTGTGCCCTGGCCGGGAATCGAACCCGGGTCTCCTGCACGCCAGGCCGATGCTCTACCACTGAGCCAACCAACCAGTGCCTCATAGTTTTTTTTTTTATAGTCCGGCCCTCCAATGGTCTGAGGGACAGTGAATTGGCCCCCTGTGTAAAAAGTTTGGGGATCCCTGCTTTAGACAGTGTCTCCCATGTTGCAGATGTACTTAGTAAATGGATATGAAATTAAACTTCATTATGACCTTTTTTCTTCTTAAATAATCCACTGTTGGTACAACAGAGTGTAGGTGAAACGTTTGATTGAGAGAAATATTATTTTCCTTTCAGTTTGATATGAAAAATTCATACCAGATGTGCCATTTTTAAATATAAAAATTCCTCTGTTACATAAACAAAAACCCCTTTGTATTTTTGGGGGAAGAATAAACAGTACCCAATACCTTGGGTACTAGTTGAATGGCGTGTATTATCAGCAGATTACATGTGACCGTAACAACCATCTGTGTGTACACAGAGAAAGAGACAGACAGAAAGAGACAGAGAAGGAGACAGAGAATAATACCTACACATATTGCTTAGTTGGGTTTAAAAGAACTTTGTGATCACAGAAGATCTGACTTTGAACCCCAGATTATTTACTCATTTGTGGACTTGAGCTTGTTACTATATTTGTTATGTCTCAGTTTCCTACAAACTGGTACTTTAAAACATTTTCTTAAGGCCAAATTACACGTAAATATGTAAAACAACACGTAAATATTTCAGCCATTTCGAGCATGTTTCTAAAACGTGGAAGCCAAGCGAATATTTAAACCTTCTTCATTTTATCTGAGAAGCCTCAAGTATTTACAAGATGGTTATGCAAATCAGTTTAAAGAGATTTTTCACTCGTATCATCATACCTCTTCATGTAGTTCTCTCCAACGAGAATTAAATGTCTCGAGTTCCTCATTGATCAGTTCATCCATGACTCCGCCATCTGTTAGGGTCTGTGCCAATATGCGAATCTGATTTGGGTTATCCTCTGAATGTTGCATCAAATTTTCAAGTGACTGAAACACATTTGAAATAATTACTGTTTTTCTTCTTTTTCTAAATATAATGAATTACCACAAAATGCTCAGCGTCTTTTGATTCACATAAAATTAAGTTATAAGTAAATTAAAGCAATACGCAATTGGGATCATGAAAGATCATTGCTATTTCAAAAAATACAGGGTGGGGCAAAAGTAGGCTTATAGTTAAAGACACAGAAAATAATAAAATAATTAATAAAAAAATAATACAAGAGTAACTCTGTGTTTCGAGTACTCAAAACTGTAAACTTACTTTTGTCCCATTCTGTATTATGTCGCTGTACATAAATCTTTATGGGCTTATGGCAATATTATGGAGTGAAGCACTAAAAGATTATTCATTGTCACCTTCTCTGATGCCCTCTACTCTAAAACCTGGCAAGAGAAAATCCTCCATTGCTCTTAGAGCTACTGATAGCCATGTGGCATGACTTTGACAGTATATGTGGGTAGGTGCTCAAGAGGTTCACTTGCCAAATTAAAAAGAAAAGACACAGTCCTTTTAGAAGGAATACCATTTCTCTTCACACATTCTTATGCATCAGGCTTAGAGGTAAAGCAGTCATCTTTGGACGGGGCAGCAATAAAAAAGAGAATGAAGTCCTTCAATCTGATCATTTCACAGGATAACTAACTGCATTTCACATCCTTTGCTTTGGCCACCATCCTCTTACTAATGCCATCTAAGCTTGCTTCATCTTTTTTTTTTGGGGGGGGGAATGCTCTGCAGTGCTGATTAACAAGAAATGTTCAGTCAATGAGCATCTCTAAATAGGACAGAGCCCAAATTACAGTCCATGTAGGACCTCTCCCACTGTTCTCTGACACCTCTTCAGGTTTTCCAATTCTCCTGTGAAAATAAAGAAGTTGGATACAATGATGTCTAGGTTGCTTTTTTTTTTCCTTATCTTTTTTTAGTGAGAGGAGGGAGGCAGAGAAACAGATTCCCACCTGTGCCCCAACTGGGATCACCCGACAAGCCCACTAGAGGGTGATGCTCTGCCCTTCTGGGGCTGTTGCTTTACTGCTCAGGTATGAAGCCATTTTTTCAGCACCTGAGGCAGAGACCACAGAGCGATGCTCAGTGCCTGAGGCCAACTTGCTCGAACTAATCGAGCCATGGCTGCAGGAGGAGGAGTTGGGAGGGGGGGGGAGGAGGAGGAGGAGGAGGAGGAGGAGGAGGAGGAGGAGGAGGAGGAAGAGGAGGAGAGAGAGAAAGAGAGAGAGAGAGAGAGAGAGAGATGGGAGAGGTGGAGAAGCACACAGTCGCTTCTCCTGTGTGCCCTGACCTGACCAGAAATCAAACCCAGGTTATCCACATGCTAAGCTGATGCTCTACCACTGAGCCAAACAGCCAGGGCCGAAGTCTCGGTTTCTGCTATGACATTCTATGATCTCAGTTCTATTCTGTCTGAAGAAACATTTTGCCTTTTCTTCACATCTTGCTTAATTTATGCACCTTATTTTAGAATATTTACACAAGGGATGGACCATATATGCAATTCATATGCTAAAACTACAAATTCATTTTTTATCAAGGAGTAAGCAAAAGTATAATAGAATTCACACAACATAATGACTAATTAAATATTAGAAGTTCATATAAATCAAAGTTTACACATGCAAACTCCTTTAATTGTACTCCTTAAAGATCTTCAAAATGAAACTTGAAAAATTAGAATGTACTAAAATCTATGAACATATTAAGGACATATTTCTAATATCCAAACATTCCCATTCACTATCTCAAAACATTTCATAAGTATAAATTTCTGTTTTTCAATAACTTTTAAAAGTCCCAATTCAATAAATATAGCTTTTAAATTTAAAATAATATTTTACATTATTATCCTCTTTATCTTTTCTCCAAAGAAGCAAAATTATGCACTCAAACTGTCCTTGCAGGTCTGTAGTTGATTTAAGCAGGTAGTGTCAACATAGAACTTACAGCCCTGGCCATCTGGCTCAGGGGTAGAGCATCAGTCAGGTGTACAGATGTCCCAGGTCTGATTCCTGGTCAGGGCACACAGGAAAAGCACCCATCTTCTTCTCTAGTCCTCCCCTTCTCAATCCCCCCTCTCCGTACCATGGCTCTATGGGAGCAGTTGGCCCCAGGCACTCAGGATGGCTCCATTGCCTCAAACTCAGGTGCTAAGAAGAGCTTAGTTGCTGAATAATGAAGCAATGCCCCAAGTGGGCAGAGCATCACTCCCTAGTGAGCTAGCCAGGTAGATCCTGATCACGGTGCATGCAGGAATCTGTCTCTCTGCCTCCCCTTCATTCACTGAATAAAAATAAATAAATAAACTAAGAAAACAGAACTTAGTGATATTGCAGGAGGCAAATGTCCTCTACAAGAGATTATTTCAATTCATTTAAAAATCTTGAGACTGGAAGGTTCTTAGAGAAACAAAGGACTTCATCCAAAGCACCAGTATGGGAGGAGGCAACACCACTAGACTCTCTGGGCTGTTTTCTTTGTGTTTATTTTGTATTTGGTACCTGGCATCTTTCAATACCGAATACAATTGTCATGTTTAGATCAATTCACAACTTACATCTAGCACCTTGGAGATTTCCTCGGTTCCACCAGGAATATTTTCAGTGGTTTTAAGTTCCAATTCTACTTCATTCAGCCATTTGTTTGCCTTCTCCAAGTAGGACAGTAACTCATGCCAACATGCCCAAACTGCCTAAGAAAGAAACAAATATCCCCGATGAAATATTTTAGCAGAAAAGTGATTGTGAATCTTTGGCATTTCCATTTTTAAAACTTCTAAAAAGATAACATTTATTTTACATCTTTCACCTTTCTTTTACAGTAGATAATTGAAAATGCAACTAGTCATGTTGATCACCTACTACGTCCATAATAGCAACTCATTAAGGAAATATTTTATTACATGAATAAGTTCAAAATTCAGTGATTTACTTTTTTTTTAAAGAAAGAATAATTCATCAACATTACAGTCTGGGAAATAGAAAAAGAATAGCATACCTAAAAATGCATATATAAACCTAACATCCCAACACACCAACTATTATAACTTTTCTGTGTGACCTCCTTTAAACTCTATCATCCATAAATTTAATAGCTAAAATGTGGATTTAACTACACTGCTGTCTTTCACTAAACATTACATCATGTAATTTTCTATAATACTAAGAAAACATTTTTCAAGGTTTCATTTAAGTGGTTATATTTTTCTTTCTTTAAAAAATTATGTAATAATTAAACTATTTTTATTTATGTTTCCTTATAAATTTGTGGTAAACATCATCATGAGTATGGACTTTTTTATATTTCATATTATGTTATTTGTGGTATGTTGTCATAAATATGACTACTGTCTATATTAATGATATGACAATTTTAAAATGGCTTGTGATATATATTGGAAAAACTGATAAACATACAAAAAAACTCACACACAAAAAAGAAAAACTTTAAGATTGCTACCAAAAAATATGGAAGAATATTTTTCTGACCTTGAGATGGGGCAGGAAAGCCTGAAGTAGTATTTCAAAGAAAAATAATAAGTCCATGTACAATAAACATAAAGATACAGTACATCCAAACAAAGTAATCAGGAGAATGTAAGTCAGGATTATAATGAGATACTTATACCATGAAGACTGATGTAAATGAGAATTTTGACAATTTTAAGTGTGAGAGAAGACATACATTAGCACAACATTGTATTTACTGTTAGTGTGTGTGTGTGCTGAAATTACCATTCTGGGAGGTAACTTGTCATTCTCAGTAAGGTGAATATTTACATACCCAAGAGTCTAACGACTCCAATTTTCAGTGCATAACCTCAGAGAAACAGTGTTGCGTGGACAGCAAAGATAGTCACAAGAATGTTCATTTTAGCACTTTCATAATAACCAAATTTTTTAAAAAGAAAGAAGATAACATTAATATCCTCTGGCAGGAGAAGGGAGATATATATATATATATATATATATATATGTATATATATTATATCTATATCTATATCTATATCTATCTGTGTGTCACATTTAAACAGAGAATATAAAGGTAAAAATTAATAAATTCATCAAGCAGAACAGTATGGATGAATCTCAGAGACAAAATAATTGGTGGCAAAAGCATAAGCCTTAGGAATTATAAGTATAGGCTGCTATTTTTTGTAATGCTCAAAATAAGCAAAATTGAGCAATACATTGTATAGGCATTCATATGCATGTGATAAAATATTTTTAAGCAAGGGAATGATAAAGATAAATTTCTGGATTATCTGCTGGTATAAAAGCAGGAAGGCAGGAAGATGCACTAAAGGATAAGAAAAAAAAATAGTCATTTTTTTCCCATTAGTTCTGAGATAATAAAAATGGGGAAACCCTATTCAATACCATAGCACAATTACTACCACCTGCTACACCATGTGCCCCAACTTCTACCAAAAATGAAGGCTGGGGAAAAAAAATTTGATTTGAGGGGAAACTAAAATTCTACCATATTCCCATATTTTTACCTTTGCTCCTAGCCCTTGTAAATGATAGAAGATATTCCGTCTCCAACTGATGAAAAGTGTCAGTCTAACCTGCCTTGCTAGCCTACCAATACTTGCTTGGTATTTGACACCCAGTTTATCTCAAAAAGCGAAATGAAATACTTTGCTTTAAAAGATGATAGAAATCTTAAATCTGGGTCATTTCCAGCTCCTGCTGGACACAGGCTGTCTTCCTTCTGGGCAAAGATCCCAACGGAAAAATATAAATACTCCTTAAATACCCGAGGGGACGTTAGAGCTTTGGAGAGAAGGGGACGCAATTGGTGATGTGTCGTATTCACTTCGGTGCAGACTGACGGAAAGAACTACCGTGCTGATTTAACCATCAGGATGGATGGCCTCTCGTGTCCTCAATGCCAATGAAGGCCACAGCTGAGGGGCTGCCTGCTCTGGCTTTACAGGTCACCTTGGCAAAATAAAATACAGTCCAGCAGCCTGGGTTGGCGCTAAAAGCCACTTAGAATAACAGTTAAGTTTAACAGTTTGGAACTTAAAATTACTTTGAAATCACGGAACTGAAATTAACTTTGAAGAGAGTACAAACAAAAAAAAAAAAAAGAAAAGAAAATGTCCTTCCAAATGGAAAATGGAGCTACTGTGCTAACACCTCACATACTGACATGCTTAATAAAATGTAAAGGAAAACATCTGAAATTCATAGCTTATCAATGAAACAAATATTAAAAATCCTCAGGTGGCAGAAACAAAAAGGGGAGTTAGAGTAGGAGAAATATAGAATAATAATAATAATAATAATAATGATAAAAATTAGAATGATAGCTGCTCACATTTACTGAGCACTAGGCTAAGTACTTTGAACAAAACTCTGCACTGAATTTTCTCAACACCCTATGAAATAGGTAGTATTTTATGTTCATTTAAAGATAGGCTTAATATAAGTTAAGCAACTGGCCCAAAGTCACAACTCATAGGGTCTAAGTGAAGAATTCAAACCTAAATACTCCTAACCAAAGTCCATGTCCTTAATCACTATGTTTCACGTAGGACCATAAGGTGACACATATGAATAAAACTCAAGAAAAGGGACTGACTTCCAAAGTCTTGCACTTCCCATTGAGCCTGGTGCAGAGCCACTGGTAGTTGGTGGTTAGAGTGTCAAGTTCCTTTTTTAAGGCCTCTTGTGCAGCAGGTGGAGCTTGAGCTATGACACTATTCACGGACTCGGTGAGGAGCTTCACTTTGGCCTCTTTTTGCTGGGCCTCTTCTTTAGCTCTCTGAAAAATGAAGAATGTGCCGTTAATTGACTTCCCAAATGCATTCCTATGTATCACATACTTCCTTCCCACAACATCTCTGTTAGAACTGGATTAATAAAAAAAAATTCAATACTGACCCCAATCACTTCCATAAATTTAGGTTTAGTTAAAATGGAGAACTTGAAAGAAAAAAATATAATCATGATGTAAGAGATCTTTCACCAGAATAGTTTGAAAACTAATCTGTATGTGGGAATATATTTGTGGATCTCTCTAGTTCTCTATTTCTACCTTTATCTACATGAAACAAACAATAGACAAATATTTCCATACCAAGTTCAAAATATGTCATAGCCTAGAAGTGAAATAACTTATAAATTACTCAAATGGATGAATAATATGAAAATCAGTACAAATATTCTTTATTTTTCAATAAATTAATATTTTAAACATATTTTTTTAAAGAGAGGAGGCCGTGGTTGGTTGGCTTAGTGGTAGAGTGTTGGCCCACCATGTAGACATCCCGGGTTGGATCCTCAGTCAGGGCACATGGGAGAAGCTCTCATCTTCTTTTCCACCCCTCCCCCTCCCCCTCTCACTTCTCTCACTGTCTTTCTTCCCCTCCTGCAGCCATAGCTCGATTGGAGCAACTTGGCCCTGGGTGGTGAGGGTGACTCCATGGCCTCCGACTCAGGCAGTAAGAAGAGCTCAGTTGCTGAGCAACCTAGCAATGTCCCAGATGGGCAGAGCATCGCCCCCTAGCGGGTTTGCCAGGTGGATCCCTGTCGGGGTTCATACAGGAGTCTATCTCTCTGCCTCCCCTCCTTTCACTGAATATAACAGAAGGAAAGAAGGGAAGGAGGGAGGGAGGGAGGGAGGGAGGGAGGGAGGAAGGAAGGAAGGAAGGAAGGAAGGAAGGAAGGAAGGAAGGAAGGAAGGAAGGAAGGAAGGAAGGAAAAGAAAAAAGGAAGGAAGGGGAAAAAAAGGAAGGAAGGGGAAAGGAGAGAGAGAAATATTCATCTGTTCTTGTATGTGCCCTGGCCAGGGACTGAACCGGCAACTTTTGTGTATTGGGACAATGCTGAAATTATCCAAGCTATCCTGCCAGGGAACAAATATTATTTAAATCAAAAGATAATTGATATAGTAAAGTCTTGATTCAACATTTGGGACCATATTTTGATAAAATAAAGTCTGTTCAGTAACTGAAAACACAAAAGAGGAAGGGGAACAGCAGCCCCTGACAGGAGAGGGCTGGCTTGTAACTCACAGATCTGCCTTCCTCATCTCGCTCTGAAGACAATCTGTTCCACAGAATCTTGACATTGGACAAGGCTACTCTGTTAGCATTAGAGATCATGACAAGAACACCACTGCATCATCATGTTAGAATACAGACAAGAATATAGGAATTGTCCAAAACACAAAATACCAAACACTCCCCTACCCTGGTTAATATAAGTTACCTCTGCATCTTTATCAGTTACACCTTCAGCCTTGCCTTCCTTCTAGGAAAAAGTTATGAAGATACCCAATCATAGACTTACTCCCACTCACTGACAACAAGCAATCCAAAGTAAAGCCCCGAAACCCTCCCTCAGATCATCTCACACAAACTCAAATCCTACAACCGGCTCTTCCTAATAGGCTCTTCCTCACACAACCCCATGTTGTGCACAGCTTCCGGTGCCATGCGTTCTCGCTGATTACCAAAGGTAATAAACCCACCTTGTTCAACTCTACAGGTATCGCTGTTGCTCTTTACCAACAGTGGGAAAGAAGGAAATTTATTTACACTTTTTAACTTCCAGCACGGTATGCATAGTACACATACAAATACACTTACACAAATGGGATGTTTCTTTTGGGTTACTCCAAAGGCCAACTCTGAGATGAGCTTTCAAGCATAGGGAGTTTACTAGTGATGTGAAAGAAATACTGGAAAGTGAGTGGGGAATGGAGGCAGAAAAGGGAACAGAGATTATACGGTATACTTATTAAAACCAGCAATTACTGTTGGTGACTGGAGTTTCATCCTGCAGGGAAGCTCTGGGAAAACACAGGCCTCAGGGTTACCCTCCTCAGGGGTGACTACATTGGAGTATTTATAAAGCATCTCCCATCACCACTTGAAATCTGTTGGGGGATTGTTCTTCTCCTAGTACCTGAAGCTGGACACACAGGTGGTAAAAGAGGGATTCAGTGGCCACAGAAAGCCCTCAGGTAAAGAAACGCAGGTTCTGAGCCCTGGCCAGTTGCTTCAGTGGTAGAGCATCAACATGGCTTGTGGAAGTCCCAGGTTCAATTCCTGGTCAGGGCACACAGGAGAAGCTCCTATCTGCTTCTCCACCCCTCCCCCTCCTATCTCTATCCCTCTTCCCCTCCCATAGCCATGGCTCGATTGGTTCAAGTGCATTGGCTCCGGGTTCTGAGGATGGCTCCATGGAGCCTGCACCTCAGGTGCTAAAAATAGTTCGGTTGCAAGCATGGCCTCAGACAGGCAGAGCATTGGCCCCAGACAGGGGTTACCGGGTGGATCCCAGTTGGGGTGCACACAGGAGTCTGTCTCTCTCTCTTCCCTCCTCTCACTTGGAAAGGAAGAAAAAAGAAAGAAATAAATGCAGGTTCTGACAGGTTGAAGCTGGACCTACATGCAGTGCAGTAGTTAGAGTGAGGGGACATGAGTAGGAAATGGACAAGGTCAGCTATAAAATGCCTCTAGCTATTTTAACCCAGCCAGCCTATGTCTTTGGTTTTCATCCCATAATGCCACAAAAGTGTACAATATGACTGCAAATGCAAGCTGTCTTGACTATTAAATGATTGCCTTCATGGATTTTAATTGATTGAAATCTTTAAATCAAAATCCTGAGTAAATCTGTTTCTTTGCCTCCACTGAGCTTGGGATTTGCTTCTCCGCAAACCGTATCTGGCTACAGTCATTTGAGCGCTCCACACAACTTTGACAGCCATGAACCACTGCGCATGCTCTGCCGAGTGCTATGTTGGACAGGCCGGACGTGCTGCCTCGTTGGAGCTTTAACAAAAGCTTATGAGATGTGTTTCATGATTTTCAGACTGTACAACAGAAAACTGAGTACAGAGAGTTTAAGTAAATCATTCTGGGTGATTTTTCTCTCTTCCTCAGAGCTTCCATTAAGCCCATCTCAAATTCTCTGCAAGATGGAGAAGGAACAGGTTGCAGTGCATCCAATAAATGCAATTATATTTTATACAAGTGACAGATAACCTATGCGACAGCGCAAAGTGCAGAAGGAGAAACACTTCTTTCCTTGTTTTTAGGCTTTTGTAAGTTCTTAGAACAAAATGATCATGAGGGCTTTCCCCACTCTGGACAAAGCAGGCAGCTAACTGACTGGTGCGGTTTGGATTCCTCATCATAAATGGGGCGGTGCTCCCCTAATACCCATGACTCTGACCATCATATGCTTGGGCACCGTTCATTGCCAGTGTGTCAAATGAGTGCTTCTCAAACTATGTTTCCAGGGAAACTTTTTTGGAACTTGTTTCTAGGCATAATTTGGAAAGTATTTAGAAAATAAAAATCTCAGGCCCCCACCCATAATCACTGAGCTAGAACTTCTGGCGGGCCTCCAAAGTCTGTGGGAACAAGTCCTCCAGGGGTGCTCCCTCAGTTCTGAGAATCGGCCCTCCCGGCTGTCATCATGAGGGAGAAGAGCCCATGCTTTTATGAAAGGGATGATAAGCAGCAGGACTACAATCACCATAGTGTAAACAAAATGTTCAAAACAATAAAACAGTTAAGATTGAAATTGGAGAGTCTTTTTTTTAAAGGGTTTCATATAAATACTCAGCATATACTCATTGCAGACCACCGAAAGAATTGTGATGTTTCATCTCAAACACTCGTAGGCTCTTTTATGTTAATTGAAAAGTTTTGTTTATATGGGGAAGAGAAGTTATCAAAACAGCATGATCATGTTCTAGTAGAACACAGGAGAGCACAGCGAAGAAGCAGAAGGCAGTGTCTGCTTTTTCTCTGAGTAAATCAGGGAGAAAGGCTAAAGTAGGTCTGTCAGTCTCTTCTGACAGTAAAGATTAGCTTGCTCTCCATATAAGCAGAGGCGGAACTCTGGACAAGACGCTATCGTCACTCTAGACAGCAACACAGACCTGAGAGAGATTACCTTGACTGGCAGGCACAAGAAACAAGATCTTCTTGCCAGCTTTCTTTGCTCCTGTTGCCAGAGGCTGCCGAGCTTTCCTGCTTTTCAATATATTACCCCCACTGCACAGATTTTGTAGCTAGATCAGTTACTTAAGCATGCAAATCGGTGTACACTAATTGGTTGGACATTCATTTCAAAGACTGTTTACAAAAATTGAAAATTTGAGACAGCCTGCCCTCGAGCACTGGACAAGAAAGAAAGGATGAGACTGGGTGGTGAGCCAGATAGTACAACTGTGCAAAGAGAGAGGGAAGGGGGCCAGGAGAAGAAGAGCACCTGAATACAACCTGACTGCCCATTATGTATTTAGGAATGTGAAGCAGGGGCTATATATAGTATTAGGAGAGATGGTAAGAACAGCCAGGAAAGAGTTAAGTTGTGAGAGGAAAGGCAACAGGAGTGACACACAATTCAAGGGATGAGAGGAGATGTGAGGGGATGGGGATGGGGACGGGGACAGGGTCGGGGGACAGGGACGGGGATGGGACGGGGATGGGATGGGGATGGGATGGAATGAGAGATTGCATGGGATAGGGATGGGTTGGGATGGGGATGGGGACGGGGACAGGGTCGGGGGACAGGGACGGGGACAGGACGGGGACGGGGATGGGGATGGGATGGAATGAGAGATTGCATGGGATAGGGATGGGTTGGGATGGGGATGGGGATGGGAGGGGATGGGGATTAAATGGGATGTGATGGTTTGAGAGAGGTGGGATGGTATGGGGATGGGGATGGGTTGGGATGGGATGTGGATGGGATGTGGATGGGATGTGGATGGGATGTGGATGGGATGTGGATGGGATGTGGATGGAATGTGGATGGGATGTGGATGGGATGTGGATGGGATGTGGATGGAATGGAATGAGAGAGGTCACATGAAATGGGGATGGGTTGGGATGGGGATGGAGATGAGGATGGGGATGGGATGGGATGAGAGAGGTGGGATGGTATGGGGATGGGGATGGGTTGGGATGGGTTGGGATGGGATGTGGATGGAATGGAATGAGAGAGGTCACATGAAATGGGGATGGGTTGGGATGGGGATGGAGATGAGGATGGGGATGGGATGGGATGAGAGAGGTGGGATGGGCTGGGGATGGGATGGACTGGGGATGGGGATGGGGATGGGAATGGGGATGGAATTGGATGGGGATGCAATGGAAGGGGTAGGATGCGATGTGTGAAATGGGATGGGAATTAACAGGATGTGACAGGGTGAGATGGAATGGAATGTGATCGGATAGGATCACATAGGATGGGGTCACCATCCCATCCTATCCCATTCCATCCCGCCCCACCCATCCCATGCCTCCCATCCATCCCTATCCTATCCCATCCCATCCCATCCTATCCTATGAGGGGAGGGGAGGAGGGAGAGGGGAGGAGGGAGAGAGGAGGGGAAAGGAGAGGAGAGGGGAGGGGAGGGGAGGAGAGGGGAGGGGAGGGGAGGAGAGGGGAGGGGAGAGGAGGAGAGGAGGACTGATAGGATAGCTTCCCTAGGCTGGCTGACTAGGCTGGGACAGAATATATTCAATCCTTTGTTTCTCCATACATAAAACCTGTGACTATGACTAAATTAATCAATCTCTCTGGGGACTTTAGTTTTCTGATCAGCAGAGAGACCTGTGGAATATTTTGCTTCCAGTATACTCTAGTTCTCACATCCTATAAAGACATAATTTTTTTTTTCTGATGGAGATCTCCTCATGGTTAAACTTAAAAGAATTATCGTTCCCTTGTTTGTAACCTTCCTATGCTTTCGCATTTTACTTTAGAATGAAAAGTTCTCGATATCCTACAAAAGTCCTGTTTTAACAGATATCTACCTATCCCCTCAAAAGCATCCCTGGTCAATTATCCAGGTTTAATCTCTTTGGGGTGGCAGGCCTCCTTTTCTTCCCAGTAGCCCTTGGGGTCTTTTTTTTTTTTTTTTTTTTTTTTACAGAGACAGAGAGTGAGTCAGAGAGAGGGATAGACGAGGACAGGAACAGAGCGGTGAGAAGCATCAATCATTAGTTTTTCATTGCGTGTTGCAACACCTTAGTTGTTCATTGATTGCTCTCTCATATGTGCCTTGACCGCGGGCCTTCAGCAGACCGAGTAACCCCTTGCTGGAGCCAGAGACCTTGGGCTCAAGCTGGTGGGCTTTTGCTCAAACCAGATGAGTCCACGCTCAAGCTGGCAACCTCGGGGTCTCGAACCTGGGTCCTCTGCATCCCAGTCCGATGCTCTATCCACTGCACCACTGCCTGGTCAGGCAGCCCTCAGGGTCTTGGCAGAAGCTTTTCCCTCTGATGGGAATGTGCTTCCAGAAGATTATTTAAGGTTGGACTTTCCTTAGGACTCATACTTCAGATTAAATATACTTCCTCATAAATGCCCTACAAATCAATGCTTTCTAAAATAGCCTCCCACCACCCCCAACTGCCACCTGAACTTTAGTCTTTATTTCACAATTCTGGTCTATTTTTGTGGCAAATTATCAGTTTTCCAGGTAGCTGTTATGTCTTGCTCACCACTATAGTAAGTGTCTAGACACGATCAATATTGTTGATGAATAAATAAATGATACATGATATTACTCACCTAGAATGATTTTGTAGGTTTTCATACTCTAGAAACTATTATTTATCCAAATAGTTTGACTTGTTTTATTTTTACTTTCTACATGTGACTAAAGCCACGATGCATTTGATATTTATGCACCTGAGCTCTCACATAAGTACTTCCTGCTATTAATTACAAAAAGCATTCACTGAATCATTATATAAATTATATAATTAAGTACAGGTAATTAATTTCTTACCATGCATCATTAATGATAATAACAATGGTAGTAAAGATAATGATCTAGTTCTGGCATCTATTTTGTTTTAGGCACTGGATTAGAACTTTTCTGTTTCACCCTTCTGATAGTTCTGAAAAAGTTGTTTTGACATCCAGTTCAGAAACTGGGATTATTGTAACACGCCCAAGGTTACACAGTTGACAGGGGGCCAAAACAGGTTTGAAACCTAAGTGTCTAATTATAAAATAATTTCACTCTGTCATGAGGCATCAAGGCAAACAAATACCTATCAATGTTTCACATAAGCTAAAGTGGTTCGATTGTATGTTACCGCTAGTACATAAAGATAATAAGTGTCGTTATAGCCACAACTCATTGAGTGCTCACTCCTAACTAGGCAATTCCCTTCCATGTAAGTTTCAGTATTCAGTTCATACTTTCCAGTTAGGAAATGAGATGACTTAGTCATGACAAATAGAGGATTAAGCTGGCTGCTAAGCTGCCCAAGGCCACATTGGAATGCTACTGTGTAAATTCAATTCTCTAGATATCTGTTTCCTTGGTATGATATCAACATTACTGTTTTGTTTTTCTATTGTTTCAAGAGAAGAACATGTAAACTTAGTATTTTTATTCATATTTAAGGCCATCAGTTAAAATATTTAGTACTTTCAAGTTCTAAGAAACCCCTTTAAACCCCAAAATTAACACAGCCTGTTGCCTATATTTACAACTTTTTTTTTTTTTTAAGAGACAGACAGGAAGGGAGAGAGATGAGAAGCATCAATTCTTCATTGTGGCACCTTAGTTGTTCATTGATTGCTTACTCCCATGTGCCTTGGCCACCAGTGGCCCCTTGCTCAAACCAGTGACCTTGGGCTTTAAGCCAGTGAGCATGGGGTCATGTGTATGATCCCACACTCAAGCTGGCAACCCCACGCTCAAGCTAGATGAGCCTGTACTCAAGCCAGATGAGCCTGTGCTCAAGCTGACAACCTCAGCGTTTCAAACATAGGACCTCAGTATCCCAAGCCAACACTTTATCCACTGTGCCACCACTTGGTCAGGTTCAACTGTCATTTTAATAATACTTTTGACATACTCTCAAATTTAATTCGCATCAACCACAATCAGCTAGTGTGAATTCCTTATTCCAATCTCTTAGTACTATATAAACTCAAGGGGAAATGTTCTAAACTGGGATCGTGAATATTTACCTTTTGACTATATTTTATTACAATTAAGAAAAAGTTTGAGAATTTCTACATAATCTCTAACACACTTGAAATAAAATCAATTAGAGATCAACCTCTATTATTAAACCAAAAAACAAGGACATTGTGCAGAATTATAATTTCAAACAATGTTGCATCATTCTTTTTTTTTTTTCTCTCTGTTTCATTTGGTTCAGTTTACCTTCATCTCCTCCACTGCTTTCTGCAATTCCTCCGGGGTTTTATATTCAAAGTCTCTCTCCAGGTATTCCTCCTCGGCCTGTGTCATCCATTCATGCATCTCTGACAGATCCTTCTGAAGGCTCACAGTTTTATCCAAGCCTTCTTTTAGGGCTTCCTTTCTGACATAGACCTTCCAATAAAAACCAACAACAACAAACAATGCATGAGGATTAAAAGTCATAAAACGTTATCATTATATTATTATTGGGCAGTCTATAAATAATAAAATACTTCCATAGAAAAGACGAAGAAGTAAAAGCTTCCATGAATGAGAAAAAATAACTCATGGTGATTGGATACACTTAATTTCATAGAAGTCTTAAAATAAGATATAGCTATTTATTTGGCATTCTTAATAAAAATCAACAGATTCCCTATTACTATAATTGAGCTGTTGTGTGTAGCGATGTTTTTCTACAAAGAGAGCACGTAGGAAAAAGAAGTGTTTTCATAATATGTTTCAGTTCCAAAAGTAAATTTGTTGGCACACATAGAAGAAATAATTATTTGTGTTCTCTGAGTCTGTTTCAAAATTTCAAATATTGTAGGAACTTAACACTCATACCTCTCATAAATTAGAAAGAAAAAACAGAAAATGGATAAAGGACCTATATAGATATGAAATTTGCATAAATAAAACTAAAATGTGGCCATACAATGTGAAAGAATGCTCAGTATCATTTATAGTTAAATGACTGCAAATGAAAAAGAACCTATTTCTCACATAAAAGTGACATAAAATAATTAGGAAGATTGCCCAGTTTGGGCAGGGGTGTGGTGAAACGAAAGTTTTCATACTCACTGGATGAAATATCCAATATACTACAACCTCTTAGATAGTAAATTGGTAAATGTATTAAAATGTTTAACCTTCATGCATCTGAGACTACTCTTCCAACTTAAAGAATGAATCATACAAATCAAAGAGTACAAAGTTGCATATGTATGTACAGTGTTCAAGTCAGCTTCAAAGGCAGCAACGTATTGGAAAGACACCTCATTGTGCTTTCAGGGAGGATGAAATCATTGTGAGACACACACACATCCACACCCACACATACACAATGGAATACCATGTAACACTAATAATATTTATACAGAAGTGCAAGTCTTTCAGTATATAACTTTAAGTTTTAAAAGCAGGTTACAGAACACAATTGTGGTAATAGAAAATTTTTGCTTTATAAAGCTTTATATGTTTCTGAAGTATTAACATTTAAGGTAGAATTTGTTATTATTAACCAGAAAAACAACAAAACTTAAAACATCTAAAGTAAAATCCCGCATGCTAATGGCTTGTTACCACAAACCCGTATCAACCACAGCACCACAGCGAGGGCAAGCTTCAATTTAGTATTAGAATGAGTATAGACAGTGCTTCTCTGTTACCTTCAAAAAGTTACTCTTGTCAAATGATGCCGTTCTTCTCTCTGGGATTATAGTTCTATCTTTTTATTAACAGAAGTGTATTTGTAAAGTCTTAATATGTGACTCAGACTTGTAGTATAATGAAGTTTTCATGGTACTTTACCAAATAGGCACAGAACCATCATCATATTAATTTCCTTACACTTTACAACCATCTTAAGCCCAATTGAGTTAAATCACAACCCTTTAGTCAGACTCCTAGGTGAATGAAGTACCTGATCTATTGAAATATAAATCTATTTCACTCTAACACATCTAGAACATCATGTCTAACAATTATATTAATTAGGGTATAAAGATTACTTTGCATAGTCAATAAGCCCATAATAAGCCTAAGTAAACATGCTGTTCAATTTCTACTTAGATGCTTTGCTCTAATCTTTTGAGGCACTTGGCAAAGTGACAGTAATATCAGAGTGACTAATGGAACTTAGCCAGACTTATGTTTAAAAAAAAAAAGTATTGCGAGCTATAAAATGAAACCAGAAGAAAGGAGGTTAGGGGTCAGGAATGACTTCTTCTTAAGGAAAGAAAGGCAGGAAATTCTGAGGTGACAGCAAAAGTGTTCTAGAAGGAACAGCAGTTCTGGAATCAGGGTACTCAGACTCCATCATTAGCAAGCTAAGTGAACCTGGCCACATTCCTTCACTTCTCTTTATTGCGGCTTCACAACTAACCTAACAGTTGGACCAGATGATTCCGAGTTCCTTTGCAAATTGAACATTCATTCTGCAGCTCTATGACTGATCAGAGAGGAAGATGTATTTTCTTTGTGTGTGTTTCCATATGTTAGAAGGATTTCTATGGAAAGGTTTGGGTTAAAATGACAATTTCCCACCCACCTTTTCACATCAGTGAGGCCAATCTTCTAACCTTAAACTGCCCAATCTATCCCTCCAGATTACACGGCCTCAACCTTGTACAGAAAATAGAAAGTTCTTCACGTTTCCTGTTCTAGAATGTGTACATCTAATACTCACCACTGCCTCCTCCCCACTCCACTTACCCCTCCAGCTTTAGTGAGACATGATTGACATATAGCATGTGCAAGTTGAAGGTATATAACGTGATCATTTAATCGACAGACATATATCGTGAAATGATTACCACCATAGGACTAGTTAACGTCTCCATTGCCCTTACTTAATTCCCATTTTCCTTTTTGTGGTCAGGACATTTAAGATTTACCCTCTTAGCAACTGTCAAGGGCAGGCCAGGGCAAGAGTAGGTTTACAGCTGTTCATATGGAAAATAATGCAATAATTAATAAACAATACAAGAATAAACTGTTTTATGTACTCACAACTGTAAACCTACTTTTGCCTCACCCTATATACAATACAGTATTGTCAACTATAGTCACCATGATAGAAGTTAGATTTTGAGAATTTATTCATTGTATAACTGAAAGTTTATACCATTTGACCGACATCTCTCCATTTCCCCTTGCCTTCCAAACCCCAACAAACCACCGTCCTATTCTTTCTAAGTTGGGTTCTTTTGATTTCACATATAAGTGAGATCTTATAGTATGTGTTTTTATCTGACTTTTAATTTAGCATAATGCCCTCAAAGTCCATCCATATTGTTGCAGATTGCAGGATTTCCTTCCGTCTCATGGCTGAATTAATATTGCGTGTGTGTGTGTGTGTGTGTGTGTGTGTGTGTGTGTGTGTGTGACTCATCTTTATCCACTCATGTACTGATGGACACTTAGGTTGTTTCCATATCTTGGCTATTGGGAATAATGCTGCAATGAATATGGTTTGCAAAGATTTTCTTCCATTCTGTAGGATGTTTATTTAATTTTGTGAACTGTTTCTTTTGATGTACAGAAGCTTTCGCAATGGATGTAATTTTATGAATTTGTTTATTTGTTTGCTTGTTTATTTATATATTTTGTTCTCTGTTGCTCACGTTTTGGTGTCACACCCAGAAAACTTGCCCAGACCCATGGCAAATACTGTTCTTCCTGGGTTTTCTTCTAACAGGTTAATGGTTTCAGGTCTTACATTTAAGTCTTTAATCCATGTTCAGCTAATTTTTGAGTATATAAGATAAGGGTCCAATGTCACTCTTCTGCGTGGGATTATCCAGTTTTTTTCTACACCATTTACTGAAAAAACTATATTTTTTCACTGAGTATTCTTGGCTCAATGACGCGGCTTTTCAGGATCATGGTCTCCACTGACTGGCCAGCGTCAGGGGAGGGGTCATTGGTCAGCGCAGCTGGTCCTGAGGTCAGCCACGGCATCTGGTCTGCTGTTGCTGCTCTTCCGAGCCTGGAGCCGAAACACACCTGAGGCCTAGATGTATCTCATGTGCATCAGAACCTCACTTTCCTGGGGCTTCAATGCCTAAGGGCTATTCTCTGGCCCCCTTGTTCACTCCCCTGTTAAGGGGGTCAAACCCGCATGACCAGCAACATGCCAGGGGAGGAAAGGTCAGGGCAGGGTCCGAACCGCATGACCACAGTTAGGAAATCAGGGGTATAAATTACATGACTAGTGATATGCTAGTGGCAGGTCACCCTGGGGCAAGATCCTTATCTTCCCAGTTCTGCCCATTGCTAGGCACCCAGGGATTTCCGACCAGGTGGCCTTCTATGCCTGGCCTATAGTCCTTGCTGTGTCCGTGGCTGTCCAACTGCCTACCATGATTTTGCTGCATTATCTTCCTTCTCTTCCAGACTGCATGATTCCTTCTTTCTAACACCTAGGTCATCTGGCGATTAGGTCAGAGTAAGGGCAGTGTGGTATTCCAAGGACAACCAGAGAGACATAAAATACAGGGGTTCGCAAAAGTAGGTTTACAGTTGTTCATATAGAAAAGACATGCAGGTTATGATTGTTACAATAGCTTTAGTAACTCTGTGTTTCACGTCCTAATGGCTGTAAACCTACAAATGTGTCCAACCCTATGTGCTAGGAGAGCATGGCTGAGATCCATGGGATCTTTGTCACGCAGCAGGCTAATGCATTTCCAACACTTGCCTTGAACAACACATTCTTGGTACATTTTATTGCAGACATAAGGTCTTAATTGAGAACTTAAAAATATACAGATGCTTTAAAAAGTATGCATCTCTAACATGTAAAAATCTCAAGCCCTGACCTGTTGGCTCAGCAGTAGAGCATCAGCCCAGTGTATGGAAGTCCCATGTTCGATTCCCGGCCAGGGCACACAGGAGAAGTGGGCATCTCCTTCTCCACCCCTCCCCCTTCACCTTCTCTCTCTCTCTTTCCTCTCTCTGTCACTTCCTCCCCTGCAGCCATGGCGCAAATGGTTTGAGCAAGTTGGTACCATGTGCTGAGGATGGCTTGGTGGCCTTGCCTCAGGCACTAAAATAGCTCGGTTGCTGAGCAATAGAGCAGTGCCTCCAAATGGGCAGAACATCGCCCAGTAGGGGGCTGGCCGGGTGAATCCCGGTTGGGGCACATTCAGGAGTCCGTCTCTGCCTCTCTGCCTCTCATTTAATAAAAAAAATTGTAATGATTTCAGTAATATTGTTGACTTCATACATTTTTTGCTGTTTTCTCCCTTAATGTAAATAAATAGATTTGTTCTTCGTATTAATCCATTAAAACATACAACAAACAAATGCCTTTCATACTTGCCTTCTGGGAAAACATTAACAATATAATCTATTATTAAAGTAATGTTTTTTTTTTCCTGGATATACCTCCTCGAACTGCCTCACTCCAGGAGAAGACTGCCAGAGAGCTAACCCAGGGCTCTTGCGTTTCTGACCTCATAGAACTGTTGAGCATTTGTCAGTGACGGTACTAGCTGCGTGACTTGACTTTTACTTTTCTAACTTCTTTTCTTTTACAGATTCAGTTTATGCTTTTTGGAAGGATTTGTTTTCAACACAGAAAGGTTACTTAAAAATAATGGAAGACTGATTCTGATACACATAAAATGAAATCCCCCAATCATTTAAAAAAAAGGAATTAATATGTTGAAAAATATTCACTGCTTTAGTTCAAAAGGTCATCTTCTGAAAAGGAACTATTGCATATACACTACTTGTGTATATAATATTTACTTTTCTGTTAATTTAACCCCAAAATCAAAATAATATCTATAAAATACTTTGCTGTATAAATATGAGGAATTCACCTGTGAGTGGACAGTTATTTTATCTTTTTTTTGCCACTAAGCTATTCTTAGCTATTTCCCAATCGTAGGTTATTTATTGAAATAACAGAAGTCAAACATGTCATTCTTAACAACGAGAAGTAAAAATTAAGGGGGATGGATGAAGGGAGAGATGGAACAGGCATGGGGCATGATGTGCTGTGGAGGGTGTTTTATTGAGTGGGACACTTAAAACCATGTCAACACAGTAAGTTAAAATTTAAATTTAAAAAGAAGTAAAATGTATTACTCATTCATTTTATTCTGTATCAAGCACACAGTTTAAGTAACTTTTGTAAAAAAAATCAAATTACTATTATATACTGGTGAAACCATTCAGTCATATAGTTTCTAATATGACCGTTATATTCAAGAAAGTCATTTTAGGACCCCAATAAGATGAATATATGCTATGATATTTAAAATATCTACTGAGGAAAAACTTTATATGCTAAATGAGAGGTAGTTAAAATTAAGCATATTTTAAAAAATCAATAGAAACAGAGACTATACTTTTACAAAGGGCAATGATAAAGGCAGATATGAAGAAATCTTTACTAAATAAGGCAATCCATAGTGAAGGCTAGTTTACATACCTGTCGGCAAATGTGTTCCCACTGAGTGTTGAGTTCTCTGAGCTCTGTCTCAAGTCTGGAGGCAAACTCCGGCTCGGCCTCGCTCTTTATCTTCTGTCCACCTTCATTGACACTGGCTAGACTGGGCTGAATTGTCTGAATATCACTGACTAAAAGCTAAGGAAATAATTCCATTTAAGCTTGCTGAAAACAATTATTTCAACATTTTAGAAATAAAACATAGATAGTAAACATATACTAGGAATCATGACCATTATACGTGAATTTCATTCTTACAAAAATGAAATAAATGTAAATGCACACCAAAGGTTGAGATATAGTATAAGCCCTGTAAAAAAAATTCACAGGTTTTGGCCCTGGCCGGTTGGCTCAGTGGTAGAGCATCGGCCTGGCATGCAGGAGTCCCGGGTTCGATTCCCGGCCAGGGCACACAGGAGAAGCACCTATCTGCTTCTCCACCCCTCCCCCTCTCCTTCCTCTCTGTCTCTCTCTTCCCCTCCTGCAGCCAAGGCTCCACTGGAGCAAAGTTTGTCCGGACGCTGAGGATGGCTCTGTAGCCTCTGCCTCAGGCGCTACAATGGCTCTGATTGCGACAGAGCGATGCCCCAAGATGGGCAGAGCATCGTCCCCTGGTGGGCATGCCGGGTGGATCCCGGTTGGGTGAACGCGGGAGTCTGTCTGACTGCTTATCCGTTTCCAGCTTCGGAAAAATACAAAAAAAAAAAAAATTTCACAGGTTTTTATGGTATGAATGAAGTAATGAATTACCTGTATTCTACTTACATTAGAGACAAGAAAAAAAATTAATATTGCTTGTTAGAAAAATGTGTGAAAATCATGGGCTGTATACATCACGGTTTTTGAAAGAATTTTAGTTTCTGAACACAGGGTATTGCAGCAATTCAATAGAGCATGAAGTATGTGAAGGTTATGCCAGGTGGACTTCTTTTTTTAGCTTGTGTTTGAAAGAAAAATATTTAGAGAGCTAGCTTATTTTCTTTCCACTGCATGGCAATGGCATATCAAATTTTATTTCAAAAATTCAAGAGGAAGGAAACTCCCAAGCTCATTTTATAAGGACAGCATTATCCTAATTCTAAAACCTGATAAAGACACTACAAAAAAAAATTATAGGCCTATATCCCTGATGAACATAGATGTTAAAATCCTCAACCAAATATTAGCAAACCAGATCCAGCAATACATAAAAAATATCATACATCATGATCAAATGGGATGATATTCCAGGGATATAAGGTTGGTGTGATATCCACAAACCAATAAATGTGACACACCACATGAATAAAAGGAAGGATAAAAAATCATATGATCATATCAATAGATGCAGAAAAAGCATTTGAAGAAATCCAGCACCCACTTACGATAAAAATTCAGCGAAGTGGAAATAGAGGTAACATACTTCAATGTAGTAAGAGCTATCTATGACAAACCCATGGCCAAAATCATACTCAATGGGCTAAAACTTCAAGTATTTCCCTTAAGATCAGGGAAAAAGACATGGATGTTCCCTTTCACCACTCTTATTCAATATAGCACTGGAAGTGCCAGGCACAGCAATCAGACAAGAAGAAGAAATAAAAGGCATCCAAATTGGAAAAGAAGAAGTAAAACTGTCATTATCTGAAGATGACATAATACTATATATAGAGAACCCTAAAGATTCCACCAAAAAAATTACTAGAACTAATAAATAAATTCAGTAAAGTATTAAAGTACAAAATAACTATTCAAATTTATAAAACAATCCCATTTACAATTACATTAAAAAACCCTAGAAGTACATTTAACCAAGAAGGTAAAAGATCTGCACTAAGAAAATGGCAATATACTGAAGAAACTGAAAACTATACAAATGAATGGAAGTATATTCCTGGGTAGGCAGAATTTGCGTCATTAACATGTCCATACTACCCAAACAGTCTGCAGGGGTCTCAAACTCAACTCAGCATGTGGGCCACAGAGCAAGATCACAGCCGTTCATCGGGCCACACTAGGTCTACAAAAGGCAACTGTTACGCAACACTTTTCTCACTGCAGTTGAAAACAAAAAAAAATCAGTACAACAAGCACAATCGTACATGCAGTTTACTCAGTGTCACAAAACGACCAGAAACTGTAGTTCGCATCACAACTGCTGTTAACTAAGCTAATATCTAGCTAGGATGCTAGAGAAATGAAAAATACAAGTAGGCCCCTAGGCTTACTTAATTTTATCCAAAATATTTTGAACTTCGTGGATTAGTCTGCGGGCCGCACAAAATTGTTCGGCGGGCCGCATTCGGCCCACGGGCCGCAAGTTTGAGACCCCTGATCTACAGAGTCAATGATTCCTATCAAGATACCAACCAATTGTGTATTTCATAGAACCAGAACAAATATTCTACAAATCTATATGAAACCAGCAAGACCCTGAACAGTTACAACAATCTTGAGAAAGATCAACAATGTTGGAGGAATCATGCTACCTGCATCAAACTATACTACAAGGCCACAGTATTCAAAAGAGCATGGTACCGGCATAAAAACAGACAGTGATCAATGGAACAGAAAAATCTATATTGTAATATATTCTAATAGAGTTCAATATATGTGCAAAACAATACAGCATCATAATAATCTGTAATAAGTTATAATAAGTGGTCCAAAGGATTATTTATCTTTCAATTAAACTGCATTTTATGTCAAAATAATCTTATAAAATGAGTTGAGTAAATGGTCTCATTTTTCTGTTTCTCATTAATTGAAACTGCTGCCATTTAGGACTGGGTAATTCTTTGTTGGGGGCAGGGGATATTTTGTGCATTGCAGGATATTTAAAAGCATCCCTGACCTCCACCAAATACAGACCAGTGGCATCTACCCCACTCCAAGTTTTCTCTCGAACTTGATAAATGTCCCAGGAGGGGGGGGGGCATATCACCCCAGGTTAAGAACCACTGATGTAACCAAAAACTATTGTCCATCTAAACATCTCCATAAGAAAGGCATCATATACAAATCTTACCCTGCACTGTTTCAGCTGTTTTTTAAGAATTTCTGAATCCCCAAGGGCAGGCCATTCTTCTTGCAGAAAAACATCAACTTCAGCCATCCATTTCTTCAGGGTTTTTATGTGATTCTGGAATCAGAGACCCATTTTAAGGTATTATCGGGGTGCTGATTTCTCTCACCACCATTCATCATGATGATATGTCTGAATACAAGCCCAGGAACAATCCACATGTTTGAAGGATGTCTCTAAGTAGCTCTTCAGGAAAAGAATATTTTTACTACGAGTGCATTTTTATGGTCTGCTTTAGGAGCACTGGTGTATGAAGTCTGCTATTGTTAAAAATAAAAAATTACTACCAAATGTCGCTTTATGATGTTACTCTTGAGAACATTAAATCATATCCCCCTCTAGAGAAATTTTAAGTTTCCAAACAACTCATGATAATACTAACAATGTGCCCTTACAGTACATAAAACAAACTATGAACAATAAACTCAATGTAATGGTATCTTTATAGCGTCTCTAAACCTGAACTTCTCCAAATTGTTTTTTTGCAGTTGACAGCTTACAGAGTCCCACCACTTGGGAACTTTCAGACCAAGATTTTGTCATTTTTAAAGAGAAAACTTTTTTTTTAATTTTTATTAATTTTAATGGGGTGACATCAATAAATCAGGGTACATATATTCAAAGAAAACATGTCCAGGTTATCTTGTCATTCAATTATGTTGCATACCCATCACCCAAAGTCAGATTGGCCTCCATCACCTTCTATCTAATTATCTTTGTGCCCCTTCCCCCCCCCCCCCCGTTACCAGCACACTCTTGTCCATGTCTCTTGGTCTCGTTTTTATGTCCCACCTACGTATGGAATCATGCAGTTCTTAGTTTTTTCTAATTTACTTATTTCACTCTGTATAATGTTATCAAGATCCAAGAGAAAACTTTCGCTTTTCATTTCTAATTTGCCTTATCAATTTGAAGTTAAAGGTCAGGCAAAAATGTTCTCTTTCATCATTTATAAAAAGCTACTACCGCCTGACCAGGCAGTGGTGCAGTGGATAGAGCACCAGACTGGGATGTCAAGGACCCAGGTTTGAAACTCCGAGGTCGACGGCTTGAGCATGGGCTCACCAACTTGAGTGTGGGGTTGCTGGCTTGTGCGTGGGATCATAGCCATGACCCCAGGTTGCTGGCTTGAGCCCAGAGGTCACTGGCTAGAAGCCCAAGGTCGATGGCTTGAGCCCAAGGTCGTTGGCTTGAGTAAGGAGTCACTTGCTCTGCTCTAGACCCCTGGTCAAGGCACATGTGAGAAAGCAATCAATGAACAACTAAGGTGCCAAAACAAAGAATTAATGCTTCTCATCTCTCCCTTCCTGTCTATCTGTCCCTATCTGTCCCTCTCTGTTTCTCTCTTTCACAAGAAAAGAAAAAAAAGCCACTACTTCCCATTGTTATGTCACCTATTGCCTTTTTTCCCCCATTGCTTTCTTTGGCTACTGTTCAAATATGTAATTCCCAAACTGCTTTACTTCCATACAATTCAACTATGCTATCCAGATGTGCTATTTTCTCCTTTCTTAATGGAATTTCGATTGAAAATATGCGCTTTACAAGAAGTTACACCTTCAATATGATTAATAATAATGAATTTTAACAGCATTTGACTAAATCCAAAAACTTTAGATTTCAAAATCATTGTCTTACTGGATCTCGGGAGTCTGGTTTTGTGCTTCTTCCCTGTCACCATTGTCCTAGTTCAGCGCTTATTCTTGGCTCTTTGATTATTGTACTGGCTCTATTTGACATCTGCCTCGGTCTTACCTACTGTCGTCCATTCTGTACATTGGTGTCAGTATTCTTTCCTCCTCCTATCCCTTACTATTTGAATATTTAATATTTGTCTATTTGAATACTCAAATAGTCAAATATTTGACTATTTGAAAACACAAATATTATCAGATCTTCCTTCCTCTAAAATACCAGTAACAGTTCATTATTATTATTATTATTATTATTATTATTATTATTCCCATCAACATTAAGCTATAATTCCTATTCCAAAGCATGGCATTTTGGACCATTCACTATCTACTCCTGACCACTTTTCCAATCATATCCTTTGTAACATATCTTTGTCTCCTCAATATTGAACCACTTCTAGTTAACTGAACACGCTGCTCCATTTTGTTAGGTACTTTCTCCCTTTATTAGTGGACTAAATTCTACTTGTTCAACGTGTAGCCCTCACAACCCACGTACCAGGAACATCTCATAAGCCCCTTTCACAGCTGATGTTGGCTATCTTTTCTGCCTATTGGCATAACATCTCCCACATTGTTGATTGTACTCCTATGTTGGCTGAATGCCTCTCCCAAGCTGTTCAGGCGGCCCTAATCCCTGGCACTTGTGCATATGTTCCCTTACATAGCAAAAACAGACTGTGCAGATGAGATAAAGTTAAAGATTTTGCATGGGGAGTCTATCCTGGGTTATCCAGATGGGCACAATGTAATCACAAAGGCTCTTATTACAGGGATGCAGGAGAGTGGGAGTTAGAGGGGGAGACCGGAAGATGCCACACTGCTGGCCTTGGGGATAGAGGATGGAGACGTGAGCCAAGGAATGCATGTAGTTGCAAGAAGCTAAAATGACAAGGAAAAAGATTCCCTCCGAGAGCCTCTGAAAAGGACACCACCTGACTACACTTTGACTTTAGCCCACTTAGCCTGTTTTTGAACTTCTGCCCTCCACAACTGAAAACATAATAAATTTGTGTCATTTTAGGCCATTAGAGTTGTGGTAATATGTTAGAGCAGCAATTAGGAAACTAATACACGTACCTTTACCCTTCATTAGAGTGTGGGTTCCTTAAAGGTAAGGCTCACATATTTATATCCTCTTTCTCCGCTGGCACTGGCAAAAATGTGTTTTTATGTATGTGGGTATATGGATGCACACACGTTTATATTTCAAAACATGTGTATATGTACACATGTAAAGTATGTTGTGCTTTACAGAATTTTTTACAACTGCTCTATCTTTTGGTTTGTACAAGGTAAGAATAAACAACTAAGTTAGCTTGAGTAGAATTTAAATCCAGAAACTTCCTGTTCCAATGCTTTTTGATCAAGCAATGATGCTTTCAAAGATTCTTCGCAGCATTAATGTCTTTCCCAATGATAATGTCTTTCACCATGTAAGAGACATATAACCTATATCATTAAATATTCTAGACTTAAGACTAGAATGTAAGCGTTGGTTTACTATTTTAAGCTTTGGTAATTGTAATATGAAGGCACTATTCAAATAAATTAAGAAAGTAAAAAGTGGTTTGTGGACAGTGGTAGAGTCATATACATAATTTGTACATATAATCATAAGTAAAATATGCTGGTAAATTTGATTATATCACACAGGAGATTAATTTTTACCTATTTATAAGCTAAACGGCAGATATTTTAATAAGGACAACCAGACTAAAGGAAAGATTAGATTCGAACATTATCTGAGCTAAAAACATGTTTAAGTCATATTGATATTAGTGGAAAAATGAATTAATATTAATGAAAATCTAAGAAGCAGAACTCTTAATTACTGCTTTCTTAAAAGAAATAAGCAAACTACACTACTTTCAGAAAGATTCATATTTTTTACCTTATCACTGATTTTAAGTGGCTATGGAGGCTGAAGTTTCTGCCTTTAAATTTTATAACACGTGGTTAAAAGAGAAATGAGTAAAGAAAAATGAATATAAAAAGTAAAATATTTTCTTTATCTTTTTCATTGAATTGAGAGAATAGAAAGGAAAAGAGAGATAAAAGAAAGAGAGAGAGAATGAAGGGGGAGAGAGGGAAAGAGGGAGGGAGGGAGAGAGGGAAAGAGGGAGGGAGGGAGGGAGGGAGGGAGGGAGGGAGAGAAAGAAGAAAGAAAAGAAAACAAAGAAAGAAAGAAAGAGAAGAGAAGAGAAGAGGAGAGAGAGAGAGAGAGAGAGAGAGAGAGAGAGAGAGAGAGAGAGGGACGGGAGAAAGAGAAGCACCAACTTGTTCCACGTAGTTGTGCACACACATATTGCTTCTCATAGGTGTCCTGACTGGGGCTCAAACTAGCAATCACAGTATTGAGCTGATGACCTCAGGATCAAACCCCCAAATCAAACTGGCGACCTTGGCACTCCAAAATGACACTCTATCCACTATGTGACAGACCAGGGAAAAAGTAAAATTTTCGATTACCTGAATTTTTCGGAGTTTAGCCATGTGCTCCTCGAGCTTTTGGCAACGTTCGACCAGCTGGGAGGAGAGCTTCGTCCAGCGGCCCTGGATGTCTTCAAATTCGGACTGGTACTTCCGGCTAATATCGGAGGGGGCTTTCTTTGACATCTCTTTCACAGTGGTGCTGAGATAGTTTAGGCCACTTTGTTGCTCTTGCAGAGAACTTTGTAAAGCCTTAAAATTGAAAATGGAAAGTATGTGTATACTAACTGATGAATAATACGGAGTTTCGCTGTGCAGTTCCATTGACAAGCATCAGTTAAATTAAATGTACTTAAAATGAAAACTAGGTGATTCAAATGTCTAAAAGTAGATGATGTAATGGCATTAAAAATAACTGGTGGTAATTTAAATTCTACTTTTTCATCATAAGATTAATTTGCACATTATTCAGTAATATTTTATTTTAAAATCTATGCCTATTTTTAAGAACATTGTCAAATCTATCCAAAACTGTACCTTACTGAACCAGAGTTTTAGCACACCTGGTTTTATTCTATCGTGTCGGTATATTAATAACTGCATTTATTATACAGTTAATGGAGTTAAACTTAATTACACTGAGCCTCTAGCAAGAACACTTCTAACCTCCCTCGGTAAAAATAAAACTAAAGTATATTGATATATGGGAAATAAAACTCTGAATGTTACCAGATAGATGGTCTACTAATGCCAGTTAGGTTTTACATTTTTCAAAAGACAATGGTCTGTTTTGTAGTATTATAGTGAAATCCTAGGATAATTCAGGGGATAATTTATAAAGTTACTTATTTCTTAATACTGTATCACCTATGCGATCCCTTCTAATAGGAGATGCCTACTTTAGGTTTACCCTACTCAGAATGTATTTAAATGTTTCTTTTTGGTTATAAAGTAATAAAGGTTTGATATTTAAAATGGGAAAAATATACATTATATGTAAATATTATGATTTTATACAAATTTCCATTTTTTCTCTGTATAATTAATATTGAATATCTGATCTTATAAAAACACCCACATTTATTCTTTTATAAAGCAACCTATATAACATTTCTTCAAATATGTCAAAAAACATAACTTTTATGGTTACATAATGTTTCATGCCTTTTCGTGGTACTTTAATTTTTTAATTTACTTTTATTCTACTTTATTAAACTGTTACCATTGACTATTTGTTTAGGTAATATCCAGCGTGTGTATAACTACATTTTAAACTGGGCATCTGAGTGAGCCTCTCCCCATGAGATTAAGGGCTTTTCAAAAACATCAATTTTAACGGCTCTTCTAGTTCATGTCACCATTTCTTTCCCCTTACTAGCTCTACAAGTTAATTTTGAGTTATCCAATACTGTAGATTATGTTTATAATAGATTTCTTTTCTACCTATATCTTTGAATGCATTCTGATTATTTCCATAAAATATAGAATTCATAGAAATAGTTTTCATGTGTACAATTAAATGAATTATTTTGCATGTTATTAGGAGGTATTAAAGAGTTTTTCCTCAACAAAACTTACTCCCACTAGTGAGAATGGGAGTCATTGCCACCAGACCTGCACTTATTACCTCTTTGGGGTTTCTTTCTTTTTAAATTGTATGTCAAAAAATGGTATAGCTTTTTATACATGTGTACTTCACCCTTTACAATTTAAGTTACAATCTTCCATAGGTTTAACGGTTGCCTGTATGTCTTTTTGGTGGCTTTCTTGTTAATTAATTTCCCCTTCTATGCAAATATTTCCTTTGGTCTCATTTTTCTTTTAAATTGTCTCTGGTGATTTTACAGTGTTGACGGTTGCTTCCACTGATATTTATGCTTCCCGATCAAATGTTTTTAAAGATTTGTATTAAAAATTTCTCCAAATTCTATGCTTAAAGTGTTTTACAACTTTTTGATATACATGGTATCTTGTTTTGCTATAACATTTGATGCAAGGTTCTAACTTCATTTTTTCAGTTAATATATTTTCTCAATAATATTTATAAATAATTTTCCCTTCGTCACTGTTCTTTCAGTAGAAACGTACTTTGCCACTCATCTAAGCACCCTTTCTTATGTACTTAATCCACTGCCCTAGTTGCTATACTTTTGTACTCCTACATGTTTAAAATTTTTATAGGTGTATGAAGTCCCATATCGTTCAGCGTAAACTTCGGAATTATCAAGTATTAAAAAAATATATAAAGTGAAAAAAGATTAAACAGTTATAGTGTTTTTGGTATTAGGGTAAAGGAAATAGTTAAAATAGGACAATATACACTAGGAAATGTTTTTTAGAAATCTGTTTGAACAGATACTTCTAAAATTACTATATTAATAAATATTGTTTAATGCTCAAAAAACGAACTTGATATATAAATTTAAATTTTTAACCTTTTTCCTTAATTTAATTCTCAAAATATAGATATATTATCTCAGCTACTAAATATAACTAAATAAGTTTATTTTCACACCTTAAAAAATAAAATGTGATTGAATATACAATATAAGCTTTTCAGAGATAGTGAAAAAAGTACTCTAAAATCTCTTACAAATTATTTATTTCCCATAAAAATATTTAATACTTACCAAGATAAAGCTGTTAAAAACACAGGTATTAGAAGTCAAATAACTACTATGTCACATAAAACTGGTGTTTAATTTAAAATTAATTTTTTTTACCTCTTTCCATTTCGAGTATGAGAGGAGTTATATCAGTAAGCAAAATAAAACTATGGTTTTTATAATAGTCAAAATGTGGCTTAAAATGCATACTAAATTAAACTATATTATTGTCTTTAAAATGGTATTTTTATCTTTAAGCACAAATTAATAACATAATTCATTTTTATTTTATTTTACTTTTGAGAGAGAGAGATGAGAAGCATCAACTCATAGTTGCATCACTTTAGTTGTTCATTGATTGCTTTTCATATATAACTTGACTGGGTGGCTCAAGGCGAGCAGTGACCCTTTGCTTAAGCCAGTAACGCTGAACTCAAGCTGGTGACCATGGGATCATGTCAATGATCCAATGCTTAAGCCAATGACCCCATGTTCACTCTGGATGAGCCTGCACTCAAGCTTTTGACCTCGAGGTTTCAAACCTGGGACCTCAGTGTCCTAGGATGACACCCTATCCACTGTGCCACCACCAGTCAGGCAATGTATTGCATTTTCAAAGTCTTATTTTTATTTTTCCCACTGGAAAAATACTGTCTTTACCATGATTATGTTCATTCTAATTTCAAAGTTAAACCAATGTGGTTGCTTGGTAAACAATATCTGCACTGTATTGTTTAAGACAGTCAAATGTTCACACACCTGTAACTCCCCGAGTCTCTGCTCCATGATTTCATAGTCGGTGACGGCCACCTGAGGTATAGAGAGTTTGGTTTCTGACTGCTGGATCCATGTCAAGATGGTGCTCATGGTCTCCTGATAGCGCATGGGTGGCAAAGTGTCAAAAACTTCAAAAAAAATTAAAAAGAGAGAAAGAATCATTTAATCATTTTGAACTTTGTCACTGTTTTTTCAAAATTGTCAGAAAACTCAAGCAACCTTCTAATTATAAATATTAACAAATTGTAAAAACCTAAAAATACACATGAGAACATAATTATGTTGAAGATATATTATTTCTACATGTCTCATATTTTGACAGAAACTATGCATCTATTACATCGAAATCTCAAATCAGCCTTGCAAGGTCTGCATCATTAAATTCATTTTTTACGGGGAGAAAATGGAGAGAACAAAGGGGCTGAGTAATTTGCAGGAGGTACACTGACGGAACTTGGAGAAAATCAGAAGACTTCATGCAACTCTAATCTTGCAGGCTATTCTCCTCCTGCGTTATCATTTGCTTTTGTGGAAAAAGTATCATTATCCACAGCCGTTAACATTTTTTAATTGTTTTTACTAAATCTACTGGGGTGACACTGACTAATAAAATTATATAGGTTTCAGATGTTACTTCTATTAATAACACAATGAATGGTTTAAAAGCAGATGAGACAAAGCTAAAAAGAAAATTTACAAATTTGAACATAGGCCAGAAATATATATTTGAAATGAAACACGGAGAGACAAAAGGATAGAAAATAAGAAAGAGAAAATTAAAAACATAAAAATGGTCTAAGAAAAATATACTCCAGAAAGACACATAGACAGACAGAGAAAGAGAATGGGTAGGAACCATATTTGAAGACATAATGGCTGAGAAATTTCCTGGACAAAACCATAATATAAAACACTCATTTAAATCACTAAGCAAAATGGCATTATTTAAAACACTTTTTCTTTTTACATTTTTTTTCAATTCAGTTAATAATATTTTATACCAGTTTCTGTTGTTAAAACATAGTGGGCATTTATATACTTTACAAGCACACCCACCTAATAAGTCTAGGACCCACCTGACACTATATATAGTTATTATAATATTACTGCCTATTTTACATTTTATTTTAATAGATAGTATCTGAGTTTCACTTCTTCATACCAAATCCTTTTACACTAAATGAGAGGAATATAGAAAAGTACTTTGCATGCTCTTTAATGGGGTTTTCAGATGGTAAAGGTATTTTCAGAGAATGTGTTAGAAATGCAAACTGATAATATTACCCAAAGTGCTTATATTTATTTGAGAGTTCACAACCAAATGTACCCTAATAGGCTTTATTTAATCTGAGTACTTTAGCTTTGATAATGAAAGACCTCTATGTTACTTCAAACCTCACTGTTTTCTCCCACATA
Organism: Saccopteryx leptura; assembly: GCF_036850995.1. NCBI lineage: Eukaryota > Metazoa > Chordata > Mammalia > Chiroptera > Emballonuridae > Saccopteryx > Saccopteryx leptura. Next base: position 25,276,257 of record NC_089516.1, read on the forward strand.
AATTTTTTGTTTCTCTCCTTACTAGCTAGGTATATTTATTTTCATGCTAGATAACCAGTAATAAACAAAAGTAAAGAGGAATCTCAGGAAAAGCAGTGAAGTGAAGTAGTATTTCGTTAGGATGAAGCCAAGAGCTTTATCTGAGAAGGAGTCTGAGCAAGAGGTCTACAAGGAGAGTAGACTATTTGTAGGGACAAGGGTATATGTTAGATGAATGCATACACTTTGATTTAATTAAACTTCAATGTGTACATAATGGAAAACAATGCTTGTTTCCCTTGTGGCAGTGGCTGGGACAAACATATATTAGAAGTTTGCCAGAGGTGAAATGAATTGATCCAATTTTATCCAAGTGATATATATATTTATATATCTTACATTTATTTATAGATATATATATATCTACCTATGACTATAGATAGATAGATAGATAGATAGATAGATAGAAAGAAAGATAGATATAGATATAGATATAGATATAGACATAGACATAGAGATATAGATATAGATATAGATAGATATAGATATAGATATAGATATAGATATAGATATAGATATAGATATAGATATAGATATAGATATAGATATAGATAGGTATGTCCGGAAGGAGAGTATAGAAAGAGTTGACAAAGATTTTGGAATTCCATATTAAGAAAAGTTCAATAAACTCTCATGAGCATCTCACAGGACTGCTTCTCTGTTCTGTTTCTGCAGAAAGAGGCTGTGTATACATCAAGACAATTGGCAACTCCACTTTGGAACTGGCTCTCCGCTTACTACCTTTGGCAACCTCTTAATATTTCAGCATCTTAGTCCTCATTTGTAAAAATGGGGATATTGACACTATTGAGAGACTTATTTCAGGTCATTTATTATTGTTTCATTCAGCCAAAATTTATTCAGTGATCTGAGCACCTGGGATACAAGCAATAAAAATTTCAAAAGCAAAGCCTACACTTTCATGATGCATAAAATCAAATTGGTGAGTCAGGAACAAATAAACAAATAAAGACCTTGTAATTACTAATGAAAATAGAAGGCTGTGAAGAAAAAGGTGGGGGGGCAGAGCCTTCCAGATAATGCAAGAAAAAGCATTTAAGATAAAGAATCAGATATAAAAATGTTGGAATAAATGAGGACCTACACAAAGGATGGTAGGCCATCAATCGATTAGCAATACAGTGGTACCTTGAGATACAAACAGACCAACATACAAATTTTTTAAGATATGAGCTGTGACTCAGTCGTATTTTTGTTCGAGATCCGAGCGAAATTCCGAGATACGAGTCGTGATTCAGGAAGCTGCCGATACTTGGCGCATTGGCGCAAGGGTCCAGTATCTGCAGTTTGATACATGAGTTGACTGACTTATGAGCTCGGTTACAGAACGAATTAAATTCATATCTCAAGGTACCACTGTATCAGGAAGCCACTACCATTCCAAAGGTTAGAGGGACAAAGGGAAGAGGTATGAGATGGGGTTACTGGAACCCAATAATTCTTCACCCAGCAGGAGAAGAACTCCTAGGGAGCTTGCCATTGTGAATGTAGCATTCCTGAGGAATGCTGTTTCTAGAGAGAGCTAGACTCCTGGAAGTTTCATTCTCAGCCACTGATGGAGATGCACCCTGACACAAGGAAGAGGGCAAGGGAATATTCGAGCTTCTCTCCTCTTCCTCCCCTCAATATCCTCCCAGCACTGGCTACTGGCTGAACCAAGCAGGTAGCCAATTGACAAAAGGATCCTGGGAAGTGTCACTTTCATGGGAAGACCCAGGAACGGCACCGAGGACAGCAGACAAATGATCTGCAAGGCGATGACAGCGAGAGAGGGCACAGGGGATAGGGACAGGAAGTTGACAAGGACACCAAGGCAGAGCCATGGTTTTTGCAATATTCTATTTCTTAAGGTTCGTAGTTCAGAGTGCAGATATTTTTCATTATTTTAAAATTTTCCATGTTGCAGAAACTCTGAATATAATACAAATATTAAATAAATTAAGCAAATGAAAGCAAATAAGACAAAAAGAAAGAATGCGACTAGAGAGGGAACAACAAGGCCTCTCTGTGGAAGTCTAACTTGAACAGAGACTTAAAAGCAGTGAAGGCCCTGGCTGGTAAGCTCAGTGGTAGAGCATCGGCTCAGCATGTGGATGTCCCAGGTTAAATTCCTGGTCAGGGCACACAGGAAAAGTACTTTCCTGCTTCTCTACCCCTCCTCCTCCATCTCTCTCTTTCTCTCTCCCTCTCTCTTCTCCCCTCCCACAGCCATGGCTCAATTGATTTGAGCACACTGGCCCAGGTGCTGAAGATGGCTCCATGGAGGCTTTGCCATAAATGCTAAAAACAGCTCAGTTGTGAGCATGGCCCCAGATGGGCAGAGCACTGGCCCCAGAACGGGGTTGCTGGTTGGATTTCAGTCTGAGCACATGCGGGAGTCTGTCTGTCTCACCTCATCTCACTTGAAAAAAAAGACAAAATAATAATAACTAAATAAAAAAAGCAGTGAAGTAAGGAGCCATGGGAATTTTGCGAGGACAGATTTTCTAGGTGGGGAAGAGCAAGGGTACCACCCGAGGCAGGAGGACCCGGCAATGCTGGAGCGCAGCGAGGACGCCAGCGCAGCAGAGCTAAGTGTGGGCTGACATGAGGGCACGGGTGTCATTGGGAACTGTGACCCTGTGGGCCCTGCAGACCATAATAAAATGTTCAATTTTATTCTAAATGACTATATGTGCTAATTCCTACGTCCACTTCTGGGTAGCGTATTTGCTATTGTTATTAGCTAGAAGAGAGTCATGACACAACAGGAAAATGAAGGGGACACATTCCATACCAAGTAGAAATTGTTAGTTTTAAGTCAATAAAAAGAGAAACGTTCTTGCTAGGGAGAGAACAAAGCCAAACAGAAACTCCTGTTCTTTCATTCAAGGGGAATGGTGGGTTTTGCTGCACTAATTTGACATTCTACAGAACCAGATTTACAGCCAAAGCCAAAATAACTACTAGGATTTACAAACATGTACACGTGCCCGCATGTGCACAAAACATGTGTCTGCCCATGAACACATACAATGCACACACATTAATATCTGACACAGACACAATGAATTTAAAAGTTACTATCCACTTCACCCTAGAAAGAGAATCATGATCAGAACAAAAATTAGATATTTAATAATAATAATTACTACAATAATAACAATAAATACCAAGGGGAATGGTATCAAATAAAATGAAAGTGTTTTATTCCTTTTTTTTCTTTCTTTGTATTTTTCTGAAGAGAGAAGCGAGGAGGCAAAGAGACAGACTCCCACATGCGCTCGACTGGGATCCACCGGGCACGCCCACCAGGGGGCGATGCTCTGCCCATCTGGGGTATTGCTCTGTTGCAACTGGAGCCATTCTAGCACCTGAGGTGGGGGCCATGAAGCTGTATTCAGTGCCTAGGTCAACTTTGCTCCAATGGAGCCTTGGCTGCTGGAGGGGAAGAGAGAGACAGAGAGAAAGGAGAGGGAGAAGAGTGGAGAAAGAGATGAGTGCTTCTCCTGTGTGCCCTGGCTAGGAAACGAACTCAGGATTTCCACACGCTGGGCTGATGCTCTACCACTGAGCCAACCAACCAGGGCAAAAGTGTTTTATTTCTTTAAATTCAGATTTATTTAAACACTGTTTAAATATTGGATGATATTTTATGGTCATTTAATATCTATATATAATTTGGGGGATATTTTGCAATGGGCTAGTTTATTATATTACACAGAGTATCTAACCACATATGTAGAAAAGCATTTAGATTATCTTGAGGGTAATCTTGGCATTAGCAGCATCCTGGGGAAATATTAAATTGTCCCTACACTAAATGAGGGGAAATACTGATTTTCAGATTTGTCAGCCCATCACTGAAGTGATAGGGCAGCATGAACATGGTAGAAGTATGAAAGTTACTAAATTCATAAGTATGTATCATAACAGTATATAGAACACTCCAAACTTAGCGTCTGACTATGTACAGACTGAGAGTGGGAAGGAGGTAGGGAGACAGACAGGTAAGCATGTAGGTATGCAAGCAGGTAGGTAGACACACTACCTAGGTAGAAAAATGCTCTGAATTTTTAAAATTCATTGCTTTTCAGCACAGAACAGCCAAAAAGTCTCTCAAATCCAGGAAGAACATGAACACTAAAGCATTCTAAATTACTTAAAACAAAACAAAACTGGATCAATCTGTCTTCCATTAAACAATATAATTCTACCTAGATCTTATGAAAAAAGTTTCCTTTATTTAGTTTAAGAGCCCTGGCCTTGGCCTTCTCCATCCAAGCACTCAGTTCATATTAAAATTATAAAAATACAAGTTTGATTATATTATTAGTGGCTGTGCTTTTCCCTAGATCAGTGGTCCCCAACCCCCGGGCCGCGGGCCGGTACCGGTCCGCAAAGAAAGAATAAATAACTTACATTATTTCCGTTTTATTTATATTTAAGTCTGAACGATGTTTTATTTTTTTAAAATGACCAGATTCCCTCTGTTTCATTCGTCTAAGACTCACTCTTGAGGCTTGTCTTGGTCACGTGATACATTTATCCGTCCCACCCTAAAGGCCGGTCCATGGCCCAAAAAAGGTTGGGGACCACTGCCCTAGATGACAAGCATAACGAGAGCAAGGGGCATGCTCTTTCGTTTCAGCTAAGCTATCTATCCCAATAGCAAGCACAGTGCCACGAGCTGTAAGTTGGAAGATGTAATGTTCAGCACAAAGACATATAGATAGAAGGAAACCAGTGTTGGGAAACCGAGACCCTGAACAAGAGGAGAAAGAATTTCCCGAGGAAATTTAGAGACTCTTCTCATCCCATCAATAAAATATTTCTAATCCTCACGTCACCTTCTAAACTCTGAATAGCTTAAATTGACTTTCTTATCATTTATTCCTACTCTCATTTCTCATTTCATGGTTTCTCGACTGCTAAGGTAGACTTTTTTTAATTACAATAATTTTTTTTCCTAGCACAATTAATTTATATTTAAAGTGTGTCACTCTGGCTTAAAGTTAAACAGTAAAGAAAATTTATATTGTACTTCGTATTGTAAATAGAGAGAGAGAGAGAGAGAGAGAGAGAGAGAGAGAGAGTGTGTGTGTGTGTGTGTGTGTGTGTGTGTGTTCGGGTTTTCTTCTGGAATTCTTTTTGAATAAAAAAAAAACCATGTTCTAAATCCTATCACTTTAGAATAGGACTATTAATAAAGTAACAATTTTTATTATATCCTAAGCCAGAATGTTACATATTGGTTTATGTTTCTATGGTTATATGAGCATCATTGCATGAAAAACATGTTTGTACATACACCTCCTCTCTCTCTTTCTCAAGCTCTCTCAACCTCTGTGTATATGCGTGCACATACACACATATATATAAACATCAGAAATGTGTATACATTTAATATATGTCATTTATTGATTTTCAACTATTTATTGTTAGATTGCAACCTCGATTCCTTTTTGAGATGCGATAGTGAAGAAAACGAAGTCCTTGAATTCACTAATATCACACTTTATTCATGGAGCCAGATAATAATCTAATCAAGATTTGATCAAATTGTAATTAATTTCATAAAAGGGAAATATAGAATGCCATGACAATATGGAATAGGAACATCTACGTACACTGGGTCCTCATAAGGATTGACTGTTGAGCAAAGATATGAAGCAAAAAGAATGCGGGATTCTGGGATGTCTGGGAGAACATAAATACACTGAGGTGGGAAACATCATGTCACCTTCAGGCAAAGAAAGGCCAACAAGAAACAGAGAGAAGAAAAGTCTGAATGAGGCTGGGACTGGAGATAGGAAAACACCCACATGAGGAGAGCCTTTTAGGTGCCTCTAAACTAACAGCAAAAGGAAATCATAAAATGTTATATATACGCAAAAAAAAAAAAAAATACTGTCATGATTATATTTGCCTTAAGAGACATTGTTCTGGCCCTGGCCGGTTGGCTCAGCGGTAGAGCATCAACCTGGCATGCGGGGGACCCGGGTTCGATTCCCAGCCAGGGCACATAGGAGAGGCACCCATTTGCTTCTCCATCCCCCCCCCTCCTTCCTCTCTGTCTCTCTCTTCCCCTCCCACAGCCAAGGCTCCATTGGAGCAAAGATGGCCAGGGCGCTGGCATCGCCCCCTGGTGGGCGTGCCGGGTGGATCCCGGTCGGGCGCATGCAGGAGTCTGTCTGACTGTCTCTCTCAGTTTCCAGCTTCAGAATAAAAAATAAAAAAAAAAAGACATTGTTCTGGCTGAAATGTAGAACATAGATTACTCAGTGTCAAAAATGGTTGCAGGGAGACAAATTAGTGATCTAGGCAAGAAACCACAGTATCTTGGACTAATATGAGGGCAGTAAATATGAGAAAAAGTTTAAATGTGAAAGCTATTTAGGAGACAAAAGTGCATAGGCTCGGTAACTGAATGGGGAAAGGAGAGGTGAGGGCCAGGGAATATCACAGATGATTCTGAGGTCCGGTTGTGCCACGCCATGGATGTTGGCTCTGTTCCCTCTAATGGAGGGCCAAACAGGAAGTGGCTGTGGCTTGTGGAGTTGCCTGCCACAAGTTTACCTTTTTGGGACTCGACAGATTGTTGATACCCTGAGACATCAAAATGGAAAAGTTAAGGAAGTAGACATATAAATCCGGGGCTTAGAGGGTAGGTCTGAGCTGCAGATAAAATGTGTGACTCTTGTATATAATATATAATTTAAACCAAAGAAACATTTACTCATTTATTTTCCATGTAGATGTGAGACGGTATTCATTAGCCAACATTATTTATGCCATAGTAGCTGAACAGTGATTACAAACCACATCGTTTATCTGTTTGAAACCAGAAATACTTGAGAACACTAGTGAAGGTCTCCTAACTCCGTTTCAGAAGAAAAAGACAAGTCTGGGGCAAACACCAAGTACACACAAGCGCAGGCCCGATAAGAGCCACTCTCCCTGCCAGTCACTGAGAGTTTTGTGAGTGCTGCCCCTGGATCCCACAGGAGGAGCAGAATTGGTCCTGCTCCATCGAAAGAAATTCACTTCCTTCCTTTTGTGTAGAATTTGAGATTAGTAATCCAACTGATCATTTTCTCTTTACTGAAGCAGTAAGACAATAAACATATCCAATTTAATAACCTACCAGCTCAAAAGATCATAAAAGTTCTATTGATATTTGGCCCAGCCCATAAAACAAAACGGTCTGAAGACTCAGCATTTAGCCATATGTTGCTTATAAATATATGTCATTCTTCTCAAAATATTCTTATGACAGTTTTTACTATTCTATTGCTAAAGTATGACTTAAAAACATAGAAACCTTCCTAATGTTTTGTGACTAAGGCACTACATACTACAAAGTTAAAATTAATAGAAATGACTGTAGTTTTGGAAGTACTGTCGTGAGTTATTGGGAAAGCAGGTTTTAAGGGATACTTATGCGCATTACTGTTTATCTTGAAAGGCAAAAAAATAATCCCATTCATCTCCAGTCCTTCATCACAGCTTTATTAAGGATGGTAATGATAAAGTATGGTCAAAGTGACATCTATATTTATAGTAGAAAAGTATTAAAAGAAAATTTTCTATACCTTTTGTTTAAAATTTTCCTCTGTTTCATCCAATTGACTTAACAGGGAGAGAAACTTCAGAGAAGAGGGAAAAAGTAAAGGAGAGAAAAAAAGAGAGCAAGAAAGAAAAGGCAAGAGTATTTCTTTAAAAACTCATGGACATGGAGGACAATACAGTGATTGCTGAGAGTGGGGGATGTAGAGGAGCATATGGGGGCATAAGTGGTGATGGATGGAGACTAACTTGTGTGTATGAACACACAATATGGTATACAAAGAGGTGCTGCAGAATTTGCACTTGAAACCAGTATAATAATTATGTTAACCAGTGTCACCCCAATAAATGCAATAAAAATAATTTTAAAAAGTTCATGTTCCCCTCCTGCAGCCAGTGATTCGATTGGTTCGAGTGTGGCCCTGGGCACTGAGGATCGCTCCTTTGGAGTACATCAGCCTCAGGCACTAAAAATAGCTTGGTACTTGAGCATCAGTCTCAGATGGGGTTGCTGGGTGGATCTCAGTTGGGGCACATACGGGAGTCTGTCTCTCTATCTCCACTCTTCTCACTTTAAAAAAAAGTGATGTGTGAAATTAAGTGCTATATTTTCTGACACACATGAGTCTTTGTCAAGTGGTTAAAAACTTTAACTGAAAAACATTCGTGCTATATAATACATATCATATACAGGGACAGAAAAAATAAGTTTATAGCTGTGAGTACACAAAACACAGGTTATTGTTATATTACTTATTAATTATATTATTTTCCATATGAACAACTATAAACCTACTTTTACCCACCCCTGTATATGCACTTGTGACATGGAAATAATAAAACATTCTCAAAGGGCTTCTCTCTCAGGACCAAGAAAGATAATCTATTACAAAGTTCTCTGTAGATTAAAAAGAACTATGAACATAAGATGCATTTTATCTTTCAATATTATTTTCTCATTCATATCATTTTTGCCAGGCACCAATCACCAATTCCTTACACCAATTTTCACCACTCAAACTGCACTTAAAAGTCAAAGTTTTGTTTTATTATAAGAAAAAAGTAATGAGGAAATTAAATTATATATAACACACAATATAAATTATATAGGTATATATAAATAACATAATTTATAATTTGTATACAATCCATATTTAATTAATGGTTATTAATTAATCAAGACAAGTTTTCTAAGAGTGGGTAAAATTGGTAGCAATGTTTTGGTAAATAAAGCAGACAAATGGAGTGAAAACATTTGGCAATGCTACAATCATCATCACACACATGGAAAATAAAAAGTGAGAAAATATAGATGGGTAGATTGTTGGTTGTATAGATAAAGAGTATATATTACTTTATATTTGTAGTATCATAGCTTAATCTCAGTTATCAAGCATCAATATTCTGAATATCTTTAAAAATAAACAGAAAAAAATGTTGAACCTCGATATAATAGACACATGCAAATTAGAATAACTGCCCAGTGAATAAGCTTTTTCCCACCATTTACAGTGAAACAATTAAACTGTACTTGAATATAAGGGGGGGTTATGAATTTTTTGACAAGAAAAATTCATTATTGCTAAATAGGTCAATGTTTGAAAATTTAGGACATTCACAATCTTTTCCAACTGATTTTATACAGGCTCAGCAACAAGGATATTGAAATCCACTAGAGGGAGCTAACATTATTGTCAAGTTGTATTTATTCCCTTCTGTCCTATCAGGAAAATAAAACCCTCAGCAAAAAGGGCTTTGGGAAAAAAGAGAGAGAGAGAGAGAGAAAATATACCTTTATCTTGTGCTTTATTCAGTTCACAGTTCATTTCATGACCTCACCAAAAGGAAAAAGAAAAATCTAGGAAAATGGGGAAAGCTTCGTGTATATTACTACCATACTGATCCTGGAAATGTTACTATGTGGCAAATTCTTTGGATACTTACAAAGGTAATTTAATAAAGTGTTTTCTAACTTACTATAGGTTTAGTAGAAAACAAACAGGTTCTTGTGCTTCTTGTAAAAAAAGTGGGGAAAATGTTTTATAAAATGTTTGTATTGTAATGTCTTAAAATCCAATTTTACTCTATAATCTATTAATATATATATGTACGTATGTATGTGGGAACCAAAAATTCATTTGCTGATGCTCCAAACTGTTTAAAAACCTGTATGCCAAAGGAATTTCTGCCTTAGAAATTCCATTTCAGGTGCTCAATAGACTCATGTGACTAGAGACTCCTATGTTGGACAGCACAGCAGTGCTGATAAGTAGAGATATTTTGGACCAGATACTATGTATTAACATCACAAAAGCAAACTGGAAACAGACAAGACATCTTGCAAGATTTTCTGGTTGTATGGTAAGCACCTGCACAATTATATCATCAAATGAGAAAGAGTTTATTGTATAGTTAAAATAAACCAGTAGTAAAATGCAGCCCCCAGAATGATTTGTCCTTTTCTGGGTTTCAGTGGCCACATGTATGTTAACAGCTATACTAATCTTCAAATAAATTGGCGGATGCTCAGCTAAACATCCTGTACCTGGGGCAAACTGAATGTAAGGACAACCCACTAATGGGGCTTCAAATGCTCTTTTATTTCATTCAATGTTAAATAAAATGTCTGACTGTAGAAGTTGCGCCCCACCAAGGAGAAGTTCTGCTTACATACAACAAATGTTGTATTTGTTCCTCATAATCATGAAATTATTATGGAGGAAAGGGGAAGAAATGGAAACATAACATATTTTCCAATAACAGTATTTCTTTACCTGTTACTCCAGGTTGTAGTAAGGGTGGTTCTCTTTTTTTTACTTTAATTTGAGTTTACATAGATTCAAGTGTCCCACCGAATATATCTCCCCCCACCCCCTTAGTCCCCTTCGGCCCCCCTTACGCCCCTCCCCCCAATGCCTTCCCCTGGAAGGGTGGTTCTCTTGATACAAATTATTCTTTCACTCGTTTCTTCTCTCGATAAAATAATTTGTAAAACGTCAAGTTAAACACGTTAAGTATTTGTACTTACTTGTCTGTAGCTCTTTTTCTCTGGTCTGCACATCAGCAAAGACTTGGTTAAAATGATTTGTGAAGGCCACAAAGTCCGCATCCAGGAACATCGGCCCTTGTCCTTTCTCTTTCAGGGCTACGCTTTGAGTTTTTAATCGCTCCATTTGAGGCTGAAGAGCTGACAGACGGTTGACTTCATCCTGTACCATAATTTAGAGTATTAAAATAAATAACATTTTTCCTTAGCAAACATCACAGTTTTGCAAAGGAAGGTATTAAAAAGCACTGATGCAAGCTTAGCTTAATACTCTTATCAAAAACTTGATAACAAACATCCACGATGGCATAGGCAAGTCTCTAGCACAGGTTGTCAATTTCCAAATGCCTTGGCTTTTCATTCAGTAGATATCATCATATATTAACTACCTTTAAATTTCAAAATGATGTCATTTAGAGCAGTAATGGGCCTAAATGTGTACAGGTGAACAGTACTATCAATGACCTACTCTTTCCATAAATCAAATATGGATGTTCCTCTGTACCCCTCTCATCTCAAAATAGTGTGTCTTTGCTTCAAATTCTAAGTTCATTTCATGAACATTATTTATTATTTCTTTAACTCATTTGTGTATAACATGTTATACATATCTACCTATATGTGTACACATACATACTATGTACAATTACAAATATGTTTATATATTAATATTGCATTGATTACATATTTATATATATATATACACACACATATTCATGTCTATAATTATCTATTGTTTGTATGGTCTCATTACTTCTCCTGACTATACAGGCAATTACTGTCGTATTTAGAGTGACGGTTCACTTTTCCCTTGTTATCCTGGTATAATTTTTAATACCAGCCCATTGACTTTCAAGAGTACCCTGGTTCGAATGACAAATCTTATGGACACACTGCTGTGCTGTCCAACATAGGCGTCCCTAGTCACATGAGTCTCCTGAGCCCCTGAAATGGGCTCAGTCCACATGCAGAGGTGCTGTCATTGTAACACACAATTGTGAACACTCAGAATGAAAATATACAAACTCCCATAACACACAACAGTTTGAAATATTAAGTCCTGAAAATGACAGTATATTTGATATACCAGGTTAAATAAAATGTATTATTGCAATACACTTACCTATTTCTTTTTCCTCTCTTAATGTTACTTCTAAAACATTTAGAATTACATATGTAGCTCAAGTTTATGACTTGTATTATGTTTCTTTTGAGCAGTGCTGTTCTTGACATAATGTTTTCAAATTCTTTTGTTTCCAGTGGAGTGGTAATTCATATGTATCCCATACATATATAAATTGAAGTCAAACAAATTTCACAGTGCTCTTTTTAAAAGGCTGCTTACTGCTAATTCATTCCTATGCTACTTTTAGAAGTACTTCAGGATTTTTTACCATTTAAAATGTAAAAAAACAGGGTAATTAAAAATTAAAAACTGGATCATAAACCAATTAGAAGGAGGGGAAAATTGAAAGTATTACAGTAATTATGAACTAAATATAGCCCTGAGCTTCCTGGAAATCAAAGTGGAAAGTAAGAAAAAAAGGTTGTTATTTTGGGATGCATTCATAGCAGTTTGGAGAAAGGAACTTCTAGGTTAGGTACAAATAAGCTAAATTTATCAAATAGATCCTTTCATAGTATCAATACAAGCTAACAGGCAATGCCCCTTATGAGTTTTAGAATACATGTTGGTGAGTGGTTATAACAGTATGAGTTGACTCAGGTACAATAATCTCTGACAATCAATTTTTTTTTGGTAGGTGAGAATGAGAGACATTTATATAAATGAGAAGGTGACTCAACTCTTGCTTGAAATATAGAGCCTCTCAAGTTCTAGAAGGTACCCATATATAAGATGAACCTTAATTTGGGGGCCTGCATTTGGAAAAAAATTATATAAAGTTATTGAAACTCAAGTTTTTTTCATCATAAAATTCACACAACTCCTCAACTGGGAAATGCAAGTAAAAAAATCTACAACCACTATATAAGACGCAACCAGTTTTTAGACCCCCCCCATTTTTCGAAAAGGGGTGCATCTTATACATGGGGGATACGGCAGGTGCATATCCATGGAGGAATAATAAGACAAGAGGTAAAGGTAATGCTCTGGGTTTTAGAGTATGGAATTACAGACGTGCACTTTGCACACCAGGCTCACACAGAGCAGCGTGGACATCTGCTGAGCAACGTTTAAGAAACGGATTTCCGTTTGGCCAGATGGAGGGCTGCCGTTCTTCCTGTTCAGGGGGCTATAGAAAGAGACTACAGCACAGTAAAGTGCGTTCTGCACAACAAAGGGACTTTGAAACTAATGAAATGTTTGGGCAAATGATCATAAAGTTGACTCAATCATAGGGGAGATAATTTTGACCTAAAATGGTTAACATTTAAAAGATGTTAACAATTAATTACTCACTTTTTTCCATAAAAGGGCCTTAGTGTGGCTGGTCCTTTAGAGCAGGGGTCCCCAAATTTTTTACACAGGGGGCCAGTTCACTGTCACTCAGACCATTGGAGGGCCGGACTATAAAAAAAACTATGAACAAATCCCTATGAACACTGCACATATCTTATTTTAAAGTAAAAAAACAAAACGGGAACAAATACAATATTTAAAATAAAGAACAAGTAAATTTAAATCAACAAACTGACCAGTATTTCAATGGGGACTATGCTCCTCTCACTGACCACCAATGAAAGAGGTGCCCCTTCTGGAAGTGCGGTGGGGGCCAGATAAATGGCCTCAGGGGGCCGCAGTTTGGGGACCCCTGCTTTAGAGTAAACTGTCTTCCCTGAGTCTGTTTATCCTTAAAAGTTATATGTTTATCTGAGGAAAAAACTTTTTTGTATGTTTACCAGGACAAGATCCATGGATTTCTTTTTTTTTTTTTTTTTTTTTTTTTTGAGAGAGAGAGACAGAAAGGGACAGATAGGAACAGACAGACAGGAAGAGAGAGAGATGAGAAGCATCAATTCTTCATTGCGCGCCTTAGTTGTTCACTGATTGCTTTCTCATATGTGCCTTGACTGGGGGGCTACAGCAGACCGAGTGACCCCTTGCTCAAGCCAGCAACCTTGGGCTCAAGCTGGTGATCCTTGCTCAAACCAGATGAGTCCACGCTCAAGTGGCAACCTCGGGTTTTCAAACCTCGGTCTTTCGCATCCCAGTCCAATGCTCTATCCACTGTGTCACCGCCTGGTCAGGCCATTTCTTCAGTGCCTGAAGGGCTCTCTAACCCCTAACGTATCAAGATCTAGTTCTTTTGAAAATTAGATTTTGAGCTAAATCTGCACTGTAATCTTAAAAAAACTCCAAATAACAGAATGCATTGACAAACAGAATGGACTAATTTATTCACCTACCATTAATCACTGCCAACTAGTATAATTTAACTGTTCTATGAATGACATTGAGCTTATCCTGCTAAATATTTTACATAAGGTGATTCATCAAATTAATAGAAATCAATGGGGCAGAGAGAAAGAGTAAGGGGAGATGAAGAGGGATGGAACTGTGTCAGGTTAGTATTAAAAAAAAAGAAATTAAAACTCTGTGGCTGATTTTAGAAAAAAGAAATAATCTCACTTCAGATGACTTCCATAACCTCGAGAGAATGTGTAAGAATATACACCCTCCAGTGATCTCTATTTCCTCCTCAAATAAAGAGCAAGGACTAAACATACCCAAGAGTCTTTGCTCTGTGTCTGACATGTCTTTTTGTCCCAATCTTTTGTCTTACATCCCTGTCCTTCTAGGCCCAACATTCAAACTGACATTCATCCAGTTCCTCAGTCCTTAATGCTTCCTCTCCCACCATGTTCCTTCTGCCATAAGTCTCTTGCCCAGCTGTTTGTACATCATTTCAACTCATCCTAAATGCCTTGATTTAAATATACCGGCCTCAAGGAAGCTGACCTTGGTGGCTCTGGCTAGGTCAGGTTTTCCCTGTTAGTCAATCTCTCAGAACTCTGTTCCGTTGGTTAAGGCAGTGGTCGGCAAACCGCAGCTCGTGAGCCACATGCGGCTCTCTGGCCAGCTCAGGAGTACCCTAATTAAGTTAATAACAATGTACCTACCTATATAGTTAAAGTTTAAAAAGTTTGGCTCTCAAAAGAAATTTCAATTGTTGTACTGTTGATATTTGGCTCTGTTGACTGACGAGTTTGCTGACCACTGGGTTAGGCATTGGTCCCAGTGCTAATTTTACATCTATTTATTTAATCACCTGTGTAACGTCTCATTCCGCTACTCTAGGTAAACACAATGAAGGCAGTGATAATGAATGCTCACGACAATTTCCCAAAACTTACGTGACTGCTGCCACAGTGGGTACTGAAGGTATAACCACGGCCCCAGATTAACTCGCATCCACTGGATTTTAGATTAACACAGCCACATCAGTCTATCACTGAAGTTCAAGTTCGCCCTGGAAATCTTTTGTCTCTTCTCTCATCAATTTTCCACTTCCCATGAAAAGTATAACTCGTGGTAACTAACCAAAAAGTTCAAGTGATTTATATGATTACATAGCTCTTGTTTGCTTATACTTGCATTTTTAATCTCCTTCTCAGGCCCTTTTATGCCATTATATTTTGCTTGTCCCACCAGACCCACTGCCCACCCTGCTCTTGTGTTTCTGCAGAATGACATTTATAGACTACAACTCCTTGTCCTCTACTCTGTAATTCAGTTCAGGCGCTGGGGACCCTGCTCAGATTCTGGAGGCATGGAAGAGAGAGAAGCAGGGTGTTTACTTTTCTGGCCCCATCCCTGCAGTGGCTGTTAGGCTGGCTCTTTGTGTTTTTTAATTGAATTTATTGGCGTGACACTAGTTAACATAATTATACAGGTTTCAGGTGCCCAATTCTACAACATATCTCTGTACTACATGGACATAAAAAAGAAGGAAATCTGGCCTTTTGCTACAGCATGGATGGACCTGGAGATCATTATGCTAAGAGAAACAAGGCAGGCAGATAAAGACTAGTACCATATAATCTACTTCAGGGATCCCCAAACTGCAGCCCCCTTAGGCCATTTATCCGGCCCCCGCCGCACTTCCGGAAGGGGCACCTCTTTCATTGGTGGTCAGTAAAAGGAGCATAGTTCCCATTGAAATATTGGTCAGTTTGTTGATTTAAATTTACTTGTTCTTTATTTTAAATATTGTATTTGTTCCTATTTTGTTTTTTTACTTTAAGATATGTGCAGTGTGCATAGGAATTTGTTCATAGTTTTTTTTATAGTGCGGCCCAACGGTCGGAGGGACAGTGAACTGGCCCCCTGTGTAAAAAGTTTGGGGACCCCTGATCTACTTGTATGTGGAATATGACGAGCGCAATGCACTGGCTCTTAGAGCTGCCTTTACAGTGGGCATCGGACTCTCTCCTTCTGGGTTTCTGCAACTTCTCTCTCCCTGGTCCTTTCTGTGCTAAGAATGGTAACAACTCTGATGCTGTGTTACTGTACTATCCCCTGTGGTTCCTCCATACTTCAAACACATTTATAACACAGTTTTGCAAAGAACCCATCCTTAAATTATCCTAATTTGAGTGGACTGCCAGTTTGCAACATTTTCCTCAGCTATCTGATCTTATACACTGTATCAGCCACTTGTGTTTGTGGGTTTCACTTTTTCTGATTATGAGGGGTTTTTCTCTGAGCACATGCGCAGCTGTCAGAAGAAAACCTCCAAATGACCAGCCATTTATCATTGGATGCATGTGGTTCAATACTCCGAAACTGCCTCGCCATTTTGCAAGCTGACAAAAATCAATGAGCCATGTGTAACTACTCTAACGGCATTTTTAAAAAGGATCTGGGCATCTACATACCGCCTATTTAAACTGATTTTCTTTATGTGCTTTACAAAGTGATATCCCCAATAAGTGTAGTGCCCAAATGGCACAGCTGCAGCTGGGAAAATAAAATGAATAGAAAAAAAATCAGAAAATAAATAAAAGTGAGTCTGTGTACTTTAAAAAATGATTTTCTGTGCTTCTCTTTTGATCGTTACTATGTTTAACTAAATCCTTAATAGGAAAATTTTATTATTAAATAATTTGAGGCCCTAGCCAGTTGGCTCAGTGCTAGAGCATCAGCCCAACATGTGGAAGTCCTGGGTTTAATTCCTGGTCAGGGCACACAGGTCAAGTGCCCATCTGCTTCTCTACTTCTCCCCCTCTCACTTCTCTCTTTTTCTTTCTCTATCTCTTCTCTTCCCTTCCTACAGCCATGGCTTGATTAGAAAGAGTTTAGAGGCTCCTTGGCCTCTGCCTCAGGCACCAAGAAGAGCTCGGTTGCTGAGCAATGGAGGAACAGAGCAACGCCCTCAATGGGCAAATCATCGCCCCCTAGTGGGCTTGCTAAGTGGATCCCACTCGTAGCTCATGCGGGAGTCTGTCTCTGCCTCCCCTACTCTTACTTAAAAAAGAATTTTCTTTCTTTTGCTACTCTTCTGGAAATTGCCAAGAAATTCCTATTGATCATACTGCAAAGAAGTAAGATCCTTACCTTACAGATTTTTAACTGGCTTTGAATCACGGTATGCTCTGAGGTGGTGGTAGGTTGGGTTTTCAACCAGTTTTCCGTAGTAGTTGTCATGTGCTCCAATTGCTGCAGCTGATTATAGAAGGCGATGATGCTGTTCTGATACTCCAGCCAGTCCACTCTCTCACTCAACAATTTGCAGAACTCGATCCACCGGCTGTTCAGCTGTTCTGAAGCTTGTTTAATGCTGTCAGCATTGACGCCCTCTGGAAAAAAAGATGATCAAAAGCTGCCCACTGACGCCACACACTGCAAGCCAATATCTGAAGACCAATGTGTCTCATGTTCAAAAGTATTCAGCATATAAATTATTTCAAACAAATTATTTACCAAGATAATTTCTGCTCAATTGCCAATTACTAGAATTGCATCATATCAGAAATATGAATGTAATAAAACAGTAAATAAGAACACAGATGCAGAAGAACAGAATATATTTAAATAATATTAAATATGGTCAAAGCTCTCATGGGGAGTGGAAGATTTATTGTGGACAAATAACTTTTTGGATTATTTCCAAATACATGTCAAATATCATGTATATTATTAAAATGTACCTCTAGAAACTAACTTGAATTTTTGTTTTTTAAAATAGTTGGAACATTGGTTGAAATGTTACATAGATTGTTTTTTAAAGGAAAAATGTGTGTATCAAAAATCAGTAATTTTGTTTCAGTTACAGCAAGTCAGAAATAAGCAGACTGTCTGCATGGATCCAAAGAAGTAAAACAAGCACTAGGAAAAATAATATTTCTAATATAAAAAAGGGTTTTTATATTATTTACATAATATTTACATATGTGGAAGTTATCTGACAGATTTAAAAATCATCTATAGCAATACCAAAGCAGAAAAAAATCTATCAAGGCAACATTTTGGAAACATAAACATATCACCATATTTAGCCTTCCGGAGACCTTACTATGTGTTAAGGAATATGCTATCTTTTAATATACATTATTTAAATTTTGTCATGAACTGGTACATGACTAATGCCAATTCAAGTATAGACTATCTTACAGATACTATGAAAGCAATATCATGCAACACTTGATAAAATATTCTCTAAAGTTAGTTGACAAAATTTAGATGTTACTACACACAAATACAAAGTAACATATATGTGTTTATATAACAATGTCCTAAATAAATTACATTATAAAAAGAGAAATATTGAAGCTATATAGTATGAACAACGTTCTTACATTTTTGGAATGCTGATATTTGAAGTTTCTTATTCCTAGATTGATCCATAGGGGTCATAAGCTCACTATAATATTTTTCCTCTAGATTAAAATATCTAAGGGGTAAGTGACTTAGTGAAGGCACAGTTGTCTAGGAGATTCTACTATTAGAAATATTCATTTACCCCACTTTCTGAGAAAATATGATTCAGTTGATAGGCAAGTAAGTTATTAAGAAGTCTGAAGATGATCTCTAGCAACTATAAGGCCTGCGCTATTGCTAACTTCTGCATATGCTTCACTCTTTTTAAAGAATAAGAAATATCTGACCAGGCAGTGGTGCAGTGGATAGAGCATCGGACTGGGATGCGGAGGACCCTGGTTTGAGACCCCGAGGTCGCCAGCTTGAGTGCAGACTCATCTGGCTTGTGCAAAAAGCTCACCAGCTTGGACCCAAGGTCACTGGCTTGAGCAAGGGGTTACTTGGTGTGCTGAAGGCCCACAGTCAAGGCACATATGAGAAAGCAATCAATGAACAACTAAGGTGTCGCAATGAAAAACTGATGATTGATGCTTCTCATCTCTTTCTGTTCCTGTCTGTCTGTCCCTTTCTATCCCTCTCTCTGACTCTCTCTCTCTATGTTACTGTAAAAAAAAATTTTTTTTTAAAGACTAAAAAATATGGAATTAAATTCAATGATTATATTAATTTCTCCTCTTTTGCTTTCCTCTGCTCTGATGCTCATTTTCACTTTGTTGTCATTACGTTATGCTGCCAAACCACATCTTTTAAAACAACTCTAGCTTCACTAATTTCAGAGTTTGACACAACTGAGGATGACATTGGAGAAAACAAACTTTGCAAATATTATTGGCAACAATCTTTTCCTCCTTCAGCTGATATATTTTCAAAGATAAAGAATTTTAAAATGAAGTGTAAAAAGATAATATATGCATGTCTCCATACATACAACTTCTAAAAGGCAGCCATGGTTTGCAGAAGCTAAATAATCATCTAACACCCTCATAATACTTAGAGAAAAGAAGTTGGGTTTTTTGAAACATGGATGTGTTGTGTAATGTATCATTTGTGATTATTTGGTTTTGAGTAGTGACCAACAATGGTACCAAAACATGTTTTAGGAGAATGCCACTAAGTTGCTGTAACTGTAAAAAGATCATATTTGCGATGTCCAGGGTTAGATTCCCAGTCAGGGCACACAGGAAAAGCACCCATCATGCTTCTCCATCCCTCTCCCTCTCACTTCTTTCTGTCTCTCTCTATTTCTTTCTCTCCCTCTTCTTCTCCTGCAGCCATGGCTCAATTGGAGCACATTGGCCCCGGGCACTGAGGATGGATCCATGACCTCTGACTCAGGCACTAAGAAGAGCTCAGTTGTTGAGCAATGGAGCAGTACCCCCGATGGGCAGAACATCATCCCCTAGTCGGCTTGCCAGGTAGATCCTGGTCGAGGTGCATGCAGGAGTCTATCTCTGCTTCCCTTCCTATCACTGAAAGAAAAAAAAGATCAAAAGATCATGTTTGTTATAAAAAATAAAAGAAGAATCCAAACCTCCAGTAACATGGGCACTCAGTCTGAGAAAAAAAATTGCAAAATAAGGTAACGGTGAAAAATGAAACAATTTATAAATACACAGGAGAAATTTTAAATCATGTTAGATAGTCAATCAAAAATGTGCCATGGATATAAATAATCAACTATTTAGGAGAAATATTCTCAGTATATGTTAAACCTGAATAAGTCTTTAGAAGGCAATCCATGGTAATACAAGTCCAAATGGGGGTCAAGGGGTCTTTTAACAGCTGAAAGAGGTCATTTATAAAAATTAAAGATTAATACTTGTTAAGTCAGTGTTACATTTATAAAGTCTGGCACTAATTAGGAATAAAAAAAGTGTGTGTATAAAAAAAGAATGCGTATATATTTTTAAAAGGAAACAAGTGATAAATTTTTAAGTTCATAGGGAATCTTGGAATATTTGGTCATACATCTATAATCATTGGAAATTAAAGTTATAAAGGACATCCAGAAAAAAAAATCAAAATCAGAAATTTCTAGATGTCACTGGCACAGATATGATGTTGACTCCAGAGAAAAAGACATCTTATTATGAAGAATTTGTATGTAACTATTGTATTAATTCATGTGTGAATGTGCTTCTTGCTCAACTAGAATATAGATTGTCCTAAACTATAAGCCCTTCTAAGAAAAATGGTTCCCCTGGCAGTATCTGCTAGTGATCTCAGCTTATGGTACGTACTTATGAACTCATCCAATGCCAAATCAATAGCTTATTTCACACAAACACAAACATTAGGGGAGCAATATTCACAGATGCACACACACACACACACACACACACACAGTTTCTCTTGCTTCAAGTTTGTTTTAAAATATTTGGGGGAAGAGAGAAATTCACTGTCACATGTCACATTACATAATGTATAGATCTTAAACTAAAATTTAAAATGCCATTAATTTTACCTTCATTAATTAAATGGCCATTTATTACCCAGTACTATGGTGATATTATGCAAAAGTCCCTCAAAATGTTTGTAGAATGAATAAGGGTACTAATTGTCTCAAATGCTCACAGGTAAATAATTTTGCTATTGTATACAATTCTTTTATGTGTATTTCATAGAATTAGCCTCCTTAACTGAAAATTTTATGTCCTATAACAGTCTGCAAGTGTAAATATCTGCAAAGTTTTAAGTATCAATTATTTGAGCATCTGTTTTCCATTTTTTTTATTAGCTACTCAGGAATACAAACACTAACTCACCAGGCATTATGAACAATACTTATGGAAACCATTTTGTAGCAGCGCATTAAAATCTCAGGGATAATGGATCATAATCCATTCACATCTCATACTCTAAACAAGCCCTGAAATAGTCTATGAATAAATATATTGCACCCAGAGGAAATGGATCATTACTTGAAGTGCATCCATTAATTTTATTACTTATGTACAGTGCATAACAGACTGTTAGAATAATTTTAATTGTGCACCACCTTCCATGCAAGTACTTCAGAACTGCTACTTAAAGTGAAGTATTCCTCATCAAGTATATTCATCATTAGCCATGAAGACAGGGTAGAATAATGCAAACCTTTGTTTTCATAGCTCTTAAATTAGAAGAATAGTTGGAACAAAAACTGTAAATTGCAGAAGTCGCCTTGGCTGGTTGGCTCAGTGGTAGAGCATTGGCCTGGTGTGCAGGAGTCCTGGGTTCAATTCCTGGCCAGGGCACACAGGAGAAGCACCCATCTGCTTCTCCACCCCTCCCCCTCTCCTTCCTCTCTGTCTCTCTCTTCCCCTCCTGAAGCCAAGGCTCCATTGGAGCAAAGTTGGCCCGGGCGCTGAGGATGGCTCTAGGGCCTCTGCCTCAGGCACTAGAGTGGCTCTGGTTGCAACAGAGCAACACCCCAGATGGGCAGAGCATCGCCCCCTGGTGGGCATGCCGGGTGGATCCCGATCGGGCGCATGCGGGAGTCTGTCTGACTGCCTCCCCGTCTCCAACTTCAGAAAAATACAAAAAAATAATAAATAAATAATATTTAAAATAAAATAAAATTGCAGAAGTCACCAATTTTTCGGTGCATATTAAGTGAGGGTCGTTACAAGTTCATTTGGCATTTGATATAACAACCTAGACTATAATAGAAAGTTATTTGGAGTCCATGAAGATAAGAGGTGAGTATGACAACTAAATACTAAAGGCATCTCTGACCCACTAACTTTTATACAACTGCTACTTCATGGTTTTTTTAAAATAATATTTTATAACAATTAATGGCTTTGTGTATAATTAACACCACCAGTAAATAAAACATATAAATTTACAAATATAACTTTTTACACTTTACTTCTAAACATTATTGAATTATAAGAGAAAAAGTTAGATTCCAACACATATTTGTTCCTGTGACTCATTTTCTACAACAGTGACTACTGTAATTCCCTTTGGTCTGACACACTCACACACACACACACACACAGCCTCTTTCTTTGGATATTTAATCAAAGAACAATGTGTGTCAATTAACATTTATGGAGTGAGAACTCTGTGTAGGCCATTATCCTACATGTCCCATGGAGAAAAAGGAGACATCAATGAGTTTGCCCAGAACTGAGAAATGTGTAAGACAAGAGGAAATGGGTGTAAATGCGGAAAGATGCTCATTCACGATGGAGGGGCTAGATGACTAGAAACAGTACTATTTACGTGCTCCACTGATACACTGACCAAGTGCAGAATTTCTTTCCATTAAATATATAATTGCCACTGAAAATCCTTCATAATAATGTAAAACAAAGATAATGAGCATTTGGCATTGACGTGAGACAAACTGACTATAATCCCTGCCCTTGCTCATCTGACAAAATTGTGTTGCCCAAGCTCAACTGACATCATTCCGGTAAAGTACTTAATGAGCTATAAACCAAAATGTGAAAAATACTGTTATGTAGTTAATAGTATATATAAGAGAAGCTCTGGATTGTGTGTTATCACTCTGTGCTATTTAATTACAAGCCTTAGCAGAATGACTATTAGGTATCACCTGAAACACTATAATCTAACACTCAGGGGATGATGGTTTAGAGATGTTCTTTTACTAATAATTAGCACTGGTATTTAAACAATTCTGTGGTGTGATTGTCTTCAGGCTCTTAATTAACAGAGAGAAAACTACAATTAGAAATGAAAAGTGAAGTGTAATGTAGAAAACATCACTAACCCTATTAGATAATTATATTATAGTATCTCTGGAAATTGTGGTGAAACCATTTTACAGCTTGAAGAAGGGGAAATAGAGCTATGCTTACATGTTTTCAAATAAATGTTTTGATAGAATTATTTTTGTGTCATTTCAAAATTAATAAAGAAAAAAAAGAAAAACAATTTATCTAAACCACCAGACTTTCTAGTTACACCTGATTGATAGGAGACTATATGCATATATAATATTATTTTGATATATATGCATACATCAGTATTTCATAAATAGAATTCAGGGTTCAAAACCCTGGGCTTGCCTGGTCAAGGCACATATGGGAGTTGATGCTTCCTGCTCCTCCTTTCTCTCTCTCTCTCTCTCTCTCTCTCTCTCTCTCCTCTCTAAAATGAATAAATAAATAAAGTCTTTAAAAAAATAAATAAATAGAATTCAGAATAAGTTTGAATAATTATTTTATACTATTTGTGTTTAAATAATTATAAAAATAATTCTTAAAGAAAGTCATATATATCCTTTTCAAAAAATAAAAATAATTTAGAGCCCTGGCCGGTTGGCTCAGCGGTAGAGCGTCGGCCTAGCGTGCGGAGGACCCGGGTTCGATTCCCGGCCAGGGCACACAGGAGAAGCGCCCATTTGCTTCTCCACCCCTCCGCCGCACTTTCCTCTCTGTCTCTCTCTTCCCCTCCCGCAGCCAAGGCTCCATTGGAGCAAAGATGGCCCGGGCGCTGGGGATGGCTCTGTGGCCTCTGCCCCAGGCGCTAGAGTGGCTCTGGTCGCAATATGGCGACGCCCAGGATGGGCAAAGCATCGCCCCCTGGTGGGCAGAGCGTCGCCCCATGGTGGGCGTGCCGGGTGGATCCCGGTCGGGCGCATGCGGGAGTCTGTCTGACTGTCTCTCCCCGTTTCCAGCTTCAGAAAAATGAAAAAAAAAAAAAAAAAAAAAAAAAAAAAAAAAAAAAAAAAAAAAATAATTTAGAAATTCCCTTTCTTAGTATAACACAGCTACAAGAAACGTAATTCGATCACTAGGTACCCAATCTTTTCTCCCACTTACTCTCATTAAAGGTCTAGGAAGTGAACATTTTCTTTAATAATAAAACTACAGTGGTACCTTGAGATACAAACAGACCAACATACAATTTTTTTAAGATACGAGCTGTGACTCGGTCTGTACTTTTGTTCGAGATCCAAGTGAAATGCTGAGATACGAGTCGTGATTCAGGAAGCTGCCACTAGTTGGCACGTTGGCGCATGGTTCCAGTATTGGCAGTTTGAAGATATCAAATTAAGTTCAGTTAATCTAGTGTTTTATTTAAGGTCACTGTTTTTTGTTGCTTTTCTGTATGAAGGATCTATCAATTGATGTTAGTGGGTATTAAAATCCCCTACTATTATTGTATTCCTGTCAATCTCTCCCTTTATGTCTATTAAAATCTGCTTTATATATTTAGGTACTCCTATATTGGATGCATAAATATTTACAATGGTTATATCCTCTAGTTGGATTGCTTCCTTAATCATTATGTAGTGACATTTTTGTCCCTTACTATATAGACTTTGTTTTAAAGGCTATTTTGTGAGATATAAGTACTGCTACTCTACTGCAGTTTTTTTTTTCATTTCCATTTGCATGAAATATTTTCCCCCATCCCTTCATTTCAGTTTATGTGTATCTTTTGTTCCGAAATCTGTCTCTTGTTTGATATACGAGTTGACTGACTTACGAGCTCGGTTACAGAATGAATTAAATTTGTATCTCAAGGTACCACTGTATTATACTAATCTAATATACTGACAATAAAGTTCATAAAGATTATATATGTGAAAAATTTCTCTACAATGAAGATGTTCTCTTCACCATCCAACACTCCATCAAGCTGCTCCCCATACTTATCCAATTCCAATCAATTGATATTGTCATAGAAACAGCAAATTAATGTTAGTTTAAAAAATATAGTTAAGCCCTGGCTGGGTACCTCAGTTAGTTAGCTACTTGATATGCCAAGGTTGCAGGTTCGATCCCTGGTCAGGGCACATAAAAGAATCAACCAATGAATGCATAACTAAGTGAAACAACAAATTGTATCTCTCTATCTCCCTCTCCCCTTTCACCTATCTCTCTAAAAATCAATAAATAAAAATAAAAATGTAAAATCCCCTACTATTATATATAAGTAATTAAGAAATAGATAAATGAGTTAAAATTATAACAAAATTCCATGTCAAAACTCCAGAACTATACTTTTTTTAGTTAACATTCTCTCTGTTAAAAGAATTATAGCCTAGTTTACAGGCTATTAGGATCATAAAGATCACTTACACTGTTATAAAAGAACTGGGATATCCATGAGAAAATTGTTCAGCCCCAGGTGATTGGCTCAATGGTAGAGCATCAGCCCACCATGTGGATGTCCTGGGTTCGATTCCTGGTCAGGGCACACAGGAGAAGCAACAATCCACTTCTCCGCCCCCCTTCCCTCCCCCCTCTCTCTTCCCTTCCCATATCCATGGCTTGATTGGTTTGAGCAAGCTGGTGCTGGGCACAGAGGATGGCTCCATGGAGCCTCTGCCTCAGGTGATAAAAATAGCTCAGTTGCTGAGTAACAGCCCTAGATGGGCACAGCACAGCCAGTAAGGGGCATGCTGGGTGAATCCTGCTCAGGGCACATGTGGAAGCCTATCTCTCTGTCTCACATCCTCTCACTTAAAAAAAAAAAAAAAGAAAAAGTATTCAAATAATTTATGCAACTTTCTTTTTTTTGTTTAAAAAAAGTTCCAAACAAATTTATAAGACTCTCTTACTGAATCCCTGCATATTCTTCAAATAGAAATCATTTCACTGTAAAATTCACAATTAAATAATATCATTAATATTAAAATTTTATTATATTGAATATTCGGCACATAACTGCATCTGATAAGGTACAGAAAAATGAAAATTATCTTCAAAATGTTCATAACTTCTATGTGACGGCACAAAACTGAACATGTGTTATGCAAAGTAGTGTTTTCAGGACATACAAGTGATTTTCAACAAAACTTCACAACATCAAATGCAAACTACTTCTACATTGGCAGCAGGGCAAACTCTGTGCTTTGAACAATCTTGAGACCCCAGCCCATTGACTATTTCTCAGTACCTTTCTTAAATTCTTTCCAGAAGTCGCCTTTGGGACTACAGATTTTGTTTCTGTATTTGTTAATTAGTGCTACAAATTCACTCTTTCAGTAGATATTTAGAAATGGCCAAATGTGATTGGGAAATATGTCTGATATACCATTTGGGGTCAAGAGTTCCAAAATCACTGTAGATATTTTAGAAAAGTACCCTAATCTTACAGTAAATTATTTTAAGTAGAAAATTTAGTTCTCGCTCTATGTATGCATATGAAATGTAGTTTAGAAGTACTTTCTTCAAAATAGCTGTACTTATTATATTCTTAATACATATTTTTCCACTATGTTAAATGTTATCACATTAAAACACACATACAATATATATATATATAAACATTTATATTATACATATATACATAATATATAAAATATATATTATATATAATACAAATACATATATTTGTATTAATTGCTTCATATAACACTACCAGAATGATCTTAATTTTTGAGAACAAGATATATAATGTTGTTAGAAGCCACAGACTTTTATATGAGGTTTTGAATCAAGTGTCATAATTCAGTTATCATTTTCCTTTCTATAAATGAAAGGACAAGAATATAGGTGTCATTTATGGTTAAGAGTTTTATCATAATGTCATAGCGCAAACCTGAGAAAGGAAATTCTGAGCTTGTAAATTTCAGAACTTTACTAAGCTAACTGTTGGGAAGCCTAGCTTAGAGAAACCTCAGTTGCCTCTCAGCTTCTTGAACCATACCAGTAAACTCCAGTTTTCAGCTATATGCTAGTGGAGCTAGTGTAAGTTAGGGTGAGAGGTCCGTGGAATTTACCTAGATAGGTCCTCCAGACACTTATGGTATATCTGGCTTAACTCACAACTGGCACAAATGATCACGTAATTTAAATATGATGCAACTTGTTCTTTGAAGGACCACAACAAATAAAGGAACAAAAAGAAGTTAGAATCTTTGAACCTACTTTGTTTGACTGAATGGAGCAGCAGATTTGTGCTCTAGTTATAGCCTCAACTTGAGCCTAAGCACTTATCAGGTAAACTTTATCTTCACTGGTATAACACGTAAGCTTAAAATTTGATGAATATGGTCGATCATTGAAGAATGTCTCCCATTAAGCCCTTACCACCCTTTACTCTCCTTGTTTTCTATACAAGTTGGCATTAGTTTTTAAATATTTTATTTATCCATTTTAGAGAAGAGAGGTGGAAAGAGAGAAAGAGAGAGAGTGAGGAGGGTGGGGGAGGAGCAGGAAGCATCAACTCCCATATGCGCCTTGACCAGGCAAGCCCAGGGTTTCGAACCAGCGACCTCAGCATTCTATGCCGATGCTTTATCCACTGTGCCACCACAGATCAGGCTGGCATTTTCTTTTTCAGAAACATTAGTTTCTGACCAAAATTACCAAAGAAATCTTTTCAATTACTTTCTTAATTTTGCTTTGCTAAATAGAATTGAATCAGTCAATTAATATTTATTAAGGACCTAATTTATATCCTGGTTTTTCTCCATGCCTCAAAAAGTTAGAGCTATGAGAGCAATAATCGAGAAAATGATATTATCACTCATCATATGATTATTTGAATCCTGGTGGTTTCAATTACCATATATATATATATATATATATATATATATATATTATATATATAATTCACTCTATGCTACTATCAGATTATCTTAAAGCATACCTGATATTTGATTATAAAATGCAAGTATTTAAAAGTATATACTTTGCAACAGCTTGTCAAAATTTTAAAAAGCGATCATGTAGACCCTAGGGGGAAATTATGTAACAGCTAGAGGAAAAAAATTTAGATCATATTTTATTTAACATGAATATCCTGTTGTCAAACTCATCAGTTAAACCATCCAGCAACAGGTACCTAAGTGACAAAGTTTTAATATTTTGCATTAACATCTAACCCAATCCTCAGTTGTCATATTTGTTTGTTTATGTTTTTAACCAAATAGAGTCTTGGGGCTAATTAGAAAATGAATTGATTTCCTAGGAAGATCAGCGGCTTTTTAATGTCAACCTGGCAATTAAGGCAAAAAATAGTTCATACATAGAATCCATGCCCTAAAATGTAGGCAGGTTCAGGAAAAAACTGACACGCACGACAAAAACACTGTTACATTTGGTTGTGATAGTTTTGTGAACATTTTCTTTGAAAAATGAAAAAATAACCTTGTTTGGAAATAGTATTGCTCCCTGCTTTTCATAAATTAATTATATCTGAACACAGCAGAACAATGAAAATTCAAAAGACTTTTGCTCACAACTGATGTCAATAGCACATCTGTCAGACAGCTTTTGAGGTCCTAAGTGACGGCACAGATTAATTTTAACCCACTCTTAAAAAGAAAAACAAAAGTTCTGTGAGCTTTTTATTTTTACCTCACTCGAAAAAAGTCAAAATTTTAAATATATATATAAGTTCCCCATAGGAGACATTTTTTAAATGACTGAAAAAAATTAAAACAACATAAATGTCAAATATATTATTGTAAATGCTATTGAAACCTTCCACATATTGTAAGTCTATGGGAAAAATACATTGCAAGAATGATGTAAAGTCAGATTATAATCACTTCACATATATTATATGATTGCTTAGATTTTCCATTATTTCTGCAAACCTTGTGTTCTTATATTATTTGGACCAATGCAAGCAGGATTCACATTCAAATTAATTTCTCTACAACAGTTTGATCAAATATTCTATCATATCCCATTTCCTTTGATCAGACTCAAAGTTGAATTTCCTCTAATAATTTCCTTAGCATTAAAAAAGAATAATAAAAAGCTCAAAAGCTCACTTTAATTTAAATTTGCATTCAGGGAGTGCTTGTCTGATAAAATTCAGCTGATAAATATGAACCTATGTGTTTATCAAATCCCTAAGAAGATTATCGGAATCAACTCCGTGTAATTACCATTCACCATCTGTTCCACCAGGGCCTGAGCTGATCTCCTGGCATCTTGTAGTTTTCTGAACTTCTCGGCTTTTTCTCGCTCTATGGCCTGCAGCATGAGAGCAAAGGTGAGCATTTCAGTACAAGGATTTGTAGGCTACACAGCAATTATACTTCTACTTGCCCTTTCAAGCTTTCAGATTTTCCCCTCTGTCAGTTTATCATGTGAATCTAAAGATTTGTTCTCAAGTTTCTTAGCACCAGAAGCATCAAAATGTCAATGAAAGCACAAGCCATTTTTATACTGAATCGCTACTATTTCTAATGAGATTTCTACCCGTAACTCTTGTTTATGGAATAGTTTTTGAGGCATTATCATGAAAGACTGCAAAAAAAGGGGGGAAAAGCAGCAGCAAAGGCAAATTACAACAAACAATGAAAAGATTAAGTGTCAGGCAATAAAAATGGAATTTGTCTTTAAAATATACACCCCTGAAATTACTCCTCATGACAAAAGAATATATTCTGTAATAAAAGTCAAATAGAAAATCCAGTAAGTATATACAATGGGAAAAAGTATACTAGCATGACTAATTTAGAAAAACACATTTATCTAAGCACAAAAATGCGAGTTAACTTATCTCTCTAAATTGGCAAAGTATTCCCATTTATAGGGAAATAAATTCAGTTTCAAAAGTTCTTTTTTAAATTTCTTCGTTCATTTCTCCCATCCATAGATAACTTTTGAATAACAAAACCCCATTGAAATGAAACCAAACCAGTATTTGATACTGTTGAGCTTAGCCAATAATGTACTACAGAGACATACATTTTAAACGATGATTCATAACTATATTAATATGGTCATTAAAAATATGTAACTATAGCAATATATATGTCCGAAAACATACCTACCCACAGAGAAAAAGCAAGTTATAATGAAATTAACATATAGTAATAGCAATACTTCTGGGATTAACGATGTTATCCAAACATTTCTCTTGAGTTTGTGGTAGAAGGCTATTCTATGTTAGACTATTTTTCAAAAATTTATTTAGATTCATAGGCACTTAAACAAATATTTCAAGGTGTAATATTGGAGTACACACAAATGGAAGAACTTATAATAGATCTATGCACACTCTCATTATTCAGTTGAAGACTCTGCAAGGGTGAAAACATTCTACATCTGCATGGTCCAATACAGCAGCCGCCAGCCACATCTGGATTGGAGCGCATGAAACATGGCAAAGGTGACTATGGAAGTTAATTTTAAATTTACTTTTATTTATTACATTTAAAAAGTCACATGTGTCGAGTGTCAATTTTATAGTATGGACCCAGTGTCCTCCATTTGAAAGTAAATAGTTAAAGATAGACAGGAGAAAAATAGATAGTCATAAATATAGATATAAGTAATATGGCAACATTAGGAATACATACATTCAGAGACCTAACTATTTACCAAGCAATTATTTTCAGTATTTGAAAAGATTCTCCAATTTAAAGAAGAACCGCAATTACATATAGGCTTTTAAAACATTTTTTTTTAAAGTTTCATGAACTAGGATTATTGGATTCAAGGTCAAGAATGCAAAAAGCTCAAGAGCTGATAGAAAATACAATGTATCCAATCAGGAAAAAATGTAATACACAATAAATATACTCATTAAAATTTAGCAAAATAAATGACAAGTGAAATTAAACATTATAGAGTAACAGTCTTTTTAAAAGTACCTCTAGCTTAACTAGAAAATATACATTGTACACTATGCTGTCAAGCACAGCAAATAAAAACTCAGACCCACAACCTGCAAAGGTAACAGACTCACATTGACTGATATCCTGGATTCTACTTGAAAATTTCAAGGCACACACACAGTAGTGTCTGGGGATTCCATGTACCCGATCCCACACCAATTCACAGGTGAACTTTCTGGCCCATCTTGAAAGTCATTTTCACACAGAAATTACTGAATTGTTTACACAGGCATGTGGACAACCATGGAAGGTTCCAACTTGGTAGCTGAACTGATAAGTCCATGAGAATAAAATAGCCACAACATATTATTAATGGTTAGAACCTAGGTGAAGCTACCAAATTCATAATTTCTTAATTTCCAACCTCTGTCTTGTAAACTCTCTGTCCTGAGCAGCTTAGTGGCATGTCTGATTTCCAGTACTTTAAATTGGTTCTCCAGTAAATGGTAAATTCTATTTCTAAAGGACTCGGAGCACTTTAGAAAGAGTAAGCACATTCTAACTAAAAATATAATATTCTCAACTATCAAGGATGACAGGAAAATTTGGGTGTCCAAAATTTCAACTCTATCATAAAATATAGAGAAATAAAAGAGACAGAAAAAAGAAAAACACATTGTAACAAAACAACAATAAAAACAATGACTAAACTGCTGTTCTTTGAGTTTTAGACTTATCTTTTCCTATTAGAGTTGTTTCTATTTTATTCACACTGAGGTTTTTAACATGAAATTATATAGAGTAGAATCAGAAAAACATGTTGTCTTCATAAATGATGAAAATAAAGTATTAATGGCCTTCTAAATGTCATGATCATAATCTCTTTATTCTAAGAATTTAATGGATTAATCAATTTGTATTACTAACAGACAGACTTGCAACTGAATATATCAGGGTAACATTAAAATATAAAGAGCTGGTTTGGTTAACCACATTATTCCAGTAATTCTAATGTAAATAGCAACAATAAGCACTACAACAAAACAATAATCCACGAAGTTGGAATTATTGCTCTCCCAATTTAACAAAAGAAGAAAGTGAGGTAACAGAGGATTGTGAATATTTACAAACAGTGACATAACCATGATAAAAATGAAGTTTCTTATCCTGTCTACCAAATTACAGTTTATGTATTTTTTTCATATGCACGTCACAATAACTGTCAGATAGACGGAAGCAGCATTATGTTATCCTAGTTTACACAAGAAAAAACAGCATCGATGAGATTGTCATCTCCCCAAGATCTAAGAAGTAGCAAGTTTTCAATACCATTTAGAACCCTGATCACCTATTTAAATGTTCAGCTCTCTTTCAAACATACTCTGCTGCTTTGAGTAGTATTTCAGTGGAAATTAATCAAATAGATTTGAACATATCTGGCTACAACTCATAGCAAAGGTGACTTGATGGTTTGAATGCAGTCAGGAGGAATACTCAAAGTATTTAACCATTATTGTATCATGGGTACCAAATCAGAAGGAATGCCTGGTGACTTAGAATGGACACTGACAACCTATAAGCTGATTGGCAACTCTGTGTATAGTTCAGTTACTGTCCCCCATTGCCAGATGTGTGTTATAGACAAACTGAGTAACTGGTACACAAATTGAGACCAGACCCCAGGAAGCAGCAGCTACAGGCCTTTCTACACAGTTGTCAATGTTTAGATAATAGGGAGTTCTGTTAAGTAACATCACTTTAAAGACAGTGAAGAGTCCAAAAAACATTTTATTTCA
Organism: Saccopteryx leptura; assembly: GCF_036850995.1. Lineage (NCBI taxonomy): Eukaryota > Metazoa > Chordata > Mammalia > Chiroptera > Emballonuridae > Saccopteryx > Saccopteryx leptura. The sequence goes on from NC_089516.1 coordinate 25,308,983, forward strand.
GACACAGCTGGAGCTGGTTGATTTCAAATGAGACCATGTAGGGTAAGCAAGGAGACATCCGAGAGGATAATGAAAAGTTTGGGAGCCCCACTGTTCTCAGTTGCTCTGAATTCTGTCTCCAGTGCTCACCACCCGTTTGACATTTACAAAGTGATCCGACCTTTCTGGGCCTCGATATATTCTATGTAAAATAATAATATAGACATCTGCCCTCCAGGGATTCTGAGAAGAGAGAAAGCTCTTCATATAATTTATTCCCCAGCTAGGCCTGCTTCTCCTTCCTGTTTATATCCTCTTCATATATAATTTGGGACAATTTTTGTAGTAAAATGGGAAGCTAGAAATAACTGAGCTGTGACAAATGGAACAACACAAACTGAGAATGTCCCAGACAAACTAGCACATGTGGTCATTCTATGAAAGACGATCTCGATAATCTTCAAAACAAGGTAAGGAAAAACTAACACCAGGCGGAATAGAGCATCTTGCTGACAGAAATGTGTGAGAAGTTTCCAAAAAAAACAACATGCAAAGAGTGTTGAAGAAGTTGAAAAAAAAAAAAAAAACCATAACTGAAACCCTTTTTTTCCTGAATCTGACCATACGTGCATTTGTTCTCAAATGAAATATATGAAGTTCTGTTTTAAAATTGGTCTGATTAGTAGTTCCTAACACTTCTGTATTCTCTCAAAGATATATCGTAAAACTACAGAAAAAATAAAAATTATACAACCACCAAAAACTAAATCTGGAGAGAAATAAGGTTCTGGAAAAGGGAAGGCATATCCTTTATTCTAAAGAAATGTGTGGTCTGACCAGGCGGTGGCACAGTGGATAGAGCATAAGACTTGGATGCAGAGGACCCAGGTTCAAAACCCCAAGGTCGCTTACTTGAGCGTGGGCTCACCAGCTTGCGCACAGGGTTGCTGGCTTGAGCACAGGATCATAGACATGACCGCAAGGTCGCTGACTTGAGCAAGGGGTCACTCGCTCTGCTGTAGCCTCATCCTCCAGTCAAGGCACATATGAGAATGCAATCAATGAACAACTAAGGAGCTGCAATGAAGAACTGATGCTTCTCATCTCTCTCCCTTCCTGTGTCTGTCTGTCCCTCTCTGACTTTCTCTCTTTCTATCTAAAAATAAATGAATGAATGAATGAATGAAAGAAAGAAAGAAAGAAAGAAAGAAAGAAAGAAAGAGAAAGAAAGAAAGAAAGAATCGTGTGACACCAAGGAGAAAAATTGGCCTTCCACACGTCTACCTTGCTAAGTAAAAACTGGTCCCATTACAAAGGAGGAAAAACTATCCCTCACATCTGTTTCCCCAGCTCCATCAAAACTGCTATTATAAATGTCCCCATTAGCCTCTACGCTATTATATTCAACAGCTGATTCTCAGGCATTGCTTATTTAACATACTTTAACTCTGAGGGTACATCCTAGAAATATTTCTTAATTTGGCTTCCTAGCTATAAGCACAGAGAATTTTTCTTCTACCTCAAAAACTGCCTTACTCTATCTCCTCTACTGGCTCCTCATTTCAATGAACTCTAAGTCTCGTGTCCAAGGGTGTGATGTGTATTTCCATTTGTTCAGACTAAAATTTTACAATCCTCTCTGACTCTTCTCCGTCTCTCTAACCCCGCGTTCAATCCTTCAGAAAATCCTGTTGGCTCTAACCTCAAAACACATCCATGAGGCAACCATTGCTGTGCTCACTGCTACACTAGTCAAAAGACCCCATCATCTCTCAGGGTTCTAGATGTTTCAACATAATCTACTAAATGGGGATTCTACTTCTATCTTTGTGCCCTGATGATATATTCTTAGCACAGCAAAGGAAGTTAGACACAATACTTACTGGTCAGCTCAATTCTCCGATAACCTCCCTTCTCACTCTGAGGAAAAGCCCAAATTCTAACCATGGCCCCAGCTGACCTTACCTGCCTACCCTCCCTGATCTCTTCTCCTGCTGCTGAGCACCTTGATTACATAGCTCCTGGCAATTTCTGTTGTCCTCCAACACTGCAGGCATGCTCCTGTCTCAGGATTCTGCATTTACCCCTCCTCTGGCTAAAATACTCCTACCTCGCATATCCTAAAATAAAGTCCTCACTGTTTAGGTCTTTACTTAAACATCTCTTTCTCAGTTAGGCCTGCTTCACCTTCCACTCCACTAATCTACACAACACTTCCTAGCCCTCATGCCTCCTTTAATTTTATATTTGGCATTGGTAAATAACATTCTACGTGTTCTATGTATTAATCTTGCTTAATGTTCACCTTCTCCACTGGAATACAAACTGTGTAATGTCTAGTATTTTCATGGATTTCTTTTTCTTTATTTCAAAATTAAATTTAATGGGGTGACATTGATCAATAATAGTATTTTCATGGCCTGACCAGGTGGTGGCACAATGGCCTGGGACGCAGAGGACCCAGGTTCAAAACCCTGTGGTCACCAACTTGAGCACAGACTCAGCCAGCTTGAGCATGGGGTTGCTGGCTTGAGCACAGGATCATAGACATGACCCCATGGTTGCTGGCTGGGGCTCAAGGTTGCTGGCTTGAAGCCCAAGGTTGCTGGCTTGAGCAAGGAATTATTAACTCAGCTGGAGCCCCCTGATCAAGGGAAATATGATAAAGCAATCAATGAACAATTAAGGTGCCGCAACTATGAGTTGATGCTTCTTGTCTCTCTCCCTTCTGTCTGTCTTTTCCTATTTTTCTCTCTCTCTCTCCTTCACTTAAAAAAAAAAGAGTATTCTCAAGTATTTCTTTCTTCACACTATGTCCAGTGCCTAGAACAGAGCCTGGTACATAGTAGATGCACAGTAAGGTGAGATCTATTATAGCATAATGCCTCCATATGCACCATTATATTCTCTTCCACCCACAGTTAAAATGCTTTACAAAGCTGTAACGAATGAAAAATCCTGGTAGCTATATATACAGTGCTCACAGAAGCAGCCCATGAGGTTGGGGCCTGCAAGCTCTGTAAAGATGGATTAAATAACAGTCTTCTAAAAACTACACCGTCATTTAGGAGTTGAGCACATCAAACAGGACTTTTATAACGTGTTGATAGCAGTAATAACAATTACCCAAATAGAAAACAAATAGTAACATATAAAATTCATTAAGTCAACCTTAATAAAATCTTACCTTGGTAGAAAAGAAAGTGGAGAAAATGACATTATAGAATAATGAAAAAAATAATAGTGAACAAATTAGAGGGAGTATAAACTATCCTGAACCAAAGACATTGGAATGATCCTTGGCCATGGTACTAACCAGCATTCCTTTGACTCAATTAGTAGATAAACAAATATTCCCACTTGGCTCGTAGAAAATATTATATTTTAAAGCACATTAATAAAGTCGGTCCTGCATTTTCAGATTGTGCAAAATCTTTGGCTATGCTTACATATCAGAATGCTTCATTATCACTAGCGTATAACATTTTATTGGTCTCAGAAATTTAACGTTTATTTTTTTCTGAGGTATCTTTCAAATATATATTTAAGCATCTTCACTGTCTTTCTTCCATGGCTCTGATTCCTATTTATTTTACATTCATGTGATCTCACAATCTCTCTCCCCATTTACATTTTTTTGACGGAGACAGAGTCAGAGAGAGGGACAGATAAGGACAGACAGGAAGGGAAAGAGATGAGAAGCACCAATTCTTCATTGCAACTCCTTAGTTGTTCATTGATTACTTTCTCATGTATGCCTTGAATGGGGAGGGTTGTACAGTAGAGCGAGTGACCCCTTGCTGAAGTCAGCAACCTTGGGCTTCAAGTCAGGGAACTTTGGGCTGAAGCCAGCGACCATGGTGTCATGTCTATGATCCCATGCTCAAGCCAGCAAACCCCGTGCTCAAGCTGGTGAGCCACTACTCAAGCCAGATGCGCCAAACCTAGATCCTCTGCGTCCCAGTCCGACACTCTATCCAGTGTGCCACTGCCTGGTCAGGCCATTTACATTTATGTATATTAACTCTTCCCTTTGTTTTCACGTACAAGGGTGTCATCTGAATGCTCTTCAACCAGGACATCCCTTTTCTTCTGTACAGTTCACCTTCAATGTTAATTTAAACATCTACATTTGGGTTTCAGTCCTATCTCTTATACAGAAAGTTCATTCATGAAAGGTACCAGTTTTTTTCTTGACAAAATACAACGCTTCTTATAGCACTAAGTACCAATAACTAAAAATACCTCTTTGAAATTGCCTTCATCATGCAGACATCTCTGCCCTAGATATTATCTTTCTCTGATCCTTGTGTTCAGAAAACTCACCCAGCTTTCCTGTCTACATTTCCCTATAGATCTGTTTTATTGCATATGCATATGTGGCTCTACATACACACATATAATATTTTTACTCTAAAAGTATATCTATTTCATAATAGGACACATTTTGAAATTATGCTTATCAACGTGGAGAATATTCAACACTTTACTCAATATATATTCAATATAACATCATATGTTTAGAAGACACTGCTCAGATTGTAAATTATGTACTACATATAATTTCAAGTAAAGAATAGAGCAGCTAAACAAAGGCACCAATGAACCACTCCATGAGGAATGTATTGTTAATTTTAAAATGCATTCTGGGCTGGCCCTGGCCGGTTGGCTCAGTGGTAGAGCATTGGCCTGGTGTGCAGGACTCCCAGGTTCGATTCCCGGCCAGGGCACACAGGAGAAGCGCCCATCTGCTTCTCCACCCCTCCCCCTCTCCTTCCTCTCGGTCTCTCTCTTCCCCTCCTGCAGCCAGGGCTCCACTGGAGCAGGGTTTGCCCGGGCGCTGAGGATGGCTCTGTGGCCTCTGCCTCAAGCACTGGAATGGCTCTGACTGTGGCAGAGTGACGCCCCAAGATGGGCAGAGCATTGCCCCCTGGTGGGCATGCCGGGTGGATCCCGGTCAGGCGCATGCGGGAGTCTGTCTGACTGCCTCCCCGTTTCCAACTTCGAAAAAATACAAAAAAAAAAAAATGCATTCTGGGCTCATGAAAATCCTTAGAGATCATCAGGAAATTATTAATTCTACATTGTGTACCTTCAAGTGAAAAATAAAAGGCAATTGAGTTGCATAATAATATAAAGAAAAAAATAATTAACTTTCAAGTAAAGTATACAGAAAAGAGACGTTTCCTAATTCTTTAATAAGTTGATTAAAAACACTCTATAACCTCTCTTCCTCCTTCTTTATCAGCATCTCTTAAAAGCCTCTTCTTTTCATGAGATCTTCTCTAATTAATAGAAAAGTAAGTTCCAGATTCCCTAGAGTCCTACCCTGAATTTAGAAGCAATTAGTTTTCTATTCATTTAACATTCTATAATGGAATTTTGCCCTTTGACAGAAAAACTAATTTATTCACTCGAATGTTTATTTAGAAGTTGTTAAATTCCTCATATCAGACCTTGACTTAAAATGAGCCTGCAGAACTGACACACAATCACTTCTTTATAGAGTCAAACGTTAACTGTGTTCAGTACCAGGCACTATATTAATTAGGTATTGCCATACTAAAACCCAACTAAACTTAAGAAAAAGAAAGAAAAGAAAAAGGGAAGGGAAGGGAAGGGAAGGGAAGGGAAGGGAGAAAAAATAAATAGAAAAGAAATTAAACCCCAGCCCCTAATTTTCAGAAACCAAGAATCTAAGCAATGTAACAATGGCCAGATGTTAGTTTGGATAAGAAAACAGGACTTAATCATGGTAGTTGTTATTTATGAAGGCAACATGAGACAATGACTTCGTCAGAGCCTTCCAGCTCCAGGCCACCAGGAACAGGCCTGCAGATCAATAAAGTTAGGTGATTTACTTGTTGCAATGAGAGAGATGCTAGGAAACAGGAAACTAAGAGGGTATGTCTCTAAGAGAACGGAAAAAGGGTTTATAGACATTGGGGTTGTGAAGGTGATGCTGTGGTCCAGAAAGCAGGGCTGTGCCTTTCATTGGATGATGTAGGGAAGTGAGGGTAATGCTATGATTGGATATCTTTAAATTTTTTTATCTAGATGGCATGAAGAATGTAGAGAGAATAAAGCTATGATTAGCAAGGAAGCATAATCTGCCATTTTAGTGAAAGCTGGAGATATTTTGTCCCTTTGGGTAGTTTGGACAGTGCTATTATTTTTGCAGTATTGAGATACAGTCACAAAGTGGACATGTTTTCCTCTGGATCTGTCAGGATCATGAAGTGGCCTTGTCTGATGTTGGCATTGTTAGCTGTAGCTCATATCCAACAACAGAGCATCACAGACCAGCTGTAAGCTCTAGTGCAGCATCCAGTAACTCCCAGGCCTAACTGAAGTGCCAAGCTAGCTCCCGGGTATTAGGGGCTCCTTGTTCTTTTCTCAAGTGCATATAACAGAGGCATAGCAGGATAATACTTTTCTTTCAATAAGTTCACTTTGGCAGAAGTGATCTGAAAATGTCTAAAAAATGCATTAGTAACAGGGAAGACCTGCTAGGGATTATCATTTTAAAGGGAAGTGATCCACCATGTAATTTTTAATGAGGGTTGTGGTGATGGGAAGAGAGAGAATTAGACAGTTTCAAGAGCTGGTAAGGGAGCGAGATTAATTGAACTTTTCAAAGGGTGGATTTGTGAATGGTAGTGAAAAATATACGTGACCTAGCGTAGCTATCAGGTTTCTGGATTGGGCTGTTGGAAGAGGGAAAGGAAAGAGAAGGATTAAATGAGAGTTAGGGAGATAATGAGGTTTAAGTTTTCAGGCAAACATTCAATTAAAGGTGTGCAATAAGCAATTAGATATATTAACCTGAAATTTAAGGGACACACATGAGCTAAAGGTACATATTTGTGGGTCATCAGAAAATGGACTGTGTTTGAATGGGAAGGAATGAGGATAATCCAGAGAAGAAAAAAAAAGGGAAGAACTACAGAGACAGAACAACTGGCCAAAAATGTAAAAAAAAATACATAAAACAAATAATAAAAAAAGGTAACCAGCAGATAGTGGCATCCCACAAACCAAGGGAAGAAAGAATTTCATAAAAGATAAAGAGGTTCACAGAAAAGTGGAGCAAAATGAGGCACAAAAGTATTCATATGTGTCATAGGGGAGGAGGATTTTCTCCAAGATGGAAAAACAGACCGATTAAAGGCTGATGATAAAGACCCCAAACACAGACAGATTGAAGATATAACTGAGTGGGGATACAGACAGTGAGGACATGAAGAACACACACACACACACACACACACACACACACACACACACACACACACATACACACTAGCCATGCCTAACCAAAGCACAGCCTGTTCCATGAAGGCAGAAGGGAAAAGGGGGACTATATGAGCACAAACATACCTAATCTGTGAGATATTATCTTAATTAAATCAAGAGGGAAAGTCATCAACTGTACATGGTGGGGAAATGCTTAGGAGAACCATAAAAAAGTCAAAATAATTGTGGAGAGAAATTGAGGATAAAATTTCCTAGGGAGGCAGGAAAATCACGGAGAAGTAGCGATGGCCGTTAAAGTGTGCTATTTCAGAAATGAAATGACGGGACTTGGTCCCCCTTATTTAGAAGCACCTTCACTCACTGGTAGTGAACCATCCATAGCATAGTTGAGCAAGTGGGAAGCTGGATTGAGGATAAGTGGGAAACGGAAGCTCTGAAGACAGTGGGACAGGCCACCTGGCTGAGATGGGTAAGGATAAAGGCACAACGTGGGTGGCCAAGACTGTGACACTGATGAGTGAGAGATGGCCCCCAGGCATGAAACACAAAGGAACAGATTTTCTTCGGTAGAGAGTGGTACTCTCTGGAACTGGCCCTGGGAAGTAAGGCAAACTAGGCAGAGAAAGAGAGTGAGAAGAGAGAGCACAGAGATGAAGACACAGGGTTGTACAGATAGCTAAGAGGGAGAAGATCAAGTTGAATGAATTGGCTTGCAGATTCCACCAGAACCTGGCTAAAGGATAGGTGAAAAGTGAATCTGGCATGGGCGCCAATAAGCAGAGGACCCAGAAAGACCCCAAGGCCTGTCGGCCTCAACAGCTGGTAGGAAGTTTCTCAAGAGCACATTGTACAGGTCCTATTTACTCAGACACCTTATCGTATCACCTTGTGGTCAGCAAGTTCGTTTTGTGTTTGAACTACTAACTTACAATATTGCTATGTGCTCAATTCAAGAAGTTGAGTAGCTAGACCTGTTCATCAGCTAGACAGTCTGAACTGTGGGGATATTAACAGAATGAGTGAAGGTGCTTCTAAATAAGGGGGACCAAGTCCTGACTGTGCTTGTCTGATTCTCAAATCATTACGCGTTTGCAAATGACCTGTGGATCCTGTTTAAATGTAAATTCTGATTCATTAAGTCTGAAATCCCAAATTCCCAACAAACTCACAGATTATGCCAATATTGGCTATCTAGGGGCCACAGTTTGAGTAGAAATGTCCCCTAGAATTCAACTTTTAAGTCAGTGCATGATGTTAATTATATGTATAGAGCACATGCTTAATGGAGAAGAACACATTATGTTAGGTTTAAAAGTATATAAAATTGAACTGATAATGTCCTAGGACACACTAATTGGCTGAAAGCACTTGAAAGTGAAGGCATAAAGTAAACAGAAAAGAAAGTACAATTTAGCTATTTTTAATGGGTGCCTAAAAATGAATTAATAGCACTCAAGTTCATAAGGCAGCCTCCCAGGTGTTCAAAATAACCTACATAAACTGACAGGTGAAGAGGTAAGAAAATTAATGTACACCAAAACTGCACATCCATCATCGTTATGTATTTCTCTCAAGGATTTTTAATACATATACATTATATTTAGCCTGAAGGAAATGTCGAAGTAAATCATTTTATGTCCTGTTTTAGTGGGCAATTAAGAATGATGTTATTTCAAAAAACGAGAGAGTAGAAGTTGATAAAGGTGACTCACGAGGCATTAGAAAACCACTCATACAATATTGTACACTTTTTCTTTGCACTTTTTGTCTGTCATTGCTGACACTATTGATTAAATGCAAATTACTTCTAGATAACCATACAATAACAGGAAATTTTTATTTCTGTATTCCTTAGATGCTGGGACTCAATTTTCCTACTTGATCAAAGCTGTTTTCAGATGCAGAAATAAGATGATAGACAGTTAAGCAGATCAATTAAAAAATTAGGCCCTGGCCGGTTGGCTCAGCGGTAGAACGTCGGCCTAGCGTGCGGAGGACCCGGGTTCGATTCCCGGCCAGGGCACACAGGAGAAGCGCCCATTTGCTTCTCCACCCCTCCACCGCGCTTTCCTCTCTGTCTCTCTCTTCCCCTCCCGCAGCCAAGGCTCCATGGGAGCAAAGATGGCCCGGGCGCTGGGGATGGCTCTGTGGCCTCTGCCTCAGGCGCTAGACTGGCTCTGGTCGCAACATGGCGACGCCCAGGATGGGCAGAGCATCACCCCCTGGTGGGCAGAGCGTCGCCCCATGGTGGGCGTGCCGGGTGGATCCTGGTCGGGCGCATGCAGGAGTCTGTCTGACTGTCTCTCCCTGTTTCCAGCTTCAGAAAAATGAAAAAAAAAAAAAATTAGCTAATAGGCCCTGGCTAGGGGACTCAGGAGTTAGAATGTCATCTCAGCACGCTGAGGTCACAGGTTCAATCCCTGGTCATAGTACACAGGAGACTAAACCAATGAGTGCAGAACTAAATTGAACAAAGAGAGCTGATGCCTCTATCTTTCCTTCCCTCTCTTCCTTTCCTTCCTTTTTTTTTTTTTTTGTTTGTGTGTGTGTGTGAAGGGAAGAGAGGGACAGATAGGAAGGGAGAGAGATGAGGAGCATCAGCTCATAGTTGCGGCTTTTTAGTTCGCTAATTGCTTCTCATATGTGCCTTGATTGGGGGGTTCTAGCTGAGCGAAAGGCCCCTTGCTCAAGCCAGTGACCTTGGGTTCAAGCCAGCGGCCAGGAGGTCATGTCTATGATCCTGCACCCAACTGGCAAATCCTTGCTCAAGCTGGATGAGCCCACAGCTGAAGCTGATGACCTCAGGGTTTCAAACCTGGGTCCTCAGTGTCCCAGATCAATGCTCTATCCGCTGCACCACCACCTGGTCAGGCTCCCTCTTCCTCTTAAATCTATGGGAATTTTTTTTTTAACTAGCTAACAAAATGTCTGCCCCAAGAGCATTATACTGTCAGTTGTCAAATATGTCACATAAACCTCACAAAGTATTTAGAGGGCATGTTCACTAAGTAATCTTCAAGGCATAGAATTTCTCTCAAAGATCCTAAAAAAAGATATACCTTCAAATAAGTATACTTTGATGAAGTAAGACATTTTGCTACTTTTCTACTATCTAGTACACATTATTCTTCAGTTTAATTTTCAAACTAAAATATTAACAATGTAATCATAGTTCTTATTTTTTGAAACTATTTATAACAGTATTATTATGCTGATCACAGACTATTGTATAAGGCTAATAATAAATTCAAAATAAATTTCTAATTTATAAATAACAAACTCTGAGAAATGTTGATGAAATCATCTCTTGTCCTCAAGCAGCCTAAAAATTTGATTCTTTTTCCCGGAAGCTCTCTTTTTTGGTTCTCCAAAAGTTCTAACCCCACAGCAAGTATTAACTTGCTTCTGAGGTAGTGTTGTATTTGTAAAAATAGAATAGATTTTGTAATTCCTGAAGCCGACCTTCCTCTAGCTCAGCCTGCTTGACATTTAGAGTATTTGTTTCTTTAGCCTGCCCAGTGCAGAGTGGTGCCGGTGTCTGTTAGAGATTCTCTTACAGAGCACCGGCGCGCCTCAGAGATACGCGGGTTTGCTCGCACACGGCCACGATAAAGGGAGCTGCAGGTAAACGGAGTCCTAATCTTTCTGCTGGTGGAGGACAGTCTTACCTTCTTCACTTTGTGAAAAGAAGAGGATCTGTGAAGTGCAATAAAGTGAAGTACGATAAAAATGATGCTTTATAAGTGTCAAAGTTGAAAAATCATAGCCCTGATAATGTTCTTAAAGATGAAGTAGCTTTTATTAAATTAATAAAAACCCCTATGGTGAAGGACAAAACTATAATGTCTCAGTAGGGAATAAAAACTCCCAAACAGTCCCGCCTGGCCTGTGGTGGTGCAGTGGATAAAGTGTCGACATGGAATGCTGCAGTCACCGGTTTGAAACCGCACGCTTGCCCAGTCAAGACACATATGAGAAGCAACTACACTATGAGTTGAAGCTTTCCGCTCTTCCCCACTTCGCTCTCTCTCCTCTCTCTAAAATCAACAAAGAAAATCTTAAAGGAAGAAAACTTGCAAACCACCCCTTATCATAAATATATACTGAAAAATCCTGGACTTCTTCTAGTTATAGCAATGTTATACATAAATATCTAGAGAATACTAAACTGTTACAATTTATAAAAAGTATTAATAACTATAAAGAATAACTTTTTGGTGGCAGTGAAATCATAACAACTAAATCCTAAGCATATTATTTCTAAGGATCTATTCTATTTTATTTTGCAAGTCCCAGCCTTGAGGTGATGGAAAAATACATGAATGGACATAAGTAAAAATTTCATGTCCTAAAATTGTTAATTTAAAGCTAAACAATATAAAACTTAAAGAAGGTTTATGAAAAGCATTCCTGGTCATTCACAGCAAAGCCAGGGCTAAACCTTGGTTCTGTTTGATAACCAAAATACATTTTAAAGATATATTTAAAAGCATGATATATTGCTTTAATCTTTTTTTTTTAAATATATTTTATTTATTGATTTTTAGAGGGGGGGGGGAGAGAGAGAGAGAGAGAGAGAGAGAAGGGGGAGGAGCAGGAAGCATCAACTCCCATATGTGCCTTGACCAGGCAAGCCCAAGGTTTCGAACCGGCAACCTCAGTGTTCCAGGTCGACGCTTTATCCCACTGCGCCACCACAGGTCAGGCCTGCTTTAATCTTTTCAACTCTAATACACTGCTCACAAAAACGAAGGGATATTCTATCACTTCATATTCATTTTGAAATATCCCCTAATTTTTGTGAGCAGTATAGAACCAGAGAGTACAAAGCATAGAATTTAAAAGCAACAAAACTTAGGAAAAATACATGAAAATTAATGCATAACCTACATTGACTTTTTCTTTAAGGTCTGAGAAGTTGCCCTCCTTCCGATAGATGGCAAATTCAGGACTCTGCAACACAGCTTCTGAACGAGTAATCCAACTATGAAGTTCAGTCATGTCAACATCCAACCTAAGACAGGAAAATATAAGGATCATTATTTCTTGATTATCTTTCTTCTAGATGAAAAAAAAGGTAATCTATCCACATTTAACATTCTACAACTATCTGAGACTCCTGCTTGATACCCAAGTAAGTTACTGTTAATGGCACTAATATTTCCCAAGTCAGGTAGACTCAAAATATGCAGTCAGCTTTGACATAGTGTCATATGATCACGGAAGTCATTTTATTCATCTCAATGTAGCCATCACCTTGACTGAATCCCCTATAAGCCATTACTCAGCCTCTGCTTGAATGTTCGCACTGGTAGAGAAATTATTTCCCAAAATAAACCTCCTTCTTTTTGGAAAGCATTTAGAGCAAACAAAGCATTCCCTTCAGTGGCCCCCATTGAACCATACCTCTGCTGTTCATGCTCTTGTATAGTCTCCAACCTTACTGACTCTGGATTTGGCCACGGGATTTACTACAGCAAATGGGATATTAGTAAGTGTAACACAAGAAAGAGCTTTGCAAGCACTTGCACCTTGGATCTTGTCCTTTGAGAGCACACAACAGGGGAATGCAACTGTTACGTAAGAATTCCGACAATCCTTTAAGGAAGTTCAGTCTAGCCAGGTGGAGAGACCATATGGAAGAGTAAAAGGGACCAGGTATGTTAATAAAGCCTTCTTTGACCTATGAACCATTCCAAGTACCAGCTAAATATAACCAAATGAGTGGTACAACAGACACCTTTAGAGCTACGGGACCACCCAAAGAGCCCTGCCCACATTGCACAATTGTGAGATATGATAAATAACTTAAGACATTAAATTTGGGGGTGGGTTGTCATGCTGCCATAGGTATTTGATTATCTACCCTGATAGTCTGTCTTTTACTGCAGAGCTCTTCGGAGCTGACAGGAATAAATATTGACTCTCATCAAATGACTCAGGTCTAGTTAAAGCAGAGATTGTAGGGGAGTCAGGGAAGGGTCGCAAGGCTGGAGGGTGTCTATGAATCATTTGAAATTCCAGGCACAGTTGTGAATGTGTGAGTGTGTTTCTCAAGAAAGAGCTTCTAGTTTTACCAGCATCTGGAAAGAATCTGTGAAAAGTGAATTTAGAGATCATCTAATCCAATCATTTATTTAAAAAAAAAACAGGCAAACAAATAAAAGTCTCCAGAAAAATTAATGACATTCAATTTTCACAGAAAATGTGCAGAGTAGAACAAAAATACCAATACAAGATTTAGACACTGATAATGTACTTTAATTACCATTCTATATACCTCCCTTTCTGATACAACCCTCAAGTTGAGGGTCGTTTCTTTAAATCAACTAGAAGGTATAAGCCACTGGGCTTCCTCTATTCCTAGTTACATCAATAGATAATCCATAGTTACTCAGTATCTTCCTTTCCTTAAAATATGACTACTAAAAGGATTATATCAGTAGTATTTAGTTTAATTGGGGAAGAATGTACAATTATCTTCTCGGTTTATAATATTTTCACTGATGTACTATTCTGTGACTTAAATCAATGTTTTTGACTTCCATATTGGACTTTCAACATACATTGCAGTTAAATTGAGTTAAAACTTCTAAGAATTGTTCACATAAATTATCATCAAGCCAGTTCTCCACTATCACAATGTTATAAACTGGTTTTCCGAACTCTGAACTCAAACTGCAGGGCTTTTGATAATACAAACCTGTTAAAATGTTTCATATTAGTTGCAGGCTGTTAGTTTAAAATTAAACTGATACAGAGCTTCATAGAACATGAAACGTTTCCAATAAAGTATTCTCTTTTTGCATTCCTACAGAAGCCTGTGGTAAGTAAGGTATTATCAATCTCTCTATTCATATAAGAAGATGGAGGCAGAGAGAAATTAATTGACCTCAGACCATTAGAACCAGGGGGAAGGGTCTTAATTCATCTTATTCATTATCATAAACTTCCCCTCAACAAAGGCCGGGTTCATATTAATAAATATTTACTGAATAAAGGCATACCCCAGATCCCGTGGCATTAAATGTCAACACTTTCATTTGCATATGGACTGCAAATATTTATGAATTTTTATTTTGTCATACGTATCAACTGCTATCTTTTGTACATCTTGCTTTCCTGTAAGTTTAATTATTGGGTTTCCTATTTCTTCACTCGTAATGTTGATTTTAACATACAGGTCTACTTCAGATATGTTGTGAGTTCAGTTCCAGACCACCACAGTAAAACGGGTATCACAATAAAGGAATCATAATCATTTTGCTGGAGGAAGGTCCTGCCTTCAATTTGTAAAATAACACAACATCTGTGAAGTGCAATAAAGCGAGGCTCAATAAGACAACGGACGTATGGCTGTAGAGTCCTGCTGCACTCATGTAATAATGTCTCTTCCCATCTCATTTATGTTAACTCATTAAATGAAGTCTGACTATGGCTATTTAACTGTCTACCAAATCGAGCACATTTTTTTTTCTCCCATCAAACAGTCTTGAGAAAGGAATCTCTGTTTTTCTTTGGTATAATATAAAAATCCTTGTCACTCTGCCTCTGGCCATTCGCTTGGCAGCGCATAGGGTGCGACAGGAGTTCTGGGGTGTTTACACCTCAGCAGAGACTCTTCACTAGTGGGAGCTGGGAGTCGGTGGATACATATCCCAGCTCCCTCGCCCTTCGATGTGCGCCCACCGTGCTTCGGAAGGTCCCCAGGAGAAGTGCGCCACAGCTGCCTCTAGCAATAGCCTGCTTGGGGATCAGCTTGCGTTGGCTGCTTCCTATTCCTAACCTCACTTCCCCACTTTGCTTCCTGGGATCACTTCCCCAAAAAACTTGCACCTGATTCTTTGTCTCCAAATCAACTCCTGAGAGAACCTAAACCCAGGCAATGATCAACAGCGTCAAATGAACCCAGTGAGCTGACACATTGAGCTTTTTCAACATGCGCTCTGTACAAAGAAAGTCTTTAAATGTTTTCAAAAACTCTCAAAGCTCTGACCTGTCATCTCTCTCCAGCTATCAACATATGAGGTTGTTTTCTACTTTACAGAGAAGAGTGCAGTTAGCAAACTAGAATTTCTTCCGTTTTGTGTATTCTAACATCCAGTCTAACCTGCATGGGTCCTTCTCATTGCCTTCTCTTACTTTTGAGGTATTTTCCTTTATTTAACCTAAAGTCAATCACTACCTGCAATTTATACTTTAATCTCTTCTTATCAGGCATCTAATATCAATTTTTTGTTACGTATCTCCTATAAATTAAACCCCTCCCTCTCAACTTAATTCTTCATATCTTAATTTAAACATATTTTGCTGACTCCTTTTTGTGTGTGTGTGACAGAGACAGAGAGAGACAGAGAGAGGGAAAGACAGAGATAGAGAGACAGGAAGGGAGAGAAATAGGAAGCATCAATTCTTCATTGCAGCACCTTAGTTGTTCATTGATTGCTTTCTCATATGTGCCTTGACTGGGGGGCTACAGCAGACCGAGTGACCTCTTGCTCAACCTAGCAACCCCTGGGCTCAACCCAGTGACCTTGGGCTCAAGCTGCTGAACTTGTTCAAACCAGATGAGCCTGCACTCAAGCCGGTGACCTCAGGATTTTGAACCTGGGTCCTCTGCATCCCTGTTCAATGCTCTATCCACTGTACCACCATCTGATCAGGCTACTGACTCCTTTTCTTTATCAACCTTCTCTTGTTCCCCATATTCCCTTCCACCCATTTTCTTATCTTCTACAAAGACAAATGTTTTTGTAAGAGTTGTCTTTGTTTATGTATCTTACACTATATGCAAAGGTAAACTCAAAATGGATTTCAGACTTAAGTGAAGACCTGAAACCACAAAACTCCTAGGAAAAAACATTGGCAGTAAACACTTGATATCACTGTAATTTTTTTTTATATGTCTCCTAGGGCTAGGTCAACAAAATAAACAAATGAGACTACATCAAACTAAAGAGTTTTTGCACATTGAAAGAAACCATCAACACAATAAAAGACGATCTACTTGAGGGGAGAAGATATGTGCCAATGATACATCTGGTAAGGGGTTAATATTCCAACTATATAAGGAACTTATACAACTGAACACCAAAAAACAAAACACCAATAACCTCATTAAAAAATGTGTAGAGGGGCCTGACCTGTGGTGGCGCAGTGGATAAAGCATCAACCTGGAAATGCTGAGGTCGCCGGTTCAAAACCCTGGGCTTGCCTGGTCAAGGCACATATGGGAGTTGATGCTTCCTGCTCCTCCCCCTTCTTTCTCTCTCTCTCTCTCTCTCTCTCTCTCTCTCTCTCTCTCTCTCTCTCTCTCTCCTCTCTATAATAAATAAATAAAATCTTAAAAAAAAGGAGTAGAGGACCTGAATAGCAACCTCTCCAAAGTGGACATACAGATGGCCAACAGACACATGAAAAGATGCTCAACATCACTAGTCATCAGAGAAATGCAAATTAAAACCACAATGTGATATCACCTCACACCTGTCAGAATGGCTGTCATCAATAAATCAACAAACAACAAGTGCTGGCGAGGGTGTGGAGAAAAGGGAATCCTCATGCACTGTTGGTGGGAATGCAGATCTGCATTTCTTTTCATCTTCTCCTCAAAAATTAAAGCTAGAACTACCTTATGACCCAGCAATTCTACTTCTGGGTGTTTATCCAAAGAAATTCAAAATATTAATTTGAAAAGACATATTCACCCCTATGTTTGTTGCAGTATTATTTAAACTAGCGAAGATATGGAAGCAACCTAAGTATCCATGGATAGGCAAGTGGGTAAAGAAGTGGTGCATATATACAACAGAATATTGCTCGGCCATGAAAAGAATGAAATTTTGCCATTTGCAACAGCATGAATGGACCTCGAGGGTATTGTGCTAAGTGAAACAGATCAAAGACAAATACCATATGATTTTGCTTCTACATGGAATCTAAAAAATAAAATAAACAAAATAGAACTAAACAAAAAAATAAGATTTGTTCAGTTTACTGTCAGTTTTCCGCCTCGTAGGCAGTCTTTAATCCACTCAATATTTTCCTAACAAAAACACTGCTTTATAAAGGAACCATGCCAATGACTCCAATGGACAGTTTTATTGTCTTCTATCTAGCAGCATTTAACACTGTTGACCATACTCTCCTTGTTTTAAAATCATTTCTTTTTATTTCATGATGTCAATCTACTGTTGGTTTTTTGTTGTTGTTGTTGTTGTTTTTGACAGAGACAGAGAGACAGAGAGAGAGACAGATAGGGACAGACAGACAGGAAGGGAGAGAGATGAGAAGCATCGATTCTTCGTTGTGGCTCCTTGGTTGTTCAATGACTGCTTTCTCATATGTGCGTTGACTGGGGGGCTACAGCAGAGTGAGCGACCCCTTGCTCAAGCCAGCCACCTTGAGCTTTAAGCCAGCAACTTCTGGGCTCAAGCCAGTGACCCTGGAATCATGTCTATGATCCCACACTAAAGTCAGCAACCCCGCAATCAAAGTGGTGAGCCTGCACTCAAGCTGGATAAGCCTGTGCTGAAGCCAGTGATCTCAGAGTTTTGAAGCTGTGTCCTCTATACCCCAGTCCAAAGCTCTATCCATTGTGCCACCATCTGTTCAGGTTCTTCTCGGTTTTTTCTTCTGTTTCCATAATTGCTGTTAATTTTTTATTATTATTATTATTATTTTTTTGTAGGTTCATTCTCCTCCTCCCTTTCATACATACTGGAGTTCATCAAGGTCCAGTTGATTCATTCTCAACCATCTTCTGTCTACTGCATCATTCTCTCTCAATATAGCAATCTTATCCATGCTCATGATTATGACACTCAATTATAGTCTATATATCAATGACCCTGATATACATATCTGTAATTTAAGCATTTCTTCTGAGCTCCACAGATGCATATCCACTTGTCTAACAGATGTCTCCAACTGCATGCTGAAAACTCTTTAGGTAAGATGTCAGGGCTCAATGTTTGATCTTCTGACCTAACTGGCATCCTCCCAGTATTCCTCAGATCTGTCAATTGCATCACTGTCTACCATCTCTGATGCCTTCCTCTCCTTTCCTTCCCATATTTCACCTATTGCAAAGGTTAATCCATCAAATATGATATGTCTTCTGAATCCATTTGCTTCTCATGGACATCACAGCCGGTATCCTCATTCATCTTGCCATCAAATGCGATCCAAACTACTGCAACAGCCTCTCAACTGGTTCTGGGTGATCTTTCTGGAACATTCCCATCTATTCTGTGCACTGTCTATGTTACCCTCATTCTAAAAACTACTCAAAAAACTTTCCATTTGTCTTAGGATAAAGGCAAAAACTTTGACATGATCCTGTGTCATCTGGCTTTGACAAACCTTTTAACCTTGTACTCCACTTTGTGCTTTAGTCAAGCAATTCTCCTAGAAATAAATCTCACTTCAAGTTTCTTAGGGAGCCCAGAGCCAAACGTAAGTGTTCTATCTCCCCCAGTGAAGCGGCATCCTTCCCTTACTCCGAGCCATCTATCCATTAGCAGATTTCTATTTTGGAAAGTGTCTTCTTGGTCTAAGCCACTTTGGTCCAATTTGCCCTTGTTCCTTTCAATCAGTATGACCCAGTTTCACACCATATAGTCTCTTAGTCGCAAAGGTGACATGTGAATAGCCCTCAGTCCCTGTCAAATGCACCCTTGACACTTTGTCTCTCTGGTCTCACATCTTTCTGAGTCTCACTGTCTCTAGGAAAGATTGCTCCCTTCCACCGAGAGTTCCATGAAGCTAGAACCTGACCGAAGGGGCGGGGCCGGCCTGGCAGCTGGGAGAGACCTGCTCAGGCCTGTGTGGGGGAAGTTTTCCCCCAGGCCTGGATGTACATTGATCTTGTTTGCATACATGTTGTAATTATCCTTCAACTACTATCTCCAATTCATTGTGGAAACAAACAAACAAACAAAAAAAACCCAAAGATTATTTATCCGGTTCGAGAGTAAATCATTTTCATTCAAAAAATCATCCAATACTTTGACAACTATCTTTCTTAAAAATGTGAAATTGTAAGTTTCCTTTTAAAACAGTTACATATCTTCTTCATTTCTGCCACAAAATGGATATACCAAGTGCTGACTCTATGACGGACAGAGTATTAAACCTCCTAGATAACAGAGGTGAACAGGCATCAGTCCACATTACCCAGAATTTGGTTTAGTGAAGCATCCATTTGACAAAATAGAATGTTTCAGACGTGGAACTGGGATCAGCTCACACTGTGACTTTTATTTTGCCTAATCAGAAAATACTTCTTCAGTGAATTCGAATTAAATCAGCTCCTAGGCTAGAGGCTCTGCCAAGTAAATTGGTTATCTGCACACAGTGAAGGCTTTGTGGAGTCAAAACCATGGTAACCAGCTGTTTGCTGTTCAGTCTGTGAAGAGTTTCAAAAGGCCTGAGCAGCAGTTGGCGTGCAGTTCAAATAACTGAGATCAAGTCAGGCAACAGGACGGGAAATCCCACGAAGGGGTCTTTCCTCATGAAGTGATTCTGTCTGTTGGATTTTCTGAATTTGGAAAGATTGCACAAGGTGATTAAACTTCCCTTTTACATAAAAGTGCTTTGGAGGGTGATTTTACTCATTTTTTGATTTGTAGATTTAAAAAGGGGGGGGGGATTTCAACTATCATATTTTTAGGGCCACCGTGAGTAGAGTACTTTTACCTGATACAAATTATCTATTCATAGGCACATGGGTTAATACGTTATACTTTCTTTCTGAAATGGAATGAAGCAAAATATCAATGAGTTCGTACAATTCTTACCTGTCAAACTTTTCTTCTGTTGTCTTTCCTAATTGTGACATCCCAATTCCTTTGGAAAAGGGTAGAGCCTAAAGCCAATTCATACAGGATTTAGCTTTCAGCCGTTCCTCACCTAATCATATTGTTGTACGTGTTTCCTGTTGCTTCTATGTGTGCTTCTTGCTTCGATCAGAGCTATGGTTGCCTTACTAATTTTTTTTGGTCCTGATGGAATACGCAGTCAGCCTGCACTCCAACATCTAATACTCGGCACCCTCCATTAGAGTGCTGGGAGTTAGCAGTCAGCTGCCGGCATTGTTTTTCTTCCTACATTCTGCCAATAGACGTCCCCATCTCTTCATGCCAGCACTGAGGATAGCACAGTGAAGGGGAGGCAGAAGCGGTTTCAAAAGGACTCCTGTGCACTCTTCCTGAGTGCCAGGGGCCCACATGCAATGCTTCGTCTCCGTGGCATTTCCACGGCTTTTAACGAAGAACAAGGTCTTCTCCGGGTCCCTACAAAATCCTGGCTTTTAAGTGACAGTTGCACGTTGATTTCATTCCTTATCAATGTGACAGCCATTGCCTTAGCATTCTTTGTGGTCTGCCCCCTAGTTTTCTCATTTCATCAGCTATTGAGTATTTTTTAGGTCTTTTTTTCTGAGATGTATGGCAAATGAACAAACTCTTGTGATTTGAACCCATACATGTTTATGAAGTGCTGTCTCTTTCTTGAGCATTTTTCCAGTAACATTTTTATTTATTTATTTATTTATTTATTTATTTATTTATTTATTATTTTAGGTGAAAGGAGGGGCGATAGCGAGGCAGACTCCCATATGTAGCCCAAAAGAGATTCACCCAGCAACCCCATTTGGGGCTGATGCTTGAGTACCAAGGTATCCTTAGTGCCTGAGGCATTTGCGCTCAGACCAAGTGAGCTATTCTTAGCATCTGAGGCCCCTAAAACCAATAGAGCCACTGCCAGCTGGAGGGAAAGAGAGTGAAGGGGGGAGGGGAGAGAAGCAGACGGTCTTTTCTCCTGTATGCACTGACCTGGGATCAAACCCAGGACATTCATAGGCCAGGCCAACGCTCTATCCAGTGAGCCACTGACCAGGGCCACCAGTGATATATTCTATCATGCTTTGTACTACCTGAGACTGGGTACTTAATCACCAAGTGAAGATATCATACAGGTATAACTGTTACCTTCTCAAAAACCCTTGAGCCTGACCTGTGGTGGCGCAATGGATAAAGTGTCGACCTGGAAATGCTGAGGTCGCCGGTTCGAAACCCTGGGCTTGCCTGGTCAAGGCACATATGGGAGTTGATGCTTCCAGCTCCTCCCCCCTCCTCTCTCTCTCCCTCTCTCTCTCTCTCTCTCCTTCTCTCTCTCTCTAAAAATGAATAAATAAAATAAAATAAAAAATTAAAAAAAACTAGCAAAAAGTTTTAAAAAAAAATTAAAAAAAAAAAACCCTTGAGAAAAACACTGAAGAATTATTTTTCAATATCATATTAAATCTTAGATTCTATGCGTGTATTTTTCTATCTTCATCAAATCACTCATTCTACTAATCCTTTCTTTTGTTCACTTTAAAACTCTCACAAAACCATTGTTAATGAACTGATACAGACTAAGTTTCTCATAAGGGCCTCTACACCCCCAGAATCAGCCCACTAATATATTCCTTACTCATCTGGCTCTCAGAGCACACTTCACTCTGCACTTAATGTACTTCCATGTGTTATTAAACACAGACTCTATCTCTTAAATCCGATCTAACTTCATCCAATTTAAAAATTCTCTTTATCTACTAAGAATATAGACTTCTTATTCTCTCCTCACAAAATTAATTTTTGTGTGTGTGACAGGGTCAGAGAGAAACAAAGAAAAAAACAGATACGGACAGACAGACAGGAAGGGCGAGAGATGAGAAGCATCAATTCTTTGTTGCAGCATCTTAGTTGTTCATTGATTGCTTTCTCATGTGTACTTTGACCAGGGAGCTACAGCAGAGCCAGTGACCCCTTGCTCAAGCCAGCGACCTTGGGCTCCAAATTGGTGAGCCTTGCTCAAACTAGATGAGCCCGCACTCAAACTAGCGACCTCGGGGTCTCGAACCTGGGTCCTCTGCATCCCAGTCCGACGCTATCCACTGCACCACCGCCCGGTCAGGCTTCAATTATTATTATTTTTTAAAGAGACAGAGTCAGAGAGAGGGACTGACAGGCAGGAACAGAGAGAGATGAGAAGCATCAATCATTAGTTTGTTATTGCGACATCTTAGTTGTTCGTTGATTACATTCTCATATGTGCCTTGACTGTGGGGCGACAGCAGACCAAGTAACCCCTTGCTTGAGCCAGTGACCTTGGGCTCAAGCTGGTGAGCTTTGCTCAAAAAAGATGAGCCCGCGCTCAAACTAGCGACCTCGGGGTCTCGAACCTGGGTCCTCTGCATCCCAGTCCGACGCTCTATCCACTGCACCACTGCCTGGTCAGGCTTCAATTTTTTTTTTTTTTTTTTTTTTTTTTTGCATTTTTCAGAAGCTGGAAATAGGGAGAGACAGTCAGACAGACTCCCGCATGCGCCCGACCGGGATCCACCCAGCACGCCCACCATGGGGCGATGCTCTGCCCACCAGGGGGCGATGCTCTGCCCATCCTGGGCGTCGCCATGTTGCGACCAGAGCCACTCTAGCGCCTGAGGCAGAGGCCACAGAGCCATCCCCAGCGCCCGGGCCATTTTTGCTCCAATGGAGCCTTGGCTGCGGGAGGGGAAGAGAGAGACAGAGGAAGGCGCGGCGGAGGGGTGGAGAAGCAAATGGGCGCTTCTCCTGTGTGCCCTGGCCGGGAATCGAACCCGGGTCCTCCGCACGCTAGGCCGTCGCGCTACCGCTGAGCCAACCGGCCAGGGCCAATTATTTTTGATAAATATCTTGTCCCATATTTTTCAAGGATGCCCTGAAATTTCATCTTTGTTATTCTTTATGATTAGCAGTGAAGTGACAACTTTCTCCTTTACAAAGACACGCATCACAAAACTCCCTAAACCAAAATGTGTCAAGTCCCATAGAACAGAACTACCATGTCTTTATTTTTATTTGAAAAGGGTTTATTATTAAACCAACGTTATTTTTCAAAGAGACTTTCCATTCCAGAACTTCTGGAATTTTCCAGAATATCAAAATTCCAGACTTTCTGGAATTTTAAAAATATCAAAAGTATGGTGCATATATACCAAATATTCAGAAAGTCAAAATTTTCCCTTATGGTCATATGGTAGAAATGGATTCTACTTGACCCAGTTGAATATCCCGTAAGAGGGATGCAATTAGGTCAATTATACTCCCTCATTGTCAAAACTGGGAAATATATTTGTCTGTGTATATGTACGTATAAATATTCTAAGTAAATTAAAAGCAAAGCACTGAAAAACAACCCCCCTAAAAGAGGAACATTTGCAATTTAAGAAGTCCATTTTTAATTCTCGATAGTATATCGTTGTAAGGAACTTGCCTATATGATAACTGTGTTAATTATGTCAGAAGAGCCTCTTAATAGGTACTTACTGTGCTCTGTTAGTTTTCTGTATGGTGACTGCTATATAAAGTATTAAACTAAGATGACGCATTTACATAAAATCTAATCCAGTCACTTTCAATATACCATTTGGAACTCATCATTCCCAAATGTGTAAACGTTGAAAGTAGAAATCCTCCAAGCTCTCAGACTTAACTAATTTGATTAGTGAGGTGGGTTATGAATGTCCATTTTACATTTTTAAACATCATTTCACATAGAATTTCATAAAAACTTATGAGCTTCATTTTAGAGGCCTGAAACTCCGGTGTCGATGCTTGTGAAACACGTTAATTCTCACAGGATCCTGAAAGCTCTAGGCCTAGGCCAGGTGACTTAACAAACCAATTCTAGTGTACATTTTAATTAGTAAAATGCACATTTTATGTTAATGGAAAACAAAACTATAATTCTTTTTCATTGATATTCCAAATATGTAAAAAATTATTTTGGCAGTGAGGTAAGATTACAAAACTGTGTTTATTATATTTTTAATAATCATCTTTGTTCCTCAGAGTTCTAGCAATTGAGAAGACATTTGAATTCCATATTGGTGTACGGGTCCTCTCCCGCTCCCTGACCATCTGATGAACTCATACTCATCTCTCACGTCTCAATTCAAAATACATCAATTCGTGAAAGTTTTCTTGACCCACTTCTCCCTACTCTTCCTCTTTCAACCTTCCTTCTGGAGACAATGATCCCTCCCACCTTAATGTTTGTACATGCTACTTGCTTTTAAAAATTCAATAAATAGAATACAAATTAAATTTGAACCAGAGAGCACTTATAAAACGTCAGAGCTTATAAAATTTAGTATAAACCCTATTAGGGTAAAAAAAAATAAAGTATTTTTAGGACTCTGGGATGTGTTGACTACATGATGATTAATATACTTTTATAGTCACATAATATTATTAAAGGGGAAAATCCTATTTAAGCAGCAGAAAACAAGTCAACGTTTAGATAAATACCTGTCCCAAATCCATATAGTATGTGTGTTTTCCTGGGTGGGAGGGAGAAGACAGGGCCACATGATTGCCTTATAGTTTTTCATGCATGTGACATATATGACTGTGTGTGCTTTAAATGTAAATTTAATACTGTTCAAAGGCAAATTGCTGAACTGAAAATCAAGTAACCTTGGTTTTTATCAACCATTACATCTTTATGCTGTTTCCTCAGGCAAGTGAAATAACATCTCTGATAGTCCTTGAAATAGCAAAAACTAAAGTTACCATCAAACTAGTCTTAAAATAGAAACTAAAAACACCGTTAAAACATTACTCTTAAATGTGTATATTTACCTCACTAATTAAAGTGATTTTGACCAGACATACAAAGCTGAAGGTAGCTTTGATATCCCAATTCTATGAATCCGTTCATTTAGCAATCAAAACAAATAAGAGCTGAGGATATTAAAAGTCCCAGTTATAATAAAGACCCTCCAAACTCTTTTCAACAGTTTACACAATACCTGAAAAAAATATGTGACAAGTGAGAAAGCGTATTGTCCTCAGTTAATAGCAACTGGCTATATTTACAGTCCTATCAAATACTCTTTTTTCCATATGTTTGCATAATTTTATTTACAAGCTTAACTGTAGTTCTAGGTTTCTATGTGTAAATTTAAGGGCATCACTCAAAAAATAATATACTTTAGTAGAGTTAAATTTGACTCCAGATTGCACTGAAATGCATCCTTAAATATACTAAAAAATCAGTTTCTATGTAGCTTACCTTGTCCTGAAATATGACTATTATGTCCTTCAAAATCTGACTTCACATCCGAAACATAAAATTCATTCTTAAAAGTGTGTCTTCTTCAGACATAGGTACTAAACTCATGGACCTGGGTTTTAAAGAGCATTTTATGAATTTGACTCCAATGGCAAGAGAAGTGAAGGCAAAAATTAATGAATGGGACTACATCAGACTAAGAAGTTTTTGCTCAGCAAGAGAAACTGATAACAAAATAAACAGAAAGCCAACTAAATGGGAAATGATATTTTCAAACAACAGCTCAGATAAGGGCCTAATATCCAAAATATACAAAGAACTCATAAAACTCAACAACAAACAAACAAACAATCCAATAAAAAAATGGGAAGAGGACATGAACAGACACTTCTCCCAGGAGGAAGTACAAATGGCCAACAGATATATGAAAAGATGCTCATCTTCTTTAGTTATTAGAGAAATGCAAATCAAAACTGCAATGAGATACCACCTCACACCTGTTAGATTAGCTATTGTTAACAAGACAGGTAATAGCAAATGTTGGAGAGGCTGTGGAGAAAAAGGAACCCTCATCCACTGTTGGTGGGAATGTAAAGTAGTACAACCATTATGGAAGAAAGTATGGTGGTTTCTTAAAAAACTGAAAATAGAACTACCTTATGACCCAGCAATCCCTCTACTGGGTATATACCCCAAAAACTCAGAAACATTGATACGTAAAGACACATGCAGCCCCATGTTCATTGCAGCATTATTCACAGTGGCCAGGACATGGAAACAACCAAAAAGCCCGTCAATAGATAACTGGATAAAGAAGATGTGGCACATATACACTATGGAATACTACTCAGCCATAAGAAATGATGACATCAGATCATTTACAGCAAAATGGTGGGATCTTGATAACATTATACGAAGTGAAATAAGTAAATCAGAAAAAAACCAGGAACTGCATTATTCCATACGTAGGTGGGACATAAAAATGAAACTAAGAGACATTGATAAGAGTGTGGTGGTTACGGGGGGAGGGGGGAAAGGGAGAGGGAAAGGGGGAGGGGGAGGGGGGAAAGGGAGAGGGAAAGGGGGAGGGGGAGGGGCACAAAGAAAACTAGATAGAAGGTGACAGAGGACAATCTGACTTTGGGTGATAGGTATGCAACATAATTGAAAGACAAGATAACCTGGACTTGTTGATCTTTGAATATATGTAACCTGATTTATTGATGTTGCCCCATTAAAAAAATAAAATTATAAAAAAAAGGTGTGTCTTCTTCATTGTCAATTACAACAAACCAATAATATGTACAAGGTATAGAAAAATACTGCCTTTTAAAATACATGTCCTCAGAAACAAACACGATGATTTAATATTTTTAAATTATAAATGATCTGGCATTGATATTAATCTTTGTACTTCTACGATAACAGATTGTACTAAAAAGAATAAAACTCCTACAGAAATACTGCTTCTCTCCAAAAAGTAAAACTTAACTCTTTAGTCATCTGATAAAAAAAAACTTTTTTCTCTTTTTTAGCCAAGAGGAGAGTAGAAAGTGAGGCAAACTCCTGCATGTGCCCTGACCAGGATCCACCCTGCAACCCTATGTAGGGTCGATGCTCAAGTACCAAGCTACTTTTAGTGCTTGAGGTTGATGCCCTACAAAAGAGCTATCCTCAGCGCCCATGGCGTAGCTCAAACCAACTGAGCCCCTGGCTGCAGGAGGGGAAGAGGGAGAGAAGGGGGAGTGGAAAGAGGAGAGAAGCAGATGTGCCCTGACTGGGAACTGAACCTAGGATGCCCATATGCCGAGCCGACGCTCTATCCACTGAGCCACTGGCAAGGGCCAAAATCAACTTGAAAATAACTTTTTTACCTTAATTTGGGGAAAAAAAACTTAACCATTTAAAAACACACTGGTAATATACATATTTATTTCTAAAATGTGATATGGTTAAAAAGAAGTTATTTTCGTATCTTCTGTTAATATAACTCTCAGGGAAACATACCTTAAAAACTAAGGTAATACCCAAATTCTAAGATGTCAGAGCCACTTCTATTAGAGGCACTAGGTAATAAAGCCAAAGAATGTGAAAGCACATAAAAAAAAAAAAGTATGACCCAAAGGATTGGCAACACAGTGTTTCTAAGCCACAGATGCTCAGAACCTATTTTTCATGTTCAGTAAATTAAAGTCCCTTTGAAATACAGTTCTGTGTAAGCAAATCACCCTAACACACATTAATAGAAATATTCTCTTAAGTGATAGATGAAATCTTGTCATGGTAACAAATCTATGATCATACAATGTTGAAAACCTTGAGCCATTAATTTTAAAATCAAATCTGATGTTTATTTAAAATAATGAAACCCAAAAGAAAAGCTGGATATGTGCTTGTGAGATATAAATGTGGGTCACTAGAGGGCGCACACTCCCTTTCACAGCTTGTCTGGTCCTCAATTTGGCTTCTCTGTTATTGTCTTATCTACATAAAGATAATGTGGTGACAAATGGATTTTTCATGGGAATTCTCTTACAGAGAAACATGAAATGTCCAAAGATATAGATAAAATGGTATAAAAAGAACATGTTAGAAAGACACCCTCAGATGCACAGTTAAAAGTGCCTTCAGTCACTTTAACATATACACAAAAGTATTATGAAGTCATAATACAAAGATTCCTTTGAGAAAAATGTCTTCCATTCGGGGAGACATGCTTAATCCAAATAATATTTTAGTATTTTCTGGACTTTGTAACCCAGTAGGGTTCCCCCAGTTCGTTAATTTTACTTATACTGTATTTTTATATGTAGACACTCCTGCTCTATAAATCTGCATATGATTATATCCCTGTATCAAATAGATTAAGTTTTTGAAATGTTACTTCTACAATCAAATTCAAAAGAAAATAGCATTTTACACATCATGTTCATGTCACATGCTTTGATAAAGAAAATAATCAATTTATCTCCCACAAAAACTATGCAGGTTATTAATGTTTTGAGAAGTGAGTTTTTTTCATGCTCACTGACCCCAGGGTGTGAGCTCTTTTCAAAAAATGAAATTAGTTCCAGTTACAGTTTTATTAACTTAAAATCATGTTTCTTTGATAACCAATTTATGGAAGCAAGAAGAACATACATTTTTCTTTTTTAAATGTTGCCTTACACTTTTTTAAAATGAAAAGTTTTGTTATGATCGTACTCGGGATGGTCAGGAAGCATGAGGACGTACATGAATGTTTGTACTATTCAAAGGGTTAATAATCTTCCTATTCATTGATAGGTCATGAACCCACTTTGTTTTCGACACTGAAGCATGGAGTTAAGATTCAAAACCAGGTCTGTCTCAATCCAAAAATTTTCACTACATGACACTTCCTTTCCTCTCTACCAAATGAAAGGAAACCACTTAAAAAAATTAAGGAAGCCTGACCAGGCGGTGGCGCAGTGGATAGAGCGTCGGACTGGGATGCAGAGGACCCAGGTTCGAGACCCCGAGGTCGCAAGCTTGAGTGCAGGCTCATCTGGTTTGAGCAAAAGCCCACCAGCTTGAACCCAACCAAGGTCACTGGCTCCAGCAGGGGGTTACTTGGTCTGCTGAAGGCCCACGGTCAAGGCACATATGAGAAAGCAATCCATGAACAACTAAGGTGTTGCAACGTGCAATGGAAAACTAATGATTGATGCTTCTCATCTCTCTCCATTCCTGTCTGTCTGTCCCTATCTATCCCTCTCTCTGACTCACTCCCTGTCTCAGTAAAAAATAAATAAATAAATAAATAAATAAATAAATAAGGAAAAGTCAACATGAATTCCCCAGTTGCTGCTATACAGTAGAGTCTGGTGGCATTGTGGATTATACTACAATTTGATTGGAAGTCTCTAACAGTAGAACATCAATTCTCAACATTTTCATTGATATAAACTATGATGCTTACTTGCATAATTGATACACTTATGGCATTATAAAATAGTTGGGGTTTTTTTCTTTATTTATTACTTTAGTACCTTCCTTAATTTCCTAAAATCTTCAAATTTCTAATCTGTTGATGCATGGTCTAACTTCAGAACTGAAATTAAGCATAGATGATAAAGGTTGGTATTTATGACATATAATGGGGTTAAGATAATGGTTAGCACTAGAAGTCTTCACTTGAAAATAGTTCAATTATATGAGACTCCCACTTATATATTTATATTAAAAAAGCCTAAGAGGTTTTTTTTCACAGAAAAAGATCTCTGTATTTAAATATAGCCAAATGCTCCCATGCTACCCTAGAGTCTATGAGACTTCAGAATGTAGAAGAACCATAATCTAAGATACAGTTTCCACAGACAGACCTCAACACATACTTAAATATATCAATAAAGCTTTAAATTTCAGCTAACTACGGTGATGAAATCAACTTTAACTTCTCGTTAAAATATACTGTTCACAAAAATTAGGGGATACTTTATCACTTCATATGATAAAAGATCCCCTAACTTTTGTGAGCAGTATATATCATGTTAGGTCTGACCAGGCGGTGGCACAGTAGATAGTGTGTCAAACTGGGACGCAGAGGACCCAGGTTCGAAATCCCAAGTCGCCAGCTTGAGCCCAAGGTCGCTGGCTTGAGCAAGGGGTCACTCGGTCTGCTGTAGCCTCCCAGGTTCAGGCACATATGAGAAAGCAATCAATGAACAACTAAGGAGCTGCAACAGAGAATCGATGCTTCTCATCTCTCTCCCTTCCTGTCTGTTTGTCCCTGTCTGTCCCTATCTCTGTCTCTCTGTCTCTGTCACACACAGAAAAAAAATAGCTTGTCAAGAGTTCAAGAATGCAGCTTCTTGTCCAAATGTATGGGTTCAAATCCTGACTGCATTGCTTCCTGTGAACTTGGTAACCATGGGAAGTCACCTAACCTTTCTGTGTTGCACCTTCCCATATGAAGGGGAAATAATAAAAAAATGCTTTATAATGCCATTTCAATACTTAAGTATGTTAATATGGATAAAATATTTAGAAGACTGTCTGACACATGGTAGAAGCCATTTACGTTCCAACTACTGTGATCATTGCCTTTCATGACTTTCTTTGGTGTAGTCCACCCCTACGTCACCTCTCACTTTATCTTTTGAGGATAGATGTGTTTGTGGTTTAGACTTTTGCTAAAGACTGGTAAATAAAAGCCATTATTATAATCACAGGAATAAAAACAGCAAAGAAATATATAACATAGACAAAAAGACAAATCAATAGAAATCATCAACAGCAAAATAATCTCATCTACGGCACCCTTTGTTGCAAAAATCATCCACGGTCCATAGAAAAAGTCTGGCCCGCCATCTGTTTTTCTAAATAAAGTTTTCTTGAATACAGCCACATTCATTCATTTATATATATTTTAGTACTATTTTGTACTCAGAGTAGAGAGAGTAGCTGCAAAAGCAACTATATGGGGTACAAAACCTAAAAGTTTGACTATCTGGTTCTTGAGAGAAAAAGTTGCTGCAGAGTCAGGTTGAAATGACTGATCTCAGCCAACACTCAGATGAGGACAAAAGAGCACCTCCAGGAGACTCAGCAGTCATACTGCCCTCCTCTCTCTCTCAAAAACATGAATTGAGGGCTCCCCACGCCCAGTCTAAAGTCCTCAGTCTGGAATCGAGCACCATTTTATTTTAGTATGAACCAGCTCACCTTTTCAAACTCCTCCCTCACCACCCCCCACCTCCCTCCTATTTCCCAGACTTCCGCTCTTGGAAAACAGACACTCACAACCCTTTGTAAATGCCGCTGGCGTACAGGTTGTCCTCTGTTTCTGAACTGTCCTTACTCTTTACCTTGGGTCCAACATGCCCTGTCCTTGAACTGTCCATTCAGATGCTCATTTTTCCAGAGCTTTCTGGGCTCAACTCTCAAGAAGAAAATAAGCTTTTCTTCCTATGACATTTCTAACATTTTTTAAGTACTTCTTCGTAATATAATTTATATCAGAGTGCAAGCTTCCTGAGGGAAGACCTGAGCACAGTCCACAGTTACAGCAACTGCAGTTCTTTATGAATCATTAGCGAGCCAGGAGAAATCAGTTGAATGATTATGAAAATTAGCCAGAAAATGAATGTTGCTGGCACTCCATTCTTGAAATACTGTGGCCTCATACTGATGGCAGGAGTGTTCAAAGAACACCTCCACATGTTGGAGGGTGCCTTGGACCCTGTAGGAGGCAATTTAAACCTTAAATACTCTCAGCATGAAAGTTCAATGAATTTAAAGGACTTCAACATGCTTTTAGGTTGTGGGTCTTTAAAGTTTAAATAACTTCCAGTCAAGGTTCAGAAGCTAGCTGGTGCAGTGTGGAAAGCCATTTAAATCTGACATGTACTTACTGCCCCACTGCCACCACCCAACATCATGAATTGTTTCAACCCATCTACTTCCCTTTGTGAGCGTTTCTACAAACTCGCTAAAACACAAAGCAAAACCCACCGGTCTACAAAGCTTGACTCTGTCAGCTCAGGCCGACATAACAGATACAGACTTAGTGGCTTCAACAACAAAAGTTTCTTTTCTCAGAACTCAGGAAGCCAGAAGATCATCAAGGTTCCAGCATGGTCAGGCTCTGATGAGAGCTCTTTTCCTGGCTTGTCACCCTGTCATCTTGTCAATGTGTCATCACACAGCAGGGAGACAGAGAGCAAGCTCGCTGATGGCACTTTTTTCTAAGGACACTAATCTCCTGATGAGGGCCTCACACTCATGACCTCATCTAAACCTTATTACCTCCCCAAGGCTCCATTACCAAATGTCATCGATTGGGGTTCGGGCTTCAGATATGGATGGTGGGGAGGGGCATAATTCAGTCCATAGGAGCCAGGCATCGCCGTCATTTCATTTGTGTGTGGTGGCATCATGGGCATTGTTGAAGGTACAGTTTTCTTTGCTTTCTTTCTTTTTTTTTTTTTTTTCCTGTATTTTTCTGAAGCCGAAAACAGGGAGAGACAGTCAGACAGACTCCTGCTTGCGCCCGACCGGGATCCACCCGGCACGCCCACCAGGGGCGACGCTCTGCCCACCAGGGGGCGATGCTCTGCCCCTCCGGGGCGTCGCTCTGTTGCGACCAGAGCCACTCTAGCGCCTGGGGCAGAGGCCGAGGAGCCATCCCCAGCGCCAGGGCCATCTTTGCTCCAGTGGAGCCTCGGCTTCGGGAGGGGAAGAGAGAGACAGAGAGGAAGGAGAGGGGGAGGGGTGGAGAAGCAGATGGGCGCTACTCCTGTGTGCCCTGGCCGGGAATCGAACCTGGGACTGCTGCACGCCAGGCCGACGCTCTACCACTGAGCCAACCGGCCAGGGCCATGCTTTCTTTTTTTTTAATTTTTTATTCTTCAGACGTTTTTATTTCCAAGGCATTTTAACAACTAGGTAGTTCCAACAACAAATACTTAATCACTCTACCATAAGCAAAACATTGTTCTCCCATTGTACTGGGTGGCTTGTACGTAATTAAAAAGAAAATATATACAATTATTAAGCACCACTTTTTGGTGTTATAGCAGATATTGTCTTCATCTAATTCTGAAAACAACAGAATTATGAATTATTATTCCCATTTTCTTGGAGAAAGACAGACTCAGAGTGGTCTGTTTGATTCCCAGGGATCACAAACCAAGAAGTTGAAGGACTAAGATTACAACACAGGATTTCCTGGAAAATTCAGAATTACCACTTGAGCTTTTTCCAGAAGGGTCTTGGAGGCCTAGCTATCCAGAGGGAAGATATCAGAAGAAGACTACCTCACAAGATGTCAGAGTAAGCCCTGGCCGGTTGGCTCAGCGGTAGAGCGTCGGCCTGGCGTGCGGGGGACCCGGGTTCGATTCCCGGCCAGGGCACATAGGAGAAGCGCCCATTTGCTTCTCCACCCCACCCCCTCTCCTTCCTCTCTGTCTCTCTCTTCCCCTCCCGCAGCCAAGGCTCCACTGGAGCAAAGATGGCTCGGGCGCTGGGGATGGCTCCTCGGCCTCTGCCCTAGGCGCTAGAGTGGCTCTAGTCGCAGCAGAGCGACGCCCCCGGAGGGGCAGAGCATCGCCCCCTGGTGGGCAGAGCGTCGCCCCCTGGTGGGCGTGCCGGGTGGATCCCGGTCGGGCGCATGCGGGAGTCTGTCTGACTGTCTCTCCCCGTTTCCAGCTTAAGAAAAGAAAAAAGAAAAAAAAAAGATGTCAGAGTAAGAATCTTTTCTCCTATACTGCAAAGGTGGTAATGGAAAAAATAGGTTCTAAATTAAAAACTGGAAATTCAACTTTCTCCTGGAGAAAGGATGTATATTTTTACCTAAACCATCACCAAGAATGTGGCAGAGAGACTGTTCCACGATGAGACGGCTGTCTGGCCAGCAAGCTGGACCCAGGCCAGAACGGAGGTCACTTTACCACAACCCCCCTTAGAGACTGTCTGATCACAATCGATGTTCATTTCGATATAAATCAGCACCCTTCCCCTGCCGGCTGCTATGTGCCGGTTCCTGGAAGAAGCCATGGTCCCGGCCTGTTCAAGCCTGTAAAGTAATTTCCTGTATCTGTAGCATTCACGTACTAGTACCTGTGACTATTCCCTCCCTTTTTACCCTGTACAATTCTGTGACACCTGCCAAGCAGCACAGAGGACATCCAGTTTCTCTTGCAGTTGCCGCAAACGCGCCTCCTATGTAACTTAACAAACACTGTTAATGACCAGACTGGAGTGGCCTGCCTTTCCTCCCTGCCCTTCACCTATGGAAGTACGGAGATTATCAGTCTCCAGGCTTTTCCCTGGGCCCGTGTGTACTAACAAAGAGATACACAGATGGTGAATCATAGAAATGTGCACTTGCAACGTATATAATTTTAATAACCAATGTCATCCTAATGTTTATTTTAGCGAGAGAGAGATGGTGGGGGACAGGCAGGGAAAGACAGGAAGCGAGACAGGTGAGAAGCATCACCTCGTAGTTGCAGCACTTTATTCATTGATTGCCTTCTCATATGTGCCTTGACCAGGAGGGGGTGTTCCAGCTGAGGCAGTGACCTCTTGCTCAAGCCACTGACCTTGGGATCAAGCCAGTGACCAGGGGGTCATGTCTATAATCCCACGCTCAAGCCAGCAATCCCGTGCTCAAGCTGGATAAGCCTGCAGTCAAGCTGGCAACCCCTTACCTCAACAAGTTTTAAAAAATAAAATAGGGGGAACTCCCAATAGTTTATCTATGGAACAATAAATTACAAATAAATAGAGAGAGAGAGACATGTATAATAAATTCCCATAGTGCGAGGGGAAACAAGGAAAGTCATATAAATTCCATTTCAGCGATGAAGAAATCGATTCTGTAAGATTAACTGACTTGCTTTAGTCACATAGCTAATGAGTGGGAGATTCTAGGCCAGGACCCATGTGTGCAGTCACAGACCCCTGTGCCCTCAAATGCATGCTCCGTGTTTCTCTTCTCCACTCTGTGTCAGGGGGACATACGGCTCCCACCATTGCTTCCTTTTACTAGGGTCTGTGCAATTGAAAGCACCAGCAGTGTACTGGAGGGCACAAGGAAGAGACAAGCCAAGGTGTTCTCTTTCTTACACCACTCTTTTTTAAAGATTTTATTTATTCACTTTGGAGAGGAGAGAGAAAGAAAGGCTGGGGTGGGGGGAGTGGGGAGCAACAACTTATAGTAGTTGCTTCTCAAATGTGTCCTAACCGGGCAAGCCCAGGGTTTCAAACTGGTGACCTCAGCATTCCAGGTCATTGCCCTATCCACAGCGAACCACAGGTCAGGCCACACACCAGTTTGGCTGGCATTTCTAGATCAGTTACACCCCAGTGTGGCTTTGGTCTCCCCTGGACGGCCCCTCCCTCCACTGGTCCAAGAGCCTGCCTGGTGTCCTGACAGGGTTAGTCCCTGTTAGCAGGCCCCGCATGTGGGGCTCTGGTACTATCCCTCCCTGCACAGTTCCTCAAGTTCCAGGGACAGTCGCAGCCTCCTGACACTGCTAGTGCTCTGTGATGCATCACCATCCCCTGCGCCGCGCCCTGCTTTCCCCCCACCGCTTTAACCAATTCCTTATACAATGTCTCCCCTCTCTGAAACACCTAGAGTGGCTTCCGTTTTCCTGACAAGACGTTGAAAAATCTTCATTTAATATTCTAAGACTATTACCAGATGCTGCTATTTGGTAACTTCTGAGTTAAGCACTGGAGGTCTAGAATTGAACAGAAATGGTTCCTGCCATTGGGAGCTGACTAGAGATACAAATATGCAAAATCAAAATTATTACAATAAAATTCTGCAAGGGTTCTAATGGAAGTATGAGTGAGGCTGAGAAATGCCTGGGCGGCTAGGTCCCCAGATAGAAAAGGTAGTTAGATGGGGGTCAAAGAATGTGGGAGTAGGCAAAGGGAAAGGAATGAAAACAGATTCTTAAGTAGAGAAAAGAACAGAGACAAAGAAACGAACGCTTGAGTCAGCGAAGAGCACGTGGAGATCAGAGTGCAGTAAATTAAAGCTCAAGCGGGGACAGTGCACTGAATATGCAGGTGGTGGTTCGTCTATGAACTGCCTGTTAGTCACCTGTGACAATGAAAGTACCCGAGTATTAATCAACGAAGTCACCAGGCAGACTGCTTCATCTGATTCCTTTGTAATGGCAAAACTTCCTTTAAAAAGGAAGCAGTGCACTGACTCCTACCCTGGCTCAGGCTCCTCATCTCCGTGTCCCTTAATATTCAACAGTTTGCACCTTGTTCTGAGTAGCAGCGGCATAGTTAAAGAAACTAACAAACGGGCTGGGAGAAAGAACTGAAGCCGGAGTTAGACAGCTGAAGATCAGAAAGAAGTTCCCAGGCCGCGCATCTCAAGAGTTATGGGCAGAGAAATGATCTAATTAAAATTGCATTTTTTCAACCAGCCCTCGGGAGGCCATGAAGAGTATGGATAAGAAAGGTGAGAGTAAAGGAAGAGAAATCAGTTAAGAATTTCATGCAGAAAATTCTCAGAGATGAAACTGGGGGAAGGGCAGTCTGGAGGATAAGGATTATAGTAAAGAGTATCGAATGGGCGTCCTTGGAGGGATTCAGTGATGTGGCTGATAACGGACTACTGTGAGCGGCTGCACAGCGCTCCCGGCCGAAGTCCGGAAGGCCCGCTTCTCAGAAACTGACGAGAACGGCACTCTCTGAAGATGCGGTCCATGCGGCAGAATCACAACTGCGATTTCAGTAACAAGTCCAGGCGAATGTCCATACCCAACAAATATGTGCATGGCACAGATACAAACATCAGGAGGGAGAATGAGCTGGAGATATTAATTTGGAAATCAGTACACATAGATTGAAGGCTGATAAAGATTAGATTAGAAATGAGAGAACCCTGCAAAAGAAAGTGTCATTAGAACAAAACAAAACCGAAATCTGTATCTTGTGGAGACTGGCATTAAAGGGAGAAGGGGAGACTGAGAAGACACAGTGAGAAAAGAAGACAAGGGAAGAGAAAAGAAACAGGACAGGACAGAACGATGTTCCGGAAGTGGGGGGAAAGGAAATTTTGGAGAAGGGGCTGGTCATCACTGCCAAGCACAGCGCGAAGGTCAAGAAGGATGAAGGACCCAAGAGCTGCCTTTGGAGCCAGCAATTAAGGAGCTCTCCGGTGACCTGGCTGAAAGCAGTTTCGGTGCTTGATGTGCAGTATGAAGGGTAAGAGAAGAATCAGAAGTAAGAGAAGAGAGGCATTTTAGTTCTCCCGAGTAAAAAATCGACTTTTGTTGTGGACCGTTAATGGCAAAAAGCCATTATAGATTCGAGGCTTGGCAGGGGGCTAAGTTCTCCCCCCTCCATCTCCATATTTGGCTTTGATGCTGAGTGTTTGCACCCACTCCACTTGTTTCCTTGGGTTGCAGGAAGCAATATACATGCCCTTCCTCTGACTCTGTTTGTTTCAGATGTTTGTAAATTTCACTAATGTATCCTGTTTTTGCCTTGGGAGAGTTCCTGTCTTAGCCTTTGATGTGCAACTTTGTATCAAGGTCCTTGATTTGCATAGGTGTATATAATAAAGCGAACTGGGGCTATGAAGCTCTCAGATGCTGCCAGGCAGTTTGAGGAGTCCTCCCGGTCCCATTGGTTTTGTTCTGACAAAGTGTGTTTCCTCAATTCCGCACCGTTATTTGGAGCTGCGCTGGTCCGCGGCAGACTTTTCTTTGCATTCAGCTATGCTTGCCATGTGTCACAGTGCTGGGAATAGGGCCCTATCTTTCCCCCATTGGCGTCCCTCTAGCCTTGCATCCTGGAGGAGTTCACTTGCCTACAACTGCCGTAGCTAGACATCCAGAGCTCTGTAGTGTCTTGAAGGACCAGCTGCCATTATAGTGCATTTCAGTCAAAACTCATCTTGGGCATCTACCACAGAGAAGTCTCCACTCCGGGTCAGGAGTAAGATATGGACCCTGGCCCAAGGAAATTTCTAGTGGGTTAAATAGGAATATGTATCAATCGTGTCAAAATGAAGCCAAAGAGGTGTCACAAGGTGGAAAAGTGGCATCATTTAGCCTACCTAGGAGCAGATGATTCCACTCACTGTGGCTGGTTTGGGGAATGGCAAGCCAAGAGTCAGGCTATGTCTGACACAGTGCCCTAGTGCACTGATTTCTAAGACATGGGCCCAACACAGCAGCATCAACATCACCTGGGAACTTGTTAGAAATTAAATTCTTGGTCACCGCCCCAAACTTACTTAGTCTGAAACTCTGGTCGGAGCAGTAATGTCTTTTTTGTTTGTTTTTGTTTTATTTTTAAGTGAGAGTAGGAGAGATACAGACTCCCGGGATCCACCCAGCAACCACCATCTAGGGCAGGGGTCTCCAAACTACGGCCCGCGGGCCGCATGCAGCCCCCTGAAGCCATTTATCTGGCTCCCGCCACACTTCCGGAAGAGGCACCTCTTTCATTGGTGGTCAGTGAGACGTCGCAAAGTGCGGCATCACTCACGTACAGTACTACTTCTGGTGACGCAGGATGCACACGTCACAGCCCCGAAAGTGTGTCATAT
This sequence comes from Saccopteryx leptura, assembly GCF_036850995.1. NCBI lineage: Eukaryota > Metazoa > Chordata > Mammalia > Chiroptera > Emballonuridae > Saccopteryx > Saccopteryx leptura. Next base: position 25,347,375 of record NC_089516.1, read on the forward strand.
CACTTGTTACGGCTAGCAGTGACAAATATGGAACCGGACATTGACCATCTCATTAGCCAAAGGGCCCGTAGGTCCCATTGAAATACTGGTCAGTTTGTTGATTTAAATTTACTTGTTCTTTATTTTAAATATTGTATTTGTTCCCATTTTGTTTTTTTACTTTGAAATAAGATATGTGCAGTGTGCATAGGGATTTGTTTATAGTATTTTTTATAGTCCGGCCCTCCAACGGTCTGAGGGACAGTGAACTGGCCCCCTGTGTAAAAAGTTTGGGGACCCCTGATCTAGGGCCACTGCCAACCAAGCTATTTTTAGCACCTGAGGTGAAGGCTCCATAGAGCCATCCTCAGCGTCTGGGGCCAGCATGCTCGAATTAATCAAGCCATGGTTGTGGGAGAGGAATAGAGTGAGACAGAGAGAGAGAGAGAGAGAGATAAAGGGGAGGGCAGGGTGGAGAAGCAGATGATCACTTCTCCTGTGTGCCGAGATCAGGAATCGGACCCAGGACATCCACACATCGGGTCAATACTCTACCACTGAGCCAACCAGTCAGGGCTCCATGATATTTTTTGACATGCCCTCTAGATGATTTTAATACATGCTAATGTAGAAGAAGATATGTTCTTGTACAACAGTTCTCAGAAGTTAAGGCTTATCAGAACGACCTGGAGAACTTGTAGAAGATTCCAGGGCCCACCTGCAGAGTTTCTGATTCAGCGAGTTTGGAGAGGGCCACCCACATCTGCATTTCGTTGTTTTCTTTCTTTCAATTGTATTTTGCATTGCTTTCAAGTGTACAATCATACACTTTACACAGTGTTCCCCTCAATACACTCAGTACCCTAATCTACATTTCTAGTAAGCTCCCAAGTGATGCTGTTGCTTCAAGCACTGCACTACGAGTGTTGCTGCTGCCCATGTTCTCTGCTTGCTCAGGAGGCCTCTAGAATTTATATTGCTATTCTTCCACACACATTTCCTGACTAATTCTTCACTTAAATGCCAAAATAATTATAAGAACTTGAAATGGACGGTTATGTTTTTGGAGTATCGAATGATATGGAGGTTTCTATTCTTCACCAAAACTCATTTCTGCACTAAAATAGGAGTTGATGACCTAGGTTATTTGACTCTAATACATAAAAAGCAGGACACTGCAACTATAACAAAATGGAAATTAGGAGAGTCAGCACTAGTCCTTATTTTGCAACTGAAAGTGAGTTAAACAACCTTTCTGGACCTCCAATAACCTGTAACCATGAACAAGTATGAAGTCAAGTCTCCTTACATACCAGAAGCAAAATGTTATTTTCCTGTACTGTAAACGGGGTAAAAATAGTATCACTGAGGCCAAAAACTCAAGTATTTTAGTATCAATTTGCCATAGACAATATTCAAAATTAACTCCTAGGTTGCTGGTTCAATCCTCGGTCAGGACACATACAGGAACAGCTCTGTCTCTCTATCTCTCTCCCTGCCACTCTCAAAAGATAAATGAGTAACTCTTACACACATTAATCATCTAATCAGATTCTAGAAATAAATCAAAATGTTCTAGTGTACAACTCTCAGATAATTTAGAAATCACAGTTAAAATAAATAATATAACATGAAAATAGTTTCAGCATTAATCTTATAAAATTGCAGAAAGAGAGGTCTTATCTAACGTTAATCTACCTTGCTTGCAAGGATGCAGCATGAATTAGCATTCTTGAGTCGGTGGTCATAAAAAGAAAGAAAACAAACAAATAAGATAAAAATAGACAATAAAATAATAATGGAGGTCTGCAAGCGTCTAGGCAATTTATTGTATCATTTAGTAAACATGGAGAAATGGTCAGAGCAAACAAACTTTGGACACTGTCTGCTTATATAAGAGATGATAAAGGGACTAGGTGAACTGAGGTATTTCCAAATGCCTCTATGTACCTCTGGAGGTCAAAGGTATTCACTTGTTAACATTGTACTTGAGAAAATTATCTTCACTGAGATTGCATTTATTATACTTTAAAAAGATTCAACTTGCCATTGGTTTCGCCTGGTTGATACAAAAATGTAAATAAAAGTGTTTGTGAAAAGTCTCTTAAAATAACTGCTACACGATTACAAACTAATCTTGATAAATTCCAATTAACTAGACAATAGATCTCGTTTTAACCTAAATGAGTTCTATACTTTGACAATGACCTATATGTAAAATAATATCACTGAATTTCAGAGATATTTTACTGAAAGAAATAATTACCTTGTGATCCAACATCATCTAACACTTTTCTATATCTTAGTGTAAGGAGGACATTTTAAGCAGTAAATATAACAAATGCAAAAACTGTGTAATTATTAAGGACTCAATTAAATGTACTTTAGATCATTAAGAAACTATAATGTGGTTCAAAGCTGAATTTTAAATATCTTAATAGTCGAGTAAATAACGATATCTTAATGGGTAAAATTAAAATTACTAAAGATTATTAGAATATTCATTTGTTCGTTATTAAGAAAAATTCTATGAAAAGCTAGGCAGAATTCTTAAATGCTACTGCAATATAAAATTTAAGTTGTCACAATTAGTTGAACTTTATTATTCACTTTCAACAAATATTTGTTGATTACTTATATATGTATGACATGAAGTATAAAATATAAAGAAATATAATAACAGGATTCCTTCACTGTGATTAGTGATAAGAAAATTTTACATGGGTGACATTAAGGTATATAGCAAAAAAAATGTATGTAATGTAATTTACTGGCTAAAAGTAAAGATTTTGGGAGAGCTGCATGTAAAATTGTTGATAGACTAATATTGCATACCACAAGAAGGGGCTTATGTTTTATTTTGGGGTAATTGGAATTACGAGGATCTCCAGTCAGGAGGGTCAGCTTGAAAGTGACGTTTTAGATACAAGAATTGGAGGCAGATTAATCAGAAAGAGGGGCATCTCAGCTCAGGGGGGATGAGGCTTAGGTTGTGGAGCTGGCAGTCAGAAGGATTAGGAAATGACAGAACTGATGTCACATCCCCAATAATATAATATAATTAATAATAATGGATAAGGAGTAAAGTAAGAGATCAACTGACAGACATAGAGGAGCCAGGTGGTATTTTAAAGAAATTGAGGTAATTTGTTGTTGCATTCATTAACTTTGGGATGGTGTTTATTATGTTAATGTTTTTCACCAATGGCATATGACCACCACCTCTACCTCCACGGACAGCATCATCTCAACTGCCTCCATCACCTCCACAACCTCCACCACATTCACCATAACCAGTCAACAGGAGCAATAGCTACTGCATGTGCGGAATTCTTACTACCTTTCAGGCACTGTACTGAATGCTTCTTCCTTAACCCTTACAGTTAGTATCTGTAACATAAGGACAGTGAATCTGAGGCATGGACATTTGGTAATTTGCCTGGGATCATAAGCTAGCAATTAAAACAGGCAGTAATTCTGAGTCCATGCCCTTGAGTAATTCTGATGTCAAAGTCCTTGCTTTTTCAAAAATCTACTACTACTCTTTTAGACACAAAAACAATGAATTATAACAAGTAAAATATGCTTTCCATCTACAAGTAACTGGGTTTGGCTCATTGGAGGCAACATGTGTTTGCATTTGATAAAAATAAAATTGAACCATTGCCTGAGTGCACAATTAAAAATACCCGGATCATAGCTTTAAAGATATGAGAGTGAAATTTGAGAAAGAGAGTCAGACATGGACTGTAGGATTTGGGAGTTATTCACTTAGAGCCAGACTAGAATCTATAAGTGGAGACACTTCAGATACAGAAGCTGGAAGGGGGAAAGATGGCCTTCTGAGACGCTACCACAGGAGGTAGGCAAAAGGAGGAAAACCAGTCAGGTGAAGAGTAGTTGGGGCAGAAGCAGCCACGTGGCAGAGAAGCTGATAAAGAAGATTAGGTTTAAAAGATCAGCATTCAACATTGTCAAGACAACACTTAGCGGTTCTCACAGGAAACAAGAGAGGGACACTAGCCACCATGAAGCTCTAGGTCATGTTTCCATGATACTTCTTGAAGCATTATAACATTCTGACTACATTCCACCCAGTAGGCAGTTACCACCTACTGGATTTAACTGCTCCAAATGTTTGTTCCCCTGATCTGTTTATGCAGTCTACCTTTATCAGTCTAGAGCAGGGGTCCCCAAACTACGGCCCACGGGCCACATGCGGCCCCCTGAGGCCATTTATCCGGCCCCCGCTGCACTTCCGGAAGGGGCACCTCTTTCATTGGTGGTCAGTGAGAGGAGCATAGTTCCCATTGAAATACTGGTCAGTTTGTTGATTTAAATTTACTTGTTCTTTATTTTAAATATTGTATTTGTTCCCGTTTTGTTTTTTTTTACTTTAAAATAAGATCTGTGCAGTGTGCATAGGGATTTGTTCATAGTTTTTTTTATAGTCTGGCCCTCCAATGGTCTGAGGGACAGTGAACTGGCCCCCTGTGTAAAAAGTTTGGGGACCCCTGGTCTAGAGAGTTCTGAGTGTCCATGTTGGACTGTCCAAATCAGGATGCATTTGAATGTGAAAATTGGTGCTACATATTATTATATTGGGACAAAAGGTATAATCAGAATGAATTCAGGCCAATCAAGACATAAGAGAACCTACATTATATACCTATTGAACAATCCACATCCTGCAGTCAGGCTAACTCAGTTGGAATCCTAGCTCAGGTGCTCTGGGGCTGTGTATAATAGCAACAACAGCTGTACCCATTTTGTAGCGCTACTGGGAAGAATAAAGGGTCCATGCAGGTAAAGCACTGACTGTGGTGCTGAGCACAGAACTAAACTCTCAACAACTGTTAGCTTTCATTTAAATAATATATTCTTTCTCATTCCAGGCACTTAGGAAAACTGTTGACACATATGATACGGAAGAATTAGGAGACCAAATATTTCACCACTTGCCACACTTTCCTGACAACGAAGAATCATCACATCACATTTTTCCTTACAAAATACATTCTCCAAAGAGAGGCCAAGAATAAGCTTTTGAAAACAGAGATTGGCATGAGTCAACTTGCCATTAATTTCTGCATGAGGAGACACATGAACACATTCAGAAGGGAAGGCAATTCGGTTTCCCTTTTGCCCTGGTTTGGAAGATTGGTGGAGAGCTTTTCGGTTGTTGCAAAAGATCCCCAAATCCATGTGCCCATAAGCATTGTCTGTGGGCACATATTTAACGTGGCATTAGTTTCCATGCTCCCAGGATGAATACAAAGCACATTCATTAAGAGCTTCACTGATTTGTTTGTTTGTTTTTTTACAGAGACAGAGAGAGAGTCAGAGAGAGGGATAGATAGGGACAGACAGAAATGGCGAGAGATGAGAAGCATCAATCATCAGTTTTTCATTGCGACACCTTAGTTGTTCCTTGATTGCTCTCTCATATGTGTCTTGACCACGGGGCTACAGCAGACCAAGTAACCCCTTGCCAGCGACCTTGGGTCCAAGCTGGTGAGCTTTTGCTCAAACCAGATGAGCCCGTGCTCAAACTGGAGACCTCGGGGTTTCGAACCTGGGTCCTCTGCATCCCAGTCCGGCGCTCTATCCACTGCACCACCACCCAGTCAGGCTCACTGATTTATTTTTGCCCTTATGATCTTTCTCCATCAAGGAACATTAAAATTTCAACTACTAGCATGAGTAGAGTGCTTGGAAGTTGTTGCCCTAAATAGAGTGCTAATACTCAAAGATTTTGAGAACCATCAGGCCCTGGCTGGTTGGCTCAGCAGTAGAGCGTTGGCCCAGCATGTGGATATCCTGGGTTCAATTCCCAGTCAGGGCACACTGGAGAAGTGACCATTTGCTTCTCTACCCCTCCCTTTCCCCCTCTCCCTTGCTCTTTCTGTTTCTCTCTTCTCTTCCTGCAGCCATGGCTCAGTTGGGGCAAGTTGGCCCTAGGTGCTGAGGATGGCTCCATGCCTCGACTCAGCTGGTAAAATAGCTTGGTTGCTTAGCAATGGCCTTAGATGGGCAGAGCATTGCCCCATAGGGGGCTTGCTGGGTAGATCCTGGTCGGGGCATATGTGGGAGTCTGTCTATCTGCCTTCCTACTTCTCACTTAATAAATAAATAAATAAATAAATAAAAAGAGGATCATCTGACTAAAGCGAGGTCAGCAAATATTTTCCACAAGGGGCCTGATAATAAATATTTCAGGCTTTGTGGGCCATAGAGCCTCTTTGACAATAATGCTGGCTTTGTAATTTAAAGGCACCACAGATGATACATAAATGAATGAGTGTGGCTCTGTTTCCATAAAACCTTATTTATAGATACTGATATTTGAATTTCCTAAAATTATCACCTCAGGAAATATTCTTCTTCTTTTGATTATCTTCAACCATTTAAAAATATAGAAACAGTTCTAAGCTCACGAGCCACACAGAAACTGGCAGCAAGATAGATTTAGCCCGCAGGCTTTCCTTTGTTGACCCCTGGACAAGAGGATTCACTCAGTCAGGCAGATACAATCAGGGAGAAAAGCCCATTGGTTTACTGGGGAATTATAAAAGTAGGTTAGAAGTCATAGATGAATAGAGAAACATTGAAAGTCCCAAAAAATGTATGTGAGTCAATTCTCTAGGTGTTTTTTCCTTTGCCTAAAATACCTGACACACTATTTTTAGGCATGTGTTCTTCTCTTATTTCTATACCCTTGTATAATACAAATTCTAATGTCGTGTTCCATGCTTTCTTAAACATATGCTGCTTAGAAACAAGGCAGATTTTAATGTTCTTTCTCAATCTTAAAATTATAATTGGACTGAAAATGAAATTGCACCATCTTTATAATTTTTATGCTGGTTTTGCATTTATGAGATTTTATTCCCATCATTTCAATATATCCGCTCATTTACATAATACCTAACTGATCTACAATGTCTCATTGAGAATACCCACAAAAAGATCAGTTAAAATTCTAAAACATATCAAACAAACAAACAGGAACTCTGTTCTGTAATTAATGACTCCTGATTTAGGCAGATTGAGACATTATGTTCTCGTAACTAGCAGAATGGACCTCGCCTATTATAGGTGTATTTCTTCCTCATGAAAATGTACTTTCTACAACTGGGGAAACAAAAAAGCATCTCATGCTACAGCAGCACAGAACCAGCAGGTCTTTAAAAGACAAACATGGAAAGTTTCAGGGTTAAAATGCATCCAAGGCGGTTCATCACCCATGGTTTCTTCTTTCCATCCAGAAAGCAGTATTTCCATTAGCATTCAGTTTATGTTAGGACAGAGATTGACCGGGCAAATTTTACAACTCACTTCAAAATTCTTCTAACATAATGAACATTACAGGCACCTGAGGCTTCTGGAAATATTGTTCCAAGTAAAAACACTGCCATCACAAGTCTGCTTTGCTTGAGGATAAAGCGTGGAGTAAAATCCTCTCACCTTTTCCTAATTTCGGAATCCACGATGATCTGTCTCTTCTTCTGGGGAGGTGGCGGTGGAAGTTCCTCTTGGGCATGCTTTACCAGGATGTGTTCCCTCGTAGTCACCATAGTTACTGTTTCCATTACAGTTGTCTGTGCGAGTGATGGCTGAGTGGTGGTGACAGCCTGTGAAATCTGTGAGAAGTATTGAAATAGAGGTCACACATAGCTTGAAAGACTTCCGTAAAGACTGCTTGGAGTCGTGAAGGGAAATAATGAAACTGTTCCTAGTTGTTGCTAAATCGACCTTTAGATCAAAATAGCACCAAAATGAGCCCACATCAAATCGTTTTATCTAACTTATGTTGACTGCAATTGCAAAGGAAGGTAATCTCAAAACCAGAAGTAAATTTAGTCCTTCCTTAATTTATTAGCTATGGGAAATAAAGAGGCCAAAGGAGAAAAACTTAGGGTAGCATTCTGACATTTAATGAGACATACTGTTTTTAAAGTGCTGATGACATTAAGTTAAATTTTACTAAGGTATCCCTGCACCAATTCTAGTGCCTGGCACGTTGTTAAATGTTTACGAAACAGTTTGCTGAATGCATCTTTGATTATCATACAGAGTGATCCTTTATGGCCTACACATTTTTAAACAAAATTATTCGAACTTAATAATAAATTACCTTTTATTCGAATAAGTGAAATAGCCTTTAAGATGACAAGAAAAGGTTAACAAAAAGTACCTTGTTAGTCCAGAATACATTTAAGCTGAATGTTCTTCAAATGCTAAAAATTATACCATTCTTGTTTTAAATTAGTGAATATGCTAAAATATTTGAGTTTCCAGTTACCATTAGAGAGACTTCTTGGTTTAAAAACACAATGACTTTCTGTTCAGACCTGTTAAATTTTTTTTTAGGCACAGATCATTATTTTTTGGAGCAATATGCTTTGTGGCCCAAGTCATGACAGGCCATTACCTCAGTTCATGGGCACTACAGGACAGCCAAGTCACGTAATAGTGACATAGTGAAATTCCTTCCTCCCTCCCTCCCTCCCTCCCTCCTTCCCTCTCTCCCTCCCTCCCTTCTCTCCCTTCCCTCCCTTCCTTCTTTCCTTTCTTCCCTTCCTTCCTCCCTTCCTTCCTTCACCACCCATTCTCTCACAGTCCTCTTGTTACACAGAGTGAAAAGTTCCCACTTAGGATGTTAACCATCACCCTTCTAGCAATACTAATTATTCGGAAGATCTATTTTCAAAGAGACCAAAACAGACCTGTATTGGATCCAGAAATGGGTGCTTATAGGATAGGGTTGGAGCCTAAATTAGTTTTATTGATTTTTCTGAACTTAATAAAAGATACAAAAAGAACCTGTAGTAACCTCCTTGCCTCATATCTGATGTCTGATTCCTTTGGAGAAAGGAAACCAAGGAAGCCTCAGGGTTGCCTATAGCTTCCAAATAGGCAATCGACAATAATGAAATGCTTTGTCATGATCTCATGTCTGAAAATTGCTTGTAACAAATAGCTACCCTTTGAGCATGCCATATCCTTACATATGTCAAGACCTTAGGGACTTCCATTTTGATCACACACACACACACACACACACACACACACACACACACACACACACATATTTCTTAATGAGGATGTTATAAGATACTCAGTTTCTACATGGGCCAAGCACAGGTTTTATCGTCTCTAATATATCCATAGATTCATTATTCAGAATCAATCACTTTGCTTCAAACAATTAACTACTAGTCCATTGACAAGTTATGCCAAATTAAAGCAGTTTTTTTAAAATGCTTAAAATACAACCTCAAATTTAATTGCACTCAATGCAAAATGACCGTTACATGATCAAGTTAAGTTTGCTTTGAATCAAAAAGAAAATGCAATTTTAAAATAGGGTTCTAAGAGTATTTCATTTTTTAACCATGAGCAACATTTTTTGGATATGATGATGAACTGAAGAGAATATTGTTTAGAATTTCTAATTTCATATGTGCCAGGACCATAATGCAGCAATTCTGAAAATACAAAAGCTATTTTTTACAATTATATCTAATGGAACATTTGTAGTATGGAATATTTGGCTATGAAATTAATTTCTGCAATGTTCTATTTTCTTTTTGAGATTTATTATGAAATTGGATAGATATGCCCATGGAGGGTAAAGGAAAATAGAAACATGATATACTATAAAACTGTATTTAGGAACATAGCAAAACTTACAAAACAATAATCATTTTTAATAAAATAGCAAGATACGGATCTGTAATTTTTCTATACTATATATATACACATTACTGTACTATAACTGAAAATAGTACTTCATTTCCTTTGGGATGAAGAAATAAGAAAACAAACTGCATCGACCCTGTGAATACAGGGTATAATTTGTTATATATAACAAATCAATAATTACTTTCAATACCTACTCCATATAATTAGAATAAAAACACAGTGGGTCATGTTCTAAATTTCCCCGTGGCTTGCTTTGACCATAAATGCTTAATTATATGTTAAAATCATTAAAATTATATGGCACCAAATTCTCCCATTGGCAAAAATCTATGCATCGTGTGAAAACCTGCCTTACTATGATTTTTCTCATTTAAAATTTGTTTTGAAGCCTGGGTCAACACAGAATAAGTTGAATACTGTTTCAGACTTATAGTCTTAGAGATCTGAATCTTGATTATCGCAACTCTGATAAATCTTATTTCTAAGAGCTATAATAAATACCCGGTATTTGCTAAAATTAGAGTTAATCAGATTAGTGGCCCCAAATCTAGATTTCCTGCTTTGGACATCATATTCAGTTAAAGCAATCTAAAACTGTAGAAGTTACTCAGCTGCTTAATCATAATGTTTCAATGAAATCCCAACATGTATTGACTGTGTATCACTACAGGCCACTCAGAAATGAATAAAATGGAATCTCTATTTGGGGGGATCTTACAGTACAGTAGTGAAGGTGACAATCACACAAATAATTGTGAGGTAAGGTGACTGCCACGTGAAAAAAATGTAAGTAAGAAAAATAATTGCATGCACTGAATACACAGTGATCAAGGAAGTTTCTATTTAAGTGTTACAAAAACAAATTTTCCTCAGTGAGGATCTTAAAATTAAAATGTATTTCAATGTATCAAACATTTATCCCTGTTCATAGGATCATTTATAACAGTAAGACAGAAAAGCGTAATGTTAGTAGATGCTGGATTAAATAAATTTTACTACATGCATGTGATAAAGCTTTGTATGTTTCAAATATTTATAAAGGTCGTAGGACATTGTTTATATAGTATAGTACTGAAAAAGCACGCTAGATATAAAGAGTGCTGATTCTTTTTGACAGAGAGCACAGATAATTTCTACGGTGCACTACATATTTTCAAACTCTATCTTTTCAAGCGTTCTACAATAAAACATTTTCTGCAAAATGTTGCTTTTATAATAGGAAGAAATTTCAAACTCTTTTTCTAAATTGTTTAAGTCTATTATTCCTACGTATCTCTGAAATGATACTCCTGTCACCGAGATACGTTAAAATTAGAATAAACATCTGATAAGAATGACTTACTACCTTCACTATAAATATGCACTGAACAGTGCAAGGTCAAAAGTAGAATATTTTATAATAGAGTTTGAGCTATCTTCAGCAAATTTTGATTCTAGCTAACTAAATTCTTAACTGGTTACCTTTCTCCAGTGATTATGAACATACTGAAAATTACTTTTAAATGTCCTCCTCATGGAAAGAAAATAGATTTATTTTTAAATATTGTTCCCTTCATCTGTCAATTAATTAGCCCAGTAGAAAATGGAAAATTGTTTAAAATTATGTGTCTTTAAGTCTGGAAGCTAGTTGTTCTTAGAGTGATTAAAAGGCTCGACTCTTCTCAAACTCCAGGTCTATAGTTCACATATTGTAGTATTTGGGGCAGGTAGTTACTATCTCAGAGTTTCGACTGATTTTCTGTATATGTAAGATAGGAATGAAAACACATCTCTCCCAGGATGTAGCAAACATGGCCGGCTTCATGGGTCTGTAATGTACGCGGGCACCAGGTCCCCTACTCAGAGGAAGAATGACTCCATGCTTGGTTTCATGCTCTGTTGCCACCTGTTGAAATTCTTTTTATTTTTTACTTATTCATTGTAAAGAGAGAGAAGAAAGAGAAAGAGTGTGTGTGTGTGTGTGTGTGTATGAGAGAGAGAGAGAGAGAGAGAGAGAGAGAGATAACGAGAGAGAGAGAGAAAGAGAGAGAAGAGGATGGGAGGAGCAGGAAGCATCAACTTGTACTTGCTTCCTGTATGTGCCTTGAGTAGGCAAGCCCGGGGTGTCGGATTGGTGACCTCAGCATTTCAGGCCGATGCTTTACCAGTTGTGCCACCGACAGGTTGAAATTCTTAATGTTTCAACAAGCAGCCCCATGTTTTAATCTTGCACTGGGCCCCATAAGTTATGTAGACAGTCCTGGTTACAGGAGGTAAACTATGTAGTATCTGAGGACAACAACTGCTCTCTTGATACATATTAGCAATAAAGAGTACCTCTTCTATATGTTCAGAGAAAATTCTGGAACCTCTTTGTTTTGTTTTTTCGTCATTCCCCCTGCCCTTCTTCAGTCAACCCCCAACCGACAGCTATCAGCCTGCTATGTATGAGTCTGTCTCTATTTTTGTGGTTAGTTCATTTTGTTCATTAGATTCCACATATGAGTGAAATCATATGGTACTTGTCTAAGTGAAACAAGTCAGTCAGAGACATTTTTTTTTTCTATACTAAACTTTCTAACTCAGGGTGATGCAGGCTGATTTCCAAATGTTACATTTTCTCGGTGAGAGGAAGATAGGAAAAGCCCCGTGCAGTCTCCAGATAGTTCCAGGGTACACACCTCCCTGCCATAGGAGTGCTTAATTTAGGTAGGGCTGGAGAAAACAAACTGCGCTCAAACAATACAATTCTTTCTTAGCATCTTCTCTCCTACTTGTTTAAAAATGCACACTGTGCTCTACATCTGGCCAGTTGGCTCAGTGGTAGAGCGTCGGCCTGGCGTGCAGAAGTCCCGGGTTCAATTCCCGGCCAGGGTACACAGGAGAAGCGCCCATCTGCTTCTCCACCCCCCCCTCCTTCCTCTCTGTCTCTCTCTTCCCCTCCCGCAGCCGAGGCTCCATTGGAGCAGAGATGGCCTGGGCGCTGGAGATGGCTCCTTGGCCTGTGCCCCAGGCGCTAGAGTGGCTCTGGTTTCAACAGAGCGACACCCCGGAGGGGCAGAGCATCGACCCCTGGTGGGCAGAGCGTCACCCCCTGGTGGGCGTGCGGGGTGGATCCCAGTCGGGCGCATGCCGTAGTCTGTCTGACTGCCTCCCCGTTTCCGGCTTCAGAGAAATAAAAAAAAAAAAATGCACACTATGAAGAGGAAATATATGTACATTTAAGAATATTTAAAGACAATGAAAGGACATATTTCTCTGCCAGTACTGTCTGCAATTTCTCAGGGGCAGCTAGCTGTATTTACCACCTAGTCTTACGTTATTTATTTATTTATTTATTTATACAATTAAATTTTACGGGGTGACAATGGTCAACCAGAGCACACGGATTTAGAGAAAACATCTCCAAATCACTTGCTGTATACCCATCACCCAAAGTCAGATCATCACCTGTCTTACATTTTAAATGAACTTTCTTAGTGCTGACATTTTTTTTCTTTCTGGCCTATACTGTGAGCTGCATCTTTTAATTTTTCATTGAATTATTTAAATCTTCTTGCCCTTCTAAGTTCCTTGGGGTTAAAAATTTCTACTCCTTGCCTTGCGAGATATTCCACTATTTGAACATTTTAAGAAACTTACAAAAAGAGATTTAATAATTGAAAAAACTAACAGAGATTCAAGTTATGAAGGATTAGTTACCTGGTTTATATTATCGTTTCTATTATCATTAAAATACTAACACTTGTAATAATAGCTACCAATTCCTGAGCTCTTTGCATGTCCCAGGCATTATGCTAAGTGCTTTGCATTCATAATCATATTTAAAATAGTTAGAATAGTACATGAAGGAAAGGCTTAACAAGTGGCCGCTGTCATTAGCTCACAGTGGCCCTTAGAGTAAGCATAACTAGTATTCCCGTTTTAGAGATGAGAGCTCAAATTTGCGGTACATACAACTTGTCAGTGGCCAAGCAGAGCTATAAATGCAAGTCTGTTGCTTCTCCAACTCTTAGTAGGCATGCTCACTTGCTGCCACACCTGTTCAGATGTCTGAATGGTGACCTCCCTTTAGGCAGTGTAGTTCCGTGAGTGCATATTCGTATGCACAGACACACATACATAAAGTTAGAAGATGGAAAATGTACTCAGTGATAATCTTTCAATGCCTTCTAGCCCTTGATAAGTTATAATTAAGTCTTTGCAAAAGCAATCAAATGAAATACACCTGGTTTCTTTCAAAAAATATAATCAGGTTGATAACTACGGATCAACGTTTTTCACTGTGTTTTGTATGTACATAACCTTAGCATGATCACTGGTTTTTACTAGGTATGAAGGTACTACACTTCTACAGCTTAAAACAGAAAACAGGCTGCATAATAGTAGCAAGAGCTTTTTTTTTTTTTTTTTCTTTCTTTCCTTTTTTTGTGACAGAGACAGAGAGAGAGGCAGAGACAGGGACAGACAGACAGGAAGGGAGACAGATAAGAAGCATCAATTCTTTGTTGCAGCTCCTTAGTTGTTCACTGATTGCTTTCTCATATGTGCCTTGACCAGGGGGTTACAGCAGACCAAGTTACCCCTTGCTCAAGCCAGCGACCTTGGGTCTAAGCTGGTGAGCCTTGCTCAAACCAGATGAGCCTGTGCTCAAGCCAGTGACCTTGGTGTTTCAAACCTGGGTCCTCTGCGTCCCAGTCCGATCCTCTATCCACTGCTCCGACACCTGGTCAGGCCATAGCAAAAGCTTTATCTGAGAATTGGTAGCCAGGTGTAACACCACCTCCACTGGCACGGCAGCCCGAGGCTCAAGTATCTGATGGTGGAAGGACTGACAACATTAAGCAACAGAAGTAATTTATATGCTAAACTTGATATACTTGGGGTTAAAGATCAGATGCTCACAAAGGAAGCTGAGTTACCAATCAGAATGCTCTCCCTCATGAATGAGGACAGAGAAATTCCCCAAGCTCAGTGTAGCGTACAGTCTGACAGGGAGTGCTATGAAGTTCATGCCGGCTGCTTGGTGACAAAAGTTTAACAACTGCTATCCTGTTTTGATATTTTAATAAGGCTGTATAACTTCTTGACTAGATACTGACATTGAGATCACGAGCACAATCAGAGTCAACATTCAAAGGGCTTCATAGAAGATGTCTTTCTCATACTGGAAATAAAATATTCTGTGATTATTAAGAAGGTTTATTCTACAAAACTGATCTTATATACATATTTTGTTCCTCATTTCAAATTAGTTTTCATACAAATTGACAGAAAGAAGAGATATGTTTGGGCTGCAGAATTCTTAGTAGACACAGAATTTGAGCAACTATGTGAATTAACTGCATCTGAAAAAACTCAACAAGTGATGGAATTTATTTTTCTGATTCACCGGACCTTCCTCCACACACCAGCTGACTTGAGGTAATGACACACATTCTGTACACAGGGGTGTGGATTATCAAGCATACATTTAGAAAAAAACTTAGTTCTTCATGTGTTAGTTCAGTTATTGTCAGTAGATAACAGATGTATCATATAGATGCAAAGTATTTTATCTTCATAGTGTTTTAATAAGATGCTCATGGTGAGTGAAATGCCATCATTTCCGATGTCAGTCTTTTTGAATGGGAAGATTTTATTTCCACCATCATCTTCCAGCTGACTCTGAGACTGATCTAGCATAGATAGTTGGAATCTCTTCACTAATTACTCCAGAGTTGTACATAAAATTTCAAGCAAAGAGAAACACATCATAGACATTTGGAACTGAAAGGGTACTATAAAGATCTTCCCAGCCCCAAATTTTCAGTTTAGAAATAAGGGATGAGAAAATCCAACAGCTAACTCAGTTCTAGTCTCTGAAATTTGCAGTGCCTATAGCATTTTATGTTCTTTTTGATAACGATTTCCAACATAAAACCAAGGACACAGATACACAAGGCCCAGACTTAAACACCGCGTTTCTCCAGGTATAAGACGCACTTTCCCTGAAAAATTTGTGGTCTAAAAACTGGGTGCATCTTCTACAATGGTAGATGGGTTTCTTCTACAGTTGTAGATTTTTTACTTGCACTTCTCACTTTTTCACGCTTGTTTTTGCGCTCATTGTTGAAGACAGTGCTTCGTCATCAGACACAGATGAGGACAAGCTAATGGATGGGAGTTTTGACCGTGATGAGAAGTTGTATGAATTTTATGATGAATAAAACTTGAGTTCAATAACTTTATGTAATATTTCTTTTCAAATTTCGGGCCCCTAAATTAAGGTGCGTCTTATACATGGGGAGATATGGTACTTTAGTTGGAGACTGCAAAAGGATGTAGTTAATTTCCAGTTATTTGAGCTATAACTTCACAATCTCCTAAGAAAACCTTTTTTTTTTTTTTTTAAAGAAAACCTTTAACCTAAGCAATAACCAAAAGGTGTTCTAAAATGCAGATGGTTAGTCCATGAATTAAATAAGACTGAAACCTAAAATAAGTGAAGGAATTTTAATTTGCTGTTTTATAAAACCATTTAATGTTTTAATTGGCAGTGGGCTGTTCAGGCCTGGAAAGGTTTCAGGAAGCTCTGAAAAGGGCTGTCGGCTAAAAGGCACTAGAGTATTTTTAATTGCCATCATTGACAAAGAGAAAAGAGGAAAACCAACTGTCACTACATTTCAGGTATCAATAGGCCTACAAAATAATGCTTTGAGAATGGGACCAGTTAGAATAGACATGTAAAATATTTTATGAAAAATAAAAGCAGGATCTCTGAAAAAAGAGAATGAACTCAGAGAAGGCAAATAAATTTTCCTCTTAATTTTGCGGCTCCTTATTTGCATTTCTGGTACCACGAAATACACTGATTGATTATCTTCAACTGTTTGACACTACTCCGGTGTCTGGCAAGAGTTCCGGAATTCTCCGCAGGACAGAAATGATACAGACTGGATGGATATAGATGCTTTCTCTATTTGGGCATCTAGGAATATAGACAGACCTATGTTGCATAAACATATACTCGGGTGTTCAAGGAGAGGGGATTCTGAGTATATTAATTCTGTGTTTGAGACAGCTGTGCTGATAGTTCAGAACATTTCAAAAATGGTCATTAGGAATACAGCAAAATATTCATGAAATGGAATAAGATCTATGGACTTAGATGAGTCATAGAATGTTCCTTATTCCTGGAAAAGAAGAGAATTTATTCTGTTTAAAAAAATCACAGAGGCCCTGGCCGGTTGGCTCAGCGGTAGAGCGTCGGCCTGGCGTGCGGGGGACCCGGGTTCGATTCCCGGCCAGGGCACACAGGAGAAGCGCCCATTTGCTTCTCCACCCCCCCTCCTTCCTCTCTGTCTCTCTCTTCCCCTCCCGCAGCCAAGGCTCCACTGGAGCAAAGATGGCCCGGGCGCTGGGGATGGCTCCTTGGCCTCTGCCTCAGGTGCTAGAGTGGCTCTGGTCGTGGCAGAGCGACGCCCCGGAGGGGCAGAGCATCGCCCCCTGGTGGGCAGAGCGTGGCCCCTGGTGGGCGTGCCGGGTGGATCCCAGTCTGGCGCATGCGGGAGTCTGTCTGACTGTCTCTCCCCGTTTCCAGCTTCAGAAAAGTGCAAAAAAAAATCACAAAACTGTAGAACTTCTAGACTTATCTAGATGGATATATTCTCACAACTCAATATCTGACATCGATTTTAATATAAATTACCACAATAAATTATAAGACATATGTAAAATGTGGCTTACAGACTCATTAAACAGTATGCCTTTCCACAGTCGATATGATTCCAGTTAAATGAGGGGAAATAATATTTTAAATCACTTATAATATATTTAACTTTAGCATATTAACTATAATGAATTTTTGACTATCACATCTAATTATAATCAAGATGAAAAATGTGTTCTTTAGGGTCACAGCATTTAGGCAAAAACAGTGTAAATTTCAACAAGCATATGTAGAAAAAACTGGGAGGCAACATAGGGTCATTTGAATATTTAAATAAGTCAATCCAGTGTATATTTCATTGGCTCTCTTTTCTGATTTTAAGTATCCAGAAGGCAAGGATTATGATTCTAACTTTGAGACTGAAAAAAGATCTCTATTTCCTTAGGCTGCTTTCTCGCCAACATAAGCGTCCTCTGCTTCTGTGTCCAGGTATTATTCAAGCCAAACCTGACTTTGAAATGCAAGAGAGCTGCTCTCACAGTTGATTTTTTTTCATGTTTTGATCTCTGGCCATGCTACTGTTTCGTAAGGTCAAAAATCGCTCAAAGCTTTGACCCTAATGGCAGTCAAAATCTCGGGCACACGATGTTCTTTATATGAACACAATCAGATGCCTCGTCATCTCAGCCATACTTCCTATATCCTCCTGGATTTTCACCATGACTGAAATTTGGCTTCTTTGTGGTACCAGTCATTAAAGAGGATTTTGAACAGATGAATACATCCACTGAGTCATTGCTGGAGCAGATTTCTTTTTCGCCACGAGCAAGCTGGCAGATCCGCATACAAGTGAGCTTTGTTCTTCTGAGTCACGACCTTACCCTCAATAGATTTTGATTTGTTCTTACGTAATTTTAATTGAGATCTAATTCAATTTGACAGGAGAAAAATCAATGGCTTTTTCAGTTACAAGATACCATTTCTTTGTTCACTCTCTCTCCTCTTAATTCCTCTTTCCCTAGATAGCTACATGTTTGTTCTCCTAAGAGCCCCCCAAACCCCAACCTATGGGCCTATAATAGTCCATTTTTGGCAAAAGTCAATGAGCAAAAACTGTAATGTGCTTAAGAGAGTCTCAAGCTTAGGATTCCAGGAAGCAACTTGACTAATGTAAGCTGAGTTATCTGTTTTTGGTCTGGTACAGAAGTGTGCAACCATTTGAAAACTAAAATAATCATAGTGAACCACACTCGCTATACAGGGTTGCCTTACATATCCAGACCACCTTTTCCCCTCAAAATAGTTTCATGTCTATTACTCTGTTTTATCCTCATCACATCCCAGCAAGTTAACAGAGTGGATACATGTTGTAATGTATGCTGGACATCATTTTATAAAGAACTGTACAAACCAGAGCTAGTACTGTTCTATTACAGATTTTCAAATATTCAAAAATAAGAGGTTGAGTAAGTTGCCCTGGGTGGTGGTCTCATAACTCCTAGGCCATTAAAAATAAGGCCTCTCTCTCTCTCTCTCTCTCTCTCTATATATATATATATATATATATATATATTAAATAACTAGTATTATAAATTCATAACATTTTGATGAGACATCCAACCTTCTTCAGAAAGTAGAGTCATTCCAAGGAAATCAGCCTATTTTAACACTGCATTGCTAGGAGGGCTTCCATTCACGCTGTTTCAGGCAGCAGGGTGGAAAACCAGAAAATGCGAATTGACACAAGACTTCAATGTCTTGGTAATTCAATGTTTTCTTAAAATATGGTCAGCAGACTACATCAAAGACTACATGCGGCTTACAAGCCAACTGAATGCTATTTTCTGAACACAAGCCTAGGACTAGGCATTTTAAATGGTTTTCCAAGTGATTATTAGGCAGATTCCAGTTGGAAAACCACTACATAAATATAACACAAGTGAAGGAGACCATGACCTATTGTTAAGTTACGTCTTCATAATCATGCTCCTTTAAAGGGATGCATTTCAGAAACACATTTTAATTAATTTAATTCATTGGGGTAACATTGGTTAACAAGACCATACAGGTTTCAAGTGTACAACTCAATGTAATACCATCTGCACATTACAAAGTGAATCCGACTTTATCAAAAAATCCCATTCCTTTGTAGCATGGTAACTAGTCATTCTCCAGCAGCAATAATCCATGGAATCAGTGGGTGTATACCAGAGAAGGGGGTGAGGAGAGGGAGAAAAGGGTACAGGGGGTAAACGGTGAGGAAGGAGAGCTGACCTGGGGTGGGGAACACACAATACAGTGTACAGATGACATATTATAGAACTGTACAGCTAAAACGTAGAATTTTATTAACCAATGTCATCTCAACAAATTCAATAAATTCAAAATAAAATAAAATGATAGTATCAAACGTTCTAATACCCCAAGTATTTATTACATAGACGTCGATAGTATTGCAAAGTAGCCATGGCCAAATCACATATAACAAGATGAATCATGTTCTGGTAGTAAAATCACTATTAGATCAAGGAACTGCTAAAATAGTCAATGGAAAAACAAACGGAATTTTAATTATTGCTCAGTGATTACACAGAAAATAACTGTAATTTGTATTCCTTCAAATTTTAAAATTTCAATAGGAATTTGATTTTAAAATGAAGTTTGAACTGTGATTGAAAATCATGTATTTTGCTTGATTGTATTTTCTTAAATTGTACATCTGGAAGCAATCATTTAACCTTCATTTCTTCATCTTTCAACGAACATTCCCTAACTGCTACTTATCAGATGTCAAGTCTCCAGAAGACAAATTCTCTGCCCTGTCTCAGAACAGAGGAGATATATGCCTAAAGCTACTGAATGTGGCCATTGCTGTAACAGAAATGCATGCATGGTGTGGTGAGCTAAGAATTGTGACCAACTAGTAAAAGTCAGTCTTCATAATGCAACACAACATGGCAAAATATGATGCACAGTGTTAATATTTTGAATGACTGCCCATGATTCCATCTGACAACACCAGATAATAAGTTTCTACTTTAAAAATACCCCATTTTCTATAAATCATCAAAACTTTTAAAATTTTAACATAAAAATATATTATAACACTACAAATGTAACTTAGATGATTTCCTAAACTACATCCAGTATGTGTTAAGTGTAACTAAGCCACATTCATGATTTTACGGATCAACAATCTACGGCAGAGCCTGACCAGGGGGTGGTGTAGTGGATAGAGTGTCAGACTGAGATGCAGAGGACCCAGGTTCAAAACCCCAAGGTCACCAGTTTGAGTGTGGGTTTATCTGGTTTGAGCAAGGCTCACCAGCTTGAGCCCAAGGTCGCTGGCTTGAGCAAGGGGTCATTCAGTCTGCTGTAGTCCCCCAGTCAAGGAACATAAGGGAAGCAATCAATGAACAACTAAGGTGCTGCAACAAAAAATTGATGCTTCTAATCTCTCTCTCTTCCTCTCTGTCCTTATCTGACCCTCTCTATGTCTGTCTCTCTGTCTTTGTCACAAAAAAACAAAAACAAACAAAAAAAAATCTATGGCAGAAAATCCAATAATTAGATTCTCACCTGCACTAATATACTGCTCACAAAAATTAGGGAATAATTCAAAATGAATATGAAATGATAAAAAGAAAAGCATTTAATATTTTTATTAAACAAGAACATCAGAAAAGCAAATGGCAAGTTAAAGAAAGTTCTTCAATTATGCAAATGAGATGCAAAATCAACTTTTATTTCATTGGTGAAAGTGCACTATACAAAAGGCTGAAAGTACTGGAGTATCACTTCATATTCATTTTGAAATATTTCCTAATTTTTGTGAGCAAAGAGGGCTTTAATGAAACCAAAGGATCTGTTACCTCGCCTGCTCCTATCCCAAACATTCCTCAGACAATTTCCTCCCTTATGATTCTAAAAATCTATTACTTGGGGTGATATTGACAACAGTCCCCTAGCATTTTGCCCAGTGACTCTAAGTCACTCAGACCCCCATTTCTGCAAAAGGGGAGGCTTTACACTCTTAGGCAGTAATCAGTTTAGTCAATTATCACTCATTTCTCCACCCCTCCCACATTCTCCAATATCAAAACAACTAAGAGAGTCATGTTTTTATTCAACTGAATATCTGTCATGGGCTAACCCAATGGTATTCTTTGTACGGTTATAGTATTGCTGGCTTAATGCAATCAATTTGAAAAATCTCAAGGAACACTTATTTTAGGATAATTAGTATCACTAACCTGTGCAGAACTCTTTTCAAGTTTTTGGGCTAAATTATCCCAGCGCTGGGAAAAGCTGTCCAGCCATGCTTCCATCTTTTGTGTTACCGACACATTTTTCAATGTTGTAAGAAGATCTTGGTTAAGTGAGCGGAGTTTGTCCATGGTTTGCTTTTTCTTTTCTAGATCCATTTTCAAAACCTTTAATACAAGGAAGAATGCAGAATAAGCCGAGGCTACATTTTATAAAACACTACAGTTCGACTTGCTTTTGCGTGTATTTTCTCATTTGCATAGATTAGAAAAGATTGTAATCAAGCCTGCAAAGGACTAGGAGCTCATAAAAGTAAAAGTGGAAAATTCAAGTCACAATAATCTTCCCAAGAAGCTTGAAGAAAAAAAATAAAGTCAGAAGTAGAATAATCACCTAGGAGGGGAACTTACAAGCTGCCTTAAAATATATGAAGCCCTGCCAAATAAAAAGTAGCCTTTCTTCAAAATGCAAAAGAGAGATCAACATATGGAAACTACTTTTTAACTTTTAACAGAAGAGTAGAAGGCATGGATCTTGCATGTTAGTGAACTTCCTCTTCCAGTAGAATTCAAGTGAATTACCACATGCCAGGAGTACCAAAGAGAAGCTGGTTTGGCTAACTGAGAAGATTGAATCTCCCCATTCTAAAAGGCTGCGATTATTTGCAATATTACTTGTTTTTGCCACTTTTACATTCTTTTCATTATTTGGATATAAAACCCTTCTTATGCAGATTACTAACTTTTACATATTTTAACATCTATTATTCAATTGTTTTGGGCTCTTTGAGCAATTACCCTCTAAAAGTAACTTTATTTATTTAATTTTAGTGAGAGGAGGGGAGGCAGAGAGAGACTTCCGCATGTACCCCTAACAGGATCCACAGGGCAAGCCCACTAGGGGGCAATGCTCTGTCCATCTGGGGCCCTGGCTCCATTGCAACCAAAGCCATTTTTTAGTGCCTGAGGTGGAGGCCATAGAGCCATCCTCAGCACCCAGGGCCAACTCGCTCTAATTGAGCCATGGCTGCAAGAGCGGAGGAGAGGAAAGGGGGGGAGAGAGAGAGAAAAGAGGGGGGGGAGGAGCGAAGAAGTAGATGGGCATTTCTCTTGTGTGCCCTGAGCGGGAATTGAACCTGGGATATCCACATGCAAAGCAACGCTCTACCGGCCAGGGCTGTCTAAAAGTAACTTTAGAGTTATTTAAGTAATAGAACTAAGTAACTGAGTACGACACAAACTCTGCGGAATAACATTGCATGTTTTCAAAATACATGTGTTTTAGGAAGTAATTTTTATACCATTCTTATTTCCAAAGCTCCTGTGAGCTACAAAGGATTACACATGCCCTTTGGTT
Source organism: Saccopteryx leptura (assembly GCF_036850995.1). Classification (NCBI taxonomy): domain Eukaryota; kingdom Metazoa; phylum Chordata; class Mammalia; order Chiroptera; family Emballonuridae; genus Saccopteryx; species Saccopteryx leptura. The sequence continues at coordinate 25,370,314 of NC_089516.1, forward strand.
ACTGCGGCATGAATAAACAAAGTGGCATTGTGCGAAGCCAGTAGATCAGGGCAGCTTACCCAGTAAGGTCACCCTACACTTTGGGAAACCAATTTCCAGTCAAACACTAATCCCTGACACAACTTGTAAACACAGAATAAGATAAAAGAAAGGCAAAAGTTATCTGTAGGCCCCTTTACAATCCCCTCTTGTTGGTGGAAGCAAGTACCGCGAGAATAAATCAACTCAGCAGTGAGCCCTGACTTTCCAAAACCAGTACAAATTTATTTAAGAGCAACTAATATTGCATGTGGTAAAGCCACCGTCATGAAACAGATGCACCAACTGCTCAAGAACTGAAGTGGCATCAACACAGAGAAATCAACGTAGCCCCCAAACACACACACACACACACACACACACACACACACACTTTATGTATCCCATCTTGGCTTGTCAACTGCACTGATAGTTCTGAACTGCAGAATGTCCTGGTGTGTCCTTGAATCAGTCCATCCTTTTTCAGAATCTGCTTCCCCTGATGTAGCTGTACTGCAGTCTTACTGCATGCCATTTTTAAAGAATAAATACAAGATTTGAAGTTCACTTTGAAATTTTCCTCAATAAAGTTTCTTCATTAAGCATGAAAGAATGCAATAGACCAAAATATGGGTTAAGATATATAAGTTGAATTCATATCAACTAAAACTCGTAGTAATAGATAGGTTTTGTACATTGATTCTGTTTAATTCACTTTAGCTTTCCTTCCATTAAATTGAAGTGCATACTTGGACGACAAGTAAACCAACAGTTTATGCTACCTGCCTAGAACTGGGACCCAAATTTGAATTTCAGTGCAGACTCCTCCAATTCTTTATGGTGTCTCATGTTCTTTTTTTTCTTTTTATTAACTTTTGGCATGCGTTTATTTTGTTGTAAGCTATCTCAAGTTCTTTTTGGAAAAAGGCATGATAAAAATAAAGACATACATTTAAAAATACAGAGATGTAAATACAGTTTTCTTTGGCTTTCTTTCTCAGAGCTTACGGGTCAATTTTAAATAGCTATACGTGTAAGGCTAAGTGGTGAATCCATTATTTAAAGAAAATGTGTAATGATTTGGAAAGATTTCAGAAGAGAATCTAAGAGTAATGCTTAAAGAACAGGAAACACTTTGCACTGAAAATTTATGGGTAATCTCATGTTACCTAAACAGGTTTTCATAGATGATCTATAAAACTAATTGGATATCCAGAGAGATTTAGTGCTAAATGAAAATAAGCCTCCTGTGCTAACACATTTAACCAAATAGAGAAGCATTTGGTGAGGATTACAAGAATAAAGGTGAAAGTCGTCATTAAGTACAATTAGGAAAAATACACTCATGATAAAGTAACAACAGCGTTATTATGAAATCATATTTTTACCTAAATCTGTATCACAAAATCATTGTAGTGACAAAAGCTTCTAACTAGTAAATTAGAGATCTGTGTTCTTCTGAATGGTGATGGCAGGGCAGCTGCTTTGCTGCAATTTCTTTCCTCTCTTTGCTCTGGATGCTGTTTCTCTCTCTCTCTCTCTCTCTCTCTCTCTCTCTCTCTCTCTCTCTCTCTCTTCCCACCCCTCATAATCTCTCAGTTCCTAAAGGACTCTGCAACCATAACCAATGGGGGGAGAAGACAGTAAACACACGGTGATGCCAGATACATCGAGTAACAGTAATCAGTTACTTTCTCCCACCTATCTTTGGATATCGATTCTTGTCAGTATGGATTTTATGTGGGCATGTTAAATAACTATGAACTAATTCTTACTAACCATTCAAGCAGAAAAAAAGAGTCTTTCTGCACATATCAAAACCTGAGCCTAGTTCTCTGAATGCCAGAAACCACACAGCTCTATAAAACTCAGCAGGCAAAAGGAAGCTCCAGAAAACTTATACAAAGCACAGGTCAGCAAGGACCTTGAAAGAGGAAATTAATTTTATTTTCATAAAAGCCAGGCACCTGTACCTATCTCGAAGGTAGACAGAAAGATACTGTCAATAAATCAGATCCGGCCCTGGCTGGATAGTTCGTTTGGTTAGAGCGTCACCCTCAAGCACAGAGGCTGTCAGTTCGATCCCTGGTCAGGGCACACACAGGAACAATGCAATATCCTTGTCCTTATCTCTCTCTCCACCCCCGCTTCCCTCTCTCTAAAAGTTAAATAATAAAAAAGTACTAAATGAGTCAGATTGGGCCAGTAGTAGAGACAGGCGAGAGACAGGCACGTTGCTCAAGAAGACAGAAGAGACATGTCCTGTCTGGTCAAGGTTAGATGATCTGAAGTGAAAAACAGCATGTACGCTCACAAAGGCCCAGGAAATCTCCACCCTCTTTTTAGCAAAAGTATTCTGTAAAGAATCATGCCAAGACAATTACTCTCACATGGCAAAATTGATTTCTGAACCTATTTTATGTGTAGGTACGTACTAATCTATATGTGTAAAGTACTTCAATTTATTCAAATCACCTGCTGATATACTTAGGTAGACTAATCACTTCTGGGGGTTCTCAATTTGTGGGAACATGAGAATGTCCTGGGGGGCTTGCAGAAATGCAGGTTTCTGAGACCTACTTCCAGTCGGTCAGCAGATTGAGTTTGGGGCCTGAGAATGTGCATTTCTAAGAAGTTGTGAGGTGATGCCGAAACTGATATTGACAGTCTGGGGCCAACACTTTGAGAACCCCTGATCCCACCTGGATGAATTCTTTGATGGTGAGAACAGGGTAGCAAGTCCTGGTGAAACAGCGCCATCAACAGGGAGTTCCTGAGCTCGCATAAGCATTCTACCTGTGCCATTTGATCCTGCAGCCTCCTGAGTGTCTCAATTGCACAGGACTCCTGGAGCTCGTGCGCATCAGACTCGCTCTCTCGGATTGCCGGGCTGCCCCGAGTTCACCCTCCACAGCAACCTTCCGTCCTGCACATCATCTTGCACACTTCCCAGGGAGCATCTCTCTAGTAGATAGCAGCCTTCCCATGATAGTCTACATTTTCCTCTAAGTCTAAGAATACCCCTCACAAAGGCCAGTTTCTTCTTTCCTTTTCTTCTTATCCTTTCCATCAAATAAAACTTCAGTTTTGACCATAAAAACAAAACACACCTTCCTGATCTGTGGTGGTGCAGTGGATAAAACATCAACCTGGAACACTGAGGTTGCTGGTTCAAAACCCTGGTCAGGGCACAGTCAAGAAGCAACTACTATGAGTTCATGCATCCTGCTCCCTCCCTCCATCCTCCTTTCTCTCTCTCTCTCTCTCTCTCTCTCTCTCCCTAAAATGAATAAATAAAATAAAATAAATTAGAAAAAAAAACCCTATGCAATTCAGATAAAACTATAGCTCTATTGGAAATGAAATACTTGAGTCCTCATCTCCCTCTCAAATAAAAAATAGGAGAAAAATCCCATGGGTTATTAGTGATAATATTTCCAAACAAATTACACTGATTATAAATAAAAGACAGTTTTTTGCACACAGTATCTATACCTAGGTATGTAGTAGGAAATGGTGACAGATGGTAACTGTTTTGGGTCTCAGATTGTGACATATTTTAATGAACATTAAATTCTTATTCACTGCCTGAGTCAGCAGGGGAATTTTACCTCAAATTCTAGACCAGCTGTCAGGTTTTGTTAATTGGCTTAAACTATCAAATGATAAGACTTATCCATAACAAATTTTCACTTTGTTCACAAGTAAGGTGACATAATTTGAATTTTAATCATATTGGAAAATTATTGAGACTTTGCTAAGAGAGCATTTTCATCGCCCTGAGGCTAATAAAGCCTTTTATACACAAAAATGTCAACCTAGTGGCATATGACTGTTTGAAAATGACAGTTCTCGATTACAGTTAAGTTTTGTCAAGGAATCAAATGATATGAAGAGTTTTGAAACAGCTCAGAGAGCCTGGGCCTGAGTCTCAGTGTCTTGGTGCTCCTTTCAGCTCTGCTGCTAATATTCTATGACACCTTCCAATTCAGGCGTCCCCAAACTACGGCCCGAGGGCCGCATGCGGCCCCCTGAGGCCATTTATCCAGCCCCCCACCGCACTTCCGGAAGAGGCACCTCTTTCATTGGTGGTCAGTGAGAGGAGCACTGTATGTGGCGGCCCTCCAACGGTCTGAGGGACAGTGAACTGGCCCCTTCTGGAAAAAGTTTGGGGACCCCTGCTACATACATGTCATGTGTTTTTCCTGGGCCTCAATGTGTTCTTTTGAAATAAGCTTGTCTTTCTCCTCCTATTCATGCCCAATGCTACTTTAGATTATTAGTTCTTCCAACTGGTCCCCTTACTACCAAAAGTCTCACTACCAAAGAGTATTCCAAAAATGTAAATATGATTGTGATCAAACTCTCCATGGCTCCCTACCAGCTGCAGAACAAAACCACAAGTAAATCACCAATATTTTGCCTTCTGTTGATATGTATACAGATGACTTTTTTCTTTTTTTACAGAGACAGAGAGAGATAGATAGGACAGACAGATAGGAACAGGGAGAGATGAGAAGCATCAACTCTTCATTGCGACACCTCAGCTGTTCATTGATTGCTTTCTCATTTTTGCCTTGATCAGGGGGCTTAAAGCAGACTGAGTAACCCCTTGCTTGAGCCAGTGACCTTGGGCTCAAGCTGGTGACCTCGGGGTCTCGAACGTGTGTCCTCTGCATCCCAGTCCGACGCTCTATCCACTGCACCACCACCTGGTCAGGCTATACAGATGACTTTTTTTGAAAACTCTTTAGTTGTATCATCACTCAAGAAAGCATACATTCTTTGAGGAATGATTTATCAATAAACAAGCTAGCTTGTAATAACCAGTAATATATAAGTGAATCTAGCTTAAATTAAATGCCTAAAAATAAGTAATTACAAAACAAAAAATTGTATGATATGGCCCTAACCAGTTGGCTCAGTGGTCAAGTATTGGCCTGGTATGTGGATGTCCCAGATTTGATTCCCAAGCAGGGCACACAGAAGAAGCAACCACCTGCTTCTCCTCCCCTCACTCTCCCCCTTCTCTTTTCCTCTCTCTCTCCCCTTCCCGCAGTCATGGCTTGATTGGTTTGAGCACATTGGCCCCAGCAATGAGGATGGCTCCATTGAGCCTCCAATTCAGGTGCTAAAAATAGCTCAGCTGCGAGCATGGCTCCAAATGAGGATTGCCAGGTGGATCCCAGTCGGGGCACATGCAGGAGTCTGTCTCTGTCTCCCCTCCTCTCACTTGGAAAAGAAAAAAAAAATTGTATGATACAAATGTTTGTAAAATGGTTCAAATTTATCAGGAAAATTTACTTAAGAACAGCTTTTTAAGTTAATAATTTAATTATTATGAAGTGTAATATATAATATCAATACAAAGATAAATAAATACTTCAGGTAAAATTGTGAAACATTATTTACAATAGACCTTTGTGTTATATTAGAGTTGATACCAAGTTAGCACTTAATAAAACTGAGCTACCAAAACTCAAAAAGCAATCTTATTGATGCAATATTTTACTTTAAAAATAATGTTTAATATTAGATTGGCCTCTCCTTTACTAGAAAATAGTGAGATTCTCAGCTAAAGAGAAGTTTTAGGGATCTTTTTCAATCCTGTAAAGTTCAACTCAAACTGAAATGGCTCAAAGCAGCCTTCCCTGATGGCCTTTGTACTGTCAAAGTACCCCTAGTTTTCAAAGCACAGGCAATTGCAATCAATGACATTGGTTTTAACGGGTTTTTTAAATATGCTTCCCAAATGAAGAGGAAAGCCCCTTAAACATGAGGATAATCATCTCTTGTACTGCTCGTATTTCTCGGAGAATCTACTTGTCTATTACTTTAGAAGTATACTGTTTATAATTTTATAGAATATTCACAGGTACTTTTTTTAGCGACAGAGACAGACAAACAGAAAGGGAGAGAGATGAGAAGCATCAACTCATAGTTGCGGTACCTTAGTTCTTCATCGATTGCTTTCTCATATGTGCCTTGAGGGGGGGGTGCTATAGCAGAGCTAGTGACCCCTTGCTCAAGCCAGCGACCTTAGGCTCAGTCCAGTGAACTTGGGCTCAAGCCAGTGTCCACAGGGTCATAGCTATGATCCCACGCTCAAGCCAGATGAGCCTGCACTCAAGCCAGCAACCTCACGGTTTTGAATCTGGGTCCTCAGCGTCCCAGGCCGATGCTCTATCCACTGTGCCACCATTAGTCAAGCTCACAGGTACTTCTTATTGTTACGTTTTGTAAAATCCAACCGAAGTCTTATTTCAGGTATTCTGTATTTTTTCAGGACTACAATTTTGTTTGAGAAAACAAGGTTGAAAATCTACCTATATCTTATGAAGTTCATGTTTGTTACCCTCCAAAATTCTTATGTTGAAGGCCTGACCCCTCAATATGAGAACATTAGGAAGCGGGCTTTGGGGAGGTAATTAGGTTCAGCTGAAGTCATGCTAGTCGAGTCCCTATCATGGGATTAGTGACCTTTTAAGAAAAGAAAGAGACGCCCCCATCACGACCATGTGAGGATACAGCGAAAAGCTGCTATGTGGAAGCCAGCACCTTGATTTTGCATTTTCCAGCTACCAGAGCTCCAAAAAATAAATGTCTGTCGGTTAAGCCACCCAGCCTATGATACTTTGTTCTAGCAGCCTGAGCAAGGCATTATGCTTTTCCTATTTTAATTAATTAACAACACGATATAATTAAGTAGACTGAACTAAGTAAGAACAATGAATATCTGGTTCAAGGTCAAAATAGAAAGATGAAATAATGGTGTGAATATAAACTATTGGGCTCAAAACAAAAAGACTGAACGCTCAACAATACATACAGCCAGTTTCTGAAGACTTGATAACACTTCACTTTGATCCTTAGAACCACTCGTGTGAATCTTGCTCACTGCCTCTTCTCTTTCTGAAAGCCATGTACTAAGAAGGCACTGAAAGAGATCGAATAATTGCCAAAAAGAAAACAAATATTATTAAAGTAGACTGTCACAGTTTTTAATTTATTCATTTAACACCTCTCCATGTCACCCACCGTTAGTTTCCCCCACATGACTCACCTGTTCTTCAGTAAAACGCTGCCATTTGAGAAGGATGTCTTGTAAAAGAACCCAACGATCTTCTGTCCATCTACAGATGTTTGCCCATCGATCTCCCAGGACCTGGGAAGGAAACAACCCACCACAAAATCAGCAAACAATTAACTGTTAACTGAATTCCATTCAAAATGCCAGGAATGATTTAAGAAAGGATCTAATTCTGACTCCCTTATGTACATGAGGCATTCTAAAGAGCACTCGTCCCGGTCTTGCTGATAATGGCTACACGCTGCTCCTTTAGCTTGCTTTAGATTATTCCGCTCGCTCTTTCACCTTAACATTGAGAAGCAAAGATACTTACAAGAACTCTGAAGCACTTATCAAAGCAATATTTCGAATGTCTCCACAGTACATGTGAGATAGCAAAGGCAGAAATACTGAATTAAAGAGGATTTTGCATTTGTAACCTGTAAAATGTGTACCTTTCTTAGGTCACAGATAATCCACTCCAAAGAGTAAAAGTCAATTAATCAGAATGCCTAAATATTGATATACCTTTATTTGAAGGGATCCTGTATAATTCGTGTTGTTTATATGCTGATTGTAGAAAAAAATCATTAGTGACAAATTATGTCCATGTGTAGATTTTAAAAATTATCTGGATTATTATTAAAAGGTATTTAAAAAATATATCTCTAAACTAGTCCAGTGAGAAAACTAGAACATTCCCTGAGTAGTAACTGCCAGGTCTGAAGTGTGTCACTAATGTGTATGTGTGCTCGCTATTTTGATAAGTAACATAAACCAAGGACCGGTGGTTTTTAAAGGATTTTTTTTTCTGTATTTTTCTGAAGCCAGAAACGGGGAGAGACAGTCAAACAGACTCCCGGATGCGCCCGACTGGGATCCACCCGGCACGCCCACCAGGGGGCGATGCTCTGCCCACCAGGGGGCGATGCTCTGCCCCTCTGGGGCATCACTCTGTTGCGACCAGAGCCACTCTAGCGCCTGGGGCAGAGGCCGAGGAGCCATCCCCAGCGCCCGGGCCATCTTTGCTCCAGTGGAGCCTCGGCTGCGGGAGGGCAAGAGAGAGACAGAGAGGAAGGAGAGGGGGAGGGGTGGAGAAGCAGATGGGCGCTTCTCCTGTGTGCCCTGGCCGGGAATCGAACCCGGGACTTCTGCATGCCAGACCGATGCTCTACCACTGAGCCAACCGGCCAGGGTGGACTGGTGGTTTTTAGATAAAGAAATGTATGTTGCAATGCTTTCTATGCTAAGGAAGTATTTTGTAACAAAAAAAAAAATCTCATTTATTTCAACTCCATTGTGATGCACTTCAGAGCCTAAAATTTCAAATCGTTTGACTTTCTCATAAGTAAGAGAATTACTTTCCCATACCTATTGGATTTTTAAAACTAGACTGATGGTAACTAGATGGAATGTATTGTGGTGGTCATTTTGTAGTGTATACAAAGATCAAATTATTATGTTGTACACCTGAAACTAATATGATGCTGTATACCAATTCTACTTCAATACAAATAATCAAAATTCAATGAATTTATATATGAAAAAACTAGAAGCATCTCAAAATATAGACATGGTTTATTCTGTATAGAATTAGATCTAAAAGAAAAATGGATGGAACATATTTATTTTACAAATATATTTGCATCTAAGCTAAGCCACATCATAACTTCTACCTTACTTGATGCTACGTGCTTGGATCAATCCACCTAGAAGATACTAATATATGATTCAAATAATACAAATGTAATTAGCATCATGACAAAATCCACATATCCCTAGGTGGCTTGCAGACATACGTAACTTTTCAAAAACTTGTTTAATCTACCATCATTTCAAAAAGGGGCCCCGCACCTGAATAAGAAGTAGGTAATGGACACTTTACTGCAGTATTAAAATGATCATGGATGCATATGTAGCTCAGTCACAGTGAGCTTTCAGGTTTTCTTCAGAACTGTCAAAAATCTTGCTTTCAGCAAAATGTAACTGATTTTTGAATTTTTTACCACTTTACCCTCTACATTACTCCTTTTCAATTATTTTAGCTTAGGACAGAAGCCATAGAAGAGAAATAGTGATGCAAGCTAGCCACAAGAATTGAGCTATCATAAGTCAATGAATTCAACAATATCAGCCATTTACGTATTAGAAGCTAGTAGTTGTGATTTTTTTCTAAAACATATAAAAATTTTTTGTGTGTGAACTTCCTAGGGTCCATGTCAGTATGCATCAGGTAAAATGGCATATAATGAATCTACTGCTGTGTTAGTTGTAAAAATGTTTGGCTTCAAATAGAGAAAATCTTCCTTCTTAGACATAAAGTACACTATCTGCTTGATTTGATGATGTAACATAAAAGGGCAAGTTGTAAGATGTTTATGCAGCGCTTCAACCCCAGCAGAGATGGGAGTCAAAGGGAAAAAGAATAAACTCAAAACTGTAGCATCATCTTTATAAATGAACTGACACTTCCAAATAGATAGAGCATCTTTCTCTAGTACTACAAGACACAAAATGTAGTGTTCACTAAAGTAGCATCTTAGGTTTGTAATCTTATAGATGGATGTTTACAATTTATTTATGTGTGGAAAACATCCTATAAAACAAATCCCCCCAAAAAAAACCTTCATACACTAAATTGTTTAAGATTATTAAATTCATAGGAATTCCCAAATATATTAATGTGATACTGTTAACACTGTAGTTTTATTTTTTTCACTATATGAATGAGTCCCACAAAACTAGTAAGAAATACTCTTGTAGGTACACAGTCAACATAGTTGAGACAACTATATTAGAAATGTTATTAAGTGTCCTTTGTATTCAAATAGTAATGGATAACTTTGATAATTCATTAATCAGGCTTATAATTCAGCCAATATTTAATTTAACTTAGAGTTACTGGTACTCTGGAGAGCACCATTTATTTATCAATCATGGATTTATTATAATGACAAATATTAATCAAACACATATCATATGTCTCAAATTATAGATTAGAGATGTTATAGACTGAACTGAAATTCCTATGTTGAAGCCCTACCTTCGATTAATCTAGAATGAGATGGTATTAGGAGGTAGGGTCTTTAAAGACAGGGTCTTTAAGCTTGAATGAGGTTGTTAGGGTGGGCTCCTATCCAATCTGACAGGTATCGTTATAAGCAGAAGAAATCTGGACACACTGGGAGACCCCCGGGATGTGTGTATACAGAGGAGAAACCATGCGAGGACACAGCAAGAAGGCGTCCATCTGCAAGCCAAGGAGAGAGGCTGAGAAAGAAACCCAACCTTCTGACACCTGGACTTGGACTTCTAGGCCAGAACTATAAGAAAATAAATTGTTTTCTAAGCTACTCAGTCGTTGGTATTTTGTTATGGTATTTTGTATGACTAATACAAATAGACATATTTAAGAGAGGTTGATTCTGTGGCATTACAAAATATCGCACATAACTAAAATTGCTAAAAGTAAAGATCCACTTACAGTGGGAGAATATTAGAGAATGCATTTCAATGATCAAAGTAAAATGAAGTGAAATTGTTCAAATAGTTTTTAAATTGTTAATTGTGATTCAATGTGACTCAACTTCCCAAATACAAGTATGCAATCACTTTATAATTTTGTTTTATGTGGAGAAGATGAAACTGTCTAAAGCCAAACAACTGGGATTTAAGTAGTATGTAAAACAGTTGCTTAAATTACTAACATGTGTCTAAGTCTTTTCAAATTATAAAAACATTTTCAATACATAATTTTCTTTTAATAATTCTGGCAGTTCTTTCAGTGACTGGTATTATTATCTACACAGACCCCAATTAAATCAAATTACTCTTTCAGGAAGTTTATGGATACATTATTTATTCTTTCTCAAAGAAAATAAATATCAACCTCTTAAATAATCACTACAAATAATCACTACAAAAAGCAAGATTATGTATTGGAAAGCAGTTTTAATTTGAACTGAGTTCTTGAAGTGTTGGTGGTTATTTACATTTTGCTTGATTATAGTATTTATATCAAATCTTCAAAGAATCACCAAGGATCATGTATTGTGCTCTACTCACTCTAATAAGGTACTTACTAAATCTTTACAAATAGATGGCTAAACATCAAGTGTATTCCTCCTTAAAGATTTCCAACACAAGAGAGCGTACATATCTTTTAGTAACACATTCCACTGCTTAAATTACTCTCAGAAAACTCTCAGTGAACTGAATCTAAGTCACTCCTGTTACAATGTGGGCATGGTGCTTTTCACTAATCTCAGGAAAATTAGATAAGTGAATCCGAAATTGCTTGCTTATGAATTGTACACGTCTGCCCACAGGTACATATTTGTAATGCTATATGCACAAATATGAATAAGTGTACATAGTGCTTCAACTTAATGGATTTATTTGTTTACTGCTTAGAAATATCAGCCCTACTTTGAATTACAAAGGATGGTGTCACAGAATTGGAAGATCATCAGTCCGCTCTATAATCACCTAAAGATGCTGGTTCCTATCACTGCCTGTAGAGATGTAACCAAATTGTTCCGCGAGTATAAGGGATAGAATTGAATGGGATTGAGAGGAAGCTAAATAAGACTTTTAAAGAATCACTACATTAGGATTAGAAACCTCTTCCCGAGAGAAAAACATCAGCGTTTCTGAGTTTCCATTTAAATATATGAATCCCTTGAGTGTTCCACAATAATGCAATTTTTTTGAGCTAGGTAAACAAAACACACAAACAAAAATGGATTTTAACATCTCCTGGAGTGATAAGAAGAAATTAATTATTATTTACATTTTGTTTCAGCAGTACAAGAAGCTAAAGGTCAATGCACTTCCTCTCACACATTGTCATGGGCTAACTCCCAACTCCATTACCACTGATGCTCAGATTTGCAAAGGGGAGGATTCTTCTCTCTCATTTAATTCACATCTCATATTGTTATACATGCCAAGGACATTTCTCATCTGAGCTCCTTTGTTTGCTTGAGTTGGTTTTTCAAAGCAAATGTGAAAAATGGCTATCAAAAGAACATTTGGATCAAGGCAATGAGGAAACTTTGACAAGCCTGGGAGGTAATACTTAAGTACCTTGACCCTTGAGTTTATCATAGCCAGTGATAGAATGTGATAGCTAAACGGTACCCATCCAGAATGGCATTAAGGGAGAAAGTGTTCCCAGGAGTACGTCCACTAAAGAAGAAGCAATTATGTGCCATGGACCACACAGCGCAGCAGTGAGTGGGATTATAAGCGAAGGAGGCAGAAAGCAACCCACCTTTCATTTTACAACAGTTTAAGACCCTGGAATATGCTTCCCGGCTACACACATTTTATATGTAATAAGGCTTTTGAAAAATAATTGAATTCTTGATTTTTCTTTCTTACTTTTTATAAACAACTATATAGTTAAAAATGATAAGCAACCTCATCATACCAATGGTGAAATATAAACAGCATTAAATAACTCATTGGAAGACGTGAAATAAAGCCAGTATGAGGCCAGAAATGGGGCAGTGTGCTAGTGACTAACGTTTAGCCAAGTCTATGATTCTCTTCTTGATTTTGCCCATTTTCACAAACTGTTAACGGAGGCAGTATAGCACAAGATGGCAGCACTTGTATCTTCACTATCTACCATACGGTTCAGGGCAGAAAAACACGTTGTAAATGTATTAGGAAACACATACTTGAGGTTTCTCTGAAAAAATCATTCTTTTATTTTTTTCTTATTGAGAGGCAGCGAGGCAGAGACAGACTCCTGCATGTGCCCCAACCGGGATTCACACAGCAAGCCCGCACCAGGTAATGCTGGGCCCATCTCGGGCCGTTGCTCGGCAACTGAGCTATTTTAGCACCTGAGGCAAGGCCACAGAGCCATCCTCAACAGCCAGAGCCAACTTGTTCAAACCGTTTAAGCCATGCTGTGGGAGGGGGAGAGAGAGTGAGAGTGAGAGAGAGAGAGAGAGAGAGAGAGAGAGAGAGAGAAGGGGGTTGGGATGAAGAAGCAGATGGACTTTCAAACACTGGGCTGACACTCTATCACTGAGCCAACTAGTCAGTGCGGAAAGATCATTCTTATAGCTGTTTAAGTGATCCTGTAATAAGTCCTGATTGAACTGAAGGAATTCATGACTGCTGCCTTTTAAAGGTGCAGTTCACAGATGAGGAAACTGATATTCAGATGGGTTGGGCAGCTTGCCTAAGAAAAGAGGTCACAGGATTCAGTATCTGGGACTTCCCTCAGATTTGTCTGACTACAAACCCTATAATCTTTCATGATGCCATTCACTCAGTCAAGGACACAAGATAAAACATATAAACATGCTTTGTGTAATTTCTGCTACAGAACCTAAGTGAGATGTACAAATGCTACATCCTTTTTTGATTCTTTTCAAATTTAATTTTAGGGAAAGTTTGAATAGATTTAACAAAATATTTTATCTAATCTACTTAACCAAGACTTGAAGCCGAATGTTATCATTTGATCTAAAAACATTTTTGTCATTAGAACTCTGTTTGTATAAAATATTAAACACAAATCAGAAAATACACTTCCAGATCAAGAACATGTGCTCTTTGCAAGGATGTGTTTTTTAAAAGGTAAATATGACAGTCTGATTCGCTAATGAAATCCTGCCTCAGTGATTAGTCTAAAATGTAGTGAGATTTTTTTAACTTGAAGAAGCATGTTCTTCTGTGCTGTTACAGTCAGTACCATATATCATTTATTTTTATGAGTCCATAAAGTGCTAATGAATACATCTGCAAAGGTGGTGGTGTTGCTGCTGCTGTTATTATTTGCGGGCTATTATTTAATGTGCTATGGCAGCTTAATAAACTTCGTACTCTCCAGCTCCCACCAGTCTATTCAATCGGGATACCAGAAAATAAAGAGCAGAAACCCATAGGAGCATTCCAGGGCCACCGCATTCTGCTCAGCACTCAGCTCATTCCCCGGCGTTCCTTGGCAGCTTCAGGTTTTAATGCCGCTTATTGTTTTATGCCTCCTACCTCTCAATTCTTTGAGGGGGACTTCTCACCTTTGTGCTTCATGTCTTGTGGAGTCAATAATTAACTTTACATAGTGTTTAAATGCCTCAAAGCTGAATACCACCACTCTCATTATCAATATGGGACTTTTCTAACAAATATTTTCTTAAAACCATTTTCTTCTTTAGTCTCCATTAAATAACTGCCTACCAGTGTTTATGGTAATAGCGGAACTATTTATGGTGAATTTGAAGACCCATAGGAGGTGAGTCACCTGTGAAATCCTGTCCTCTCTACCTCAAAGTCTAGAGCTTTAATACTTATAATGGACATTACCATGTAAAAGACTCCATGAATCTGCTCACCTGCAACACATCACTGGGCTTAAAGTACAGATTGTCTAATTCTTGTCCCAGATCTAATGTTGCCCAACTTGGTAATATCTGTCAGGAAACTCCCAAATCTTGCTTTATTTAGTTTTCCCACTAGTAAAATAGAGATAAGAGTATCTGTTCTAGTACCCTCCAAGCTAGGTCATAGCTAGGGTCAGACGGAGGTCAACAGATGTGAAAATGCTCTAAACAGTGATGGATTATGGAGATGTTTGTGATTAGTAAGGATTAAGAGATTAATTAATGGAAAATCAGTTTTTGTTTCCAGATGTGATAAATCTACAGCATAATAGAATTTTAACACATTACACAGGGAAATATTTCAGCATGACAGGAAAATTACCAGGCATTCATATGTAACCTATAGTCTATTAAGACTTATGTTTTGTACAGAAGCTGAATAGCTTTGATTTTTACACTTTAAAACCAGGAGAATGCTCCATATGTGTCTTACTTGTAACCAAGCGAATATAAAACATATATCACTTTAAGCTTCATTCTAACTGTTGGCATTGGAATATCCTATCCTGTGTATAAGAAATCTCCCATTCCAGCCTGACCTGTGGTAGCACAGTGACTAAAGCATCAACCTGGAATGCTGAGGTCACCCGTTCGAAACCCTGGGCTTGCCCGGTCAAGGCACATATGGGAGTTGATGCTTTCTGCTTCTCCCCCCCCTTCTCTTTCTCTCTCTCCTCTCTAAAATGAATAAAATCTTAAAAATAAGAATATAAAAAAGAAATTACCCATTCTAATGTGTATACATAATAAAATGCACAAACTAATCTAGGTGGAAGAGGGTGGGAAGCGCTGCAGACGGCAGCTAAATGGAGAATGCATGCTAAAGGGGGCGGCGCTATTTCATTCCTGCTGAAGTTAATATTCAAGAAAGCAGGCCGCGCAAAGATCTTCCGAGCATGCGTTCTTTTCCAAGGAGGTCAGAAATTCAGTTTGAAAACACATCTCCTAAATTTCAAACATTGATAACCAATAAAAATATTATTAAATATTATGTGGACTGAATGTAACTTTATAGGGATATAGTTGTAATTTTAGATGTAATAGATAAATTCCTTGAGAGATACAAACTAATTAAACTTACTAAAAATGGAAAATCTACAAAAGGGAGATCAACTTAAAAATGAAAATCAAAACTAGAATTATGTCTATAAACATGTAAAATCTTTCATTTAAAGCTTCTCTGTAAAATTCCAATCATAAATTGCAAGTTCTCAAGTCTCCATAATCAGATACTTAAACCTAGGAAGCATATTACAAGAAAGGGATACAGCCCTGGCCGGTTGGCTCAGCGGTAGAGCGTCGGCCTAGCGTGCGGAGGACCCGGGTTCGATTCCCGGCCAGGGCACACAGGAGAAGCGCCCATTTGCTTCTCCACCCCTCCGCCACGCTTTCCTCTCTGTCTCTCTCTTCCCCTCCCGCAGCCAAGGCTCCATTGGAGCAGAGATGGCCCGGGCGCTGGGGATGGCTCTGTGGCCTCTGCCTCAGGCGCTAGAGTGGCTCTGGTCGCAACATGGCGACGCCCAGGATGGGCAGAGCATCGCCCCCTGGTGGGCAGAGCTTCGCCCCTGGTGGGCGTGCCGGGTGGATCCCGGTCGGGCGCATGCGGGAGTCTGTCAGACTGTCTCTCCCTGTTTCCAGCTTCAGAAAAAATGAAAAAAAAAAAAAAAAGAAAGGGATACAATGGTCTAATTTCTTTCATGGACACAATCGGAAAAGTTTATATCAAATGTGAGCAAAGAAATCTAGCAACAAATAAAAAGATTGTACATGTCATCTATACTTGATTTATCTGAAGAATGCAAAGTTATATTAATATTAGGAAATGAAGCAATGGGATTTTACATATTAACAGGAAAAAATGAGAAAAGTAATATGATCATCTCCAGCGATTCTGACAAATGAGTTTGATATAACTTAGCACCCAGTAACAGCCAAACCTCTTAGAACACTAGGAATAAAAGGCATCTTCAACAAACCTGCAGGAAAGATCACACTTTATGGTGGTTTACTAAAAGCCTCACCTCTGAGACCTAAAATGAAAACCAAGTATGAACAATAATCTCATTTCCCTGAGTATATAGCACAATAAGGTAAGAAAAATTAACAAAATGAATAACTGAAAGGGAGAAGTAAAACTCTAATGACTCACAAATATCCTGTATATGTACACCTAAATGATGCTGCAGATACTCAAATTTGTGAGTATATTAGCAAAGTCTCTGAATATAATACCAAGAAACAACAGTCAAGTTGTATTTGTCCATATCAGCAAAAGACAAATAAAAAAATAAAATTCTAAAAAGAGACTACACTGCTCACAAAAACTAGAGGATATTTCAAAATTAGTATGAGTGATAAAAAAACAAGAACATCAGAAAAGCAAACAAGTCAAAGAAACGTCCTATTATGCAAATGACATGCAAAATCACTTTTATTTCATTGTTTAATTTAAAAGAATCAAATGCTTTTTTTATCGCTTCATATTCATTTTGAAATCTCCTCTAATTTTTGTGAGCAGTATATTTACAAGTGCAGCAAAAATATTAAAAACCTAGGAAGAGGAGATGAATATAAGTGACGTCAGAGGAATGGCAGCATGAGGGATCCCTTGATCACTCCCCTTGAAGTTTCACCCATTTCAACAGCTATAATTCAAGAAAGAATTTCCTGAACAACTCATAAACACTGCTGAGAGACCCATTCATTGAAACATCTAAAGGTGAGCAAGTGGGAGCGAAATATGGAGATGAAAATGGAGAGGATTCAAAGGAGCCATGGCTGTAGCTCATGATGGGTCTCAGCTCAGAAAGGGGAGGAAGGCCCTGGCCAGTTGGCTCAGCAGTAGAGCGTCGGCCTGGCGTGCAGAAGTCCCGGGTTCGATTCCCGGCCAGGGCACACAGGAGAAGCGCCCATCTGCTTCTCCACCCCTCCCCCTCTCCTTCCTCTCTGTCTCTCTCTTCCCCTCCTGCAGCCAAGGCTCCATTGGAGCAAAGATGGCCCGGGCACTGGGGATGGCTCCTTGGCCTCTGCCCCAGGCGCTAGAGTGGCTCTGGTTGCGATAGAGCGACGCCCCGGAGGGGCAGAGCATCGCCCCCTGGTGGGCAAAGCATCGCGCCCGCCGGGTGGATCCTGGTCTGGCGCATGCGGGAGTCTGTCTGACTGTCTCTCCCCGTTTCCATCTTCAGAAAAAAATACCAAAAAAAAAAAAAAAAAAAAAAAAAGAAAGGGGAGGAATCAGGCTGTGGCTGATACTCCCTTCGGTCAGAAGAAACAAAGAGATTTAGAGAGCATTCCTTCAAGAGTAGGCAGGACAAGCTGCAGCTAAGCCCAGTGACCTGGGAAGAAACAAAACATGAAGATCTGGCCACCGCTGTCTGGCAACTGGCATTCCAGACAGAGGCACAATGTCATGGAGCGTGGCTGCCTTCCTTTAACTTCTCAGAACTCCCCTTTCCTCCCCCTTCATGTAGGGTTGCAGAGCAAATGCGAACCTGAGACTTGGTACTACAGGAAAACATGTGCCCTGAAAAAGGGTGCGCTCTGAAGCTATTCCCAGGGTTGGCTGGAGGCACAGGGGGATGCCGCAGAGGTCCCCTGGTTGCCAGTGCTGAGAGGAAATGCAGAAAAAGAGGAAGCCAGGTTCCCCCAGCTCAAGCCACGCCCACGCATCAAGGCTGCACTGCCAGTAGCATCTGGCCACAGAGAACAGCACTGGGATTTTATGAATTTGAGTCCTCTGCACACCACGATGCCCTGCAGGGTTGGCTCCACGTAGGTTTACATTTGTTTGTATGAAAAATAGTCCAATAGTTAAAAATAGTAACACAAGAATAAACTCCATCTGTTATGTATATACTCACAACTGTAAACCAACTTTTGCCCCCCCCCCACTCCCGTATATTCGGCAAGAGCTATATTCAATTATTTTGATAGCAGCATTATTCATAGTGGTCCCAAACTGGAAACAATGCAAATTTTCTGACTTGTAAAATTTATAATTAAACAGTAATATATGTACAAAAAAGGAATACTACTCAGCCATAAAAATTAATGAACTAATGCTACATGCAACTTGGATGAATCGCACAAACATAACATCGAGGAAGAACAGTCAGTTAGAAAACTATATGTATTATAAAATTCCATCTACATTAAGTTAGAAATAAAACTAACCTGAGGTATTATTAATCAGGACAGAGGTTACCTTTGAGGAGGTGGGTAAAGCTTATGACTATGATAGAGATTATTGGAGGTTTCTGGGTGGATGGTAACATAATAACTGTGTGTTTAAGTGTGGAATTACGGATATGTGACCTGTGTAAAGTCTTCAGCTATAATTATGAGTTGTGTCCTTTTCTAGGTACCCCAATAAAATTTGTTTCAAAAAACATTGGCCATACTGTTAAGTATAGATTTTTTTCAGAGACCAAAAAGGCCAGAATTCTTTTCAGATGTTAGAATTAGCATTTCTATTCATAAAGCATATTATCATTCCAACATACCTGCATTTTCCCCTTGCAGTAATTTTCTCATGGATGTATGGTAATCTCCTCCAATAAAATTGTGAGGTTAGGAGGAAGCCAGGACTGAGTTATCACACAGATCTGCGTACCACTCCCAACCCAGCCACGTGCAAGCAACATGAACTTGGATTTAACTTCATTATGCATTGACTTTTTTTTTTTTTTTTGAATTTTTCTGAAGCTGGAAATGGGGAGAGACAGTCAGACAGACTCCCGCATGCGCCCGACCGGGATCCACCCGGCACACCCACCAGGGGTGACGCTCTGCCCACCAGGGGACGATGCTCTGCCCCTCTGGGGCGTCGCTCTGCCGCGACCAGAGCCACTCTAGCGCCTGGGGCAGAGGCCAAGGAGCCATCCCCAGCGCCCGGGCCATCTTTGCTCCAATGGAGCCCTGGCTGCGGGAGGGGAAGAGAGAGACAGAGAGGAAGGGGGGGTGGAGAAGCAAATGGGCGCTTCTCCTGTGTACCCTGGCCGGGAATCGAACCCGGGTCCCCCGCACGCCAGGCTGACGCTCTACCACTGAGCCAACTGGCCAGGGCTGCATTGACTTTTTAACTCGGACATAGAAATAGTGTTAAATATAAAGTATGTCAATTGGGGGGAAATAATAAGCACACAAAATGCTAATACTTACACTGTAATCATTGCTTCATGGGCAATAACTGTTGACACTTGGCTTAGTAAAATTATTTCCATCATATTTTAAGTTAGTTTTATTTTTAAACATGCTTTTATTCACCAAGTATAAAATTAGAAACTAAAGAGAAACATCAAAAAATATTTTCAGCCATATTTTCCTTCATAAATAATCTCTATTTTTAATTCTATAATCTTTAACACACCCAAGACTTTTTTTCCAACTTATCCCAAAGGTATATACTATAAATACTTTTTTTATAAATACTTTTTTAAAGATTTTATTTATCAATTTTTAAAGAGGAGTGAGAGAGAGAGAGAGAGAGAGAGAGAAGAGAGAGAGAAGGGGGAGAGGAACAGGAAGCATCAACCCCCTTATATGCCTTGACCAGGCGAGCCCCGAGTTTTGAACCGGCGACCTCAGTGTTCCAGGTTGACACTTTATCCACTGCGCCACCACAGGCCAGGCTTTGTACAATAAATACTTTTAATTATATAAACAATTTTGAAGCCATGATAGCAAAGGGGACTTCATAGTTTTCCTGAACAACTGCCTTTTAGTAGACTATTTTCCTTCCAAACAACAGAGGCACAAGTATGGTACAGAGATGACCAAACAATAAAAATAAAGAAGCTGTGGTCTTCACTATGGAGAAATACCAGCTACATGAGGAGAATCTGAACAGAGTTTTCTATGTGACTAGAGGTTCTCCAAGCACAATGAGAACAGGAGTATTCTGAGTAACACGAATAGCATGTACAAGACAACGACACACAGAGTATTGGAATGGCTTGCAGAAAGGAAGTGCAGTTTCAGAGACAGGAGGGGGCTGGTAGGAGAAAGCACTGAGAAACAGGTAGGGCTAAGGTATTAAAATCACTGTAAGCCAAGGCGGTCAGACACCGTGGAGGATGGAAAATGACCGAGGTTTGAAGCAGAGGAGAAACTGTACCCAATGGGCTTTTGTGAGCTCACCTGGACTTTCATGTGGAGACTAGATTGAAGAAAGGTAAGAATGAAGGCAAGGGTATCCAGGGGCAGACAATATAGGCTTTGCCTTGGTAAACAGTGACAGGAGCAAAAATAAAATAATAAATTTGAGTTATCTGAGGAACGCTGTGACCGGTTCCATGCAGAGGGCTCAGAGGAAACCAAAGGGATGGGGCTGGGATGAGGCCAGCTGCCTAGTGTGGGTGTCATGGCAAACAACGGCACAACAACAGAAATGGAGAAGACAGTAAGGAAGCAAGCTTCCCGGAAGTAGGGCACCATAAGTTAAGTTTCACCTTGTTGAGACTGAGGTGCTTTTTGGACGTCAAGGTGAATAGATCCTGAAGTACATGGGACAGAAGCAGCTGGGCTCAGGAAAGAGATCCGAGCAGAAGACAGCCAGGCCTATCGAATTCTGCCTATTGTCCGGAGCACAATTTTCTGAAGTGACGTGCAGAAAAAGCCTTCCGTTTTCAAAGACAATATTGCTCACATATCCCTTATCTCTGCTTAGTTTTCCCTTAAAATTAAATTGTGCTAGCTCTATAAACATTCTTTAGGGGATGCCAATATCCTGGAAAATCCTTCAAAATAATAAAATATAAATATATTCAAAACAGCACTGAACAGAAATATTCACCTTTGTAATCTAGATAGACACTGTATCGTGTCTATCTAGATACAGTTGCATCAATTTATTAAGAATCTATATCATCTTGCTTTGATTTAATATTAACCTTGTGCCCAAGTAATGTCTGTGATCCTCTTTCTCTCTCTCTACGTATATCAATATATATGTATATATATGTATGCATATATTTAAACAAACATATATATATTCATATGTACAAAGAAAACATAAATGTATATAAATGTAAAGGTATATATATACATACACATCTGTATATAGTTATACACCTATATTTATATTCACATGTATGAATAGGAAGTCAGATCTTTCTTATGAAAAACTTCATTTCTTTAAAGATATTGCTTTTTATAAATGGCAAATTTTCAAACAATAAACATACTTTTTCTGATTTAAAACATGAAAGATGAGTATATGACATTTGCATGTGACAGGCTAACTTCGCAGGACAGTTCTATAAATCTAAAATCATGTGACAGAGGGAATTGTCCATTAACCACTCCTGTTCTGGTAAAAGTTACACAGTTCTCTGGCTAAATCCTCCAGTGGCATCTTTCCCCAAAACTTTCTGACCCAGCAGGCTGAAGGAGTCCGATTATTGTCAGTCCAATTCCTGGCCCATAAGTCAGGTATCAGAAAGAAATATATGAAAACACAGATATTCCCTACCAACCCACATAGGGATAGAAAGGCCCACCTCAATCTACAGACATATTGTGGGAGGCTTTGCAAAGTACTTTAGGGAAATCAGATATGTCATATTCATTCCATTCCAGTGGATCAACCAACAGAAAAAAATTCCGTTTAGTGACTTTAGATGAACAAGAAAGTGAATATGAGTACATAGTCTTATGTTTAATAATCTGCACTACAATTCATTTTCTAGGTTATCCTTCTTCAAAAGACAACGCTTATCTGTGTCCATTCTTTTTGATCCACCTTTAATTCTCCAACATTGTAGATTGTTAGATGTCTTTAACCTCAAAGTCATCTAACAAAATGGTCCAAATATATCTGATATGCCAGACACACTCCTGGGTCTGTGGCCTTAGCCCCCTCTAATACCACCTAGTTGGACTCTCAAGTATTAACTTGTATAGAAGAACATATCTAAAAATGGAACTTAAACAGCATTGCCTTTTCTCTGGAAGGTGGTTTTTACTAGAGCATCTCCTGTAATCTATGGACCTAAGCATGGGTCTGATTCTTTCCTACTAGAAACAGCTCTCTCCTTAGAACAAAAGGCCTTCTCTATGCTCTCATTGTCTTTTTTCAAGTTCTCAAATGTAAAAGCCCCCAGAAGATCTGTGCATCTCCAAAGCACGTCCCTTCCTTCATTTTTGTTTTGCTCAAATGCTTCCTTCTCAAAAAGCTTCCCCTGACCACTGCATATAAAACTACTCCCTTCCCCGGGCGCTTTTACCTTAGAGTTCTCATCTCCTCTCTCACGGTATAAAATGTGCTCAATTATCATGATGCGTCGTGCTCAGAAAGCACGCTTCATGGAGGACCGATTTAGGCTCTGTCCATACTTAACCTCGAAGCTTAGACTTTCTGCCTGCCATCTAGTAGGCACTCAATATAAATTTGTCAAATGAAAAACATTGTTCTGTCCAGAACACTCTCCCGCTCTTTACTGGTTAATTGGTTGCCCAATTAACCTCTATTTTCCTGACCCTCTAGGGCAAGACAGGTCATCTAGCAATTTATATTTTTGTCACGTTGAACTCATCATGGCCATAATTTTACACTTAGTTGCATTTGGTTAGGGCAGGTCCAGGAGGGCATGTTCCAAGGTTCCATGACTGTCGTCCCCCGCCCCTCCTCATCCCTGTACTCTCAGCTGTCATCCTGGCAAAGAGCGGCTGCTCAATATGTGGTTTTTCACTGAAAGAATTATAGTAGCGTTTAGTGTCACACTAATTCTAATTCTTAGGTAAGCCCTGTCTGCCTGCCAAGTCTCCTCTAACACCACTGTTCTGAACCCAATGTGAAAGCTAACTTGGCCCTTTCTCAGCTCCTTGAGGATAATGTGCTCACTTGATATACTAATTCTCCATCCTGGAAATTGGACCCACCCACCCGATCCCCTTTTCACACACTTCATAAAGCTCTCTCGAACACATCCTTTAAATCCTATGAGACGTCACTTCCCTAGGGAATCATTTCATGCCTTCAAACTTCAGTTTAAGTCAGATTGATTTGTTGTCACAAAACCTTGTGCCCTTTCCTTCATAGAAGTAAATTGTGTCCACTCTTAACTATTTGCTCATTTTTGTAAATATCTGATTAATGCCTATTTCTTCTGCTTGACTCTAAGTAGCAGGAGAGCAGTTGCCAAGCCCAGCACAGATGAAAAGGAATTAGCATTTGTTTTCAAAAAGGATACCTGCTTGACCAGGTGGTAGCGTAGCGCACAGAGTGTGGGTCTGGGATGCTGAGAACCAAAGTTCGAAAACTCAAGGATTCCGGCTTGAGTGTGGGATCATAGATATGACCCCATGGTCGCTGCCTTGAAGCCTAAGGTCGCCCAACAGAGCAAGGAGTCACTGGCTCAGCTAGAGCCCCCTGGTCAAAGCACGTATGAGAGAGTAATGAATGAACAACTAAGGTGCCGCAACTCTAAGTTGATGCTTCTCATCTCTCTCCCTTGCTGCCTGTTGCTCTTGCTAAAAAAAAAAAAGTAAGAGAAAAAGTAAAAAAAAGAAAAAAAATCAACAACAACAAAAAAACACAAAAGGCAGAGCCTGAAAAATGGCTACGATTGTTTTGTGGTTCCAAGAAAAGCAGTTAGCTCATAAGTGACTCACCCTGAGCCAGGGAGGAAGTTACCAATACTCCTTTTACTCACTATTTTACCTATTACCCAGCACAATCCCTCAGACACAGAAAGAACATAACAAATACTCAATGAAAAATGGAATGCAGGATATTAAGAAAAGATATGGTGATTTCCTCCAGAACTGAAGACACCACATAAATGACCCCTCTCAGTTATTTAGACAAGCTACTCCTCAATAAAATTATTGATTGGCATCAATGCTTACAAATCAGACTGTCTACTGACATCCTGGAAGGCTCTAAAATTAAAGACAAGTTTCGGATCAGTGGTGACATTTGCTGAGGGACAAGCAAACCACTAAAAGAACCACGAAAAGAATTACATTAATTTACATCAGACTGCACTTTTCAGAATATGATCCTCCGGAAGTTATGCCCTCTTTCAGAATCCCTAAGCTTCTGTGCTGACCTAACTTTGTTTTTCTTCAAACCTTTTAAAATGAATACTTCTAAAACTCTTTCAAAGTTAGAGAAAATTTAACTTATAGAGTTCATAGAACTATCTTTTCTTAAAATTTTATTTAGAAAATTAAATTTAACAGGGCAACATTGATCAATAAGAGTACACAGGGGTCAGGTGAACGTTTCTATACCATTTGAACTGTTGATTATGTTATATACCCATCACCAAAGTCAAATAATTTTCCATCATTGTATATTTGTCCCTCTTTACTCCCTTCCCCCTCCCCCTCCCCTATATACCCCTCTCCCTGGTGGCCACTTCACTTTTATCTATGTCCATGAGTCTCATTTTTATATCCCATCTATGTGTGAAATCATATAGTGCTTATCTTATTCTCATTTACTTATTTCACTCAGGATAATGTTCTCAAGGTCCATCCATGTTGTCATATACATCACTCTGTCATTGTTTCTTATGGCTGAGTAGTATTCCATCGTACATAGGGACCATACCTTTTTTATCCAATTGTCTATTGAAGGACACTTGGGTTGTTTCCATGTCTTGGTCACCGTGAATAACACTGCGATGAACATGAGGCGGCATGTGTCTTTACGTACCAACACATGTAAAGATATTCTCTGAGTAGTTTTTTCAGAGTTCTAACCCAAGATGATAAGAACACATCTCTCATTGTACTTAATCAAGAACTTACTTTCCTAGCTTTCCCCATCTGCATCTCTTAACTGAAGACCACTGGGGATTCATTTTGAGGCTCTGGATGGTACTTCAGCTAATTTGAGTGAAATAGATGAAGCAATCGTAGTGACATGGGAGACTGTGGCGGAGAAAGAAGTTGTGGGGTGAGCATTCAACACTATCAGACCTTGAGCTATGGATGACCAGACCTAGCTCTAAAAAAGCCCTCAAAGAGTCTTCTGAGGTCCCTACCAGGTTTTGTCCCCTTGTATGAAGTTCATCTACCTGTTTTTCTTTCCTAAAACTCTTCCCATAACTTCTAACAGAATTCCTTGGAGAATATGATGATCAACTCACTCTGACGTATGCATGGAATTTTTATCACGTGCAGAGGCTAAGTGGCTCTTCCATTGTATTGATTTCTCTCTCTTTTTATCCTTTATTATTTCTTCTCTCTACCAACTTCTCTTTCTCCTCCCTTTCCTTTTAAAAATTACACTAGGATGCCCCTGACCTGCTGGCTCAGTGGTAGAGTGTTGGCCGGGCATGTGGAAGTCTTGGGTTTGATTCCGGGCCAGGGCACACAGGAAAAGCACCCATCTGCTTCTCCACCCCTCCCCCTCTCCTTTGTTTCTATCTCTCTTCCATTTCCACAGCCAAGGCTCCATAGGAGCAAAGTTGGCCTGGGCACTACGGATGGCTCCATGGCCTCTACTCGGCCTCAGACACTCGAATGGATGATTGCAATGGAGCAACACCCTGGATGGGAAGAGCATCGCCCCCTAGTGGGCTTGCCAGGGGGATTCCGGTACGGTACATGCAGGAGTCTACCTCTCTGCCTCCCTGCTTCTCACTTCAGAATAAAATAAAATAAAATTAAAATTAAAAAAATAAAAATTACACTAGGTAAGACAAGTTTTCGTTCATTTTCAAAGAACCGAAGAAAGAATCATTCAAATTTCAAAGGCAAATGAGAGTAATTCCATGGCAATTCAAATCATTGGTTAAAGAAGGCACAGAATTTCAGCATGGATTTCTCATGGACTGAGGAAACTGAAGGAATGAGAAGAAAAATGCTACAGTAGGGGCTTTCTTACCACTTAATTCCTTGTAACTCTGCCCTTTTAAATACTAGTCTAGATCACTGGCTTTCAACCTTTTTATACTTGGGGACCAGTGAAAATAGGGGAATTATTTCAAGGACCGCCAAGGCCGAAATCACCCTGAGCATAAGTGAATTCAGCTAAGATACTTTGGTCTATACTCTTCCTACAATATCAAGGTGGTTAACTCTTTCAGGACCGGCCCAAAATTTCTGGTGGAGCAGTCCACGAGCTGGAGTTGAAAAACACAGACTATCTAAAAGTAAGGTGAGAGCAGAGAGCTACGGAAATGGAAAGGCACACACAAAGGTAGAAAGGGAGTCGAGGGGAAAAGAGGAGTTTGGGAGGCAATGGTCCCACCAAGGATGGGGGAAGGCAATCACGGCTAAACGGAGACTGAGCTTGTGTGAAAAGGATAGCCAATACATGCATAGTTCTATTAGCAGATGTCCCTGGGCAAAAAAACAAATAAAAAACAGAAAACGGTATAAAACGAAACTAAGTAGGATAAAAATATAGAAAGCCTTAGGAGCACCACTTTTGATGTATCCTTACCTAAGATCAAACCCAGATACCATCTGTCCATTCTATGGACTCTTTATCCAGGTTGCCTGGTCCCACGTGCATCACCGCCTTGAAATAATTACATATTCCAGAGCTAGGAATAAGAGGTCTGGTGATGCCAAAATGGACGTTTTTCAGTTGTTTCTTTTTTTTCTTTTTTAAATTAATTTTAATGGGGTGACATTGATAAACCAGGGTACATATGTTCAGAGAAAACATTTTCAGGTTATTGTGACATTCAGTTATGCTGCATACCCATCATCCAAAGTCAAATTGTCCTCCGTCACCTTCTCTCTGGTTTTCTTTGACTAGAAAATTCTATGACTTAGAAAAATTTTTGTCTTCACTTTTTTTTCACTAGTCACCTTCCCAATCTCTATTCCACAGCCTCCTTTTATCTTCTCTGAAAATTTCTGAGAAATGTTTTGTATTAAATTATTACCATTGGTGATTAGTTATAACTCTATTGTATCTGAACTAAAGGATTCCTGGCCCTGGCCGGTTGGCTCAGCGGTAGAGCATGAGACCGGCATGTGGAAGTCCCGGGTTCGATTCCCAGCCAGGGCACATAGGAGAAGCACCCATCTGCTTCTCCACCCCTCTCCCTCTCCTTCCTCTCTGTCTCTCTCTTCCCCTCCCGCAGCCAAGGCTCCATTGGCGCAAAGTTGGCCCGGGCACTGAGGATGGCTCTATGGCCTCTGCCTCAGGCGCTAGAATGGCTCTGGTTGCAACAGAGCAATGCCTCAGATGGGCAGAGCATCGCCCCCTGGTGGGCATGCCGGGTGGATCCTGGTCAGGCGCATGCCAGAGTCTGTCTGACTGCCTCCCAGTTTCCAACTTCGAAAAAATACAAAAAAAAAAAAAAAAAAAAAAAAAAGGATTCCTTAAAATGGCTACAGCAGTGGCCCATCACTAATCCTTTAGCTGGACATGAATATAAGAGTGTGTATACAATATATTTGAACATATATGAAACAATGCATTATAATAACAGGTGTCATAAACCATTTAGATTTGTAATCCCTGCAATTTAATTGAAACAGAGCAATTAACATGAGTCACTACTACATATTATATGCTCAGTTGTAGCAATTCAAGAGTTTTCTCTTTGTCTTTTAATAATGGCAAGTGAGATAGCATTGTCAGAGACTGGCGGTCTAGGGCAGTAACACAAGAATTGACATTTCACTGGGATAAAAAAGAAACTCAAGTCACACAAAAGGAGAACAATATAGAGATAAGGCTTTAAGAAACTGTGTTATAAGTTAAGTAAAAGAAAGTAAGTTTAGAACAACCTTGAGCTGATAAAGCTATTTAAACCTACATTGATTGGATCCTTAGACATGTCAGACTACTGGCCCTTAACTATCACGAAGGCAAAGCAGGCCTTTGGTGGGTACAACGAACATCTCAATTATAATCTGTAGTTGTGTATATATATGAATGTCTGTGTCACACTCAGAACAATGAATTGTGCTTTTCCCATATTGTTGATGCTTTCATCTACTGATATAGCTTTGTTGAAATTGTTTTCATTTTTTTACAGTAAAACATTATTATTCCAAATTAGTAAGAGAAGATAAAACTATGACAACATGCACATCATCCTTTGTTTATATGTACTGGTCATGTTTCCAAGGACACAGTTACTAGGATTCAGATTCAATGAGGGCTTGAAAGGTTAAGAATCTGCTCCAACTAAACGTCCATAACTTAAGCATCCTGCTGTCAAGATGACAACTCAGGGCTTCCAGGGGAAAACACGGTGAAGGTGAACAATTTATTGTTATTTGATTGAACGTGATGCTTTTGTGGGTTTTTATTTTACTAAGTTTGAAGCAGATGTAAATAATATTCACCTGATCAATCCTCTAATACATACTATATAAATATAATAAAAAACGAAATATGTGGCCCTGGCCTGCTGGCTCAGTGGTAGAGTGTTGAATCCAGGAAGTCCTGGGTTCGATTCCTGGTCAGGGCACACAGGTGAAGTGACCATCTGCTTCCTTCCTCTTCACCTCCATCTTCTCTTTCTCTTTTACTCCCTATCCCACAGCCATGGCTCAACCGATTTGAGCACAATGGCCCCAGGCGCTGAAGATGGTTCTGTGGAGCCTCCACCTCAGCACTAAAAATAGCTTGGTTGAGAGCATTAGCCCATGATGGGCAGACCATCGGCCCTAAATGGGGGTCTCCGAGTAGATCCCAGTGGGGCACATGTGGAAGTCTATCTTCCTTCCTCTCATTCAAATTAAAAAAAAAATGAATCTGCATTTTGATATTTCCCTAGAAGCCAGGAAGCTAGAATGAGCAGAGTACATCGTTAATGAAAGGGAATTATGTACAAATAAGACATAATCTGAATTAGTTTAAATAAATCTATTACACTCTAAACATATAAATTCCATTATATACTTTCCAATTACTTTTGAACAATTAATTATTTTAAATATCATATTTAGTGTATTAAAGAAAATCATCTGACCTTAAGTTGCTCTTCCAAAGCGACAGTTGCATGGTCGCCACTAGCTTCATCGACCACCACCACCATGTGAGTGAGAGAATTGACCCTGACTTGTTCCTGTTCTAGGTCTTCTTGAAGAACCTGAAAGAAAAATTTGGAAAGTAAATTAAAGTGACTTCCCAAGTGAATCCAATTTGTTTCTGCCATGCTTTGGGTAATGTAATTTTTTTTTTTTATTAAATTCAACCATTCTGAGCAAAATTTCAGCTATGATGCTCAGCAAAATCTGCATATTTCTACCAGCAACTGACCTTGGAAGTATAGCGAGAACATCCACTTAGAAAGGTGTGATAATGCTCGGCCCCTTATCCTACCTTCTCTCACTTTTCCAGGACTTTGCTCCTCTGGGCATCTTCGATGTCTCCATCTCTACTGAAGTTCTTCATCATCAACCCAAACAAAGAAAACTCTCTTTATCCAACAAATCTCTCCTGCTGCTCCCCTAATATGTGTTCCTCTTCACTAAAAAATATTTCGTGTTTTTTAGAATTATTCTTACCACTTCCTTACCCTACTATTCTCTTTGCTCAGGATCCCATTGAAACACCTCATAAAGGTGCCATCAACCTCCCTGTTCCCAAATTGAACCACCATTTGTTGATATCCTCTTACTGGGCATTTCGATTACTAACCTCATTAACCACTCATTCATTCTTGTCATCCTTTTCTCCTGAGCTTCAATCATCATCACACCTCACTAAGCGCTGCTTTTCGGCTCCTTTGCTGGTTCTTTCTTCTCTGCTCAGCTATAAATTAGATGTCAGCCCTCTGTCTTAAAACCAAAGGATTTCTATCACACCAAGAAGGAAAATCCAAATTCTTTACCTGAAATTATTTTGAAATCGAGCACTTGCCTAACTCTTCAGTCTAAGACCGCACACCATTCCTGCCCACTGATCCTGTTTCAGTCACAGCTGTCTTCTATCTCTTCCACAGATGTCGAGCTATTTTCCCACCTGAATTGTTCTTTCTCCATACCTTAAAAAAATCTCTCCTTCTAAGAGACATTGATAAGAGTGGGGTGGTTACAGGGGGAGGGGGGAGAGGGAGAAGGAAAGGGGGAGGGGGAGGGGCACAAAGAAAACTAGATAGAAGGTGACAGAGGACAATCTGACTTTGGGTGATGGGTATGCAACATAATTGAACGACAAGATAACCTGGATATGTTATCTTTGAATATATGTATCCTGATTTATTGATGTCGCCCCATTAAAAAAATAAAATTATTTTAAAAAAAATCTCTCCTTTTCATTCAGGATTCAGTTACTTCTTCTACTCTACTCTACTCTATTCAATGGTGTGTTCATCACCCAAGGAAAATCTTATTCCATCACCATGTACCCCCCCTTTATCTTCCTCTACCTCTCTTCACCTCCCTTCCCCTCTTGTAATTCCCATACTGTTGTCAGTGTCTGAGGTTTGTTTTTTTCTTTGCTTAATCCCTCAGTTTAAGTGTCACCTGCCCAGAGATGTTTATCATGGAGATGCTATCTCCATGTTCTTTAATGACTATTTTTCTATCAATTTCTTTAAAATAACATTTTTACAACTCAACATTTTCTTATATATTAGGTTAGTCATTCGTTGCTTGTCTCTAATTACTGGAATATAAAATCCACTGGAACAGGAGATGTTACCTGTCCTTCTCACTACATATTCCAAGCAACTAAAGATCAATAAACATTGGTGAAGGCAATATGCACAGATCAGTCTGGCAATTCCTGATTACATAAAGATTACAACCCAATATAAGGGGTCAGATTTTTATCTTTTAAGAGAGAGAGAGATAGGAAGGGAGAGAGGTGAGAAGCATCGGTTCTTTTTTTTTTTTTAAGATTTTATTTATTTATTTATTTATTTATTTATTACAGAGACAGAGAGAGAGTCAGAGAGAGGGATAGATAGGGACAGACAGGAATGGAAAGAGATGAGAAGCATCAATCATCAGTTTTTCGTTGTGACACCTTAGTTGTTCATTGATTGTTTTCTCACATCTGCCCTGACCACAGGCCTTCGGCAGACCGAAGCCCTTAAAAGCCAGCGACCTTGGGTCCAAGATGGTGAGCTTTTGCTCAAACCAGATGAACCTGCACTCAAGCTGGCGACCTTGGGGTCTCGAACCTGGGTCCTCTGCATCCCAGTCCAACGCTCTATCCACTGCGCCACTGCCTGGTCAGGCAAGAAGAATGAATTTGTCATTGTGGTACCTTAGTTGTTCATTGATTGCTTTCTCATATATGCCTTGACTAGGGAGCTACAGCAGAGTGAGTGACCCCTTGTGCAAGCCAGCAACCATGGGCTCCAAGCCAGCGACTTCTGGGATCAAGCCAGTGACCATGGGTCATGTCTAAAATCCCACACTGAATTAGGCAACCCCACACTCAATCCAGTGACCCCATGCTCAAGCCAGATGAGCCCATGTTCAAGCTGGTGACCTTGGGGTTTTGAACCCTGGTCCTCAGCATCCCAGGCCGATGCTCTATCCAATGCAATACCAACTGGTCAGGTTGGATTAGCTTTTTTAAAAGTGTAATTACAATTATACTAATGAGCACTGATAACCACCAAAGAGTGTTTCAATCTTTTAAAAACCATAGTATACAATTTTGGAGGGCAAAGATAAATAGGGGTAAATGGAGGAATAGGTAAAAGGTAAACAGAGGACAAGAAAACAGAAAAGGCGTCTCTAGAACCCAGACACCCTGCCTGGGAGCTCCGGTTTCCGCAAGACCTCACCATGATCTGCTGATCACTACTGAGAAATCCCTGAATGACTAGGCAAAACTTTTAGCCAACTATTTTGCTTCTTAGAATATTTTATTATATAATACAAGAATGGAGAAGCAAGTCTAGGGCAAGGCCTGTAAAAGCTGCAGCCCCTACTCAGGAGACAAGAATGTACGGCATCTAGCAGACTAGCTTAGTGATTCACTCTCCGGTAGGTACGAGGGAGGTTATTAGGATTTGCTGCCTCACTAACTCAAATGCACGAGCATGTTTACCCTAGGACTTTTATTCAAGTCCACACATTTTAGAGCATTCTAAAATCCTTTACTTTTACTTCCACTCTCTAGATTTTCACGCTACATTTTCAAGTGAAGCAATTTAGAATCAAATGACTATGCATCTATTTTGTGTGCGGAGTCCATACTATCAGGCCTTTGACATTCCAGAGTTAACACTGGTTAATAAAAATCTTCCTGCTATGAGGCCAACAATGAAAACATTAACATTCAGAGTTGTCCTTGAAAGTCACATTGAATCTGAGGTTTTCTGAATTACATAAGTCAGGACTGGGAACATTTCAAGTTGTTTCAGCCTGGAGTTTTAACATTAATAATTACAATAATATTTTGGTAGTCAGTATAGCATAAGTTGGTTTCTTTAATTTTGGCCAATTATTTTCTCCGATAATTCAAGTATGAGAGTAAATATAATTACACATATTAAAAACAACTATAAATTAATACTATACTGTGCAATTTTTACATATAAATTATTTTTACTGTTTTAATATATTTTAGTAAAGGATCTTGAGCATTGTGTGAGCCATGATATGCTTATTTTCAGACTCAGATTTCAACTTTTTAAAGCACATGTGATCAACTATATTATTTATTTCCCCCAGTCCTTGGATTTTTGATTGTTTTGCTTATCTATTTGTTTCCTAATCAGAAATTGCATTCTTGCCATATTCATCAAGGATTTACGATGTATGCTTTTGCAGCCATACAGAAGCGCCAGTAAAGCTATCTGTGAGTTGGTAGCTTCAAAATCAAAGACACGAACTATCTGCACTTATATTGATTAGAGGGGGGAAAAGAACCATGGGAAAGTCTCCACAGTGGCTGAAAATCGTACTGAGTGCACAACACCGGGGTAGATTAGCATAACTCTATTTCTCTTTCCTCTTCTATGACTTTTTCAAACTAGATCTCTTCTTTTGCTCCTAATCAGGGATTAAAATAAAAATAGGTTAAACTGACCTTTCTGAGTATACACAACAGCTGCAAGACAGAAGCTACTAAAACACAGAAACTTACTTCTTATTTTCCCAGATATTAACCCTGAAAATAAGTAGCAATGAATATCACAGTATTAGCTAATCCTCCCCACATCAGCAACAAAACACTATAAAATATCCAATGTAAAGTGTTCATTTTTTAATGAGGCTGATTCTCAGAAGTAGCAAAAATGCTACGCACCAAAAAAATCTAAAAAAAAAATTTCTCTGCCAAACTATGGATCCATGATGAATAAAGCCGTAATCACTGGTGCAAAGTATACCTTCCTGCTTCCTTCTTTGAGAAAACATGGATTCTCAAGACTACTAATTTTTAAAGTACATTAAAGTTTTATAAAGCTATTTTAAAATTAATTTTTAATTAAATACGTACTTCTTATGGATTTGAAGTTCTCTTAGCTAGATTTATACAATGGAGATTTATAGTTGATATGCTAATTAAGCCTGAAATATGCATCAAATTATTCCAAATACAGATATACACCCAGAGAAGTACGCTAAAATTTTGGCCAATCAGAAGATAATGTATTTAAATTAAAAAGTTGTAATATATGATCACTGAAGTATGTTTTTCTTAATTAAAAGCATATAAATTATTTATACATATATATATGTACTAGGTATTTTATTATGTATGGATGCTTTGCCATAGTTTTTATTAAAGTAATACACTTGTTACATTTACCAGATTTTTAAAAATATGTCATGTTCCTAATTAAGTTTCTATACCATTATTAGATAGAATCAAATGTCAGCAATGTTTGTTCTCTAATGTCAACTAACAATCT
This sequence comes from Saccopteryx leptura, assembly GCF_036850995.1. NCBI lineage: Eukaryota > Metazoa > Chordata > Mammalia > Chiroptera > Emballonuridae > Saccopteryx > Saccopteryx leptura. The sequence continues at coordinate 25,404,552 of NC_089516.1, forward strand.
TTTTCCCCCTTATGTCAAGAAAAAAGGCCAACAGTAAAATTTAACATTAAAAAGGCCTACATATGACAAACTTACATTTTTTATATTTCTATTTCTTATCAATTATCCTCTACTAAAACCACCTGACCAAATTTGTTATTCCTGTTGTGCATATTCATAATTTTATGACTTAAATATGACTTTTATTCTACATCTTTTAAATGTCACCTCTGGAACAGAATTAATTCTTCTTGCTCTGGCCCATGTCAAGTTGTTTTCTTTTTTTGTTTGTTTTTTTTCTTTTTTTTTAAATGAAAGAACAGATAGTGAGACAGACTCCCGCACACACCATGAACAGGATTCACATAGCTATCCCCATCTGGGGCTGATGCTCAAATCAGCCGAGCTATCCTCAGCACCAGGGGCTGGCACTGGGACCAACTGAGCCACTGGCTGCAGGAGGGGAAGAGAGAGAGAAGAGGGAGAAGGAGGGGTGAGAAGCAAATGATTACTTCTCTTGTGTGCTCTTACCCAGAATCGAACCTGGGACATTCATACACTGGGCTGATGCTCTATCCACCAGGGCCAAAGTTGGATTTTAATAACTAGCTTAAGATGATCACTGGAGAGCCTGACCAGGCAGTGGTACAGTGGGTAGAGCATTGGACTGGGACACGGAGGATCCAGGTTTGAAACCCCAAGGTCGCCAGCTTGAGCAAGGGCTCATCTGGTTTGAACAAGGCTCACCAGCTTAAGCCCAAGGCCGCTGGCTTGAACAAGGGGTCACTTGGTCTGCTGCAGCCCCCTCCCCGTCACGGCACATATGAGAAAGCACTCAATGAACAACTAAAGTGCCGCAACAAAGAATTGATGCTTCACATCTCTTTCCTTCCTGTCTGTCTGTCCCTATCTGTCCCTCTCTCTGTTTCTGTCACAGAAAAAAGACAATCACTGGAGAAAGAGTCACTTCTGTGATGACTTCAGACTTATGCTATTATACTGTAACTTTCTTATCACTCATGTGAAATAATACCTGGAGGATATGGTCATGGAAATATTTAAGGCTAGGGAATTACTTAATTTGCTACTGACAAGAGGTGAACAGCAACAATTAATAGAAAGGTAGAGTAATAAGAAACATGAACACCTGACCAGGCAGTTGTGCAATGGGTAGAGCGTCGAACTGGGACAATGAAGATCCAAGTTCAAAACCCCAAGGTCACTGGCTTGAGCGCAGGCTCATCTGGCTTGAGCGCGGGCTCACCAGCTTGAGTGTAGGATCGCTAGTTTAAGAGTGGGATCAAACACATAACCCCACGGTCACTGGTTGAGTCCAAAGGTCACTGACTTGAAGCCCAAGTTCGCTGGCTTGAGCTGAAGGTCGCTGGCTTGAGCAAGGGGTCACTCAGTCTGCTGTACCCCCCCATCAAGACACAATGGAGAAAGCAATCAATGAACAACTAAGGAGACTAAGGAGCTACAATGAAGAATTGATGGTTCTCATCTCTTTCCCTTCCTGCCTCTCTGTCCCTAACTGTCCCTTTCTTTGACTCTCTCTCTGTCTCTGTCACACACACACACAAAAGAACAAGGTTGGGTCTCCTATAAGCTCCATAGGAGGGCATGCAATATTTCCCTTGGCCAGAGCATATGCTCAGCAACATGGAACAGAAAAGGGCAAGTGGATGCCAAGGTTTATAGTTTATTTTATTATTTCTTTGACTTTAATGATTTACAGAAAGCTGCTAATACTTGCTGGTCCTATAAACACACACACACACACACACACACACACATACACACACACCTAGAAACAACAAAAGTCATGGGTTCTAAATGAATTCTAAAGTCATCTACTGCCTCCCACATATCACTTTAAGTTAATATAATTACAAAGGTATTTAAAAAATATTAAGTTTAAGTAATTTGTAGTTGTTTAGCTTAGGCAAATAAATGTACACAGAAGGAAAAAGTAATGAGTACAAAAGTTCTATTAAATATAAAATTTACAAAAATAATCTTAAGAAACCAGAAGAGTTCTGGGAACATGGGTAAATCCAACACCTAAGAAAGCAGTATCTTGGAAACTCCATGGCAGGACAAAAAGAAATCCCTAGATACGTATGAACAATTAGCTAATGCAATACATCTAGATGTGAACTGATTTTATTTTCAAATCAAAATGTTCTGGCCAACCCAGAAAGTTTTATGATTTCTTAGGAAATGGTGGGGAGGTAGGCCGTTGACTAGACAGCTTTACCTCTTCTGCTTTGGCCATTCTTCCTTCCTACCTCCCATCCCCTCTGCACAGGCTAGGCTCTATACCCCCCGCATCACTGAATGAAGGGACCCGGAAATGACTAATCATTTTATTGTCAGTCCAACATTCTCTTTGCTAAGCCTCACTGTTCACAATATTGTCTAGTTCCCCATGAGGGTCTATTTATAATATGTAATTTTGTTGGAAATTCGCTGAATATTTTAAATAAGCTTCCCCAACAGGCTCTCCTAGAAGAACTTTTATTTTGATATCCACTTACTTCTGTGGGATCACATAGTTATATTACTCTTTATATCAGAACCCATTGTTTGTACCTTGTTAAAAAATAAATGTTTAGCCTGAACAGACAGTGGCACAGTGGATCGAGCATAGGACTGGGATGCAGAGGACCCAGATTCAAAACCACGAAGTCGCTGGCTTGAGTGTGGGCTCATCAGCTTGAGCGCAGGGTCGCTGGCTTGAGCGTGGGATCACAGACACGACGCCATGGTTGGTGGTCTGAGCCCTAAAGTTGCTAGCTTGAGCAAGGGGTCACAGGCTCAGCTGAAGGACTCCAGTCAAGGCACATATGAGAAAGCAATCAATGAACAACTAAGGTGATACAACAAAGAATTGATGCTTCTCATCTCTCTCCTTTTCTGTCTATCTGTCCCTTCTTCTGTCTCTCTCTCTGTCTCTGTCACAAAATTTTAAAAAAATGTTTACTTTTTCTGCTAACTTATAAACTACCCAAGGTGGGAGGGGGTCCTAAAGACCATTGTGATGAAGACATTTGAAAGATTTTAAAAGCGCCTATTGTAGGAAGAGGGCTCAATAAATATGAAAAAATGTTTTAATACAAAGTTGACAATGTACCCCTACACCTTTCAGAATATAAGTAGAAAAGGATATAGTGTAGATGACAGACTGATAACAATGTGTGCATGTTTAATTATGCAGGGTCTGAAATCAGATTTCCTGGGTCAGGTTCCTGGATGCATCGCTAACCAGCAATGCGACCTTTTAACAGTTTTCAACCACATCAAGCCTCTGCTTCCTAGTTTTAAATCTGGGACAGTACAGGTATTAGTACCTATTTATTCAGGTGGTTGGGAAGCCTGAGTAAGCTATAACTGCTTAGCACTTTGCCAGGCACACAGTATGTACTCAATAAATATTAACAGCGTGTTAGCTCTAAAATCTCACATTGAGGCACATTCAGAACAAAGACTTTTATACTGCAAGAAGCTGATATTTACCTAATTCCCATCACCTGATTCATGCTGCCCCCCACCTTCTAATCCTAAATACAGGACTGGAATGTGGTTTCAAAATCCAGGGAAAGAAGGGCTGGCGTTACAGCAAAGTTTTAGGATCTCAAGAAATGTACACTGCTCACAAAAATTAGGGGATCAGGGGACGAGCAGATACACCAGTACTTTCAGCCTTTTGTATAGGGCATTTTTTTCCAATGGTATAAAAGTTGGTTTTGCATCTCATTTACATAATTGAATAACTTTTTTTGACTTGGCGTTTGCTTTTCTAATTTTTTTTTTTGGCAGAGACAGTGAGTCAGAGAGAGGGACAGACAGGAAGGGAGAGAGATGAGAAGCATCAATTCTTCCTTGCAGAATCTTAGTTGTTCGCTGATTGCTTGTTTGTTGATTTCTTTCTTATATGTGCCCTGACTGGGGGCTAACGCAGAGCAGGTGACCCTTTGCTCAAGCCAGTGACCTTGGGTCAAGCTGGTGAGCCTTGCTCAAACCAGATGAGCCCGTGCTCAAGCTGGCAACCTCGGGGTTTCGAACCTGGGTCTCCGCATCCCAGGCCGACACTCAACCCACTGTGCCACCGCCTGGTCAGGCAATCTATTTCTGACATCATTAACTTATCATTCCATTCTGACTCTAAGATCCATGGAAATAGCACTTCTGGCCATCAGTATTCATTCCCAATACCTTTGATAATGATATTATTCATATTTTAATCACTAAGTACTCTCAGTGTGCTGAAACTACAGAACATCATGTAAAAATATCTGATTTAGTAGTTTCCTCATTCTCAATAGCCATGACCTAGATCTTCAATTGTTAATGGAATAAAAAATGTTACCCAGTATAAATTATCTGTGATAAATGTAGTTCTATTAAGTAAGAAAGTACTACCAGTTGTATCACTAGAAATGATTCTGTTCAGAACAGAAATATTAAACATTAAAATAATAGCATACTATAGTTAACAATGTTATATTCTTTAGAAAGAAACATAGGGCCATTTTCACCCATATTTTTAACATGAGATTTGATGTTTGGGCATGAATTTTGTCATAATAGTTTTAGGAATATATTTCACAAGAAAAATTATTTTCTTGAAATTCACAGTATTCTATCTGTTGTAGCTTTCTTCTTTGCCCCTTCTTTTTCTTGTTTTTCAATTGAATTTATTGGGGTGACACTAGCTAACAAAATTATACAGGTTTCGGTACACTGTTTTACAACACATCATCTGTGCATCTTGTGAAGAATTTTCCCCTAAAATGCATTCTAATATCTTTATCTACTTAAATAATTCATTTTCATTATTAATGTGGTATGGTCTATTCAAGGGAACTGAAATAAATTGCTATTGGTTAAGGAAAACAGAAATTCCATACATGAAGCTAATTCAATAACTGAGAGATAAGGTCCTTTGTTTTTCTTTTTGATCCTCCCCAGAGGCCAGAAAATTCTAATAAACAAGAATTACAGGAACAATCGAGTATGGAAAATAAAGCTGGTGCTTCTGGGATGAGAGAGGGTCTTGGATATTTATGTTTTAGTAGATGCACTGATGTACTTTCAAACAAGGCAGAGTTATTTCAGGCATTGTTACTGAATCAGTATTCTGCCATTTCTAATTGAGCAGTAATCTGAGTAATCTGTAGCTGGAGTCCCTTGAATTTGTTAAAATAAGAATATGAGTATGGACTTCATTATAATTATTATTTTTAAATCAATGGAATTATCTAGTATACAAAGTTATAAGAAGTAGTGGTTGTTTACAATATGTTAATAGAAAATGAAATGTCTGCGCAATTTTATTTTAAAAATTAAAACTGAGTCTCATGCATATACTAGTATCTAGACCAGTGGTAGTCAACCTGGTCCCTACCACCCACTAATGGGTGTTCCAGCTTTCATGGTGGGGGGTAGCGGAGCAACCAAAGTATAAATAAAAAGATAGATTTAACTATAATAAGTTGTTTTATAAAGATTTATTCTGCCAAACTTAGTGAAAATCTTACATAAAGTACTTGGTAAGTAATTATTATTATATGCTTTAACTTGCTGTAATTCTGCTTTATAAATTTTATAAAGTAAAGTTACTTCCCTACTTTATAAATCACCATTACTATGGAACCAGTGGGTGGTTAGAAAATTTTACTACTAACAGAGATACAAAAGTGGGTGGTAGGTATAAAAAGGTTTACTACCCCTGATATAGACCATATAAATGTGACGTTCTTCCAGACATTAACTTGCCAGTTATTAATATCAAAAGAATACAAATGGGATTTTCTTAGTTTCCTTTTCTGATTATTCACTATTAGTGTATAGAAATACAACCGATTTTTAGATACTTACTTTGGATCCTACTACTTTACTGAATTTATCAGTTCTAATAGTTTTTTGGTGGAATCTTTAGGATTCTCTATGTACAGTATCTTGTCATCTGAAAATAATGACAGTTTCATGTCTTTCTTTCCAACTTGGATGCCTTTTATTTCTTCTCCTTGTCTGATGGCTGTGGCTAGTGTTCCAGTACGATGTGGAATAGGAGTGGTGAAAGTGGACATCCTGTCTTGTTTGTGATCTTAAAGGAAATGCTTTTAGCTTTCCCCCACTGAGTATGATGTTGGCTGTGGGCTTGTCATATACAAGTTTTCCCTGTTTTTTTTTTAAATTCAACTTCAGTCTCCCAATAGCCCAGTGTCAGGGTCTGTCGAGATTTCTGCTCACTCCCTAAATCAATTCCCATTGGTTCTGCTGTTGATTTCTAAAATGTGTCTCAGACACATTACTGATTTCCAGTGACACTCCTTCATTCAGGCTCTATGGACTTTCTGTGGTGATATCTTCCTAACATGTCTTCTGGCCTCCTGTTCATCTGTGTTCTCATTTATCTTACAGGATACATCTTCCTCGCCTGACCAGTGGTGGCGCAATGGATAAATCGTTGACCTGGAATGCTGAGGTCACCAGTTCAAAACCCTGGGCTTGCCTGGTCAAGGCACTTATGGGAGTTGATACGTCCTGCTCTTCTCCCCCCATAAAAATGAATAAATGAAAAATAATAAAAAAAAATCTTTGAAAAAAAAAGGGATATCTTCCTAAAGATTAAATTTTTGTAAATCACCACTCTCTCCAGTTTAATTTCTCACCAATAATGGTTCTGTATTACTTACTCACAAGGTAAACCGAAACTCATGAATCTTGAGTTCAAGACCTTCCATGATGAAGGTGTAGTCCTCTAGCACTGAGCATGTCGTGACACATGACCCACGCAAGTGCTATACCAACATTTCCCCATCTCACTTCCTTTGTTCAGATAAACCACTGTTTTCAGCACATTCTCAAGCCATTTGCTACATTCCGCTTTGCATAATGATCACTTGTTTTCTGTGTCTTTGTCAAATGCATTAGAATGTGAGCTTCTTGAAGAAGACTCCATATACCCTAGGCCTCTTCACAGCGCCCAGTGTGCTTTAAGAAGTGTTTGCTCAGTGATGTAGAATAGAATGCAACGGAATTAAATGAAATGTCAAATCCTTTAGCAGGATTACAACAAAACTTTCCCCATTACATGAACATCTAGATCATTTTAAATGTCAGCAGAAGAGGATATTTCACAGTCTTAACAACCCAATTTTTTTATTTTTTTTTTTGGTATTTTTCTGAAGCTGGAAACGGGAGAGACAGACAGACTCCCGCATGCACCCGACCAGGATCCACCCGGCACGCCCACCAGGGGGCGACGCTTTGCCCACCAGGGGGCGATGTTCTGCCCCTCCGGGGCATCGCTCTGCCGCGACCAGAGCCACTCTAGCGCCTGGGGCGGAGGCCAAGGAGCCATCCCCAGCGCCCGGGCCATCTTTGCTCCAGTGGAGCCTCGGCTGCCGGAGGGGAAGAGAGAGACAGAGAGGAAGGAGAGGGGGAGGGGTGGAGAAGCAGATGGGTGCTTCTCCTGTGTGCCCTGGCCGGGAATCGAACCCGGGACTTCTGCACGCCAGGCCAATGCTCTACCACTGAGCCAACCGGCCAGGGCAACCACCCAAATTTTTAAGATTAAGCTTCTAGAAAAGGATGGATGACTGAATTTCTAAGAGGTCATTTAATTTGTATTAATCAGTACTTAACATATACCACCGAAGTCAGAACACAGTGCACGTGTCCATCTGTATCTGCAAATTCCAATAACCTATATGGTAAGGACTTTGTTGATGCTCTTATTAAGCTAATAGAGCTAATGAAAAAAAAATCCAAATCTCTTGAGAGAATGAGGAACCTTGCTGGTAAACTAAGCTTTAAATTTCATCTCAGTCACACTGTCCCATGAGACAAAAGATTCCTCCGGCAAATATTTTACTTTTGATTCAAATAAGAATAGCAAACTTCTTTCCCGTTAATGAATGTTCAAGCCCACAATAGACTTTTGTTCAATAATACTGTCATTTCAATGGAAATCCTTTCATTCCTTATCAACATTACTAATAAAGTCTGTCTCTTAAGACAGAAATAACCAACCAATTATTTCTGACATGTTCTTTCACATGGGGAACAAGAGGCTCAATTTGTTCACTCCCCAGAGAATCACTTTTGAGTGACTCGTATCTAAAGTAAAGCTGCAAATTCTCTCCCCAATTCAGCAGCTCTGAAGAATGAAAGGTCTCTTTCAAATCTGTCAGCAAAGTGAACTTTTTTCTAGTTACCCAGAGTTATGAGTTTGGCTAGATTTCATAGTGACTACCAATACTGGATCGATTGTTTTACCCTGCTTTAATTGGTGAATTCAGTAAAAGTGATTTAATCTCCATAGCATTTCACAGTGGATCAATTTCTAGCCTGCCTTGTAATAAAATACTGCTGAAATGAAGAGAGCAAAGGATCTTATCACAAAACACGGAGAAGCGTATCTGTAATATTCATGGTATAGTGGCGAGACTTGCAAACATTTGTATTTTGAGAGAGTATGTACACCTATTGTAAACCCTCTGATCTGAGCAGAATTTAAATTTATTTCCAGCAACAAAGCCTGTATCTTTAATTTTGTCATCTACAATTATCTTTTAGGGAAAAAATACAGGATGATGCAAGGATTTAATAGATAACTATACAAAGTAAAAAACCTAAATGTTACAGTAGGTGAGGCGTGTGGTCACGCAGCAGAATGGGGGGGCTTCTTGACTACTTCAAAGTTACTGATGCACTTTGTTGTCAGAAGGAGACACTTTCTTATTTTTATTCAGTTACAATTCTTGGGAATAAAAGCTGCAAAGTGAATCGATAACTATTTAAATAAGGCTTTAGATTAAACTCAGTTACCTAAGGAAAGAAAATTTATCTTCTGTTCTATGAAGCATGGCAAGACTAACAAAAAATCCACTTCTTATAGTGTGGTCTTTTAAATAAATTTAACTCCTTCATAAATTGTTTGATATTGTTTAATCATTTCCCTCCCACCATCATTAATTCAAATAACAAAAAAAAAAAAAACTATAATCAACTGTAACACTTTCTCTTGGCTGTGTTTTCTCCTGGCCTTAATTTTATGAAAAATAATCAATCCTGAAGGGGGTTTAAATAGTTACACGTGAAAGCTGGCCTCACTTTCTGAGTCAGCAAACTAATTCCTTCTGCTTTCTTTTATGCACTTACATGAGTAAGTCCCGGATGTACAAGATTACACAGTCAACTTGCATAGCATTCTGCGGCTTTCTTTTTGTTTCAAATTATTCTCTTCAAAGCAATTTCGTACTCATCAGAAATGGCAAATTTTCAAGTAATAGAATCCATTCAAATTTTATGACAGTAATAGTCAACTAGTTTCCATTCTAGTCACTCTATATCCTCCAGAGGAAAGTACAAATCATTCCAGGTAATTGTCAGAGTTGAAGAGCCTGAGTGGCCCCTCTAACCTTAACCGAGTCTGTTCAGCGCTCCGGGCTAAGACCTTTCCTCGTTGTCGCCCTTAGTCATTCACACTGCCAGCTGCCCTACCATTCATCTGTCACATCTCTTTCGGGGTCTTTCTTACTGGCTTCCGCCTTAGACTCCGGGCATCCAGTGCCAACATCCTTCCCACTGATATTCAATGACACTGGCCTTTGTCTTGCCCTTTCCTGAAATGCCTCGCAGTCCAAATCTAATAGAAACATTAAAACCATGTCCAGAAGAAACACCAGAAACCAAGTGGCTTGCACTTTTATTTCCAAAGTGAAGAGATGGGGACCCTGTGGGACTAGGTAATGTCTGAAAATCATACATTTAGTAAAGCTGGGAGAGTCTTCTGGCTTCCAGGGTGGGAAGGTTGTGTATATTGGGTTCCTCCCCAAACAGGCCTTCAGACAAGGTTTAAGGCACAGTTTATTTGGGAAGTGATCTCAAAAGGTATTATTTATTTATTCTTTTTTTTTTTTTTTTTTTTTTTTGACAGAGACAGAGAGTCAGAGAGAGGAACAGACAGGGACAGACAAACAGGAAGGGAGAGAAATGAGAAGCATCAATTCTTTGCTGTAGCTCCTTAGTTGTTCAGTAACTGCTTTCTCATATGTGCCTTGACCGGGGGCTACAGCAGACCAAGTGACCCCTTGCTCAAGCCAGCAACCATGGGGTCACGTCTATGATCCCATGCTCAAGCCAGCAACCATGGGGTCACGTCTATGATCCCATGCTCAAGCCAGCAATCCCACACTCAAGCTGGCCATCCCACGCTCAAGCTGGCGACCTCGGGGTTTTGAACCTGGGTCCTCCGTGCCCCAGTCCAATGCTCTATATCCACTATGCCAGTGCCTGTTCAGGCCCAGAAGGCATTATGAGAGGGCAGAAACACAAGACCCCATGGCCATCAGGAGTCAGTCCCGCTGGGAAAACTCTGAGAGACTGTAGGAACACAGAGGCACACTGGCAAAGATTCTGGGGTGTTTATCCATCACCTCCCAGCTCTGGCGACGCTAACTCCATTTCCTGCCTGCCCACAACTGGTGTGACTCTCTCGCAGCTAGCAAATGCTCTCAGACAGAAGCCACTGGCATATACAGAAACCATGCACACGTAGCTGCCAGTGGAGGCCAAGGGGAAGAGGGCGGGCACGCAGCCCACCAGCGAAAAGCAGGGTCCACACGGGAAAAGCGGTGCCGTTCAAGATCTACCACCAGCTCTAACTACTGGATCAGATGTTGAGTTAAAATCGATGTGACAAGTTGTCCTCTCCTAGTCACGTGAAATGAAAATTAAAACACAGTTGGTACTTCTCTTCCTGGTGGAGTAGTGGATGGGGTCACCATATCTACCGCTCTCCTTAAACTGCTTGATCTTAAACTTCTGTGACCAAAACACCGCTTTGGCGGCAGTTGTAGCAAGGGACAGACTCATGTGTCATTGAAATTGAAAGCTCATTATATAAGATCAGGGGACTTAAAACGAAACATTATCTTTTATTCGTACAGAACTGTGAAGCTAGCTCTGATAAAATTTTATAAAAAGAGATGATCAAGTTGGGTGAGATGCAGATTTACGAAGTTTGAGTTGAGAGAGCAGATACTTCTTTAAAACCATAAATCGGCTTGGCCTGCAGTGGTACAGTGGCTAGAACAGGGGTAGTCAACCTTTTTGTACCTACCGCCCACTTTTGTTAGTAGTAAAATCTTCTAAGCGCCCACCGGTTCCACAGAAGCCACTTATAATGGTGATTTATAAAGTAGGGAAGTAACTACTTTATAAAATTTATAAAGCAGAGTTACAGCAAGTTAAAGCATATAACAATAATTACTTACCAAGTACTTTATGTCGGATTTTCACTAAGTTTGGCAGAATAAATCTTATAAAACAACTTACTATAGTTAAATCTAACTCTTTATTTATACTTTGGTTGCTCTGCTACCGCCCACCATGAAAGCTGGAATGTCCACTAGTGGGCGCTAGGGACCAGGTTGACTACCACTGGGATAGAACATTGACCTGGGATGCTAAGGTCATGGGTTTGAAACCCTGGGCTTGTCCGGTCAGGGCACCTCCAGCAAGTAATCAATGAACAACTATGTGAATCAATATGAAGCAACTGTGAGTTGATAGTTCTCATTCCTTGTCCCCACTCCGCTTTGTAAAATAATAAAAATAAATTTAAAAAGAAATTTTAAACCATAAGTCTAAGAACCACAAATCCTGAGTGAAGTTGCCAGATAAAATCCAGGATACCCAGTAAACTATGAATTGTAAATAATGAATGAATAATTTCACACATATTTACACTAAAAAAAACTCCTCAAACTCTTCATTTATCTTAAATTCAAACTTAACTACATTTCTTGTATTTTTATTTGCTAAACCTGGCAATCCAAATCCCAGGCCAATCATGAAGGTTCTTCCATTTGTGTATGTCCTGACAAACCAACTCGGCAAGGCCCAGAGCTAATTTTACAATGATTATTAGAATGAAGACCCCTGAAAATTTCAGGTCAGTAACATTCTTATAGAAATCCTAACCATGGAAATGAGAAATTCTTCTGGGCAATCATGTGGCATCACTGTAAATGTACAAATAAACTGAAGAAAGATAAGCTGGAAATACTAAAATGAATAGATGCTGTCTTTTATAGGAAAGCAATGTCACAAATGTTCATTTTTCGTAAAGCTTGGTCTGCTCCAAGACATTATAAATTGAAGGTAAAAAAAAAAAAAAAAAAAAATCTTGTCTTATTACTTAAATTTGCATTGCAGGTAATCCCTGCAGAGATTCTTCCAATAAATCAAAGCTTTAATAAATCACACATCCTCACTGTTCTCTTCCAGGAATAAGTTTGACGTTTCTTCTCAAATATGAAAACCCTAGTTCTGTTATATTTGAAAAATAAATATTTCAAAAAGCATTAGGCAAAAATGATTTAAAAACTCTTCTTGGCCCTGGCCGGTTGGCTCAGCGGTAGAGCGTCGGCCTAGCGTGCGGAGGACCCAGGTTCGATTCCCGGCCAGGGCACATAGGAGAAGCGCCCATTTGCTTCTCCACCCCTCCGCCGCGCTTTCCTCTCTGTCTCTCTCTTCCCCTCCCACAGCCAAGGCTCCATTGGAGCAAAGATGGCCTGGGCGCTGGGGATGGCTCTGTGGCCTCTGCCTCAGGCGCTAGAGTGGCTCTGGTCGCAATATGGCGATGCCCAGGATGGGCAGAGCATCGCCCCCTGGTGGGCAGAGCGTCGCCCCTGGTGGGCGTGCCGGGTGAATCCCGGTCGGGCGCATGCGGGAGTCTGTCTGACTGTCTCTCCCTGTTTCCAGCTTCAGAAAAATGATAAAAAAAAAAAAAAAAAAGTAAAAACTCTTCTTGACTGAAGTTTTTATTATCTCCTATCGGTAAACCACAAGGTATACACGTGTGTATCTGATACACCTATACACAGAGAGTTAGTTTTCCAGGAGAAAGTAAGTAGCATAACATATACTAACCTTATGCTGTTGTACTTGGCGTTTCAGGTCCTCAAGATCAGGTCCAAGGGGCTCTTTCTCCATTTTCCTTGTTCTCTCTTCTGTTTTTGTTAGCCAGTCATTTAACTCCTTCAGTTGTTGGTTCTGGAGATCCATTAGAACTTTATGTAAACTGAAAATTTGAAAGATGTCCATTATTATCTATGTCAAAAAAACTTCAATCACTATTATTAACTCTGTAACTTAGGTAAAAGTGTTGACATTTATAATTTATAGTATGTTCATTATTTGGCATCTGTTAGACATTTTGAAGGTAAGTCGAGACCACCATCCACCATCTCTGAGGTTATTCTTTCTCCGATTCATTCCAGTTCACACACCCCAGTTTTTAGATAGTTTCACACAGCTAACTCAGGTAAACATGCTAAAGGAAGTGAGAACCATCTTCGGCAACTGAACTAGTGGTATCACTTGGCAATTGTTTTATTTTTATTTCCATTATTTTAATATGGGGGGTGATTAAAGATAGCCACAAATTCTTTGTCACTCTTCCCATGAAGAGATGGAGTCTAATTCCCATCCTCGTGAATATGAACTAGCTCTGTGGTTTGTTTTGACCAATAGAATACAACAATGCACCAGTTGCACACGTAGGCCATAAGAGCACAGGCAGCATTTAAACTCTCCCTCTCCCCCTGAACCCAGCATTCATGCTGTGAGGAAGGCCAGGTTAGACTACTGGAAGAGTAGAGCCCGCGCTGAGAGTGAGGTTGGATGATGAACCGCTATCTTAAAAGTTGAGCTTTCTGCTGAGTGCAGCACAATAAGTGACCCCAGCCATATAAAATCACAGAACCACCACCTATATAAACCTTGCCCATATTCCAGACCTGTAGAACCATGATGTCATTATAAATTGTGTTCAGCAACTAACTTTGGGAAGCATCTGTTATGCAGAAATATACAAATTAAATCATATTTTTTCAAAGATGTACTAGTAGGTTGGGTAATGGATCAAAAGTCCAAATGCTTGGGTTCTCGGCCTGGCTATGTGCCCTAGAAACAAGTTCTTACACCTTCTCAATTAGTATTCATCATCAGGGACATGGGATCAGAACTGCCTACCAATCACACAACTACATGATGAGGATGAAAATGATAATTGAGATTATTTCAACCATTAATTCAACAAAAATGTGAAACTTAAATGAAAAATGTTAGTATCTATTTCAAGGTGAATATTCTGTATGAAGGCATATTTAACCCTTTAAGTAGTCCAAACATTGATATATGTCCTTGTGCCTCCTGACCATCCAGAGCAGGGGTCCCCAAACTTTTTACACAGGGGGCCAGTTCACTGTCCCTCAGACCATTGGAGGGCCGCCACATACAGTGCTCCTCTCGCTGACCACCAATGAAAGAGGTGCCCCTTCCGGAAGTGCGGCAGGGGCCGGATAAATGACCTCAGGGGGCCGCAGTTTGGGGACGCCTGATCCAGAATATTACGGTAACAAATTATTTTTATTTTAAAAATGTGTATGACAACATTAAAAAAAAAAGGAAATGTATGCTCTTCTTGTTTCCACAAATTGGTTATAAAACAAACATGATTTTCAGTTAATAAAATTGTAACTGGAACTAATTCCATTTTGGGGGGAAAAAAACTCACTCCCAGAGGTCAGCAAGCATAAAAATAACTCACTACTCAAAGAGTTAAAGCATTTTTGGAAACCACAGCTTACTGAACAGTGATCTTACAACATGGAGAAGGAGGATATAATTTGAATTAGGAATTCACTATTCTGATTATAAAATTGTTACCAGAAATATTCATCAGTCAGTATATTTAATCATGTAAAATACACACAAAACTGAGTGTTTAAAATATTGAGATTCCACCATTTTTTTGACCTTTAAACATTACAGAGCTGCATGTCCCCTAAGGTGCATTGCAATCAGAAGTCTATGAGCGTGAGCCTTCAGTTATCATACAGTAAAAATTAGACAACTTTTTATGCAAAGCAACCCTGATGAAGCAGCTATGTAAGTGAAAGTAAAAACTACAAGTTGCTAGATGAAGCCTCTTAGACAATGAATACCACCGCAGTAGCGCAAAGTATATAAATCTCTCCCTTTCTGGCTTTAACCCATCCCTGGAGAACTGACCTGATACTAACATTTCATGAGAACCGGCTGCAGTACCATTCCTTGTGTTTGTTGCTGCCTGATTTGTCATTACATGAAGCTACAAATTTTACTTTTCAAAAACTGAAGGGGAAAAAATCTCACATTATTACTTAAACTTGAAGAAATGTCTCAGGTCTAACAAGCATTTGTTAGTTAACAAGAGATGTCATTTTAAAATAGTCTTTACCATTTTTAACTTTGGATAGCTATTTAATTCAACAAGTACACACTGAGTTGCATATCTCTGTTGGAAATTATTTGTTAGGAACGGACAAAAGAAAATATCTACTCAGGTATTCAAGTAGCTTAGAGACATTTAGAGAAATAGATATATCAACAATTACAGGATTATAAAGGAAACCATTATCATTAGATTTATATACATGTCAGAGAGTGCATAAAAAGAAGCTGCAAACTGACCTGGGGTCATCAGGAATGATGTCCTTACAGAACACATAGTCTAAAAGTTGAGACTTGAAAAACTGATTCATATGCATATTACCTGTATCTATAGTGCTCACAAAACTTAGTCGATATTTTATCACTTCATTTTCATTTTGAAATATCCCCTAATTCTGCTCACAAAAATTAGAGGATATTTTATAGCTTCATATTCATTTTGAAATATCCCGTAATTTTTGGGAGTATAGATATTACTGGTAGAAAAATGAGAAAGACTCACACAACCCTTCACTGTCACAGAGTATACATTCTGAGGACGGGAACCAGAGATAACACATAGCTCATTAGGCCATTACTTAATTATAATTGTGATCATGCTATAAATGAGAGTAACTGAATTCTTTGAAATCAAGAAAGACTTTTTTGGGAAATACTGATATTTGAAGAATTCAAACGCTTGAAGTAAGAGGAAGTGGTGAAGAGAAAGGGGTAAGCAGTTTCTATATAGAAGGAACCACCAGTGCAAAGACCCTGAGGCAACATAGAGGAACAGTAAGGGCAGTAGAGCTTGAAAATGTAAGGTAGGGGAGACTCATACAGTGTCATACCCTACACCAATCCCTGGGACCTGGGAGATTTCCTGAACTCTGCCTGAAAATCTGAAGTCTGAACCTCGAGCAAGCATTTATGTCTATGTTTTCGTCTAGGTGATTCTGATGCACACTTGAGTTTGAGAAGCACTGCTATAATGTAATCTGCACCCACAACTTTACCCAAACTCTGCTCAGGAGACCAATATATTACCAATATTAACATCAATAGAAGGGCATGTGTCAACACCCAGGAATTAGTTATTAGGAGTTATTTTGACACGAGGCCATTACATTCTCATTCAGATGTCACCTCTACTTACAGAGAAAGGTGTGACCTTCAACTCCTTAAGAATGGCTTCTGACTTGAGACTCAAAGAGTCATGGATTGTACATGTATGAAGCTTGAACTTCACCTCAGAATAAGTTTGAAAACAGAAAGATACAAGTGGGGGGACACCAGTCAGCATGAAGCGTGAAATAAGTAGTACACATCCCTTTGCAGAAAGGCTTCTGGGAAGATAGGTATTAACTGTGTAAATATTTATTTCTCTTTTTTGTGTGTGACAGAGACAGAGACAGACAGACAGAGAGACAGAGAGAGGGACAGATAGAGACAGACAGACAGGAAGGAAGAGAAATGAGAAGCATCAATTCTTCGTCGCGACACCTTAGTTGTTCATTGATTGCTTTCTCACATGTGCCTTGATGGGGGAGGGCGGGGCTACAGCAGACCGAATGACCCCTAGCTCAAGCCAGCAACCTTGGGCTCAAGCCAGCAACCTTGGGTTCAATCTGGTTAGTTGTGCTCAAACCAGATGAGCCCGCACTGAAGCCGGCGACCTTTGGGTTTCAAACTTGAATCTTCTGTGTCCTAGTCTGACGCTCTATCCACTGCACCACCGCCTGGTCAGGCAATATTTATTTTTCTTACCACAGGGAAACAGTAGTCCACATGCCAGGTTTGGTCTCACATCAGTTGAAAATAGATTGAAACTGTTGTCAATAGCTAAAAATCCTGAGATACCACATGAAAACTTCTGACCTAGCCATTCTTGAGAATATCTTAACAGGATTTGTACAGTTGAGTATCAATTGTACTCACAGACCAAGCATGAGCTCTCCAGTTTGCCACACTCCCCACTACTCCTTACCCTCCTTTATACACACCATTTCACTCTAAACTCTCTCTGATAATGGGTCTTTGGACATCCTGCCCTTTGATTTTTGTCATGGGTTCTCAAACCTGAATAGGTATAGAGATCACTTCAGGATTCTGATTTAAATTTAGGGAGTCAGATCTAAGAACTTTGATTTCTTTTTTTCCATTTCATTTTTCATTACAGATGATATTCAATATTATTTTATATTAGTTTCAGGTGTAAGAAATAGTGATTAGACAGTTATATAATTTACAAAATGATCCTTCTCATAATTTAAGTACCCACTTGACACCATTCATAGTTATGACATTATTGACTATAATCCCCATTGCATACTATATATATATATCACTGTGACTATTTTGTAACTACCAATTTGTTTCTCAGTCCTTTTACCTTTTCCATCCAGTCCCCACCCCCTCTCCCCTCTGCCAAGCATCAGTTTGTTCCCTGCATCTGTGAGTCGCTTTCTGTTTTGTGTGTTCATTTATCTTGTTCCTTAGATTATATATATAAGTGAAATCATATGGTATTTGTCTTCCTCTGACTCATTTCACTTAGCACAATACCCTGTAGGTCTATCCATGCTGGTGCAAATGGTAGGATTTCATTCTTTTTATGGCTGAATAATATTCCAATGTTTAAATGTACCACAGGTTTTTCTAAACTCCTCCACAGATAGGCACTTGGGCTGCTTATATATTTTGGCTACTGTAAATAATTCTGCAATGAACATAGGGGCGCATACATTCTTTTGAATTAGTATTTTGGGTTTCTTTGGATATATACTCAAAAGTAGCCATAAGGCAGTTCCATTTGTAGTTTTTGAGGATCTCCATACTGTTTTCCATAGTCACTGCAACAGTTTGTATTCCAACCAGCAGCGCACAAGTATTCTCTTTTGAGATCTTTCATTTCTAACAAATTTTCAGGTGAAGTGAGCCAATGGATGAAGTGAGGCCATGGATGACACTTTGAACAAGAATCTAGGTGAGAATATTGCATCTTTGAAAATTGGCCCTGGCCAGTTGGCTCAGTGGTAGAATGTCAGCCAGGTATGTGGATGTCCCGGGTTGGATTCTCAGTCAGGGCACACAGGAGAAGTGACCATCTGATTTTCCACCCCTTCCCATCCTCTGTCCCTCTCTCTCTCTCTTCCCATTCTGCAGCCAGGAGTCAATTGGTTGGGATGCACCATCCCAAGCGTTGAGCATGGCTCCGTGAAGCCTCTGGCCTCAGGTGCTAAAACAGCTCAGTTGCAAGCATGGCCCCAGATGGGCAGAGGATCAGCCTCACATGGGGGTTGTGGGTGGATCCTGGTCAGGGCATGTGTGGGAGTCTGTCTCTCTATCACTCCTCCTTTCATGTGGAAAAGAAAAAAAAAGGAAATCACTGCTAGTCTTTTTAAGGTGAGTATGTGTTTAATCCACTGGTAGCAACTGCTCAAACGTGGAAGATTAGAGAGACACACATTAATCTGATGCTGGCCGGAAAACATAACAGGGCTTTATACTTAGCATGCTTCCGGACACAGAGCAGTGACAGGACCACTGAAGCTGCCCTCCGTCGCTGATCCCCATGACATTTCACAACGAATGTCAGATAATTGGGGTAGGTGAACGTTCCAGTTACTGTGTCTAGTGCACAACTGATTTAAAGTGAGATAAACCCCAAAGAACAAAACACTGTCTTAAGGATGGAACTTCCGAGAGGAAATGAACCTGAAGATAAGACAATTTGAAAAAAAAAGAAGATGATACCCCAAAAAAATGATGCCCAAGTATGGGACATCTGTGAAGAGCTTAACTTTGTATGGTTTTCCTTTGGACTATGGAAACAATTATTTGTAATATAATGTTCAAAGATGTTTTGCTTTTCCATTGTTGTTACTTCAGATATTGTAATTATTCAGTAACGTCTGGGCAGTCCTGACTGCTTTCTGTGTCAGAGTCATATGAAATAAATTAACAGGTGGTGAAAGGTGCTATGTTTCGTTCACTTATTGAGGCCTTTGAAGAGAGAGCAACAAAACATGCAAACTAATTACAACCACAGTTCCCGGGGCGAGCTGCAAGGAAGTGAGTGGTGGCCAGAAGAGTGGAAGAAGCAACCATGAGAACAGATTGATGGCTGCCAGGGGGGAGGGGTTGGGGGAACTGGGTGAAGGTGAAGGAATTGAGGAGTACAAGAAAGGGTAAAAAGGCCCTGGCCGGTTGGCTCAGCGGTAGAGCATCGGCCTGGCGTGCAGGGGACCCGGGTTCGATTCCCGGCCAGGGCACATAGGAGAAGCGCCCATTTGCTTCTCCACCCCCCCTCCTTCCTGTCTCTCTCTTCCCCCCCCCCCCCCCCCGCAGCCAAGGCTCCATTGGAGCAAAGATGGCCCGGGCGCTGGGGATGGCTCCTTGGCCTCTGCCCCAGGCACTAGAGTGGCTCTGGTCGCAGCAGAGCGACGCCCTGGAGGGGCAGAGCATCGCCCCCTGTTGGGCAGAGCTTCACCCCTGGTGGGCGTGCCGGGTGGATCCCAGTAGGGTACATGCGGGAGTCTGTCTGACTGTCTCTCCCCGTTTCCAGCTTCAGAAAAATACAAAATAAAATAAAATAAAATAAAAGAAAGGGTAAAAAAAAACACTAATACACAGACAACAGTGTGGTGATTGCCTGGAGAAGAGGTGGAGGAGGGTACAAAAGGCATAAACGGTGATGACGGAGACTCGACTTTGACAGGGGTGAACACACTATATGGTGTACAGAGATGTGCTATAAAATCGGTCACCTGAAACCTGTGTAAGTGTGTTAACTTGTGTCACACTATTAAATTTCATAATTTTTTAACACCAAGAAAACAAGGAGAAGTACAGATAGGTTGCTATAGAACTGTCACAGGGATGTAAAGAACAGCATAAGAAATGGTTAAGGATACTGTAATAACTTTGTATGGTGTCAGATGAGTGCTGGAAATTTTGGGGAACACTTTTAAAGTATATGATTGTCTACTATGCTGTACATCTGAAACTAATATAAAATAATATTGACTGTAAACTGTAATAGAAAATTTTTTTTTACTAAATTAAGAAAAAAAAGAAGCAACAAAATGTGGTGTAAAGAAATGGGTTGTAGCCTGACCAGGCAGTGGAGCAGTGGATAGAGCGTCAGACTGGGATGTGGAGGACCAAGGTTCAAGACCCCGAGGTTGCCAGCTTGAGTGTGGGCTCATCTGGTTTGAGCAAAGCTCACCAGCTTGGACCCAAGGTCACTGGCTCCAGCAAGGGGTTACTCAGTCTGCTGAAGGCCCACAGTCAAGGCACATATGAGAAAGCAATCAATGAACAACTAATGTGTCGCAACAAAAAACTGATGATTGATGCTTCTCATCTTTCTACATTTCTTTCTGTCTGTCCCTATCTATCCCTCTCTCTCACTCTCTCTCTGTCTCTGTAAAAAGAAAAAAAAAAAAAAGAAATGGGTTGTAGAATTGGGTACCTGAAATCTGCATAATTATGTTAAGTAGTATCACCCTAATACATTTTTTAAAACTCCACTGGCCTTTCAGCCGTGATTTCCCATTCTCACCTGCGGGCACACTTGAATAGACAGTGAGTTGATCGCATTTCATTGAATCATTATGAAAATGGAGAAATACATGCTTAAACGATAAAATTAAAAATAATGTGAAAGAAGGATTGTTAATTTTTTTAATTGAGAGGAGGGGAGATAGTGAGACAGACTCCTGCATGTGTCCCCACAGGAATCCAACTGGTAACGCCATCTTGGGGTGATGCTCAAATCAACCAAGTGAGAAGCAAGGAGGCAGAAAGACAGACTCCCGCATGCACCTAACCAGGATGCACCTGGCATGCCCACTATGGGGCAATGCTCTGCCCTTCTGGGGCGTTGCTCCTTTGCAACTGGAGCCATTCTAGCACCTGAATTGGGGGGCTATGGTGCTATCCTCAGCACCGGGCCAACTTTGCTCCAATGGAGCCTTGCCTAAAGGAGGGGAAGAGACAGATTGAGAGAAAGGAGAGGGGGAAGGGTGAAGAAGCAGATGGGCACTTCTCCTGTGTGCCCTGACAGGGAATTGAAAGTGGGACTTCCACATGCCGGGCCAATGGTCTACCGCTGAGCCAAACAGCCAGGGCTCAACCAAGATATTTTTAGTGCCTGAGGTTGACATGTTTGGACAAGCAGAACTATCCTGAGCATCTGGGGCCACACAAAAATCACTCAAGCCACTGGCTGTGGGAGGGAAATAGGGAGAGAAGGGGAAAGAAAGGCGTGGAGAAGCAGATGGCCATTTCTCCTGTGTGCCCTGACCAGGGATAAAGTCCAGAATGCCCATCTGTCAGGCTGACACTCTATCCACTGAGCCACTGGCCAGGACTGGACTGTTAATTTTTTAATGTCATGACAGGTGCAAATTTTCAATCTTAATGTCTATTTTAAGGACCTGAATCAAGGTTTTTAATCAATGTATTATACATCAAATTGATACTGTTAACTTCTGATTATTCAAATTAATAAAATAGTCATAGATAAAAACAACACCACGAAGAAGCACCATGAGGAGGCACTGCTACCGGGTCAGTATGGGAGCCTTCCCTTCACCAATGCGTCTTCTCCAAATGTGGTAGGAGAGGGGCTAACTTCGGACAGGTGGGGCCTAGCCAGCCTTTGGATTTAGATGTCACTGAAAAGAAATTTTAAAATGTGCTGGCTAACAAGTACTCAACATTCTTTGTGATAACCTTGCTGTCAAGCATTAAATGCACTATTTCAGTGAATTCTAAATGGTAATCTGCAGTCCATTGAAGTTTGAAGAATCATTTTGGTGGCACAAAGAGAAAATTAGCAAGTTATTCTACTGTCTCAGCACGCACGCATGCATGTGCGCGCACACACACACGCACACCTGACCCTTGGATAACAGGGGTTTGAATTGTGTGGGTCCACTTCTATGTCAATACTTCTCGATAACTATACAGCGAGCCCTCCATAGCTCTACATTTGGCATTTGTGGCTCCAACAAACCACAGTTTGAAACGTTACTTTCCATCTGTGGTTGGAAATCGTGTGTATTGTTCTGACTATGCGTATAGTTCTACGTCACTTTACATAAAGAACTTGAGCGTCAGCAGATTTTGGTATCTGCAGGGGGTCCTGGAATATATCCCCTACGGATAGATACTGAAGGACAATGGTAGATAAGTTTTGGAGAACTAGAAAGTTACACGTGAACCAACAAAGAACAGTAACATGCTCATAGATACAAAGAACAGAGCGATGGTTGACAGAGGGAAGAGAGTTGGGAGGATGGGTGAAAAAGGCGAAAGGATTAAGAAATATAATTAGCAATTATAAAGTACTCATGGGAATGTGTAAAGTACAGCATAGGGAACACAGTCAGTAATGCTGCAATGACTATGTTAGCTGCCAGCTGGGTACTGGAAATATTAGGGAACACTTTGTAAGTTATAAAAATATCTAACCACGAAGCTGTATACCTGAAACTATTATGTAATAATATTGAATGTGAACTGTAAGTGAAAAATAAAATTTTTAAATTTAAAGAAAACAATTTTTAAGTAAAATAGGATAAAAAAAATAAAAGACTTTACTCACTGGTATATATATATATATTGTATTTTTCTGAAGCTGGAAACGGGGAGAGACAGTCAGACAGACTCCCGCATGCGCCTGACCGAGATCCACCCGGCACGCCCACCATGGGCGACACTCTGCCCACCGGGCGGCGATGCTCTGCCCCTCCGGGGCATCGCTCTGTTGAGACCAGAGCCACTCTAGCGCCTGGGGCAGAGGCCAAGGAGCCATCTCCAGCGCCCGGGCCATCTTTGCAACAATGGAGTCTCGCTGCAGGAGGGGAAGAGAGAGACAGAGAGGAAGGAGAGGGGGAGAGGTGGAGAAGCAGATGGGTGCTTCTCCTGTGTGCCCTGCTGGGAATTGAACCTGGGACTTCTGCACGCCAGGCCGACGCTCTACCACTGAGCCAATCGGCCAGGGCCTACTCACTGGTATATTTTTTTAATTTTCTAGTTTGTGACTCTACAAAAACTCAGTTCTGTAATTTTGCAGCAGAATTCTGAAATTACCACTTTTCTTAAAAGGAGGGTAGGGACAGAGAAGAGAAAGAAGTTCTTGTTTGACAATTATATTAAAATCTACTTAAAACATGAAAAAAAAGAAAAATTTAAAAATTAACTGCTTAAAAAATACAATCTACTTGAAATACCTAAAAAATATTGTATATGTATTTTCAACTGTGCAAGGTGTAACTGAAATCACACTGATGAAAACTAAAATTAATTTATTCAGACTGTTGGCTTGAAAATCTTAGAAAAATGGTTTTAATGAATAGATTATACAGTCCAATTTAGCACAGGAATTGTATACCTGCAAACTAGACTCCCCCAGGGGGCTCACAAATGCTTAAATATGCACTTATTTTAACTTCTTTGTATGGGGTTTTTTCCATTTATTCTTTTAAGAAGGTGATTAATAAAGGTTATGTTTAAGTCTGGTTTTTAGTAAAATTATCACAGAAAGGTGAATTATCTCCAGCCAGGTGATTCCAGTAAACACTCAGGGTTGAAAATGACTGTTGGTTTTCAAAACTGAGGCCAAATTTTCCTTCAGCCCTTTGATATTCACAACTAGCAACGGTTTGGTTAGGTGGGCCCAGGCAGCTGGGCTGAATCAGGATTAACATGAACTGGAGGCAGGGAGGTAACATGAGTGCAGGTTTATGACACTTACTGACCCAGTTAGTTATACACTCATTACACAAGTTATTATCTATTACACAGCAATTCTGACCTTGTACAACTTGTGACTTTTAAATGTAATTTTATTTGTGAGTAAACAATTATATTTGTCGTGTGTCAAACAATAGAGGTATTACCACAGTTATTTCTCAAGATGCAGGAACTGATATTGGCACACTTTATAGATGGGGACATAAAGGCTTACCTGGGTTAAAAGGCAAGCAAAGGGACAGGACAGGTGGCATCGGGTGGTCTGGCCCTGGAGCCTACTGCACCATCATGCTACACTGTCTGTAGTAATATTCATTTCTTTAGAAATGACTTTTATATCTATTCCGCATTTCACTCGTGGCAGTAATAATCAAGATGGAAGAAAATTGAAGAAAAAATGAAGGCGATTAATAGATTGAGATTTTAGAGAGATTATCATTAAAAGATAATTTTCCTTTCTCTTCTCACCAAAATAAAAAGTAAAGTCACTAATTGAGATAATTATTCTTAGCATGAGGTTTATATTAATGATAGAATCCACAATACATGGTTTTAATAATGAAAAAAAAAAAAAAAACTACATTGAGACCCAGTTTCCCTCAAACATGTGGGGACAAGGTAAAATGAATGACCAGATAGTTTTTATTTAATGGACAAATCAGAAAACATGATATATACTAGGCCCCCCAAAAAGCAAACACTGCTTTGAAACAGAAAAGCAATACTAAATTTGTTAAAGAAATGTTTCAATACTGTGTGTTCAAACATAGTAAAGGTGCTCTGTTATACAGCAGTAAGAATGAGTCATACGAAAAACATCAGTATTTTTCAACTCTCAAGGTTTGTAACATTTATCAAAGCTCAGTGAGTTCCCTGAGAAATATAAGGTTTAACGCTGTGAATCCAATAAAAACAATGCTCCCAAAGGGGTAAGACTGTCAGCATCACTGTCGCCTCTCCCTTGCCACCTTAGCACTCACTGCTTTTACCACCACTGCCAGTTCCCATACTAAATTTCCGGAAGTCTCCTCTCAGCAACTGTGCAGATGGTTACGCCCTCTTACCCTCCTGCACCTCCTTGCCTCAGTACGTACATACACCCTCTTTCCTCGAAGTCCTAATCACATCTTGAAAGACCCCACTGAAAATGCTGACACTGGTCTTCCATCTATAAATCTTAGACACTAGTATAGTAATTTCCAGTGGAGAAAGAAGCGAGGCAAAGATATAACAGAATCACACAGTTTTTTCCCTACAGCAAGTGTGCCCATCCTCCTCTCTACAGCATCCCCATGCCCACCAATTAGTACATTGACATCCTGGGTCAGAGAAGAAACCAATGGCAATAGGTCACGTACATTTTCCAAAAGTCCGCACTGATTATGAGTGTTATCCTTATATTAACACCCTGTCCCCTGGTGCTGGAAGCCACTGCTTCTCATCTACAATGTCATAATGAATACTTTGGAAGGAACACACCTGCAAAGTTCCCCTCCCAAATACTAGAAAAGAAAGGCAAGTTTCAACCCTCCAACAAAATTAAATGTGGATTGGTATTTATTTCTCCAGTGAATGGAATATGAGAAATATTGTTGCGTTTCAAAAGGATTCTGTGAAACATACATGTCCTTGTTTTCAAAGCTCTGCTTTATTTTATCCCGACATTCCTGTAGCTCAACAAGAATGTAAGTATGGATATTCTTCAATTATACAGAGCGAGATTCAAGTTCAAGATGCGAACAAATTTACTTGAATTTTGAAAGCATAAATTCAAAATAGTAACAGTAACATGAGAAAGAAGCTGCGTGGCTTGATGCTACAGATTCTTGTGGCAAATATAAGATGGTGACCTCAGTCTGAGTTTCCTGATT
Source organism: Saccopteryx leptura (assembly GCF_036850995.1). Classification (NCBI taxonomy): domain Eukaryota; kingdom Metazoa; phylum Chordata; class Mammalia; order Chiroptera; family Emballonuridae; genus Saccopteryx; species Saccopteryx leptura. Next base: position 25,430,444 of record NC_089516.1, read on the forward strand.
AAATACTTCCAAAGCAGATGAAGAAACTTGCAGAAGTCATCACACAGCAAGAACAACTGTTAAAGGCAGTGACTGGGAGACTGGCTAAGTGATCTCTGGTAAGAATGGGGACTGTTGGCCCTGGCCGGTTGGCTCAGTGGTAGAGCGTGAGGGAGTCCTAGGTTCGATTCCCAGCCAGGGCACACAGGAGAAGCGCCCATCTGCTTCTCCATCCCTCCCCCTCTCCTTCCTCTCTGTGTCTCTCTTCCCCTCCGGAAGCCAAGGCTCCATTGGAGCAAAGTTGGCCCGGGCGCTGAGGATGGCTCTATGGCCTCTGCCTCAGGCGCTAGAATGACTCTGGTTGCAACAGAGCGGCACTCCAGATGGGCAGAACATCGCCCCCTGGTGGGCATGCTGGGTGGATCCCGGTCGGGTGCATGCCGGAGTCGTCTGACTGCCTCCCCATTTCCAACTTCAGAAAAATACAAACAAAAAAAAAAAAAAATACAAAAAAAAAAAAAAAAAAAAGAATGGGGACTGTTGGCACTCTGAGATCATCTTTATTTGCATGGCAATAAAAGACCATTCTCAACTTCCAAAAATACATCACATAACATCTGGCACTCACTAGATACACGGTAAATATTTCTTGAATGAATAAGTGATATCACTTAATTATTAATCAAACATAGAAAGACAAAGTAAAAACGGCAACCACTTTCCCAATCAGAAATATTAGAATTAAGATTATAAAAATGTCAACTTCCATTAAAAATGTGAGCCAGCCTGTTAATTTAATTTGAATCTTTTTTTTTGGGGGGGCATAAATGAGAATGTCATCATTTTACCCCTTGTCAGATCAGTCCCGCCATTTCTCAAATGTGGAAGTAGCATTTTTTTTGGAACTTCCCTGCCTTGGGACCGTCCTATTTGCTTTCCACAGCTGTCTGCATGGCTGTCCCCTTGCATTATTTAGGGCTCTCCTTAAATATGACCACACCAGAGAGGGCTTCGCTAACCAATGACATATACACAGTAACACACACATTTCACTTTCTAAACCTATTCCCTGGCTTCTGACATGATATACAGATTTTTTAATTGTCTGTCTCCCATCCCCCTCCCCCATAAGAATATAAGCTCAATAACATAGAGTTAGTCTGTTCACTGGTATCTTCCTGGTAATTAAACAGTGCTGGGAATATAGTAGATAAAAACTGTTAGATGGACAAATGAATTATTAATTTTCTAATTACCATTATTTATCTTTATGAGAAGGCAGTTTCCACCCCCAAAAAATGCTACTTTCTAATCTCATCTGTATGAATTCTAGAGATTTGGCTTCTCTTTTTATACTGGAAGCTATAAGAATCACGTATTTTATATTATTGGAACAAGGAGTGTCCACATATTAACTGTACATGTACAGAAAAAAAAGTCATGGTCTACCATATCCAGTCAAACCTGATCAAATTACGGTATGTTAATAACCACTGCTTAGTAGAATTAATTGTCAACACTCTCATACTGTCTCCATTGTATATTTCTGCATGAGAATCTTTGTTATTCCATTAATCGCCCATGGGAGTTGATATCAACATTTGGGGACTGAAGGAGACATCACCAGCACCATTTCTGGAGCTTCTAAGAAAGCAGTTAAAATGTTTGGCCACCTCTGTTGACAGAAATATAGCAACAGAAGACATTGAAAATAGTGCTCTACACAGGAGGATGAAGTTCTAATTTTTAGTATAATTGTTTCAACTACATCAATCCTTCTCCATTTTAATGTGCTTAGCAATCATCTGGGATCTTGTTAAATTGTAGGTTCTAGTTGTGTCAGCCAGGCCGAGGTCTGAGATTGTGCATTTTTAACAAGTTCTCAGGTGGTGTTGCTGCTGGTGGTCCTTGGACAGTCTTGATCTACAAGGAAGTCTCATTTTAACATTATTGGAAGAATTAAAAAATGAATATATGAAACTATAACATAACACCAAAAGAAAGAGTTTGAGATTATATATTGTTAAAATATTCATTGCAACGAATTCATTTGACAGATTGGAATGACCAAAAAAAATTAATTCATTTTGTTCATCCATTCATTCATAGATTCAAACATGCAATATATTAGACACAGCACAGGGGACAAAACAACCCACCTAGGTGTTCAGCACCTCACATATGTTATCTCATTTTTAGATTGGAACAGACACTTAAAAAAATGAACCCAATTTGATAGACAAATTTTCTCTCCAAGGTTGTGATGGTCACTCACCATTGTTCCCCCCGTGTTGGCTTGTACAATATTTTTACCCAGAAGCCAGTTCCACCGCTCCTCCTGCTGATGGGAACTGGAACATAACTTCAGTCCCCCCTGCATGTCCAAACCACATGATCAGAGAAGCTGATGGAACGCGCTGTGCTTATCTCTATGAGTTTTTGTAGAAATGTCAGTAAATCTTTTGCTCTCTGCAGGCTGCATTTTTCAATCAGGTTAGTTAGTTTAATCCTAGAGAAGGAAATCTGTTGTCCCTACGCCAGTTGTCTTGTTGTACTTCCGCAGCTGAAGTTTTGTCATTTTCTTTTCTCTTCCTGACCTCCCGCCACGCAAAGGCTATTTTGCGGTATAAGACAAAACATAAAAGCAAAATGAAAACCATTTTGCTTACTCATCTTAAGGTTTTGCACTCAAGTATGCCTACAGACATTGTCTTTGTTCCACTTATTGTATTTTAATTATGCATTTAGGGGGACTCAATTCTCTCGTTTCAATTTCATAAACATTGTTAAAGATTTGTAATTGACCAATAGCCACAGGTATGTGCCAAAGTACTTTGTGGCTAGAGATACCTTACAAACTTCTTTATTCTTTTAGCTTTCACTTCATCAATTCATGTCCATGAGGGTACCAGAATTGGGGAGGGAAGAAATGAATAAGCAAAGAATCAAAGGAGAACAGAATAAAAATGAGGATGAAAGGAGAGAGAAGTATCTGCATGTTTATTTATTTTGTTATTTATACTCCTTTCTATTCATATTTTAAATGTTTTAATTGAAAAATTATCATTTCAAATGTAATTTTAGTCACCTTGCTATAGTTCCCTTACCCACATAGAAAATATCCACAAATACATCCTTTGTACGCATGCACACACACAACTGAGTGGGACAATTAGAACACGCTGGAGGGAAAAATACAGATAAACCAGAGCTAATAGTATAGTTTAAATAACCCATGGTTAGTCATCTTATTTATAATGATGATCATTCTTTACATTTTGTAATAATGTTGCTTTTAAAAACTACTTTTTCAGCCTGACCTGTGGTGGCGCAGTGGATAAAGCATCAACCTGGAAATGCTGAGGTCGCCGGTTCGAAACCCTGGGCTTGCCTGGTCAAGGCACATATGGAAGTTGATGCTTCCAGCTCCTCCCCCCCCTTCTCTCTCTGTCTCTCCCTCTCCTCTCTAAAATGAATAAATAAATAAATAAAAAGACTTTATTAAAAACTACTTTTTCATACCCAATCTCAGCCAACGTCCTTTAGTGCAGTGTTTTTCAACCTTTTTACACTTGGGGACTGGTGAAAATAGAAGAATGATTTCAGGGACCGCTAAGGCAGAAATCACCCTGAGCTTAAGGGAGTTCAACTAAAATCACTGGGTCTATAATCTTCAGACAACATCAGGGCGGTTAGCTCCTTCGCAGACCGGCATGAAAACATCTGGCGGGCTGGTTCGCTAGCCTGATTGGAAAACACTGCTTTAGCGGCCTGCCGCACTCATGGAGCTGCTGCAGTTTCCCCAGTCAGAAACGGGGGATCATGAAGGGGAAGTGTGTTGCTCCAGTTCACCTGACCAGGTATGTGAGAAAGTGATACCTTAAGCAAATTAGAGCATACTTAGCACAAGGTGGAAATGAGAGCATTTTGTTACCTCCATTGTTTTTCAGATTTCTTGTTTTGTTTGATAATTGTTGATGGTTTCCGGCTAAACAGCATTTTCTAGCTGCCATCTACTATATATAAAGTAACATCTGCGCATAGGAGGCAAGAATGACTATGTCTAAAGCAAAAAGCATCCTGACTGTCAAAAAGGCAAAAAGGGGACAAAAATAAATACAGCACGGATGGTTTATAATTAAATACCGTGTTAAGATAGTAGAATGCGCTCCCATATTATCACAACTACTACATGGCAGAAGATACTAGCATCTCTTACCTGGGCACTGTCCTATCCTCTTCCAGTGGCATTACTGGTGTTCTCTTTACCTGTCCCTCCCCTCCCTGAAACTGTCTGATGGCTTTATCTTGCACTTATGCTAGCACTCAAACCCCTTGTCTTTTAGCCTGATTTGCAATGTTATAGATGACGAGAACCCGCCCTATATCTCAACCCCTTCTCAGACCTCACCTACCCAACCCTCCGTGCTGCAGTCCCCGTCACGTCACGCAGGCCGTTTGCTTCCTCTAACAGGCCAAACGGTCCCTATTTTAGGATCTTTGCATTGGCTGCTCCCTCTGCCTGAGAAGTTCTTCTTCTGGGTCTGCAAATGGTGGTTCCCTTTTATCACTGATATTGCAAATTAAATGGTAGCAGCTCAGAAATAACATTCCTGGATCACAAAGGCTAAAGTGGCCCCTCAAATACTCTTTCACATTGCCTTCTAAGTTTTTCACGAAATCTATTCCTATGTGATCTTTTTCTTGTGTTCTTTTCTAGCCTCTCAAGAGATTCAGAAAATCTGGGACCTTGCCTCTTGTGATTATCACTGTGTCCTCAGGGCCTTGAAATGGATCTGATATCGTGAGGCACTCCAATAATATTGCATTTGTTAATATTTGCATGTGTATATATATGCTATACATATTATATATAGTGATATATCAGTATATATTACAAGGAATGTATATCAAGTATAATCTGATTATTGTTAAATAAGTATTTTGGCAGATAAGATTTATGATTGGCAAGTGTAAATATTCATAGGATTTAGTTATAAGTTTATCTGTTTTCCTAATCAGTTTTTCTTTTTTTACTTTTGTTGTAAGATAGGAACATAAGAGTTCCAGCATGGCTTTGGTTAGATTTTATATAACTAGCCTGACCAGGTGGCAGCCCAGTGGATAGAGTGTTGGCCTGGGACGCTGAGGACCCAGGTTTGAAACCCTGAGGTCGCTGGCTTGAGTGTGGGCTCATCTGGCTTGAGCGCATGCTTACTGGTTTGAGCACAGGGTCACCGGCTTGAGCATTGGATCACAGACATGACCTCATGGTTACTGATTTGAGCCCAAAGGTCACTGGCTTGAAGCCCAAGGTCTCTGGCTTAAGCAAGAGGTCACTGGCTTGGCTTGAGCATGTCTCCCAACCCAGTCAAGGCACATATGAAAATGCGATCAATGAACAACTAAGATGCCGCAACTATGAGTTGATGTTTCTCATCTCTCTCCCTTCCTGTCTGTCTGTCACTCTCTCTCTCACACTTAAAAAAAAACAAAACAAAAACAGATTTCATATAACTAGACAAACCTTAATTACCTTTCCTCTCATCACTAAGTTTAAGTTTAGGCAGGGCTGATGGCTTCTGACTGGTTCTATTCACACCCCTCACCCTGTCCTTGGGAGAAGAGATGAGAGGCGGGGACTAATCCACTTTTGTTCACTAGCAATTTGCTAGGCCTTCCTACTCCAAAGTAATCACATATTTGGAAACAATAGGTGTTGTTCCAGATTGAAGCTAATCAACATGACCATAGTAATAAAAACTGAACAGGTTAACAATTTATTAAAGGCTTAAATAAAATCTAGAATTATTCATTTTAAATGCTGCCAACATCCTATTGTCATAATCAGTTTTTTGTTTCCTCAACAATATCTACCAAAAATTAGATCCAGCACAGTGTTCATAATGGCTTATCTCATTTAGAGTTTAATAGATTTTATGCATGAATACACACCAAGTCAGTAAAAGTGGTACCGAATACTTACTGCTATTTATAAACTTCCAAGAACCTTCTGAATGTGCTTTGCTTAAAATAATACTTTTGTATGTGTGTGTGTTTCAACAAACAGTCCAGAAAAGACTGTGTGCTATGAGGGGTTCCACATTCCTATCTCAGTTTTAAAACTCCATGTTTTACCAAAAGCTATGTCAGCTAAAAAGGTTGTCCTTGCCTTCTTGATAATCATTCCAAAAGCTTAAACATACACCAAAATAGTTTGTCCTTAGGGAAGATGTATGGACAAACAATAGTTTGTCCATACATCTTCCCTAAGGACAAACTATTTTGTATGTGACTCCTAGCTAAGTAGTGATCTCACCATTTTAGGTTTCCCATCCTCTAGTAGAATGCATGTAAGAAAATCACAGACACACCAACACACGCGTGTGTATATGTATACACTGTTGCAATTCAGCTTTTCCGCAGCTCAGTCTCCAACTGCAATGAAGTAACTGATTAGTAGGAATAAGTACTCGCTAGACCTACTGAAAACAAGGAGTGGGGGACAATGAGGGGCCTCAGCCTCCAGAAGAGGGCGGAAAAACAACATGCAGAGAAGACAGCGTGAAGGAAAACCAGTCAAGGAAGGGGCTGGATTTTGAAGACTTTCCAATTTCATCTGTCTGGGGTTGCTTTGTTTAAGCTGCACAGACCAATGCAAATAAAAGTCGTAACCAGAAGAACGTTGGCATATGATCACGAGCAGGCAGGCTCTATATTTTATGATTTATGATGATAAATCGGTAGAGTAAATTAGTTGACCCCTGGGTATGTGACGCCGTGGAGCAAACTCAATAGTTATAATTTGGTTATTATAACCTTCACCTCCAGGGTTAGTTGAATCATCCAAATGATCACAGCAGGGAAAAATGTCAATATGCACAGACTAGTACCTCCTGGTCTGGAATACTAATACTTGTGACAGTTCTATCTTACACATGCCCTCCTTCTCCTTTCAAAAGATATGAGCTCAAAAAATGTGCATCCCCCTCCTTATTGTCACACTGTAATTTAGTAGCGGAACTGCATTCATCCCCAGCATATCTGATACGTTTCTTTGGTCCTATTTGAGAGCTTTTAATCTTCATAAATAATAGCTAAGTAAACTTGAGCTGCTTGGACAATTTCTTGAGCTTAATGTATTCAAATCCACAGTTGGCTCTTCATTTTTTTTCATTTAAAAATAAATCTATCTTGTCTCGATAGGCTCTACAGGAATTCGCATACCTAACGATATAAATCAGAGCAACATATCTAGAAAGACGAGGTCCACTCGTTACCTTTATAAGAAAAGTGCCATTTTCAGAAATGTCTACGAAATGCTTTTCAGATTAAAGCAACATATATTGTCAACGTGCTTGTAAACTATACAGTACTTGAATACGGATTTCCAAACACAATGAGAAACTTGTTTTTTGTTGTTGTTGTTTTTTTCGAGGGGGTTTCCATAAGCATATGAGAAAGCATTTCATATTTTTGAGGGCTTTTCCATCCAAACAGAAGTCTCCTGTCAAGAGCACCTAACAGGCGGTTCTCTGTACACACACACACTGACTTTAGGGTGCTTTGCTTTATTGTGCCTCACAGATGTAGGGTTTTTGTTTTGTTTTTTAACAAACTGAAGGCAAGAATCTCAGACCCTCCGCCTTCAAAAAGACAAGTGGCCTCATTATTCTCAACTTCACTTGACCTCACTGGCCTGGAACCACCTGCAATATCTGAGGTGCCTGAACTCGTTCCCTGTGTCTACTTCCCCGCCTTCCATGGTCACGTTTTAACTTTCGGAGAAAACTTGGAAAATATTAACTATGAGTACAATATGGCAACTTTTTTTTAAATTTTTTATTTATTTATTCATTTTTAGAGAGGACAGAGAGAGGGAGAGAGAGAGACAGAGAGAGAGAGAAGGGGGGAGGAGCTGGAAGCATCAACTCCCATATGTGCCTTGACCAGGCAAGGCCAGGGTTTTGAACCGGCGACCTCAGCATTTCCAGGTCGACGTTTTATCCACTGCGCCACCACAGGTCAGGCCAATATAGCAACTTTTAAAACAGGGGTCGGGGACCTTTTTGGCTGAGAGAGCCATGAACGCCACATATTTTAAAATGTAATTCCGTGAGAGGCATACAACGACCCCTGTACGTTAGGCATTATCCAATAAAAATTTGGTGTTGTCCCAGAGGACAGCTGTGATTGGCTCCAGTCACCTGCAACCATGAACATGAGCCGTAGGAAATGAATGGATTGTAATACATGAGAATGTTTTATATTTTTAACATTATTATTTTTTTATTAAAGATTTGTCTGTGAGTCAGATGCAGCCATCAAAAGAGCAACATCTGGCTCGCGAGCCATAGGTTCCCGACCCCTGTTTTAAAATGCAGTGCTATAAAATGAAGTGATATAGAAACTAGTCCTTCTAACCAACATCTCCTACTTCCATTCCAAAGGGGCAGACCAAAATGTGAAATGAAAATCCAACCAAAATGTACCCTGAAGGAGAGTGCCACACGCGTTAGGAACGAAGTGAGACTCCTGCCGTAAACAAGAAACTGCATCAAGATATAGTAACAGTCCAGCACACGCCGTTTTCCAGACATTAAAACACTCACTTGCTTTGCTTTTCCATGCTGGCCACCCGCAGGCATTCCCATCTGGAATTGAGGAGATTCATTTGTTCTTGTACTTCGGTTTCTTCATCTTCTGACAGCTTCCCTGTCCCGATCAGCTGACTTCCCAATTGTAGGACATTACCAACCCGTCCCTGGTGGGACGTCAGGTCCATCATGTACCCCTGATAAGGAAAGAAGTTGAAAGCAGTGATTAACACTTCAGGTAAATCATTATGGTTTTGATTTTCCTTCTAAATCCATAGCCCAGTGTACAGAGATGTGCTGTAGACTTGTGCGCCTGAAATCTGTATAATTTTGCTAACAAGTGTCACCTCAATAAAGTCAATAAACTACATTGCCAGTAAACGTATTTTAATTTTTATCCATGAAAACTCAATATTGTTTTTTTATATGAAAGAAAAGAATCAGCTTGAAGCAGCCCCTGAGATTAGGGTTTCCATGTAAGCAATTTATTAAGGAAGAGCTCCCAGACAAGAATTGCAAGGGACCTGAAGAAATAGGAAACTGGAAACAGGAAATAGGACAGGGAAGGAAAGGAAGGCTGGGAAGTGTGTCATCTCAGGGAAAGTGTTCTATTGAGGGCAGTGATAGCACACAGGTACCCTGGAGTGTAAGTTACAGCTCAGCATTGCCTTGACCCAAGACAGGGAGCTGGGCTGTCACATTGCTGTATGAGTCCCTACAGCACCTTCAAGAGGTGTCCTTCAAGTCACCACTTCTAGTGCTGGCTGTTGGGATGCCAAGCACGTGAATATTTATTTGTTTCCATCCCAGCATAAAAACTAAATCACCGAGTAAAGTATATGATTGTCTAACCACTAAGCTGGACATCTAAAATCAATACAAACTAAAATGGAAAGAAAAGCACAAAACTCAATGACAAAAAGACCAGGATCTTACACAGCGATTGAAATAAAGAGACTTGCTATTGTGACAATTCATGCACTTTGGTTCGTAAATTGATGTTTTCCTTTACCTCATGAGTATGAAATTGTTCTTTCACTTTCTCTACATCGTTAGAAATCTCCCCCTGTGCTTGCAACGTGTCCTCGGCTGAGAGAAGCCAGGAGAGTACTTCTTCTAGAGCCGTCTGGTAACTGTCCAGGTTTACTTCAGTCGTCATCAGTGAACTGCCAAAGGACTTGCCTTCACGAGCTTCGAAATGCTAAACAAGAAAATAAATTGGGCATTATATAATTAGTATTTTTGCAGATTGTTTTGGGACGTTAAACAAATGAGATATTTATAGCCCTGGCCAGTTGGTTCAGTGATAGAGTGTCGGCCCAGTGTGAGGATGTCCTGGGTTTGATTCCTGAACAGGGCACACAGGAAAAGCAATCATCTGCGTCTCTACCCCTCCCTCTCTCGCTTCTCTCTCTCTCTCTCTCTCTCTCTCTCTCTCTCTCTCTTTCTCTCTCTCTGCCTTTCTCTCTCCCTCCCTCTCCCTCCTGCAGCCATAGACTGATTGGAGCAAGTTGGCTCCAGGCGGGAGTCTGTCTCTCTGCCTCCCCTCCCCTCACTGAATATAAAAAAGAAGAAAGAGCCCTGGCCGGTTGGCTCAGCGGTAGAGCGTCGGCCTGGTGTGCGGGGGACCCGGGTTCGATCCCCGGCCAGGGCACATAGGAGAAGCGCCCATTTGCTTCTCCACCCCCCCCTCCTTCCTCTCTGTCTCTCTCTTCCCCTCCCGCAGCCAAGGCTCCATTGGAGCAAAGATGGCCCGGGCGCTGGGGATGGCTCCTTGGCCTCTGCCCCAGGCGCTAGAGTGGCTCTGGTCGCGGCAGAGCGACGCCCCGGAGGGGCAGAGCATCGCCCCCTGGTGGTGGGCAGAGCTTTGCCCCTGGTGGGCGTGCTGGGTGGATCCCAGTCGGGCGCATGCAGGAGTCTGTCTGACTGTCTCTCCCCGTTTCCAGCTTCAGAAAAATAAAAAAAAAAAAAAAAAAAAAAAAAGAATAAAGAAAAAGAAATACTTAAAATGCTAGAAATGTCCACGTGCATTATCAGAGATGTAAAGAGCGGACACACGCACTGGCAAGCCTACATTTTAACAGCCTCACAAATATACAATCAAATTTTCAAATGATACCTGAAGCCTACTTCAAATGAATGTTATTAAAGTTCTTCTGAATCACTATAACGAGGGGATCAGTACATCACTTCTTCATGTTGTACTTGAAATGTAATGAATTTTCATCCAAAACTAACTTTTTCAATTCATATTTTAAATGCTTTACATATACACTGTTGGTATTATATTTATATACTGTTGCAATAGTATTGAAGGAAACATCTCTCTCCCAAAGCTACAAGGTAATGAAGCATTTCTGAAAATTTACAGAGCAGAGGTTATCAGTATGAAAATAAGTGGGGGTGGAGTAAAATTTAAAAGAAAATACCGCGGCCCTGGCCGGTTGGCTCAGTGGTAGAGCGTCGGCCTGGCGTGCAGAAGTCCTGGGTTCAATTCCAGGCCAGGGCACAAAGGAGAGGCGCCCATCTGCTTCTCCACTCCTCCCCCTCTCCTTCCTCTCTGTCTCTCTCTTCCCCTCCCGCAGCGAGGCTCCATTGGAGCAAGGATGGCCCGGGCGCTGGGGATGGCTCCTTGGCCTCTGCCCCAGGCACTGGAGTGGCTCTGGTTGCGACAGAACGATGCCCCAGAGGGGCAGAGCATTGCCCCCTGGTGGGCAGAGCATCGCCCCCTGGTGGGCGTGCCGGGTGGATCCCGGTTGGGCGCATGCAGGAGTCTGTCTGACTGTCTCTCCCCATTTCCAGCTTCAGAAAAATACAAAAGAAAAATAAATAAATAAATAAAAGAAAATACCTCATTTACACATCTGAAATTTCTACAGTATTATGACTTCTAGGAATTAAGCCTTTATTTCCAGATGGCCACAGTTTAAATAGCAAGGTATTACCTCAGAAGAAGTAAAATAGAAAGTATTTGCTCCTGAACTGAATTAGCAGGAGGTTGAGATTCTCAACAGCTGTCTTGGGATTTCTGCTAGGACCCGCAAAGCTGAGAACAAAGGGTATGAAGTGTCCATAATTCTAAAGACCCAGGCCACTGAAGAAAACATGGCTAAAAGCAAACTGACTCCATAACCCTTCATCTGCTACCTAGCTCAAAGGTGTGTAAGAAGCAGCAAGATTGGAGATTTCTAGTGAGAAAATATTCCTCTGGAGTGCTATGCATGTCCACACCTTCTCCCCACCTCAAGCCAAGAAATGGAGACTTGAAGAGAATCACCTATACAGGGTAGGGTAGTGGCCAGGAGGGAATACTGACCTCTAGAGCTGGCTGTGGGTTTGCACGGGGTCAGAAGCGATGGGGTTAACCTAAAAACATATGTACACAACACAAATATACAGACAACAGGGTAGCGATAGCCAGAAGGAGAGGGGAGGTGGAGGTAGCGGGAAGGGGAGCAAAGGGAGGATGGGGTGGGAAGAGACTCAGCATGGGCCATGGGGGCACAATGCCGGGGAACAGGCTGTTACATGCAGGGGGACCCTTGCAACCACGCCAGTACAATCAATTAGAAAATAAATTTTATTTTTTTTAAGATTTTATTTATTGATCTTAAAGAGGGGGAGGGAGAGAGAGAGAGAGAGGCAGATGAGAGGAAAGGGAAGCATCAACTCATAGTAGTTGCTTCCTGTAAGTGCCCTGACCTTGGGACAAGCCCAGGGTTTCAAACCACCAACCGCAGCATTCCAGGACAACACTTTATCCACTGCGCCACCGCAGGTCATGCACAAAATGCATTTTTAAAAAGAGAGAAGTGATAGGACAGGACCAGTACTATCAAGTAACAGGAGAGACCTCTTGGGATAACCTATGTGCCTGCTGCTTTAACCTTAGGGCAATTACCAATGATAACATTTTTGAGCAAATAAGAAAATGTGCTTTGAATTTTTGTTTTGTGCGCTCATGCTAGGTTGCTTGGCTTCAAAGATCCTGAGAAGGTGTTGGTCCAGCGTGTGGAAGTCCCGGGTTCGATTCCTGGCCAGGGCACATAGGAGAAGCGCCCATCTGCTTCTCCACCCCTCCCCCTCTCCTTCCTCTCTGTCTCTCTCTTCCCTTCCCACAGCCAAGGCTCCATTGGAGCAAAGTTGGCCCAGGTGCTGAGAATGGCTCCATAGCTTCCACCTCAGGTGCTAGAATGGCTCCAGTGGCATCAGAGCAAAGGTTAGATGGGCAGAGCATGGCCCCGTGGTGGGCATGCCCGGTGGATCCCAGTCCGGTGCATGCGGGAGTCTGTGTGCTTCCCCACTTCTCACTTCAGAAAAATAAAAAAAAATAAAAAAATCCTGAGAAGGACCACACTCAGGAAGGTTTCCTGCTGAGGTAAGGAACACAGGCTAACTGCTGATGCAGACGCAAAGCAAAAATGCTGGAGAAATATTTGAAGAATCTTCTGCATAGTCCAAATATAGCAAGCCAGCCCTGGGCCCTAAAAGCAGGGTTTTGCAAAGGGAACAAAAGGCATTGTAGAATAATCAGAAGTTTGCATGGTTCTCTGTGGAATGTCTACCTTGAATTGCCAGTCCCCTCAATGCTGGGCCTTATCCCATTGGGCTGCCAGGACCTATTTAATTGTGTTCTTCTGATAACTGCTCCAATTCTGAAACTTTGACATTATAAATTATCCAACTATTAATTCCTTTAAGATGGCAAAACAGAGTGTCATTCTTTGGTCTGATATTTTCATCAAATGTGTTTAAAAGACAAGTGCCGAAAATGCACCATCGTGATCAATCCAACTCACCTGACTCTAGTATCTCAAACAGGGCAGAAGGGCCCCAAGGGGGTTATTTGCAAAGGCCTTCCCATGGTCAAGGCAATTTCTGAAGGTTTCAGGGGTTATAACAAGTTCTATGGTACACATTCCTTGTGCCCATTCCTAAAGACTATTAATAAAAATAGAAAGTCAGTGTTAGGAGGGGGAACGTCCCTGAAAGGCAGCCTTGGACATAGGTGTGGATGGGACTAGCTTCATAGTTGTTCAGCTTGAGCTGCTGCACAGTGCTCATGTCTCCGAAGGACCCCGTGCTTGTTTAACTGCTTCTTGACATGGCCATCTTAAAATTCTTAATCCGCCCTGGCCGGTTGGCTCAGCAGTAGAGCGTCGGCCTGGCGTGCGGGGGACCCGGGTTCGATTCCCAGCCAGGGCACAGAGGAGAAGCGCCCATTTGCTTCTCCACCCCTCCCCCTCTCCTTCCTCTCTGTCTCTCTCTTCCTCTCCTGCAGCCAAGGCTCCATTGGAGCAAAGATGGCCCGGGCGCTGGGGATAGCTCCTTGGCCTCTGCCTCAGGCGCTAGAGTGGCTCTGGTTGCGGCAGAGCGACGCCCCGGAGGGGCAGAGCATTGTCCCCTGGTGGGCAGAGCATCGCCCCTGGTGGGCGTGCCGGGTGGATCCTGGTCAGGCGCATGCGGGAGTCTGTCTGATTGTCTCTCCTCATTTCCAGCTTCAGAAAAATACAAAAAAAAAAATTTCTTAATCACTTTATCTTTGAACTTTTTTTTTTTTTATCAAAGTTCAATGGGGTGACAAAGTATGCCCATGAACAGAGGAGATAACTGCAATATGTGTGTCTGCCCTGTTTACACACACACACACACACATTATGTCCCATGAGCACAGAATTCTAGTAGACCCACAATAGGTGGGAACTTAATGCAACTCAAGCAGGTACAAGGTAAGTGTGTTATGTCTATGACTGAGTGAGCGAGGGCTCTAACAGCCCCAGGAAATTATGCTTGCTATTTGAAACAGAACTTCCTTCAGAGCCAGAAAGAAGGCAATTCTATGAAAACACAACCAACCGAGGAACCCTATCATATCCCTGCTCACTCGCATTTCTTTCCTGTATTAACCAACCATTTATGCTGAAACTGATGACCTGGAAAGAAAAGGGGAAGACAGGACAAGCCGGACTTGCTTTGGCTTCCGGTCCTTCCCTGATCATCAGGAAGCTGAAGGTCAAGGATATTGGTAGAATGTGCACCAATCAGGACGTGAAATAGCAACAGCTGAGTTAGTCACACATCATTTCCATGTTAAGACTAAAATACATAATGCAAGCTACAAAATACAAATTATCCGATAACAGTTATTCTGCATGAATTGAATGCTCTTATATTTGCATTTACAACTGCAATTGCAAGATAAGATACAATAACGAGCAGTAAAACTCATGCCATACTTTTACATTTTTAATTTTCTTTGTTCAGTATGATATTGAAGAGCAAATAAAAAAGTACTATGGAAAGTCCGGGAGAGCTCATGAAAGAAAAAGAAATTCTAGTAATCTGAACAGCCCTTTCCTTCCTAGTCTTTCAACAAGGGGCTCTGGTGGTTCACTTTTCACTGGACCATACAAATTATGTAACCAGCCCTGTGTTTAGGTGAAAAAAGTACTGTCTAATCCTGGATATTCTGCCTTTTCAGGGTTACTGGTGGGAGTTGATGGGAGTTTTATTATGCTTGGTAAATAGAACAGGGTTGTAAAATCCAAGGGCTATAAAGTCAGTTAGTGTCTGAATCCTGGCTCAGATCTGACATCTTGTTTCACCCTGGAAAAGTTACTTATCCCTATCGTAAGCCTTAGTTTCCTCATACATAAAACAGGAACAATAACACTTCCCTAATAAAACTGTAGGAAGAATTAAAGGAAAGTATATAGAGTGTTTGGCAGAATGCCTGACCACATGTAAGAACCCAATAAAGTATGTTATGCTGTAATCATTATTAGAAGTTTGTATACATAAGAACCATTTTGAAGCACAACCCGCCCCAAGGGTACCTTCTTAAGTCACTGTCCAAATTTCAAGAGCCAATTATTGTACAAAACAATGACCCAAAAAACTTCAAAGAGCAAATATCAATTAAATCAAACCTTTCTGAAACTTCAACCTCAACCTAGCTTCTATTTAAAAGTTCTAAAAAATCATTAATGTTCTTGAGTTCAGATAATCTTCTCCAAATAAAATGTAAATAACACTATTTTCAAGTAGATAATACTATATATTGCATCACTGTACAATCTAGATTTAAAAAGAAAACATTTTATTACTTACTGCTATTTACAGAAACTTGAATTTTCAGAGAAAAAGTTTAAAAGGTAAACCTTTATACTAACTGACGTGAACTCTAGTAACTCATAAATTCTGAATCTAAATATTATTTTGTCTAGTGTTCATAAAAGAAAAACTAGGCAAAGACAGTCATATTAAACTTGGATCCAAACATGAATAAGCTCTGTAAAATTACATAAATAACTCATTATCTACATCCATACATTTAATTACAAATACACATGATTAGGGTCAAAACCTCCACTCTTGCTACTACACCTCATCACTTCTCTAGAATACCCGAAAGTTTATGTTGCAGACAAGTGAGATTATCATATCCTGCTGAAGGCAGGGATTATGGCAGGGAAACTTATTTTAGAGAATAAATCATTTACTTGTATATGTTCCGGTAAAAAGGTAAGTAAATTAAATAGAGTAAAAACATGATATCACGCAGATTAAAGGATTAATATTCTTATGATTTTTTTGTTTCAGATATGCATATATATATGTATAACTATGTACATCTGGATTTGTATATATGTTCTGGGTCAAGATGAAAATATAATTTTCTGGTTCATTTAAAAAAATAAAACATAGTTCTGGAATTTAAGTACAGGTAAACCCATAAAAGATGATATAGTATTTTCTTGAAGTCTACATTTTCAAGAAGTTTTTAAAATTCACCTTCAATAGAGAATTTGGAAACAGAAAGAGACTCAGAGGCATATGCCTTTGGTTACAGAGCTCCCAAATATGGCTTTATTGTACAGTGTTTCCTATTTCACCTAAGCTGACGGGAGTTCATACATATTATCCAGAATCAAAGGAAATTTGCTAAGAAACTTGAAGGTGCCAGTATCACCAATTGGAACAAATATTTTTCCTACTCTTTGATCTCACTTTAATTTGTCTGTATCACAATAGTTTGTGTTTCTCTACAGTATACTGACCAAATAATGATTCAGAAAGGAGGCAAAACAATGGATGGGTAAAACAATGCTGGTTGCTTTTAAAATTAAGAGAACCGAAATTTATTCAACATTATTCACGTACTTCAGAGGTATAATTACTGCCCTTCTGTGTGAAGAAATACTAGAAATCGTCACCTATGTTCCTGAAGATATTAACGCATAAAGTGGGAAGGAAGAGTAGAGACGGAAAAGTAAAGGAATTAGGAAAGACGAGTGAGTATATGTGTTAGTCTTGCAGTGACCAGGACAAATGTTTGGAAACTCATTTCTAGTGATAGAAATTGTCGTAGCTAAATATAGAGCAATAACCTCGATATTAGTTCATACATAAATGTAAATACATCTTAAAACCCAGTTAACTATCTGTCTGATCCTGGGTAAGTTATTTAACCTGCGTGCATTTTGGTTCCCCCATCTGTAAAACAAAGGAAAAATAAATTTCCTTAGGATCATTGGAAGGTTATAGGAGATGATGCATACAAACTGCTCAGTACATTCTAGTTTCCAAGAAACGCTCTGCAATGCCTGTATTTGGGGACAAATATTCATTGAAATGGCAAATGATTTTTATGAGGAAACACAGTTGAATGAGCTGTGTGTATTTTTAGAAGCATGATTTTGGCAATTCAAACGGAGATAAGTCATTAAATGGCTACATATATAGGTAGTGAAACCAGCAATCCAGCAAACCACAAAACTCTTAGAAAAATAGCTGGGACGTTTCCAGAGGGCACAATCTATCACTGAATAGCTTTATATTTCTGTTGAAACTGATCTATTTTGGCAACTTCCCCAAATTCAAACTCAAAATGTGATACAAGTTTTAACCTGGCTAAAGAGAGTTTTATTATTCTTGTACGTATAAATGCTTCAAGAACATTTAAAAATTTTATTACTGAGTTCCTTTAGATGTGCCATACTTCTTTTTTATAATCTAATTCAATGCATGGCTGGTGAATTTTTGGTGTATTCTATAATCATTTTATCCCTCAGTATATCTAAGTGTTTAAGATGAGTCCATTTAAAGATAGCTTTAAAAAGAAAGGTTGATAAGTTGAGCAAAGCTATTTCCATTTGAATCACAGTTCAGTTGATCAACTTTGCCTTTTTTTAAGAAGTATATTTTTCTTTTCTTCATTTCCACAATGTAAGAGTCAATGGTTTTGAAACTACTAAGAAAATACCTGGACCACATTACAGCAGTGAGTTAAGAAATCAAATACAGACTTCAAAATGATGTTTGCAAGACAGACACTGATATCATACTTAATAAGGAGACAAGAGACAGGCAGCTAGGTGACCGCCCAGGCTGTGGTAGAGGCTTTTGTTTTATGACAGAGGACATTGAGCAAAAAGTAAAGCTAACATCAATATTTTCTAAAGAAAGGCTTGCGCCAAATCCAACGTATGAACTCTATACCTTCTACAATACCTATCACTTGCCTTTGGCTTTTAGTATCAGCAAAATTAATATTCTTCACTACTACAGAACGTCTCACAGAAAAGCTGTGTTGTGCTTAGCATGCTATGCTTAAGATGACAAAAAATACATCATCTGTACACATTTGTGTTATATACATATGTGTGTGTTTACATTTTTAAAAATAAAACCATATACAAAACCTATTAAACAAAAGGTTCTGGAACAAAAAGTATACACCTTTTTAAAATTGAATTTACAGAGAGAAAGAGAGAGGGAGGGAAAAAGAGAAGGAAGAAGGGAGGGAGGGAAGGAGGAAGGGAGGAAGGGAGGGAAGGAAGGAAGGAAGGAAGGAGGGAGGGAGGGGAGGGGAGGGGAGGGGAGGGGAGGGGAGGGGAGGGGAGGGGAGGGGAGGGGAGGGGAGGGGAAGATAGAAGGAGGGGAGGATAGAAGGAGGGAAGGAGGGAGGGAAGGAGGGAGGGAAGAAGGGAGGGAAGAAGGGAGGGAAGGAGGGAGGGAAGGAAGGAGAGAAGGATAGAAGGAGGGAGGAAAGGAGAGAGGGAATGAGGGAGGAAAGGAGGGATGGAAGGAAGGAGGGAAGGAGGGAAGGAAGGAAGGAGGGAGGGAGGGAAGGAGGAAGGAAAGGAGGGAGGGAAGGAAGGAAGGAGAGGAGGATAGAAGGAGGGAAGGAGGGAGAAAAGGAAGGAGGGAAGGGAGGAAGGAGAGGAGGATAGAAGGAGGGAAGGAAGGAGGGAGGGAGGGAGGGAGGGAAGGAGGAAGGAAAGGAGGGAAGGAAGGAAGGAAGGAGAGGAGGATAGAAGGAGGGAAGGAGGGAGGGAAGGAGGGAAGGAAGGAAGAAGATATTAATTTGTTCCACTTATTTATGCATTCATTGGTTTATTTTTGTATGTTCCTTGACCAGGGATCAAACCAACAACTTTGGCATATTGGGATGATGCTCTAACCAACTGAACTACCCAGACACGGCCCCCAAAAGTTTCCATTTTTATACTTAAGAAGCTGCCCACTGAGAAGACTTCTACTTCTTAAAGAGTAGTAGACAAGCCAGACCTGTGGTGGCGCAGTGGAAAAAGTGTTGACCTGGAATGCTGAGGTCACCGGTTCAAAACCGTGGGCTTGCCTGGTCAAGGCACATATGGGAGTTGATGCTTTCTGCTCCTCCTGCCCCCCCCTCTCTCTCTCATTCTCTCTCCTCTCTAAAAATGAATAAAAGAAAATTTTTTTTAAAAAAAGAGTAGTAGACAATTAGGTGACTATTCAGCTATCCAGAATAGGAACTACAGTTCCCAGTTTCCCTTGCAGTTAGGTGTGGCATGTGACCAAATATTGGCAAGAGGAACAGGATGTGTGTAATTTCTTTGACAAGACCAAAGAAGAATAGATATGGTCTCATCTCTGTCCCTTCCTCCTTCCCACAGGCAGTGATACAGACATGGTGATGGAGAGGAGGGCAGACCTTAGGGGGCAACAGAGCAAGAAGGAAAAGGGGCCTTGGACCCTAGGAAGCAAGCTCTGCAAGGCCTGAACACCCACATTTAAAAGGCCAAAGATTTATGTGATTTGAAGAGAAACCGGAGCATCTGAACACCCTCATTTAGACAGTCAAAATACATCCTTCTGAAAGAGAAATTAACTTGTTTCTTACATAATCCATCACTAAGTCATGCCTTTGTTACTTCTGCAAAACCTATAGCCCATCTAATATACCAGCATGCTGTAAGTTTCTAGGAGCTGACTTTACAATAAAGATATAGGGATTTCTAAGAGTTGATATGTGATTTTAAAATAAACTTTCTACTCTCAAAGTTTATTGTGTTTTGTTTTGTTTTAACAGAGAGGAAAGACTGACCTTTGGTGGCGAAGTGCATCAAGTGTCGACCTGGAACACTGAGGTCACTGATTTGAAATCTGGGCTTGCCTGGTCAAGGCACATACAGGAAGCAACTACGTGTTAATGCTTCCCGTTCCTCTTCCCCAGCTAAAGTCAATCAATCAATTAATCAGTCTTAAAAAAGAGAGAGAGAGAGAGAGAGAGGAGAGAGAGTAAGAAAGGGGTGGGGGGAAGGAGCAGGAAGCATCAACTCATAGTAGTTGCTTCTCATATGTGCCCGGACCAGGCAAGCCCAGGGTTTCCACCAAGCGACCTCAGCATTCCAGGTTGACACTTTATCCCCTGTGCCACCACAGGTCAGAAAACATACTCCCAATAAAGGTTCCAGTTCATTTTGCTCCATCATTTCACAACCCATATACCTTTTCTTTTAATTGAGATATAATTGACGTATAACATTGTGTAAACTTAAGGTATACAATGTGTTCATTAGATATACATATATACTGCCAATAAGATTGCTACTGTAGTTTTAGCTAACCCCTCCTTCATGTCATATGACAACCATTTCCTTCTTTGGGATGAGAATATTTAAGATCTACTCTCTTAGTCTTCCAATATATAATACAGTATATACCTTGAAATATCATGCCAGTCTTTGTGTCCCATGAAGGGAGGGACCCTGCCCCCATGCCTAATAGACAATACAGCACAAAGATAACTAATAAGTATTCATTGAACTAAATTTTGGGGGCAGCTAATTTTAATTTATCATTAACTCATTTGTTCCAGGCCCTGTCTGGGTGGCTCAGCAGGTAAAGCATCAACCCAGCACACCAGAGGTCCTGGGTCTGACATCTGGACAGGGCATGTATGAGAAGCAAACAGTGAGTACATAATTAAAAGGAATAACAAGGTGGAACACCAAGAGTTGATGCTTCTCTCTCTCTCTCTTCCCCCCTCCCTCTCTCCTCTCCCTCTCTCAAATCAATGGGAAAAAAAAATTATTTTTTTTTTGGTATTTCTCCGAAGCTAGAAACGGGGAGAGACAGTCAGACAGACTCCCGCATGTCCCCGACCGGGATCCACCCGGCACGCCCACCAGGGGGCGATGCTCTGCCCCTCTGGGGCGTCGCTCTGTTGTGACCAGAGCCACTCTAGCGCCTGGGGCAGAGGTCAAGGAGCCATCCCCAGCGCCCGGGCCATCTTTGCTCCAATGGAGCCTCGGCTGCAGGAGGGGAAGAGAGAGACAGAGAGGAAGGAGAAGGGGAGGGGTGGAGAAGCAGATGGGCGCTTCTCCTGTGTGCCCTGGCCGGGAATCAAACCCGGGACTTCTGCACGCCAGGCCAACGCTCTACCACTGAACCAACCAGCCAGGGCCGGGAAAAAAAATTTTAAACCTAATTTGTTCTTCTAATTTTAGGTCTCATATAAAATATGTTTTAACAATAACAATAATCGTGTCTTGAAAAATGGGAGTATCATGGTGTAAAATATTCATGATTTAAATATGTACTTTACAATTCAGCAGGTCCTCAAATAACATTGTTTCATTTAACATCATTTCGTTATAATGTCATTTCATTATAACCTTGAGGGAATGCTGCAGGAAGTTGATTCTTGTTTAATCTTGTTTAGCCTATGGTGGAAATGGTTTCTTTCTACAGTGTTTCACTTGAAGTTACAGAACCTCTCACTGACATTAAGTGAGGACTTACTTTATTCCCTTTGATAATATGTGTTTATGTTTACTTTTAATTTTCTT
Organism: Saccopteryx leptura; assembly: GCF_036850995.1. Classification (NCBI taxonomy): domain Eukaryota; kingdom Metazoa; phylum Chordata; class Mammalia; order Chiroptera; family Emballonuridae; genus Saccopteryx; species Saccopteryx leptura. Next base: position 25,452,138 of record NC_089516.1, read on the forward strand.
TTCTTATCCTTCTTTTCCAATTCTACTCTTTCATACCATCAGGAATATACTTACTTTCTGAGTTATGCTATCTTCTATTTATGTATTTCCTCAAAATAATAGAACCCTTCCTATGAAATAAACAGGATGGAAAAGAAGTAACTATTGCTATGATAAACTCACCTAAATCAGTAAGTACAAAAAATAGAACACTTCAAGAGATTAAAAAGTAGCTAATATAAAGGTTTTTTTTTTTAATTAACACAGTTTACAATAATTGTTTAATAAATATCAATAAACTCCTAAGTAAAAAAGCCTTCTTTTTTTGAAGGGTGTTGGACTTGGGGATTTCTATACATATTATCTCATATAATTCTCAGAACCACCCTAAAAGTGTGGGCCATGAGGAAACTGGTTGGAATTCGTATAAGTTAGGAATTTAAACAATCAGGGATTTTCTAAAAGCAACTTTAAATTAAGACAGCAGCAAATGTCTAAGAAAACCAAATCAATTCCTAATGTTATTTTCCTCAACTCTATATTCAAGTAGGCTTAATGCATATACCAACTCTTACTTATTTTAATCACTTTTATAAATATCTAAAATAAATATGACTCACTGGATGATATTTACAAAATAAAATGAATTAATAGGTATCTTACTGTAGGCAAATGGTTTTTACTTACCAAATTTTTTCAGAACTAAATTTATAATGAAAACTCATTAATTTCCAAATACATATAAACTGCCATTTAAATAATATCCCCTCAAAATGATTGTAGTGAGCTACAAAAGAAAACTAATCATTATTAATTTCCTTATGGCCATTAAAAATTTTTCTCTTTATTTCATAAATCATCATTTATGGCTCTGAGCTATTTTTCTGTTTAGTCAACAAGTCTATTATTTAAGTATATTTGAAGTTATCACATTAGACTCTGAAAAAATATTCAAACTGATCTACAGCTGTACCAAGCCTCCTCTTGTCATATTTCAATGTAGAGTCTTACCCTTCCTATTATGTAATCCAAGAATCACTTCTTAAACCATAAAATGTCATTTTAAAGAGCCCAATAGTGACTATCTTCAGTTTTTCAGGTCACTGTAGGACAGTCATTGGAGACAGTGACACAAAAGCAGCCATAGATAATATATAAGTACCTGAGCATAACTGTAGTCCAATAAAACTTTACGGATTAAAATAAAAACAACACATGGCAGACTGTTTTTGACCCTCCGGGTCATAGTTGTCATCTCCTGATAATTCCTTTTCTTTCCATACTTGATCTCATTCGTTTTCATGGACTCAAGAACTTCCAACTGATGATTATCTCCTTTCTCTTCAACCTCTATCCCTCAAACTGTCCCTAATGGTCACTTTCCCACTCTACTGCTTATCTGAAAGTTTTCCCTAAAATTTCACTGCCCCCCTAACCCCATCCCTATCCCTGACTGTAAGGATGTCTCAAAGGCATCATGGTTCACAGAACCAGTGCTTGCCCTCGGGGACAAGTCTGTCTCACTTTGGGTGAGTTCAAATTCGAAGGGCTCTTGAGTTTCTAAGGAGTAGGCACTTAGCAAGTTATGAATATCAGACCCCTGGTGTACACCTGAAAGTGGATATGATGATATTAACTTAGAGGGCGCTTGCAAGATAATATGTAGTTCTTATTAACAGATAATATGTAGTTCTTATTAACATTCAGTATCGTCCCTCTCATTCAATCCCTTATAAAACTGCATCCATTGTCTCACTCTTCTTATTTAGGGCAACATAGACTACAGAACTAAGAAGTAACAGCAACAAAGGAGAGTTTGGTTCTATTGAGAATCTAGGATGTAAAAAACATTCAAATAAAGTCACAGGCTTTCGCTTAAGTAGGCGGTTGCCCCCCAGACATAATGGTTCTTTTCTACTGCCTTCAGTTGTACCAGCTACTTGAATTCTCCATCACCTTTCACAGATGACACTAAATTCTTTGGGGTCCTTTATTTACTTATTTTACATGTTTTTGTCTCCTTTACTTTTTCCTAAAAGGTTGGTGAGGCATATCCTTCAGAAAAATCCTCACAGTGGAGCATGAGTGAAGAGTTGTGCTTATTTGGTTCACTGTACAGTGATTGACCAGTAAAACATAATAGATAGTTGTTGAGTAAAATAAGGACTCTCCTAACACATGCCAGATAATTTTCCATACTTTAAGTTAATTATGGGGACTTTTTTTTTTCCTGAGGGAATTAGACCAGAGTTACTACATCATTCCATGTCAGAGCAGAGAGAAGAAATAACACATTACACTGAAGCTGCCCTATTTTGGGCACACGATGAGAAAGCGGGAGTTTTAGAAAAGACAGAAATACTGGGGAAAACAGAAGGCAGCAGGAAAAGAGGAAGACCAAAAAGATGAGATGGATTGACTCCATCAAAAAGCCACAGGTATGAGTCCACAGAAGCTGAGCAGGGCTGTTTACGACAGGACATTTGTGGACATCACTCACTCATCGGGTCAGCATTGGAGCTGACTCAACAGCATGTAACACACACTGTGTGTGTACAGAACTTGTTGCCTTCCTCTGTGTACTGTTTGTCTCCCTATTATCTTCAAGGAAACACATCTTTTGTTTAAGGACTTTAGAGGTTGACATTTGTAAGGAAAATGTTAATGATATTAAGCCCTGAATACTCAGGGTAGATTTCATTATCAGCTGCAAATTCTGCCTTCTGCCACAAGGCAAGTAATAAAAGACCAGAACAGTCAATCTTCTGCCTTTTGGGTGCAGGTAGACCAGAAGGCTCGAGTAGAGAGTCCGCTGAAGGCAATGGCAGTTCCTCAGTTTTATCACTAACTTTTAACAGGAGTGCGCATGCGTCAAGTTTCTACCTCAAGGTCCCACTGACAATTGAAGTTTTTAACCTTAAGGTTCAGAGAACCTAGAAGATTGTGGAAGGGCTCGTTGCATTTGATAAAAATAAAAAATGTGAAACCCTTTGACAAATTTTTCTCTTGTACTAACAGTTCTTCTTATATCTTAAAGTAAAAGACTCAAAAGGCAGGGTAGGCCCTGGCCGGTTGGCTCAGCGGTAGAGTGTCGGCCTGGCGTGCGGGGGACCCGGGTTCGATTCCCGGCCAGGGCACATAGGAGAAGCACCCATTTGCTTCTCCACCCTCCACCCCCTCCTTCCTCTCTGTCTCTCTCTTCCCCTCCCACAGCCAAGGCTCCATTGGAGCAAAGATGGCCCGGGCGCTGGGGATGGCTCCTTGGCCTCTGCCCCAGGCGCTAGAGTGGCTCTGGTCGCGGCAAAGCAACGCCCCGGAGGGGCAGAGCATCGCCCCCTGGTGGGCAGAGCGTCGCCCCTGGTGGGCGTGCCGGGTGGATCCCGGTCGGGCGCATGCGGGAGTCTGTCTGACTGTCTCTCCCCGTTTCCAGCTTCAGAAAAGAAAAAAAAAAAAAGGCAGGGTAGTAGAGAATCACTCTCTGATTTAGGAAAGATACTGGTATTATTCTTTATTAATTTCCCATATGAAAAACTGTAAATCTACTTTTGCCCCACTCAGTATTGTAAAATGACAGAATGGAAAACATAGTAGCAAAGCAAAATAGAGCCCCAATTGAGGCTGACATAGAAAAGACATGCCAGCATGACAAAATTTTTCAACAATTGATTAAAATCTGTCCAGCAAGCAAGATCTCCTACAATTTATTTTTCATTCACCTCTTTCATTTTATTTATTTCTTTATTTTCCTATTGGCATCACCCTAAACCACTGGTTCTCAATCAGGGACGATTTTGCCCTCTTGAGGGCGTTGGAAAGTATTAGGAGACAGTTTTGCTCGTCACTGCTGAGGGTGGAGGGTGCCGCTGCCATCTAGGAAGCAGGGCATGCTGGGAAACATTCGCCAATGCACAGCTCAGCAGCAGCACTGGGACCATCACCACCGGGCTTCCCCCTCCAACAACAAAGAATGACCAAGCCCAACGTTGGGCAGTGGTGACACCTAAGAAACCTAAGACAACAATCGAACCACATTAGTGACATTCTTTGCAAACTGCTTCCCTCTCTCCATTGTGGGTTATTTTAATCCAGGGGTCCCCAAACTTTTTTTTTTAATTTTATTTATTCATTTTAGTGAGGAGAGAGAAAGGGAGAGAGAGAGGAGAGAGAGACAGAGAGAGAAGGTGAGGAGGAGCTGGAAGCATCAACTCCCATATGTGCCTTGACCAGACAAGCCCAGGGTTTCGAACCGGTGACCTCAGCATTTCCAGTTTGACGCTTTATCCACTGCGCCACCACAGGTCAGGCCCCCCAAACTTTTTACACACGGGGCCAGTTCACTGTCCCTCAGACCGTTGGAGGACCGGACTATAAAAAAACTATGAACAAATCCCTATGCACACTGCACATATCTTATTTTAAAGTGAAAAAACAAAACGGGAACATATACAATATTTAAAATAAAGAACAAGTAAATTTAAATCAACAAACTGACCAGTATTTCAATGGGAACTATGCTCCTCTCACTGACCACCAATGAAAGAGGTGCCCCTTCCCGAAGTGCAGCGGGGGCCGGATAAATGGCTTCAGGGGGCCGCATGCTCGAGATTAGTTTCAATGTTTGTGCTGAGTGTGCTATTCTTGTATGCAAGCGATTTTACTCTTAAAATAAAGCTACAAGTTTATACCCTATTACAGGGGCTCTGGTGTTTTCTTCCATTCTCTCTTTCCTGGCTTTTGAAACCTACAAATCACTCATTTCATGTTACACCTTCCTACTTGTTCATTTTTCCTGCTACATATATATTGAAAACAAAATAAACAAAAAGCCTTCTCCAAACACATTTAAATCATATTCTCATTCAAGTTCTAGCACAAATTTCACCTACAGTCTGACTTTTCCTGATCCTTTACAATAATGCTTTCCAATTCTTTAAATTGTACATCTTCATCAAAATGGTATTTTATGAATACACATTCCACATTTTTAAAATGATTTGTTCAAAAGCAAATTTAAGAACTGATTCAATTTAGCTGCCATATTCACTTTTACCCAACCTCTCAGGTATTTTTTTAATCTGCTTAATAAAATGTAACCTATTATCTAAATCTGCATTTCTTAAAATATTAAATAAAAATATTTTTATAGTTATAAAATAGATTCAAAAATTCACTGAATTATTGAATTGGTACTATCTTAAATAGATATAAATTTTTGTTTATATGTTTCTGTGTTTAGTTGTGAAAGATTTTATAACTAACATATTTACAGCCTGACCTGTGGTGGCGCAGTGGATAAAGCGTTGACCTGGAATGCTGAGGTTGCCAGTTCAAAACCCTGGGCTTGCCTGGTCAAGGCACATATGGGAGTTGATGTGTCCTATTCCTCCCCACCTTCTCTCTCTCTCTTTCTATCCTGCTCTCTCTCTCTCTTTTCTAAAACGAATTTTTAAAAAATCTAACATATTTACAATGACAATTTTGTCAAATATTTATTTCTTAAATGCTCTCTCCATGGCATAAAATTCTAATAAAATTCAGTTCCTTTCTTAATTGTTATTAATACAGAGTTTTACCTTGAAATAAGATACAAAGTGTTTTAACTGTTTTTGGAAATACCTGAGAAATAACAGTACTCATAGCAATTTGGCAACACAAAAATATTCAGCAAGCCTGACCAGTTGGAGATACAGTGGATAGAGCATCAGACTGGGACACAGAGGACCCAGGTTTAAAACCCTGAGGTCTCTGGCTTAAGCACAGGCTCATCTGGCTTGAGCATGGATTCACCAGCTTGAGCATGGGGTTGCAGGCTTAAGCGTTGGATCACAGACATGACCCCATGGTTGCTGGCTTGAGCCCAAAGTTCACTGGCTTGAAGCCCAAGGTCGCTGGCTTGAGCAATGGGTCACTGGCTCAGCTGTAGCACCCAGTCAAGACACATATGAGAAAGTAATCAATGAACAACTAAGGTGCTGCAACAAAGAACTGATGCTTCTCATCTCTTTCCCTTCCTGTTTGTCTGTCCCTATCTGTACCTCTCTCTGTCTATCTCTCTGTTTCTCTAATATATATATATTCAGCATATTTGAAACATCTTTTGAAAAAAATATTTCTAACTGCTCCATCATGACATAACACAAACACTTCTGTGTAGTAAAAAAAGATTTTCTGGGACACTCTTATTTTACTACAAAATATTGTAAGCGTTCTGCTACTTAAGTCAATGCAATCTGTAAACCTGCATGACACTTCAAATGCACTGAAATGCATCCAGGACACCAATGAGGCCCATAAATGAGGCAGGCCTCACTACCAACCCCACCTATTGAAGGTCCCTGACTTTCCCTGAGGATGTCAGTGCCACAGAAGGGTCAGAAAAACTGGGTTCACAGTTGTATTATGAGATTCTATTAACTTAATAAAGATATTTCAATAATCATAGCCTTCATATCTTTATCCAAACAACTGTAAACCTACTTCTGACCACCAACTTTTCTGCCCACCCCTGTATATTATATAAAATCATCCAAAACCCCGTACATTAAAAATGAGTAAATTTCATTTCTTTCTTAATTGGAAATAAATGCACGTGAAGAAACACTGCCATGCACTCTTTGGGAACCCCAGGGGATCGTGTTGAGGACCTCCTCTGTGGGTGCTCCCTGCTGTCCGACTATGTTCTGATCTGGAATGCTTTCCTCATTGTCTAAATGCCTACAGAATTTATCATCAAGACACAAGTACCACACTTTACTTTTTGTTAAGGTGTGGTGAAACACACCATTAAATTCTCTAATTTAACCTTGCAACAGAAGGGATGATTACTGTCTACATTTTAGAGTAAAAAGACCACATTCATGGGGGTTAGGAACTTGCCCAAGGCCACAAAGTTAATAAAGAGAGGAAATGGGAGCAGAACTCAGTATTTGTCCCACAGAAGCCTGCAATTTTAACTGTGGTGCTAGACATCATTTTAATACCTTAAGGGGAAGAAGCTTTACCCAGGGAAAGCCAGATTGGTAAATTTGCATTTAAAAATCAAAAATTTTAAAAATGTCATATTTTGTGTAAATGTAATAAGTCTCTCAGTCACTTCTTGAACTATTCATAGAATTTTTCTGATTCATCCAGTCTCTCTCATGCCTAGACCTTTCCAATGACTTTTACATGTTAATAAGTGACTAGCTTTGGTATACAATTTCTGTACTCTCAACAGATAATTTGTTCACAGATGTACATATTTTTTAAAAAATATGTCACAACCTTCATTATCAAAATGCCCTACAATCCATATATTTATAAATGTTTAAATTATCACATAAAATCATTATCACTGGGATTATTTTATTGATCTAGAAAAATACCAGAAACATGTTGAAATTTAAAGCATGCTTATTGGTATATTTCAAATTGTTTGCTCTACACTGGAAAACAGGAAGGGAAAGAAACAGAAGGAATAAAAATACTTTCTTTGTTCACATACGGAGATAATCAATACTACATTTAACAACAATGTTTCGTTTTATTTCTAAAATACTCTTGAGGAGAATTAGTTACCATTTTCTTGATTTGTACAACTCTTAACATTTTTCTATAAATTCAGTACTTACTCGGTAAAAAAGGTATTGCTTATATGTTGGCCTTATTTCACATTACACTAGGAAGGGAGTAAAATTATCGCCACATACACAAATTAAAACAATGAATTATATTTTGAATATTCAAATATGGCAGCAATTAAAAACCTCGACATGAAGATGAATTAAAAATCATGCAAATGAGCACAAAAGGAAGGCCAAATGTATTTGTTTTGGGGAAACCATAAATCAGGAACAGGAAATTCATTGAAGCTGGAAGTGAAATAATCACGATTATGTTTAGAGTATCCCGTTTTAGAAATGCTGCGATTCAGTTCAATCTGATCTACAAACCCTTTCAGACCATCAGACTGCACCTAGGCCTGAAGGTACACACATGACATTTGTTTAAAAGGACTGTGATTGCCCTGTACATTTTTTACAATGTTAGTAACAGGAGTTGCTCCACAGACTAAGCCAACCCTGCTTACTGCTCCCACTGTCCCAGAAGAGCCATAAAATGTCAGTTATCATGGGAGCAGTTTATCAGAGGACGGATTATCTGGAAGCTCTTATTTCTCTTCCATTTGGCCTATTCACAGCTCATTAGCACTTCAACAAGAAAAGTTCAGGCATAGGAAGGAAAGTCTGCTGAAATTCAAAACATTAAATTTGCCCCTTCTAAGCAGCATAATAACAGCAAACCATATAGTAGTGCTAGAAAAAAATTAACCAAAATGGGATCCACAAAGATATACCCGCAATTTGCCTTGACTGATTTTTTTGTCCCACTGTATTGTATGAAATGTTGACTGAACTGATTGCAGGATTTAGCATCCTCCAGGACTCAAAGTCCTTAGTTTTTACTATATATGAGCCACTGTGACAGATAATCACTTTCCAGTGAGCAGCATATAACACTGCCAAAATATTGACTGTTTTCAGTGTGGGGACAGGAAACTGAAGGTCAGCTTTCCAAAAGAAGATGTATGGCAACTGAACAGTTTCTGGGGAAGAAAAGGGTAAACAGAGCCAACTAGACAGCTCCTTGTTTGCTTTCATACTTGCCGCTGCATGAGATGCCACCATATCACTGACAACCCTCTAGGAAAAGAAAACCACGTGAGGAACCACATACACACAGGGCAGGAAGGAAGGGAGAGAGGGAGGGAGGAAGGGAGGGAGAGAGAGAGGGAGAGAGGGAAGAAAGAAGGAAGGGAGGGAGGGAGGGAGGGAAGAAAGAAGGAAGGGAGGAAGGGAGGGGGGAGGGAGGGAAGAAAGGAGGGAGGGAGGGAGGGAGGGAGGGAGGGAGGGAGGGAAGGAGGAAGGAAGGAAGGAAGGAAGGAAGGAAGGAAGGAAGGAAGGAAGGAAGGAAGGAAGGAAGGAAGGAAGGAAGGAAGGAAGGAAGGAAGGAAGGAAGGAAGGAAGGAAGGAAGGAAGGAAGGAAGGAAGGAAGGAAGGAAGGAAGGAAGGAAGGAAGGAAGGAAGGAAGGAAGGAAGGAAGGAAGGAAGGAAGGAAGGAAGGAAGGAAGGAAGGAAAACAAAAGAACTGAAGGCTGGTGGGGCGCAGGCCAGGGAGGGGCACAGTGTTGGGTGTGGGGAACAGGGCAGACAAAGCCACTGCTAATGAATGAGAGCCTGTCAGCCTACACTGTGCTCTACAGCCTGAGGCAGTACAGAAGGACCAGCAAGATGGCGGTAAGCTTGTTTCCATGACCAGAAGCAGGTCTGCCCGGCATGAATTTATGTCTGCTCTGCGAAGTACTTTAAAGAACTCCTGGAAAGCACTGGTCTGTGTCCTGAGAGGATATGTTCATGAGTGACGTGTTCTGTTTCTCAGTACGATTTATGACTAGCCATATCCACTAACATCTAAAAAGATAGAATTCTTCTAAAAACTCTGAAGATAATGTACAATTAGGGGCACAAATGAGTACGTGCATCATTTTTTTTTACCAACTTGAGATAGCAACATGGTGACGTAGCCAGAATAGTTATGGTCAGTGGTGGAGGATATCCAGGAAAAGCAACCCAAAGGCCATGGTGATTTTGTTTATCAAATGGGATTCATTCCTAGGATGCAAGGTTGGTACAACAGCTGCAAATCAATTAATGTGCTACACTATATAAACAAAATAAAGGATAAAAACCATATGATCACATCAATAAATGCAGAAAACATCATTTCAAAATCTAGGATGCCTTTATGATAAAAAACTAACAGCAAAGTAAGAATACAGGGAATATACCTCAACATAATAACAGCCTTATAGTTCAAACCCACAGCTAACATCATACTCAGCGGGTTAAAACTAAAAAGCATTTCCCTTAAGATCAGGAAGAAGAAGAAAAAAATGACCACTTTCACCAATCTCATTAAACACAGTACCAGAAGTCCTAGCCACAGCAGTCAGACAAGAAGAAGAAATAAAAGGCATCTAAATTGGAAAGGAAGAAGTAACTGTCATTATTTGCAGATGACATGATACTGTATATAGAGAACCCTAAAGATTCTACCAAAGAACTATGAAATGATGAATAAATTCAGTAAAGTAGCAGAATACAGAATAAATATCCAGAAATTGGTTGCATTTGTATACACCTATCAGAAAGGAACAAGATAGGTTCTGTAGGTTTGTTCTTAAGCTGAATTTGTATATAAATTGAAAAGGTACATTTACTTATTAAATGCAACTTAGACAGATGTTTGTCTTAACATAGTATGTAGTTTGACCTTTCTGTGCATATAAATACTTAAACATTTTCAAACCTACAGAACCTATCTCGCTCGTGACCTGAGGACTGTCTGTACTGTGTCCCTGGATAGAAAAAATAACATCGCTAAGATGTCCATATTACCCAAAGCAATCCATAGATTCACTGCCATTCCTATTAAAATACTGGTGACATAATTCACAAAAATAGAACAAACAATCCCAAAATTTATATGTAATCACAAAAGACCTTGAATAGCCACAGCAATCTTGAGAAAAAAAAACAAAGTTAGAAGATTCACTACCTGATGTCAAACTATACTACAAGGTCATAGTAATCAAAAATCATGGTACTGGTATAAAAACAGACATATAGATCAACTGAACAGAAAAGAGCCCAGAAATAAACCTGTGCCTTTATGGTCAACTAGTGTTTGACAAAGGACGCAAGAACATACAATGGGGTAAAAAAAAATTTATTCAATAAATGGTGTTGGCAAAATTGGACAGATACGTGCAAAAAAAATTACACTAGAACATTTTCTTACACCATATACAAAAACAAACTAAAAATGGATTAAGGATTTATTTGTAAGGCTCAAAACCATAAAAGTCCTAGAAGAAAACATAGGCAGTGAAATCTCTCATATTTCTCCCAGTGAGATTTTATCTGATATATCAACTTAGGGAAAAGAAACAAGAGAAAAAAAAGAAAACAAATAATATTACATGAAACTAAAAACTTTTTGCATTGCAAAGGAAACTATCAGCAAAATGTAAAGCCAACCCACTGAATGGGAGAACATATTTGGTAATGATACATTTGAAAGGGGCTTCATATCTAAAATTTATTAAGAACTCATAACACACACACACACACACACACACACATACACACACACACACACACATCCAACTCAAAAATGAGCAGAGAACCTGAATAGACACTTCCCCAGGAAGGACATACTATGGCCAATAGACATGAAAACGTGCTCCACATCACTAATCATCAGAAAAATGAAAATTAAATGCACAATGAGGTATCACTACACACCTCTCAGAATAGCTATCATCAATAACATAACAAACTGCTGGCAAGGATGTGGTGAAAAGGGAACACTCTTGCATTGTTGTGGAAGTGCAGATTGGTACAGATACTATGAAAAACAGTAATGTGGGTTCCTCAAAAAATTAAAAATGAAACTGCCTCATGACCCAGTGATTCCATTTCTGAGTATATCTATCTATCTATCTATTTATCTATCTATCTATCTATCTATCTATCTATCTATCTATCTATCTATGGATAGATATAAACCAAAACACTAATTTGAAAGAATATATGCACCCCTATGTTCACTGCACCATTATTTACAATAGCCAAGCTATGAAAGTAACCCAAGTACCCATCAGTAGATAAGTGGATAAATGAGAAAGTGGTGATTCATATATATAATGGAATATTACTCTGCCCTAAAAAAGAGTGAAATCTCACCATCTGTGATAGCATGGATGGACCTAGAGGGTATTATTCTAAGCAAAATATGACAGCCAGAGAAGGACAAAAACCGTATGATTTCACTTATATGTGGAATCTAAAGAATAATAATAACAAATCAACTAAACAGAAACAGACCCAGAGATACAGAGAACACAGAGATGGCTGCCAGAGGGGAGGGCATTTAGGGACAGGCTAGAAAAGGTGCAGGGACTGAGAAGTACATATTGGTAGCTATAAAACAGTCATGGGGCTGTCAAGTACAGCATTGGGAATACAGGTAATAATAATGTAATAAGTATATGATTGTCTAACCACTATACTGTACACCTGAAACTAATATAAAATAATATTGTGTTTATACAAACCCTTAAAAATAAAAAAGTAAAACTCTCAAAAGAAAAGGAACTGGTTTTCCTTAGGTCTTATGGAATCTAAGTTTTATGACAAATGTATAACCACATATTTTCATAGAACAGATACCAATTTTTCTTTAGCAATGCAAATATCTATAAAACAAATGCAGGCTAAAATAATAAAGTATTCTAATGCATTGCTCAGAAAATGAACATAAACAATTAGAGAAAACAAATTCCTAAAATATATCATGTGGGTGTTATTACAACAATGCTTATAATGTTGGTTTTATATCACTAGAAATAAAATACACAGAAAAGGTTAAAAGAGCTTCCTATTCATTACATACTTGCCTTCTTAAGACTGAGTCTATTCAACTGAGCCTACTTTATGCTGCGTCACTATTTGAGAATCAGTCAATCATGGGTTTAGTAGAATATAAAATTGCTGACTATTATTAACACAGACCTAGTCAATAAAACTAAGCCTTCTCAGGAGGCAAAACATACTATCCTAAACATAGAAATGTACCAAATAAATTTGGTGTATTTCCATTGTTTTTTACTTAAAAATAAATTTAGAAAGAAAATTAAGTCTCTTTCATTATCTATTCACAACAAATACATGCTTAAACATGAAAATTACGTTAAACACATTATAAATTTTTTTAATGTGTCTAAGGATATTTATAGTCTATTGGTAAACCTATCTCTGACTAGTTTACCTGGTAGTAATTGAACTAATAATATTGAAAACTTCAAATAGATAATTTGTTATAATTGCTGATTTGCTAAGTAGAGGAATAATTACCAGATTTTATATAATGAAATACATCACACATTTATTTTACAGAGAAGGGCTCTGAAATCACATGAAATTCTGGCCCTACCACTTATTAAAAACACTCAAATACATATTGAGCAACTTCCAAGGGCCATGCGTTGTTCTAGGCAATGGTGATGCTGTCAGAAAGAGAACAGAGAAAATGGGTGTGAAGTTAGTTCCATCTTTATGGAACTAATTCTATTAGGGAGGCATATATAAATGAGCACATTTGGAGCTGGTACGTGCGATGAAGAAAAATAAAGCCAGGAAGGAGACTAAGAAGTGCCACGGAAGGAAGGGGATGTTGTAGATTTGAAAGGATCGTCAGGGAAAATACCATGAAGTGTCATTTGAGGAAAAGACTTAAAGATGTGAGAGACAGGTAGGCATGTGAATACGTGGGGGAAATGTGTTCTGGGCGAGAGCATGCAGCCTAGTTTGGCTTCAGTGGAATGAGGAAAGGGAAGAATGGTGAAAGGTAAGGCCAGAGGCGGTGTGAAGGGGGAGAGGGAAGTGATCTGTATGGGCTTACGAGACAGCAGAACCGCATTTTACCCTGAGTGAATGGCAAACCATTGGAGGGTTTAAAGCGGCAGTGTGATCTGTGACTTAACGTTTTAAGAGGACTGTGTGGCAGACAAAATGGACCATAGGTAAGAAAAGGGCCAAAGTAGACAGACCAGTGGACATGGCTACCTCAATCATTCAGACCACAAATGACGGTGGCAGCAATGGAAATGGTGAGGAGCGGTCAGCTTGATACGGACTGGTCGAGGTGACCCGGCATCATTTTCTGACTGATAATATGGGGTGTAAGAAAAAAGGGAGACTAAGTTTGACTCCTAAGTTTTTGACTGGGGCACTGGAAGGGTGGAGGTGCCACTGACTAGGACAGGAATTGCTGCAGAAGACGCCGCTTTGGAGGTTAGTTGATTCTGTTTTGAACATGTTAAATTTGCATTGATTAGGAGTGAGTGGTTGTGCATCTAAATTTGGAGTTTAGCAGAAAGTTCTGAGCAGGGGTAAACATTTGGGAGGCAATTAGCTTACAGATGGCATTTGATACCACGATGCTAGATGAGCCCATGAGGGAAGTAAGTGTGGTCTAAGAACCAAGCCCTGGTTATGTCATGTTATATTTTTAATCACATCTAATCATTAAACATCCATAATGCAGACACTCGTGTTCATATGCAGATCAACTGTGTGGACTGTGAGTCAAGAACAGTTTCCTTCTCCTTACTGTCATAAATGTCAAAATTAGCCATCCAAACTAAGAACATTCAGTGGCATTTTTCTAGACAGGAAAGTCACTGCACTGCTTGCATATGTATGGGAAATAATGTCTTTCAGAAATAATGTTTCTAGAGCTGGCTTAGAGGGTCCCATGGCTCCTGTGCATTATTTACATGGACCGTAGAAAGTGCTAAAAAGTTGGCATCAGGAGACAGAGCACTACTGATCAGGAAGCCTTTGCATAAATAATAGGATTCCAGCAGCAAATGTTTTAAAACAAAGCATTGCCTGATCTTTATTTTATCATGTTTTTAAAAATCTAATCATGTTAAAATGTTCTGCTACGTCATGGTCTGTGATCCATGCCCTATGCCATCTTACCCTCTGACAAAAGTCAAATTTGGAAGATTATTTTTTAATAAAGGACAAAAATACACTGAGACTCAAAGCACTGAAAAAAGGATTAAGCAGGAATCAAACTAATAATAATTGCTTACTAAAAATGAAATTGTATTAGTTAAATATTAATGGAATAACACTTCTTATTGAAGATGCATCATGAACGTTCATGTAGATTTTTAATGCGCCTTTTTATCCACAAAAACAACCTTTGCAATTTCAGACTTCATTTTATATACAGTGCAGAGTATAGTATACCCAGTGTACTAAAGATTCCTACCACAGAATATACCAAAACTCTTGCTTAGCTTGACCAGGTGGTGGCGCAGTGGAAGAACAGCATCAGCCTGGGACACTGAGGACTCAGGTTCAAAACCCTGAGGGCACTGGCTTGAAGCCCAAAGTAACTGGCTTGAGCAAGGGGTCACAAGCTCGGCTGGTATTCCCGGACAAAGCACATATGAGAAAGCAATCAATGAACAACTAAAGTGCCGCAATGAAGAACTGATGCTTCTCAGCTCCCTCCCTTCTTGTCTGTCAGTCCCTGTCTGTCTCTCTCTTTCTCTCTCTCTTGCTAAAAAAACAAAACAAAACAAAAACTTGCTTAAATCTCTTCCAGTCTAAAACCCATGCATCAATTTTATCACTCTTCAATCTACTATTCCATCTCCTCCTTGCTTTCATCACTGAACTTTGAAATAGATTACTCCATTTCTCTTCTAGTCTGCTGTCGTCAAACTCCAACTCTACACAATCTTTCTTATTTCCCACCCCTCAATGGAAACAGCCCTCTCAAAGCATACAGGTTTGCTTTGGAAACAGCAGATTCAGCTGCCTCTCCCTCATCTCTGTCCTCCCAACTCTCTTATATCATTTGACACTGTTGAAAATGACTGCGTTCTTCAAAGTCTTTCTTTTTAAATCTATGTTGTAGTTGCTCCTAAGGGAGAAAGTTCAATAGCCACACCTATTTCCCCACCCCTCTGGTTCTTTCTAGTTTGCCTATACATATATATACACACACACACACACACACACACACACACACCAACCCAAATATTCTGTATCTGAACATCTTCAAATGTATTGTACCTTTTCCTCTCTGAAATCTCACATACAGTACTTGTAAGGACTGCTCCGCTCTCTCTCCCTCACAGCCCTACATTGTATGTCCTTGCCACTTGTCTTAACTAATACCTTGAGGAAAAACACTGGTTTCCAAATATAGATAGCTCCATGCGGAGCTGTCACTGGCATTTCCAACTCTGCACAACCCCCTTTTTTTTTATATCTTTCTAATGCCAAAATGCTTCTGGACTTAGCTCCGTAAGGGCCTGGATTGAAACGCAGAGGTCCATATTCAAGACCTGCCAATGGCCTTCTCTTGCCTTCTGAGGAAATGCTTCCCCGTTGGCATACGACTAGGACCCTCCACAATTTGTCCTCAACCTTCCTTTCCAGTTGCTGTTCCTATTGCCCGCTCTACCATATATCCTCCGTGTCATTTTGAAAATAAATTAAAGACTCATGGTTCTATGTCTTTATCATGTAGGGCTATAAAGTGGTGTGATCCTTCCGTGAGAAGAGCCCCCTATGAAACCATACTTCCTTACCAGGGCTTAGCGCCCAGACCTCCTATAACCTTCTATGCCAAGAGTTCTGAAGCCGCAGTTAGTGCTCCCAGAGAATTTGTATGAGCATCTATGACACATCTTAATTCTACTGTGCCTGAAAGCAGTTGTAAGAGTGTCTCTTCTTCTGGTCCATCTGGACCTTGAAGACAAGTCAAATAACATCTAGTAGCTAACACAAATGAGATCATCAATTGATGAGTTGAGCTGTTAGTGTTTGACCTTAACACACTACATTGTTATGCAAATTTATTTTAAAGTACCATTGTGTATTAAAACCCATGTTTTACAAAAAGACAAAGAAAATGGCATTGAGATATCCTGGCTGTATAGTCCAAGATGCCTGGACCCCATCTTATTCCACTTACTAGACTGGTGATTTTCAGCAAATCATTTAACTTATCTATAAAGTGGGAAGATTGGCTGTAAGCATTCCAGACACTGTCGACAAAGCAGTTGCCACATGCTCTATACAAGGAGTGGTAACAACACGGTTCAAAGAGCAATGGACAATGATAACCTGTGACTATTTTGAAAACCCTGGTCTATTTTGAATTTCCAGGAAAGCAGGCAAGATAAACCCACCCACTGAGCAGTTATAAAGAATTACTTAAAGTCAAACAACTGCCTTTATTTTTTAAAAAGAACTCATAATGGTACATTGTTAGATTTTTGTTCTTCAAATAATTCAAAAATAAAAATTGCAAAACTACAGCCTATTCTTCTATTGCAGTAGTGAACAATGGATTAATTTTTAACAGATTTTTCCAAGGCCGAAAGCATTGTATTGTTAAGACACAGGCATTCTTGTAAATAGGGGGGACGTGTGTAGGCGACTGGGAATAAAAATTTTTATCTACAGCACATTCCACAGGATTTACTTGGGTTTTCTTAACTTAGCCAACACATAATTGCAAAGATCTGCTACTACGGATAAAGGTGTATGTATAGAAACAACTTAAAGTCCCCTCAGAAGGGAGGGCACGGGGGGGGGGGGGGGGGAGGGACTGGGTGGGGAAGATGAAGGGACTGAGAAGCACAGATTGGTAGTTACAGAACAGTCACGGGGATGTAAAGTCCAGCATAGGGAATACAGTCAACAACACTGTAATAGCTATGTGTGGGGCCAGATTGGTACTTGCTACATTGGGGGGAACAATTTATAAAATGTATGACTGAAAAGCTACTATGATGTACACCTAAAACTAATACAAAATAATACTGAATGTAAAATAATTGAAACAAAATTTAATTGTTTTTTTAAAACAAATTGTCCTCCGCTACAAGTGGATAGATACAGAATGGTTAACATCCCAGTGCCAACATTCTCACAAATAAATCATCCTGTAAGAGATTTTTCCCTCTCTTGTCTTAGGTGTATTTAGAATGTTCTGAATAATGTATAGCTCTCCATTATTCAGTGAATTATGCCCGGTTCATAAACATTTCTCAGTTACCAGATATCAAACTGTATTCATCAAACTTAATTTCTTATTCCAATTAACCATAAATTCAATTTTTAAATTTATTTCCTACACATAGACACACACACACATGCAGACCACACTTCACTAGGTTCTTATTTGTCTTCAACTACTACCTTTACATAAATATGTTGCATAAATATAGCATATGTTACATAAATATATCATTTTAAAACAAAATAGAAAATCATATTGGGTTTACAATGCTATTATTGTTAACAAATAGAGATTGATTAGAAATTTCTAGAGAAATATATTTTACTGTATGATAAAAGTACCATCATAATATATAGGAAATATGTAGATATAATCTAGTAATTACTTTTCTTTTTTATTGATTTTAAAGAAAAAAAGGAAGGGAGAGAGAGGAAGAGAGAGGGAGAGAGAAGGAAGCAGTGAGAGAGAGAGAAGCAGGGAGAAAGGGAAGCAGGTAGGGAGAAGAGGAGGGGGAAGAGTGAGAGGGAGGGAGGAAGAGTGAGAGGGAGGGAGGGAGGGAGGGAGGGGGGGGGGAGGAGGAGGAGGGAAGGAGAGCAGAGTGGAAGAAAGGGAGAGCGACATTGATTTGTTGTTCCACTTATTTATGCATTCATTGGTTGATTCTTGTATGCGCCCTGACCAGGGATCAGACCCGCCAACTTGGTGTATGGGGACAACACTCTACCAACTGAGCTACCTGGCCAGGGTCAGTAATTCCTTATTTTTCTACTAAAATTCTCAAGTCAAGAAAACTTGTCTAGAATAATTGAAAATCATACATTAGATTGACCTAGGAAGGTCCTCTTTTCTTGAACTTTACAAAGTAATCTATCCAGAGAAATAGCTTTTTATTTAGCTCATTAAACTCTCGTTTGTTTTTGTAAGTTCTAGATGCTCACTGAAGGTCAGCCATCCACGAGAAGAAAATATAAAAATGGAGAAGTTAATTATAATCTACACTATGTAAATGTATGCATTTTGTTTCTCCTATGCTTTTTTTCTCATCTAAGCCATCAAGTATGAAGCTAACTCAAGTGAGCACATGTATCATTATTTTCTTCCTTATTCTAAGGAAACCTCAAGGTCTTTCTATGATAAAATGGAAGATGACAGAAAAGAAAAATGCTATGATATGGGAAATAAACACATTCTGAAAGTCAATTTGTCATTGTTTTATCACATATATTTATCTTCATATACACAAGAGCACTAAGCATAGCACTTTGCTTATAACAGCTACTCTATAAATGTTTGCTTAATGTTGAATATATTTAGCTTTGGGACAGAGCCACTTGAAGTACTACTCTACAAATACTTGACTCATTAGTAATAACCCAACCCACAGTAAACATGACTTAGGTATGAGGAAGCCTCTTTGAAAAGCATCCAAATGTAATTTACATAAGATAAAAAATTGAGTGGATGTGAAAAATATGTTTCAAAAAAATAAAACATTTCTATTTCATGTAGGTAGTTGAGTGCATGTCAGTTATACTTCAATACATATTTTTCTTAAAAAAAAAAGACATTTGCAAACAAAATGCTAGACCCCACTGCCTGTTGTAGACAGCACCTAGTAAATGCCCAGCACTGTGAGACAGTTGCTTGGATGAATGCCAGAGAAGCATGAGACATGGGGCTTGCAATTGACAATCCTACAAGCTGGTTTAGGAAACAGCCTCCTTAGGGAGTAACCTCTCCACTGCTCACTCCCAGAATAGCTATTCTGAGGAGAGAACAGTCCCTAAGGGGACACGGTTGGACAAAGAAGGCTCATAAAGGAAAGGGCCCTTGGGTTGGGTCTAAAAGGATGGGCTGGGTTTGAATAGCTGGAATGGCGGGGGAGGGTTACGTCTTTGCTAATGACATCATCATTTACTTCCTTGCCCAAGCTGAATTCTCTCATACTCCGGTGGCCATTCCCAGGAATTCTATCACAGCTGTCTTCCTTCATCCACCCTGGCACCCTGGCCCTAGGCCAAGTCCTCACCACTTCTGTTTTCAAAGGTACAGCAGCTTCCTGATGACTTTCCCATCTACCACAGTTCATTCCCCACCTTGAGGCCAGAGCCATGTTTCCAAAACACAGGTCTGCGAATGGAACTTTCCTGCATAAAAGGTGTCTTTGAAAAGCATCCAATTGCAATTTCTATTGATATAAGATAAAAAATTTAGTGGATGTGAGAAATAGGTTTCAAGAAAAAATAAAACATTTCTGTGTTTTTTTATCTTTTTATTTTTCTGAAGTAAGAAGCAGGAAGGCATAGAAACAGACTCCCACATGTGCCCTACCAGGATCCACCCGGCATGCTCACTAGAGGGCAATGCTCTGCCCATCTGGGGAGTTGCTCTGATTCAACCAGAGCCATTCTAGTGCCTGAGGCAGAGGCCACAGAGCCATCCTCAGCACCCAGGCCAACTTTGCTCCAATAGAGCCCTGGCTGCGGGAAGGGAAGAGAGAGACAGAGAGGAAGGAGAGGGAGAAGTGTGGAGAAGCAGATGGGCGCTTCTCCTGTGTGCCCTGGCAGAGAATCGAACCCAAAACTTCCACACTCTGGGCCGATGCTCTACCACTCAGCCAGCTGGCCAGGGCCAAAACATTTCATGAATTAATAAAAATACATATAGTCACCTGACCGGGCAGTGGTTCAGCAGATAGAGCATTAGCTTGCGATGCAGAGGACCCAGATTTGAAAACCTGAGGTTGCTAGCTTGAGCGCGGGCTCACCAGCTTGAGTGCGGGGTTGCTGGCTTGAGCATGGGATCATACACATAACTCCATGGTCGCTGGCTTGAAGCCCAAGGTTGCTAGCTTGAGTCCAAGGTGTCTGGCTTGAGCCCAAGGTCTCTGGCTTGAACAAGGGGTCACTCACTCTGCTGTAGCCCTCCAGTCAAGGCACATATGAGAAAGCAATCATTGAACAACTAAGGTGCTGCAATGAAGAACTGATGCTTCTCATCTCTCTCCCTTCTTGTTTGTGTTTCCTTGTATATATCTCTCTTTAAAACAACCCAAACAAAATATATACTGAAATGCATGCACACAGACACATATAAACACAAATATTACATATATTAGAACACTACTACATGAGATCTCTTATTTCATTAAAGATATATGTAATCAAATCATAGAAAATATTTAAATCATTTAAAAATTCCCAAAATATGTATCTATCTCACTTTGTGTAGCAGCTGTGTAGTCTAAGTAAGATTAATTTCAACCCCAATCCAAGGACCAGCCCTGTGGGTTTAAGTGACTCCTGCTCGCTCCAGTGTTTGGCTCAGGGACATGTAATATAAATCCACACACGTGGTTTTCTGATGGCCACACAGTATAATAATCACGAACACATGACCTAATATGTTGCAAGCCCAGGCTTTTTGTATGATTACTGAGAATAGAAGTAATGTTTTCTCCCTTGGACACAAAGAAGAAAGGAACCACTAGAAGATTCTGGTAGCCATCTTGGTATTATGAGAAAACCATCTGGAAAAGAATCAACCACTGGACACAGGTAGTGGCAAAGCACGGGGCTCAGAGCATTGCAGAGTGGCAGAGCTGCGGTGTGAAGACAATGGGAATATGGGAGTGACATCCGGACCACTGTGATGGAAGTTTCCGCTGCACAAATCAGCAATGCCCTCAGTATAATAATCATAAGAACTTTTTCTTTTTTTTGAGAGAGAGAATGAGAGCAACAGGAGGGAAAGGAATGAAATTGTCACATATGACTGCTCCAATATTGAGAGTTTTACATATACTGCTCACAAAAATTAGGGGATATTTCAAAACGAATATAAAGCAATAAAATAAGAAGCATTTGATTTTTTTTTTATTAAATAAGAACAACAGAAAAGCAAACAAGTCAAAGACAGTTGTTTGATTATGCAAATGAGATGCAAAACCAACTTTTATCTCATTGGTGAAAATGTACTGTACAAAAAGCTGACAATACTGGAGTATCTGCACGTTCTCTGATCCCCTAATTTTTGTGAGCAGTGTATATGTACCTGTATTTGAATTTGCATTGTTTAGAAGAAATCAAATAGCAATTTTTATTATAAATATTTTAACAAAAGAAAGCACAAACATGGGTCTATGCAAGGCAAATGCATTTCTCTTTAATACAAATATAAAAATTAAAAGGTGCTATCATCTAATTCACTGTTGCAATAGGCTAAATTCTCTACAAATGTATTTCCAAAAATACTGCATACAAGTAATTTACTCAACTGAGAAAATCCAGGAGATTATTTATATTGTACAATGCAGGAGCTCTGTAAATAGGTAAAATATACTAACTCAATTATTTTTAATGAATTTCAGTACAACTGAGGAGAAAATATTAAAATTCTAACATTAATTTTCATTTACATGGTTCTCTTATGATACTTAAATGCTTTCTGCTAATATAATTGCTAAAGTACCAAATTAGCCTTACTAAGAAAAACAAAACACTTTTCAGTTTTAGGTATATATGTGATAGGGAAAGATAATGGGACAAAAGTTTAGCATAAATTATATTAAAAGAATTAACCATTAACATGAGGAATATATAAATATTCCTTCTCACAGTGTCCTTGCCCAAGTGCTATATATATA
This sequence comes from Saccopteryx leptura, assembly GCF_036850995.1. NCBI lineage: Eukaryota > Metazoa > Chordata > Mammalia > Chiroptera > Emballonuridae > Saccopteryx > Saccopteryx leptura. The sequence continues at coordinate 25,474,420 of NC_089516.1, forward strand.
ACAAAAACTGAATCTAATTTGCCTTGTGCATAGTTTGGGGTATAAGAGTGTGGGGCCAATTCAAACCATAGGATGACTAATGCCGGAAATTACATTGTTATTCTTTCTTTAATTAGCTTATGAACTTATCCATGTTAAAATGCAATTATTTTTCATAGAAGGTTTTAACACAACTTTATGCAGGAGTTTTCCATTGCTGTGACAAACAACATTTTAATTTGTACAGAATTAAATATCAGGAAGCGAAATATTAAAAGGAACAGATTGTAAAATGTGGACTGGGCTGAATTATGTTACAGATCCTCTGATTTCTGGGTGATAGTTGTTATGTGGTTGAAAAAAAGAGTTGATTAAACAACGACCTATTTTATCTGGGGACACACACCTTATGCCTACAAACACTATTACAGGACTTGATAAAAGAAAGATGTTGGCATTTACTGGCCTCTTTATACCGAGAAAGGAGCTCATGTTAAAGTCACCTGTCTGAACCATACAAAAAGGGAAAATATGGCTTTGTATGAAGAGACCTCTGCTGCCTGTGGCTTATAATGCAAACGACTTGAGAGGCTGATAATTTTGAGCCTGATAGAACTGGAAAAGCCAATTTTTATTTTTATTCCAAATCTAATGAGTACAGGTAGGAGGGGAAGAATTTAAGACTTAAGTACTAAAAGAAATCAACTATAGTGCTTCCCTAAAGCACTTTTCTGATCAAGTCGATGATCACTCCTGTCATGAAGAAGCAGCTCAGATGTAATCTACAGTCAAATGGAAGATTGGCGGTGCCTCCTATGGCGAAGCACAGCTGCAAATTGCCTCAGTCAGGGCTGTGCGAGCACAGAGACCTATTAAAGAAGAAGAAAGGGCTCACATTTGAAGACTAGAACTAGACCAGAGAACTTTGGTTACTAGGTTATAGAATTGTAAAGAAATATAATTTCCAAAGAAATCCCAAATCTGTTTTAAAAATATCTCATTACTCAACCCTAGGGTAAACACCAGAACTCTGAAACAATGCAATAAGTAGAAAATTAAAATGGCACAATCCCCTAAAATGGTATTTTCTCCAATGTCCACCTCAGACATAATCAAGAAGACAGCTATTAAGCAAGGTGTTTGATGAACAGAAGGAAGAATAAGCCAGGAACTCCGTGAAAATGCATGATATATGTTGGTTTCCATTCTTTCCATATATATATATATATATATATATATATATATATATATATATATATATATATATATATCAGTGATGGGCAATCTTTTGAGCTTGGTATGTCAAAATTCACCAAAATAATGAGCATAACTCAGGTGGTGTGTCACTTCGAGAAAAAAACCATAATTTTGCGATATTTATAGTTTAAATAACAAAAATGTATATTTGTAATATATAACTATTTATTAAACCAAAAGCTAATTATTTAACTTACCTGCTTAGTGACTTCTTTGTTCATCTGTCATTCGGTTTCTTTTGTTGGTCTTGATATTACTTAACTTGTGTGAACTAAGATAAGTGAGGGGGAGGGGGAATTCTTGAACTAACCTGCCTATTAGTGACTTCTTTGTTGCTGAATTTCATTGGCTAAATCTACAATTGAAGGTTGGTATTTTGTAACTTCAAGCTCAAGCAAGCGCTACTAACTTCATCTGTCAGTCTGTTTCTTTTGTTGGTTTTGATATTATTTAACGCTGAGAATAAGGTCTCAAAAAAGTATGTAGAGGGAAAAATTGTGAGTAAAGCCATTGCTGTATTTTTCAGGGTGCTAAAAGTGTCTGGTAATCGGTTCCAGGCACTCCAAATTTCCTGTTTGTAGTGGCACCCCTCTTGATTCTCCAAGCGGCACCTTGCCAGATTCTCAATCTTTGACCTCAAGTCGACAAACACCTGAGCCCAGATGCTGTCTTGAAATTCTGCAAGTTGCATCTTATGTAAATTAAGATGGCTGCCGCTATTTCTAATGGTGGAAACAGCACCCATAGCACAGGCCTTCACCTCTCCCACTTAACTCAGTAATGATGGTCAATTAGAAATCCACGACACCCCAGAACAGTAGATTGGATGATGGTTGCTGTGGTTATGTGGTTGCTGGTAATGGCGATCACAGGGCCCCCAGAGATGCGGCCCCCGCGGCATTTGCTGCTCCCTGCTCCGCAGGCCAGAAGTGAGGTCAAAGATCCCCTAACAGCCTAACCGGAAGTCCCAGAACTAGATGCTCTGTGCTGGAGTTCTGTTGTTTTGGCCTACAGACCTCCAGCACAGAGTGTCTACACTAGAGTAAGTGTTTTATCCTTAGCTACTGCACCTGGCCGTGCAGGAGCCGAGGATGAAATGTCCTTCTCAGCATGTGGCCCCATACTTCTCTGGTATGTGGCGTGTCATGAAAAATGGCTACACGTGTCAGTGCTGACACGCGTGTCATAGGTTCGCCATCATGGCTCTATATGTATGTGTCTCTATATATGTCTATATGCATATCTATATATATGTGTGTGTATATATATACATACACACACACACATATATATAAATCAGAACAGCCTGTTCTCTTTTAACTTTTTACTTAGAGGTATCAGACTTGGATCTTTTTAAAATTCAATCCTAGCCCACTGGATCACAAAGCACTGCATCACAGATTGACTGAAAGGGGCTGCAGAACACTCAAATACCATCCATGGACATCATCAATGGAAAATGTTCCAGGCTCTCTCTTTACAAGGATGTTATTTGGGCACTTCTGAAAGTGAATATATGCGAAGGGGGCTCTGTCACAATGTTGGCTAGTTAAAGAGGACTGAAGTAGACACTGAGATTGCCCACCCTTTCTACAACTTTCTACAACTGAGATTTCCTTCATCCACTCCCCATATATAATAGTCTGGTGATTGAAACAGTATAGATCTTACCCTCAAGTTCTACGTTTCTGTACAAGCCAATCTGGGTAATTCTATCCCCTTTGCTACAATGAGCTTCTCAAGTCAAGTACATGATCTAAGAGGTTCCAATCAGAAAGGAGCTCAGACCTTTTGTTTGATACTTGGAGAAAGACTATTATTAACCCTTGGCAGTAAACAAGGAAACAAGAGTTTCTCAGAACTGCTGAGGGAAGCTGGCCTGTTCCAAACTGACAAATCGTGCAGGGTTGAGATGAGAGATTAACGAGAAACAGACTCACCCTGTCTATAATCAAATTTTATAGTAAATCCTTGATCAAAACTTGAACTATTTCCTTAGAGAGTGTGTGTGTGTGTGTTAAGTAAGTTTGAAACTAAGGTCATCCTAAATAACACAGGATATAATACACTTTAATGTTCAATGTTCTTCATCAACGTAACACATCTTTAAACAATCAAAAATCATTTTAACATGCACTCATAGCATCCTCACTGCCAAATATTCTGATTTCAAATTCAATGTTCAATTGCTCAGTTCACCACATCTAGTTAATTGCTATTACTCAAAAAGCATGATCATTAATGCCACTGATGCTATTATCAACAGAATGAAGACAATTTGAATCAGTTCACTTATTCATCAAATTGAAATTTTAAGAAAGGATTATTATTGTATTAGAATCAGGGTGCCAAAAAAGAACTTTTTTTCTACAGGCTAGCTATAAATTACAATTTTTAAAATAATTCTCTCTCTCTCTCTCTCTCTCTCTCTCTAACTAAGTAAATGGTACTATCATCTGAATCTCTTGCAAGCAAGAAAAGTTATTGAAGTCTACAGCTGATGGATTTCATAGCAACTATTCTTCATTACCAGTTGCCTAACTCTCATCCTTCATTTTTCAATTAAATTTATTGGGGTGATATTGGTTAATAAGGTTATATAGGTTGCCTAACTGGTGGTGGCACAATGGATAGAGCATTGACCTGAGACACTGAGGTCCCAGGTTCGAATCCCCCAGGTCACCGGCTTGAGCACGGGCTCACAGAGCTTGAGTGCAGGATCATCAACATGGTCCTGAGTCTACTGGCTTGAGCCCAATGTCACTGGCTCAAGCAAAGGGTCACTGGCTCAGCTGGAGCCCCCCATCCAGCCAAGGCACGCATGAGAAGCAATCAAACAACTAAGGTGCCTCAACAATGAGTTGATGCATTTTATCTGTCCATTTCTCTCTCTCTTGCACACTAATATATATATATGTTCATTTTTTAAAGTTGCTTTTTATTATCCCTTTACTTTTGAGGTTACCTGATTTACAATTTCTGTCATTAAACTGTTTATATATTTCATTCACTTTACAAATTTGCAAAGAATGTATTTAAGTGTTTATGAAAACATAACCTTTATTGATTAACTATAGTTTTTTTTTGTTTTTTTTAATTTATTCATTTTTGGGGGGGGAGAGATTAACTATAGTTTAACAACACCAATATCAACACTTGGGAAGGGCTTTAGACTAATATACTGGGAAAAGCCTAGGAATTCAAAACCATATCTTGAATCCCATACCTATTTCTTTCTGACCGTGCTGCTGTGGCCAAATACAACACGTTCTTAGTTTTCAAAATTAAATTCCATCTCCTATCTCTCAAGTTCTTTGCAGGGGGGAACGACACAAAGCACATAAAACGGATAGAAACATCATAAGGAAATTATATGCAGTCGTCCCTCATCGTATCATGGTTCGCTTTTCGCGGTCTCACTGTATGGCGGATTTTTTAATTGCATATATCTAATTTTGTATCGTGGATTTTTCACTATATTGTGGGATTTTACATAGGTTTAAGAGTGTAGAACGTGTTTAAGGGCATAGAAACTGTTTATAAGAGTGTGGGAAAGGTTAATAATAGTGTGGGAAAGGCTTATAAGAGTGTGGAGAGCGTTTATAAAGCCTTAAAATATATATAAATAATAAAATAAATATAAGGTTGCTACTTGGCGGATTTTCGCCTACCACAGGGGGTTCTGGAACCTAACCCCCACGATAGATGAGGGACCACTGTATTCTTTAGCTTGGTCAGTAGAATCCCTGTCCCCGCCGATTCTGGGAAGGGCTCCGCCCATGTGACACAGGTCATCCCCTTCCATGAACACACAGCTTTTAGTTGAACCATCAATCTTTTTCCTGCTTCTCAAGCTACTAGATTTTCTATATGGATAATATAACATGAGGCAATTATCTGATGTACTGTAGAGGGGGAAATGACCTGGCTTCCCAAGTCCTCAGAATCACACCAAATCTTGTTTATCAGGGCTTCTTTACTATTTGGTGACAATGAACTCCTTTGAGAATATGATGGAAAATGCAAATCCTTTATCCTAGAATAGACTATACGTAAATTCAAAACATCTTGAAGATTATGTTATATTACACACACTTTTTAAATTTTTAGGGTTTTTTGAACTCTAATGGTTGCTATATCCTTTCATCTTTAGTACTCTGAATTGATCTATCATTCTGTTTCCTGTTAAAATTCTATAGCATTCAGTTGTCAGTAATATTAACCAACTCCTTTAAAAAAACTGATACAACACAATCACACGTGTATAAATTAGGCTGCATATCTGCTGGTTATAATTTTCAAAATGGAACTTCATTATATAGTATACTATTTACCATTTTGCTAGCATGTATACAACATCCTCAATTAAAATAGAATTTCTTCTTTTAGTTTTATTTATTGAATTGTTTTTAAGGTTATGTCACTAATTACTTCCTTTTCTTGTTTTTCATTTATTGAAAATTGAAAATGTGTGTGAGAGGATTTGTTATTAAAAATAAAAATATCTGCATATATATAGTGTAAATTTTAATTGATTAAGAAAAATAAAAAATTCAAAGAATGAAAACCTTCCTGTAAAAGCAATATAAAATAATTATAAAATAATTTAGTATAAAATATTCTAGATTCTATTGCCATTGTTATAAATACATAAATAGATGTATGCCAAACAAATATAGTTTATATTTTCAAAACAAGTCATAATGTCATCTCCCCTTATATATATATTTTTTTAATTCAGTGAGAGCAGAGGAGGCAGAGAGACTAACTCCTACATTCACCCCAACCAGAATCTACCCGGCAAGCCCCCCTATGCGGTGATGCTCTGCCCATCTGGGGCACAACAGAGCTGTTTTTAGCACCTGAGGCGGAGGCCAAGAAGCCATCCTCAGCACCCGGAGCCAACTCACTCAAGCCAATTATGCCATGGCTGGTGGGGAGAGAGAGGGGAGTTGGAGGGGTGGAGAAGCAAATGGTCATTCTCCTGTGTGACCTGACCAGGAGTCGAACCCAGGACATCCACACATCTGGCCCATACTCTACCACTGAGCCAACCAGCTAGCACTGCCCCACCTGTATTTTTACTCACACAATATATTGCAAACATTCCCCAATGCCATTAAATTTTCTTTTATAATGTGGTTCCTAGTGGTGTTATGGTATTGCATCATTTGGTCATAGAATAAGTTACTTAAAGAAACTAAAAGAAGGTATTCAAAGATGCAAATTTCCATAAAAAGAAAATTAATTCCTTAGCAAAAGCAAAATAGAAAGACCTTAGAAATTGATCTGTAAAATTTTTTACCATGTCTCTTTTAAGCAGTATTCAGTAATTTTATAATTAAAATTGAAAAGAAAGAATTACATAAGCACCAGCTATTTTCTTTGCTTCTCTTTAAATTTTGTAATTATCCATTAAAACTAATGGATTCCAATAACTACAATGAAAAGACCCACCTTTATGAAAAGCAATTATAAAAATCTTCCATGCATAATAAAAATATCTACCATGTTTATTTTGTGATCATATTTATATTACCTCAACGAATTCTTAGTTCTTGTCATGAGGCAAGAACTCAAGTTCTTATGCCACTTTTTTAAAAAAAGTAAAATTACAGTAATGTATCTTAATCCACAATCAGTAAGTAGCAGAACCAAAATTAAAGGTCAAACTCAGACTAATTATCAATTGTGTGTGTGTGTATGTGTGTGTGTATGTTTGTACACTTATGACTTATTAAATACCATGAAACTAAAGAGCAACTGTACATTGGCCTGGTATGTGGATGTACCGGCTTCAATTCCCAGTGGGGGCACACAGGAAAAGTGCCCATTTGATTTTCCTTCTCTTCTCTCTCTCTCTCTCTCTCTCTCTCTCTCTCTCTCTCTCTCTCTCTCCCTCTTGCAGGCATGGCTCAATTGGAAGCACATAAGCCCCAGACACTGAGGATGGCTCCATGGAGCTTCTACCTCAGGTGCTAAAAATAGGTCAGTTGTGAGTATGACCCTTGATGGGCAGAGCATTGGCCCCAGATCGAGTTGGCAGGTGGATCCCAGTTGGAGCGGATATGGAAGTCTGTCCCTCTATCTTCCCTCCTCTCATTTGGAAAAGAAAGGGGGAAAAAAGAGCAGCTGCTTAAACCAATATGAATACATGCTCTATACACGGGAGATATGTCTTCCCCTATCCAACAGAAATAAAATTAACATGCAATTTCTGTCTCTTTCTCTCTCCCAACCATAGTTGCAATAGCTTTCCCTAGCCCATAGCCAAAAAATAATCGGAGCTCTTCACTTTCTGTCAATTGTGAAGAAGAAAAAATTTGACCAGTCAACACAAAATCATCCACCTTCACATGTTTTTTAAAATCAAATTTTGGGTTTGTTAATCATTTCACCACTAAAATTTACAAACAAAATAAATGTACTAAAATAAAAAGAAATTCAAAGACCATGAAGACATTTCCAATAATGAAACAAACAAAAAACACCCAAAAACCTAACACAGTAAGAAATAAGTCTCCAAGTTACTAGAAAAAAAATGTTATGAAGGTTATTTTAAAGGTCTAGGTCCAACAAGGATATAAGGTAAGAACAAACAATATGAGAGATTAATATTATGAGGTGTGGTAGAAGAGAATGGCCAACATTCAGTCCAATGTCATAGTTGGGCCTCTCCATGTTTCTAAACTTCTATCTTGCACTGCACAGTGTGGTGTAGCTAAGGTTATTTTTAAATTAAATTTATTGGGGTAACACTGGTTAGTAAAATTATATAAGTGTTAAGTATACAGTTTTATGATACATAATCTGTATATTGCAGTGTGTGCCCACCACTCAAAGTCAAATCATCTTCTGTCACTATATATTCGGTCCCCTTTACTGTCCCCCCAAGCTCCTTTCCTCTAGTAACCACCATGTTGTTGTGTCTGAGGAGATTTTCTTTAGACTGACCCATAACTGATTCCAATTTGTATTTAATGAAAAGACACTGCATGGGTTGGGGAGTTGGCAAGATGTTGGTCAAAGGCTATCAACTTTTATTTAGAAGATGAATAAGTTTTGGAGATCTCATCACAAAAAAACAAATGATAATTATGTGATGTGATAAAAATGTTAGGTAACACTACAATGGCAATTATATTGCAATATATAAAGGTATCAAATCAACACCCATTTTACACCTTAACCTTTCAGTTACATGTCAATTACATCTCACTTTTAAAAAAAGGTAAAAAACACATAGTATATGGGAACTGTCTTAACATTTTCTTGCTTGCTTGCTTGCTGACTGAATAAAACTGGTAGGCAATTTCATGTCCAAATGCTCTGAAAATCTAGGGAAAAAAAAGATTCTTAGGAATTAAATGTAATTCAAGCACAGGCAACAGAAGGCTTCTTAATTTAATGTCAGGCTGAGAGAATGTGGAAAGTCAATAACAATTTCTAAAGACGGTTGTGGTGAAAAGGTAGAACCGCCTTTCATGAAATGGAAGTACTAGTTTGTTTATTTTGCTGGGAGACACATTTAGGCGGTGAATAAGAAAATAAAGGTTATAATTGTCCGAGTCAGAGAAAACAATTTCAATTTTTCTGGGAAAAGACTATATAGTAATCATTTTCTTTCACCCTCCTCCCACAGCATGGTGCAGCTGAAATCACTCGAAGAAATGTTTGTAAAAGCATCAATGTTCACTTTCCTCTGCCTCTTTGTACTCCTTAAAAGATAGGTATAGAATTAGCTATGCTTTTTTAAAATCATAATTGATTTTAGAGAGAGAGGGAGGGAGAGGGAGAAACATCCACCTGTTCCTGCATGTAGCCTGACCAAGGATCACACCTGCAACCTTTGTTTATTGGGACGATGTTCTAACCAACAGAGCTATCTGGCCAGGGCAGTATTCCCTATGCTCTTGACTCACACATAACCATGAGATTTAATTTGTTAATCAACATAGTTTTTAAGTAATAATTCCAATTTAGTGAAATAGTAGATGAAAGATATGGCAGGTCCTCTTTTCACTCAATAAGGATACCAGGATTCATTGTTTCTGTTAACAACTCTTGGCATTAACCTGTAAGATTCTGCTACCAGATAAACTCTGACATGTGTGCTCTCGTATTAAGAACATCAAAAAGGACAACGTGAGACAGAATGGCTTATATCTAGCCTGGAAAAATGGACTTTCCCTCTGGGAATGCCTGAAGTCTGAATTTCAACTGTTGGCTTAACCAAGGGTTGTGGGATTTAAGGTGTGCTTTTTAAGATCCTAAACTCAAATGATGATCCCCAGGGTCAGTTTCCTTCCTGGTGCTTTGTAACTGGCCCAACGAATTTGACAAGGCAAGCTTTATGACATGGCCAAGTTGCCTTTCATAGTGCTCCACTGAGAAATCTTTGAATTCTGCCAAAGCCAAGATTCCTTACTCAGACCCTGTGGTCCTAGGGCCGTAATGGCAAACCTATGACACGCGTGTCAGCACTGACACACAGCCATTTTCCATGACACGCAGCCGCATGTGGCCGCATACCAGAGAAGTATGGGGCCGCATGCAGAGAAGGACGTTTCATCCTCGGCTCCTGCATGGCCAGCTGCAGTAGCCGAGGATAAAACACTTGCTGTAGTATAGACACTCTGTGCTGGAGGTCTGTAGGCCAAAACAACAGAACTCCAGCACAGAGCGTCTAGTTCTGGGACTTCCGGTTAGGCTGTTAGGGGATCTTTGACCTCACTTCCGGCCGGCGGAGCAGGGAGCAGCGGAATGCCATGGGGGACGCATCTCTGGGGGCCCTGTGATCGCCATTACCAGCAACCACATAACCACAGCAACCATCATCCAATCTACTGTTCTGGGGTGTCGTGGATTTCTAATTGACCATCATTACTGAGTTAAGTGGGAGAGGTGAAGGCCTGTGCTATGGGTGCTGTTTCCACCATTAGAAATAGCGGCAGCCATCTTAATTTACATAAGATGCAACTTGCAGAATTTCAAGACAGCATCTGGGCTCAGGTGTTTGTCGACTTGAGGTCAAAGATTGAGAATCTGGCAAGGTGCCGCTTGGAGAATCAAGAGGGGTGCCACTACGAACAGGAAATTTGGAGTGCCTGGAACCGATTACCAGACACTTTTAGCACCCTGAAAAATACAGCAATGGCTTTACTCACAATTTTTCCCTCTATATACTTTTGTGAGACCTTATTCTCAGCGTTAAATAATATCAAAACCAACAAAAGAAACAGACTGACAGATAAAGTTAGTAGCACTTGCTTGGGCTTGAAATGTACAAAATACCAACCTTCAATTGTAGATTTAGCCAATGAAATTCAGCAACAAAGAAGTCACTAATAGGCAGGTTAGTTCAAGAATTCCCCCTCCCCCTCACTTATCTTAGTTCACGGCACCCCACACAAGTTAAATAATATCAAGACCAACAAAAGAAACCGACTGACAGATGAACAAAGAAGTCACTAAGCAGGTAAGTTAAATAATTAGCTTTTGGTTTATTAAATACAGTTATATATTACAATTATACATTTTTGTTATTTAAACTATAAATATCGCAAAATTATGGTTTTTTCTCGAAGTGACACACCACCTGAGTTATGCTCAGTTTTTTTTGGCAAATTTTGACACACCAAGCTCAAAAGATTGCCCATCACTGTCCTAGAGGGAGGCCCAGTGCTTCCATGTAAGTAAGAGCCTATGGGAAGCTAGACCTGGGAATGGCTCTCAGACTTTCTTTTTTACGTCAAAGGCAGGGAAGCAGAGACAGACTGCCCCATGTGCCCCAACAGGAATCCACCCAGCAAGCCTGCTACCTACGGATATTCTGCCCATCTGGGGACACTGCTCTATTACTTGGAAACATAGCTATTTTAATGCCTGAGTCAAGGCCATCAAGCCATCCTCAGTGCCTGGGGCCAACTTGCTGGAACCATTCCAGCCATGGATGCCAGAGGGGAAGAGAGGGGTGGGTGGAGAAGCAAATGGTGGTGGCTTCTCCTGTGTTCCCTCATGGGGAGTCAACCCAGGACTTCCACACACCAGGCTGATGCTCTACCTCTGAGCCAACCAGCCAGGGGCAGGTTCCCAGATTTTCTATTCTTGCTGTATACCCTTTTTCCCTAGCCCTTCTACACCTCGGCCTTCTGGTAAAAGCCTTTTGTGAATATGCTCAGTGGAGTCTTTTCAAATGTGTCAATTGGGGAAATCTTTCCAATACATTATCTCTGAGCCACAATAATCTCAGTGGCCATAATTCATGTATATTTTCACATAGTTTTTATATATAATTCCATATTTGGGAAAAATTAAGGTATATCCTTATGTTAATGAAATATGCCTATGTCTTATGCAGATAATTGCTGATACATCACAATCATTTTAGAAAAAAAATTCATTTAGCTTCAACCTTATATATCATTCTTCTATTAGAAAAATTATTCTGATGAGAAAGCAATCAATGAACAACTAAGGTGCCACCACAAAGAATTGATGCTTCTCATCTCTCTCCCTTCCTGTCTGTCTATCCTTATCTGTCCCTCTCTCAGACTCTGTCTCTGTCAAAAAAGAAAAAGAAAAATCGTTCTGCCATTCTGATACACTCGATATATTTCTACTCTCACATCAGAAAACATCTTCCCAAACTTTGACTGGATTTTTACACTTGCATCAGAAGAATCAAAATTATTCCATAAGAAAATGTTATGCTTTAAAAACTCCTGGAATTACATATACCCAGATTTTCAATCCAGACAAACATTAAAATAGTGCTCATTTCTTCAATTCTTACCGATTTTATTCTTCCTAATATTTTAAGAATTTTCTAACATTTAGAAATATCACTCAGAAATTATCACAGAATTTAAATTGAGGCTTCAAATGTTAGTTTTGTCAAAGGTCTGACCTTTTTCTCCAAAGGTAATAAAATTGTCCTCACCAACAGTCCTTCCGTCAGTGAGCAGAATGTTTCACCAAGGCTGAGAATCTTTATCCGTAAATTATTTTATCTGCTATTGTGCACCAGAATTGCTAGATTTTACTTGAGAAGAGTACTTTCTTCACTAAAACTTAGGTATTGCATCCCAAGTTGTTTATGTAGATCATTTGTTAAGAGGTCATAGATTTAATATTACTTTGAAAATGTGTTAATACTTCACATAAGCCAATGTCACATTTCCAAAATATATTAAAAATAGAAATTCAATTTTGAGCTTCAACCTTACACCTAATTCCCCCCCCCCTCTCTCTCACTCACACACACACACAGTCATTCACACAGAGCTTGTGAATCCATATGTATTTATCTACTTATTGTTTCTTCTCTAGGCCTAATTAGTTCCTAGTTACATTTTATTTCACTTTTCACCAATTCCTTCTCCACATAGTTTCCACCCTTAGTCCATAAGTACTCATTTTCCTCTCTCCTTATTCTCATTACTATTGAAAAAATGAGCTTCACAGGGCAGCAAAGGTCCCAGAGTGACCTATTTCTTCCATCTGTTGAACACAGGCTTACCTGCATGGCTATAGTAATGTCATTTACTAAAGTCATGGCCCAGTTAAAATATTTTCATTCTTCCATTCACTTATCCGAGCCTCCTAAACAGTCCTGTTTAGGATGTAGGATGAACTTAGTGAAGGCCTAAGTACCTGGCCACGTACCACTTTGGGTGGCTGTAGAAATGACAGATTGTTGGGCCCCACCCAGTAGGCTTTGAAGGGCTCCATGAGTCAGTATTTTTACCACCTCCCCAAACCCTGAAGTGACTTTGGAATATAAACCACATGTTTGAAATGTAGCCTATCCCACCTTGTAATGTTTATTCTGTAGCTCTCCTATTCAAATACAGAAGATGGGAGTAATAATTTATAGCAAGTAAAAGAAGATGTAAAAGTTTGTCACTTCACAGTTCAGATTGTGAGACTTGCTTCTAAAACCCTGAACAATTTACTAGGGTCATGAGAGCAGCACTAATACATATACCTGCATAGCTGCTCCCTAAGCAATAATGTTCACTCAATTCTTTCCTAGAAGGTTAAATATAATTGGAAAATTGGAAATATAAAAAGAGTACGCTATTTAATCATTCTGTCAACAGGTTTTGAGTACTTACTACGTGATCCAGATTCTGAGTCCCCTTCCTCTTAGAATTTACATTCATTAGAGGAAAACAACCTACACATGAATACAGTGCAATGTCAGTAGTGATAAAGAGAGTGATCACGGTGGTCCAGTTAATAGGGCAGTCAGAAAAGTCCTCTCTGGGGCCCGAATAAGGTTAAGAAACAAGCCAAGTATGCCCTGGCCGGATGGCTCAGTGGTAGAGCGTCGGCCTGGCATGCAGAAGTCCCGGGTTCAATTCCTGGCCAAGGCACACAGGAGAAGTGCCCATTTGCTTCTCCACTCCTCCCCCTCTCTTCCTCCCCTCCCGCAGCGAGGCTCCATTGGAGCAAAGATGGCCCGGGCGCTGGGGATGGCTCCTTGGCCTCTACCCCAGGAGCTGGAGTGGCTCTGGTCGCAACAGAGCGACGCCCCGGAGGGGCAAGGCATCGCCCCCTGGTGGGCGTGCCGGGTGGATTCCGGTCAGGCGCATGCGGGAGTCTGTCTGACTGTCTCTCCCCGTTTCCAGCTTCAGAAAAAAAAAATAATAATAAAAAAAAAAGAAAGAAAGAAACAAGCCATGTAAAGATCTGGGAAGGAGCTAACCAGGAAAAGGGAAGCACAGGAGTCAAATCCCTGGGCTAGGAGCATGTTTTAAGCTAGCGGGCCAGTGCATCTGGAGCTGGCAAAAGGGACGAGGGCAGGGGAAAGTCGGAAATGCAGGGAACGGATCACACAGGGACTTTGAATTTTCTTCTGAGTGTGTAGTGAAATTATTCCAGGTTCAAAGCTACTCCAAACACATTCTCTACTTACTCAATTTGTAAATTCCTGAAGGGCAGGAATGTAGCCATATATGTCCCCCATGTTTGGTTCACTGTCACCCTCTCCATAATAGTTACCACTGTTTAATAAAAATCACAAATTAGGATCATGGATTCTAAATTTACAAAGGAGCCAAAAGTCATCTTGGATAGCTGTATGGTTTGTGCACACAGTAGGCGGATAGGTTATTAATTCAAGTGTCCAATGGCTCATTCACTTTTAAAACCAGTCTCATAGTCTCATAATCTGGTCTCTGCTTAAGCACTTCTTCCAAAAGACAGCTCATCCTTTTCCAGAGCCTTCTATTGCAATTTTGAGTATTTCTGCTAGACAGTTAAATAGTATTCCAAAAAAAAAAAAATCTGGCGTGACCTGTGGTGGCGCAGTGGGTAAAGCATTGACCTGGAATGCTGATGTCGTCAGTTCAAAACCCTGGGCTTGCCTGGTCAAGGCACATATGGGAGTTGATGCTTCCTGCTCCCCTCCCCCCGTCTCCTCTCTCTAAAATGAATAAATAAAATCTAAAAAAAAAAGTCTATGCTTCCATTCATTTTAGCAAGTTAAGTGACTTTATTTGTTTAGTTTTGTAAATTAAGATTCTATACATCAAGAGTTCATATCACTGAGAATTTCTTGAGGGCATGACCATGTCTTCATTTCCTATTTCATTCTGTCTTTTGGTTTCTGCATGAATCATTGCATAGACATTGTAGCAGTCATGACTATTACTCATGCTTCTGTGCTGCTTTCTACATTTGACGCGTGTAGTATGAATATGCATCCCAGGGTTCTGTAAGTGGGTGAGGGCGTCTGACTGGTTCAAGCCAATGAGTTATGAGCTGAGGTAACATATAACACTTCCAGGTCCAAGTATTTTATTGCCAAGCTAAAAAATTCCAGAGCTTTCTTTCACTCTCCATAGTAACTGGAAATAGTCTCTAGTTGGTGGCAGTTTCATAAGCCTGGGTCTGTGAATGACCACAATGAACAGAGTCCCCTTGATGACAGCAATGACATTTAACAAATATTGTTACATTTCTACTAATAAATTCCAACAGCGTTCTCTTCGCCCGCATATTGTGATTTAGTAATTCTCCAAACCAGAATCAGGTTACCTTAGTAAGAAGCTTGTAGATCCTAGTACATAACAACCACTCAATAATTGTTTACTGAATGAAGGAATGAATGTAATTATTCATCTATTAGGAGGTCATTTACTACCTCAACTTTTCAAGGGCCATTGAGTAATAACGGCTTATTTCCCTAAAAATTAAGTTTGTAAAAACCAAGTTGCCAAGTTTTAAAATATCCAATGAAAAATATTAGCACCACAGAAACCAAAAATGATATTATCTTACATACTCAAGCCAGTAATTAAATCTGAAGTCATGCACCTCAGTAAACTACAAGGAATTTGAACAGCAGTAATGAAATAGTATATAAATGTTCCACCCGAGAGAATGTTTGAAACAAGACCAAGTTTAACAGCACGAACTGTTGCTTTTTTCCAAAAGACAGTTGGACCGAGAATGTGAGCCTTTCCTCCCAAGTCAGACATGTACGGTTTCCCATGAATATTATCCTGAGAGACATGGCATGGCTACTTCTTCCAGGGACCTGGGCGGAGGAGAGCAGTGAACTCGACAGAAAACAACCTAAATGAAGTATGCACCAGATGGGTTTTTTTGGCTTCTTTCTAGCTCCTTAAATTCTCAAATGTTCTATTAAAACTAATGGGATCCGCAAATAACTACAAATAAGGTTGGGTGAGAGTTAAATGAGTATATATACTCACAGTGTATTCTATGACCTGGAATCCTAACTAGGGGCCTAGGACTAAGGAACTGCGTACATAAGTGGGTATACACAGTCCATATATATATCTTGCTTAAAACAGAACACATACACTATATCACTATTTGGTATTATTGGTAATACTGTATATGTGTGTAGTTGCATGGGCATAAATATGCATATATAGGCCCCAGCCAGTTGGCTCAGTGGTAGAGTGTCGGCCTGGTGTGTGTAAGTCTTGGGTTTGATTCCTGGTCAGGGCACACAGGAGAAGGGCCTATCTGCTTCTCCACCCCTCCCTCTCTCCTCTCTCTCTCTCTCTCTTTCCCTCCTGCAGCAAAGGCTCAATTAGAGCGAGTTTGCCAAAGGCACTGAGAATGGCTCCATGGCCTCACCTCAGGCACTAAAAACTGGCTCCGGTTGCAACGGAGCAACGCCCCAGATGGGCAGAGCATCACCCCTTAGAGGGCTTGCCGGGTGTATCCCAGTTGGGGCGTATGCAGGAGTCTGTCTCTGCCTCCCCTCCTCTCAATAAAAACAAAACAAATACATATGTATTTATATGTATACACATATAAATAGTTATTTATGTATATAAATTATATAATCATATTTCATATACTATGTGCAACTTTCATTTTTAATGAACCATATAGCAGGGCTATCATTACAACACAGCAATAAATAAACCTGTATAACATGAATTTTAAATGTTCCATGATATTGTAGTAAGCATATCTACCATAAGTTTTACCAGTCCCATAGTGATGGATATGTAGGTCTTACCTATAATAAAGGCCCTATATGACAAGCCCACAGCTAACATCATACTTAACTCTAAGATAAGGAACTACACAAGAATGCCCACTTTCACCACTTTTATAAAACAGAATAAGAATACCTGGTCAGAGCAATTAGCCAAGGAAAAGAAATAAAAGCATCAAATTGGAAAGGAAAAAGTAAATGTGTAACTACTTGCAGATGGTGTGATATTATGTATATAACATCCTAAAGACTCTACCAAAAAACTGTTAGAACTAATAAATTCAGTAAAGTTGCAGGATTCAAAATCAATATACAAAAAACTGCTGCATTTCTATATACCAATAATGAACAAGTAGAAACAGAAATTAGGAAAATAATCTCATTTACAATTACATAAAAAACAGAATACCTACAGATAAATTTAACCAAGGAATGAACAGACCTGTATACTAAAAACATAAGAAATTGATGAAAGAAATTAAAAGACACACAAATAAATGGAAAAATATACCATGCTCTTGGATTGGAAAAATTAATATTGTAAAAATGTCTACACTACCCAAAGCAATCAACAGATGCAATGCAATCCCTAATCAAAATTCCAATGGCATTTTTTTGCAGAAATAGAACAAATAATTGTAAAATTTGTATGCAACCAACCATACTTTCACTCTTAAAAAAATGTTTTAACTATTTCTGACTGACATCCATTACACTCATCAGATTATTGCCCTTAGATAAATTTCTAGAGGTATGAATACAGGTCTCAAATTTTACATATTTAAAATCTTATGATTTAAAACTTACGCTCTAGAAAGACAATATTATTTTATTCTGCTACAAGCCCTTTCATAATCCATGAGATTTTTTGTTTCCTCATGTTCTAGAAAACTTGGCATATTATCACACTTCCCAATTGCCTATCTAGTAACTACAAGTGACATCACTGTTTTATGTTGTATCTCATTCATTACTAGTGGTAAAAATTAGTGGACTGTCTTTCTTTTTATATGTTCACTGATATACTGACTTTTTTCTTTTGTCATTTTCTACCTCATGTTCTTAATTTTCCTATTGGGATGTTTTGCTTTTTCTTACTGATTTACTGAGTTTTTATACATGAAGGCTTCTAGATTTTTGTGTTATAAATGCAAAAAATGCCCTAGTTCATTATTTGACTTTTAACTTCATGATGTTTCACGTATAAATTCTAACCAATACGTGAAACAACTAAACTGCCTTACTACCTTCATCCACTCAATAAATAATTACAATAATCATAGAACATGAAACAATAGAAACAGTAAGACTTCTAAGGCTTATTAAATACTTCTTTTTTTTTTTTTTTTTTGCATTTTTCTGAAGCTGGAAACAGGGAGAGACAGTCAGACAGACTCCCGCATGCGCCCGACAGGGATCCACCCGGCACGCCCACCATGGTGCGACGCTCTGCCCACCAGGGGGCGATGTTCTGCCCATCCTGGGCGTCGCCATGTTGCCACCAGAGCCACTCTAGCGCCTGAGGCAGAGGCCACAGAGCCATCCCCAGCGCCCGGGCCATCTTTGCTCCAATGGAGCCTTGGCTGCGGGAGGGGAAGAGAGAGACAGAGAGGAAAGCGCGGCGGAGGGGTGGAGAAGCAAATGGGCACTTCTCCTGTGTGCCCTGGCCGGGAATCGAACCCGGGTCCTCCGCACACTAGGCCGACGCTCTACCGCTGAGCCAACTGGCCAGGGCAATTAAATACTTTCTTTCGCGTTCATTCCTGGCTTCTAGGATGAAGTGGACAATGAGCAATTAGCAAATAAATAGCAATACGGGGGTGCTTCAGACACGGTAGTTCCTGGGCTATCTGAGGTACCCAATAGGAAAAAAGCCTTTAATAGTCGGGTTCACATGAAATTGAAATGATGAAATAGAAGAAGACTCCGTGGGCACATCTTATTTTTAATTCTATTAATGATCCAAAAATTCCACTTGAAATGACTTTTTGAGGTATTATAAAGTAAATTTTAATGCTTCAGAAAGAGAACTACATATCTCAGGACGCAGATAATTGCGGCTGGATTTAGCAATCTGACCCACACTGTAGAAATTTCTAATTAAAGTCCTCTTTTTATAATGCTAATCTTTCAGCCCAAAATTTCTTTGGGACATGTTATAATGAAGAGAAACTGTACTAAGATTTTAAATTAACCGGAGATCCCAGAGAAACCTAATAAACATTTCCATAAATGTTCGCTGTAAGTAAACTTTATTGTGAAATAATACTGTTGTTATATATAGCTCTCATCATAGGCATCATTACATCATGAATAACTGAATTAACAGAAATAATTATTTAAAATGCTAATCCTCCAAATTGGGATTTAATATAGGTAAGAAAGGAACATGACTTTCTGTAACTGAATCAGCAGGGAGATGATCTGGAAATAAGGATTCGCATAACAATACTGCAACTATCATTAATTCTTTCAAAGATAAACTTTCCCCCAAGGGTTTAATTTCTAACATTTTTCTAGTTTTTTAAAAAAATTGATGTCTGCATTCTTATTGTAAGCTCACCATCACCCAAGATACTTCATATAAGCACTAATGGCATGTTGGTTTCACAATAACTCTAAATTAGTTACTACTAATTACAATATCTCTTCAAAAGAACTATCTTTTTCTTTATAAGCTTAATGGAGTAAAGTTTTAGTTAAAACATTTACAAGTAGATCTGAAACATGATTACATAGAATTTACCACTGATTTACTACATATTTACCTGAAAGTTTAGTAAGTTTTTATAGAATAATCTACCATTATTCTATTTTTGCAGTAATGTTATTCCTTGGCAAAGACCAGAAACTATTATATAAGGGTATGTTATGATGAAATTCTATAGCAGGGATAATTATATGTGGCTATCTGCACATTATGCATTTTTAGAAGCAGAGCCATATAAAATTACGATATTTACCAATCAAGGTAATTGTTCATCTTAATTTGATGCTACAACAGTTTGAGTATGGTTTCATTAAAAATGGGGTTAATAACTTTAATTAAGGAATGATTATTAAAATGTTGAAATACTTTGGAAACAGACTGCAATGAATAATAAAACCAATGAAAAATAAGAAAGCAAATTACTTAATGAATGTAGAAACTAGAGGTTTTTCTATAAAAAAAATCAGAAAATATGGTGAATTTGCTTGAAATGTTTACAACCACAGAATAGAGCTCACATTTGTCGAACTTCAGGATCGCAGGTCCTAGATCCAGTATTTCCTACTCTGTGACCTTAGTTAATGATGCAGTGCATCCAGAATTCAGTCCGTTCTCCAACACAATGAAGAGGATGGAGAGCGCTCCATCTACTTAATACTGTTCGTATTAATCAGCACATACAAAGTCTGCCCAAGTGAATTTGAAATCCCATGTGGGTTGGAAAGCAATTGATTACCATTGCAGAACTTATTCTGTGATACTTAAGGACAAAGACGCTCTCAAACTTAGTGAATCAGCAGCCTGGGAATTAGAAGATCTGTAAAAGCTCACTTACAAGTACAGTCACTAATAGACAGTACACATTAGGGACAACCTGTTAGGCATCATGCTACTTTTCTTAGTTGATCTCTATTCCTCATAAGAATCATGCAAATTGTGGTAGATTGCATCTTTTAAGATCGATACAACAAGGTCTCATTCTACATACTTCTTTTTTGTGACAGACAGAGAAAGACAGAGAGAGGGACAGATAGAGATAGACAGGCAGGAAAGGAGAGAGATGAGAAGCATCAATTCTTCGATGTGGCTCCTTAGTCTCCTTAGTTATTCATTGATTGCTTTCTTATATGTGCCTTGATGGGGGAGGGGGGCAACTGCAGCAGAGTGAGTGACGCCTTGCTCAAGCCAGTTACCTTGGGCTCAAGCCAGCGACCATGGGGTCATGTCTATGATCCCATGCTGAAACCAGCGACACTGTGCTCAAGCTGGTGAGCCCCCGCTCAAGCCGGGTGAGCCCATATTCAAGCTGGTGACTTTGGGGTCTCGAACTTGGGTCTTTGGTGTCCCAGTCCAATGCTCTATCCACTGTGCCACCACCTGGTCAGGCTCTATATACTCTTATTACAATGTAACAATGACACTTCTCCATGAAGATTCGGGTTTATGTTCCCTCCCCTAGAATACGAGTGGAACTTCAAATTACACTTACGTGACTTCCAATATAAAGCCACAAATGGCAATACAACTACTGCTTGGTACTCTTTGGATTACTTGTTCTTGGAACTCAGGCAGCATTTTACATGGAGCGGACACATGTGGGTGTCCCCAACAGCTGATCTGGCTGAAGTTCCAACATTATCCACCAGGCATGTAAGTGACAAGGCCTTTGGGATGACTCCAGCTTCGGCTATAGTTTTACTGCAACTGCATGAGAAGTCCTGAGCCCAGTTAGCCCCCAGAATCATGACAGATAATGACAAAAATGATTATACTTGTCCCCTCAAATTTTGAAGTGATTTGCTACATGGCAATGTAACAGGAGAACAAGATAAGCATGACTTTACCACTCAGGTGAGCTAAGAGACAAACATCTGTATCACACAGCAAGTAAGAAAATGAATCAAAATTGTAACTCTCATCCTTATGACATCATGTTTCCTCAGAGATTTGATTTATTTGGGGGAGAAAGTATTTAAATAAATGTTCGGTATTAAGACTCTTGAAGAGGGCCCTGGCCACTTAGCTCAATGGGTAGAGCACCAGCCCAGCGTGTGGATGTCCTGGGTAGGATACCCTTGTCAGGGCACATAAGAGAAGTGACCATCTGCTTCTCTACCTATCCCGATCCCCCATCTCTGCCTCTTCCCCTCCCACAGCAAATGTCTCGATTTTAAGCATCAGTACCAGGCGCTAAAAATAGCTTGGTTGATTTGAGTATCGGCCTAAGATGGGGGGGGGGTTGTTGGGTGGATCCCAGTTGAGGCACAAGGAGGAGTCTTCCTATCTCCCCTCCTCTCACTTAAAAAAAAAAAGAGGCCAAAAATAAAGCTAAACAAGATATACTACATTCAGTCTACATGAGGCAATCCAAACAATATAGTAATGATTACAGATAAACCATCTGACCTTTTTTGAGATTGTTATACAAATAGATTTAGCTCAATTTTATCCAATAATTCCTTCCACCTTAAAAAACCCACCATGCCCCATCAAATAAAATGAGCATGAAGTAACTAAGAACTTTCAGCTATCCTTGTTTTGCAGAAATTGACTCCATTTTCGTATTTCCCACAGCTGCAGCTCTGGAGCTACCTCTGGTATCAAGATACAGATGAGAAAAGTCAGTTTCCAGCACAGTTGGGTAAACTATCGATATTATCTTTTCCAGACTCTCCAAGTATCTCTGCCAAGGGTTAAAATGGAATTTTACTCTGCCTTTTTGGATTTAGGTTATTTTAAATTTATATCAAAATTTACAAAAATAATAAAAATTCAGAAAAGTTGGCATG
Organism: Saccopteryx leptura; assembly: GCF_036850995.1. Classification (NCBI taxonomy): domain Eukaryota; kingdom Metazoa; phylum Chordata; class Mammalia; order Chiroptera; family Emballonuridae; genus Saccopteryx; species Saccopteryx leptura. The sequence goes on from NC_089516.1 coordinate 25,496,645, forward strand.
CATTATTATAAACATTTCTTCACACTTAAACATTTATTTAGTGCCTGTTGTTTAAGAAGCAAGTGAAGGCATTCTAGACAAGCACTGTGTTAATTATTTTAGCCACCACATGAACTAGAAATTATTGCCATTTTAGAAATGACAAAACTGAGTCAGAGAGAGAGAATGGTAAACTCAGGACCAACAGAGAGTTACCAAAATAGCCCAGCTGCAGTTTGAACTAGATTAGCTTCCCCTCGCACACCAGTTTTCAGTCCGAGAGAAGGCTCAACTGAGACTTTTAATATAGAATGTTCTTTCAAGGTAACATTTCCATTATTTTTAAAATTTCAGCCCTTGTGTGTTTATTTCACAGTGTTTAAGACAATTTATATTCATTTAAAATTTGATTTTTAAAACAGTTTGGTCCCTTTTCCTATCTGCAAATTAGGCTTCATGAAAGCAAGTAGCGTCTATCTCAGCGACTGAAAGGCCTGCAGGAACTAAGAGAGTTCTAGTATAGTGGTCTCTCGTCTATCGCGGGGTTAGGTTCCAGAACCCCCTGTTATGGGTGAAAATCCGCGAAGTAGAGGTCTTATATTTATTTTATTATTTATATATTATTTTAAGGCTTTATAAACCCTCCCTACACTGTTATAAACCTTTCCCACACTTATCTCGCTTATTGTACTGCAAAAATAATTAAAATAATAAATATATAAAAATACCTATATACCACAAAATCCTGCGATATAGCAAAAAATCCATGATACAAAATTAGATTTGTACAACTTAAAAATTCAAGATACAGTGAGACCTGCAAAAAGTAAACCGCATTATGGTGAGGGACGGCTGTATACAGTCTGTGCTTAATATTTACTGATTGAGTAAATGAGTAAAATTGACGCCCCTACTTTTAGGATGTCTGACTCAAAAATCTGACTCTCAGTATAAGAATATTTCATGCTTGACATTGAAAATCCTAAAACGCTTCATCTGATGTTCCTTAGCCAGGGTGGCATTTTCCCTTTTTCCATTTTCCAGATAAAATATTGAAGGGTAAGAGTGCATTTGTTTCAAGTAATACTATTATCTATATTTTTTTCTAATACTCCTTCCAGTTTCAAAAATTCTACTTAGAAATCTTCAGCGCACCGATCTTCTGAGCTGAGCTCAAACCTGCCAATTCTGTTCCTAGGTCACTTGTTAAATCACATCAGAAACTAGAAGGACGTCCACAGACCAAGCAGATCAATGATGCCTTTATAAAGTCTACAGAATGCTACCCACTGGCTAGCTTTGCACCCTGTGTTCGTCAATTTTTCTATACAATCTGCATTTGGGCTGAGGGACAAGTTGTGTTGAGAGAAGCTGATGGCAGGGACAGTGAAGAATCTCCTGTTCCCCCACCTACTCCCTCCACAGGAACACTGGGCTGAAAACACCGACAAGTACTTTGCTTCTGCTTTAGAAGGAAATGTAGCTCTATTCTACTTCGCATAGTTCTGAGCTTATTTCTTAGCAATGAAAGTGCAAGAAAAAGTATACCTATTCCTTACAATCCTTTATCCAGCGATATTAACTCAGAATGTGGTCAAACTCTACACAGTTTATGATTCAAAAGTTTGTTTACAAATCAGTTTATAACGCAGTTTATAACCTTCACATAGGAAAACTGATAAAATATCTGATAAGGCCCTCAGATCAGACCACAAAGTTTCACCGAACTTCTGATGCATTTCAAGTAGTAATCATAATCTTGGCGCCAGTGGTTGGAGAACCTGCAATGTGCATATACCATGGGAAGTTCTTTATATAATTCACCCGCTTAGTCATGCTAACAGGTCTATCGGTTAGACATAATTATCATAACACCCACAAGGAAATAGAGGCCCAGAAAGGGCAAGGAGCTCTTTCAGGGCCACACAGCTGGACAGCAGCAGAATGTGAACCTAAGGCTCTCTAAATGCCAGATGTGGGGCTCTCTCCTCCTTGCTCAACAGGGACCTTCTTCCCCAAGGACTGGTCCTTCTCTGCGGTTTTCACAATGAATGTTTACCCGCTTTTGGAGTATCAAGTGCATGCCTTGGTTTATCTTAACTACCTTCCAGGTAATGGTGAAATTTCTGGCCTGGATATACAAAGGGTCCTCAGGTTACAACATAATTTAACATAGTTCCATTCCTACGACAGTGAAATAACCCAATTTTTGGTGTAACTCAAAACACACCCTAGCCTAAGTCACTTAGCTAGCCTAACACAGTTGTAAAATCATCATCTAGAACATTAAAATACAAACATGGCACATTACTGTGTATTCTCCCTTCACAGCAACCACACTAGCTCTCCCACGCAGTAGTCCATAACTACGGCGCTAACTGCATAAGCCGAAACACATCTCAATCTTTTAAAGTTTTTATGGGAGTGAGCATCATAAACTTGAAACATCGTACGTCGAGAGTGTCGTAACCCCAGGACCCCCTGTAAATTCCATCAAGCCCTGGAATAATTTAATACAGTGGTTTTCACTTGCCGGTCCGCCAGAAATTTCATGCCAGTCTGTCAAAGAGTTAACCACTCTGATGTTATATGAAGAGTATAGAGTTGGACTATACCACTGATGTTATATTAAAATTATAGAGTTGGACTATACCACTGATGTTATATGAAGATTATAGAGTTGGACTATACCACTGATGTTATATGAAGATTATAGAGTTGGACTCTGATGATATATGAAGATTATAGAGTTGGACTATACCACTGATGTTATATGAAGATTATAGAGTTGGACTCTGATGATATATGGAGATTATAGAGTTGGACTGGCACTTGAAAAACACTGGCCCTGTAGGCTGCCTATGCAACATCCACTTTCTTCTCTATCTCCTAACAGAATTTTATTTGATTCAGGAGGCACTCATTTAGCTGTGTGCTTCAAGAATGGCTGGCATTCAACTGGTTTAAGCCAGTTCTGGTATCCCCTTTATTGGTTTAGGCATGAGAATGTGACATGATCCTAACCAATAAAATGAAAGGAAAAATATGCTAGGGAGATTCTAGGAAATACTTCCTCATCCTTAAAAGAAACATACAGTTAGATTACAATAAACATGCATTAACCAATAGATGGGCTCAACAACTGTGTAGCTTCTGGGGAAAAGATCAAAAGTGTTCTCAACTTGGCAACTTGCAGTTATAGTAAGATCAAAGTTTAAAAACAGAACTAGAAGAAACCATGGGACAAAGCACCCTTTCAATAGCAAAGTCCTTCATAATTAACCCCTCTTTCCCACCAACAAAAATCAAAAAGTAAAAGATTAAAAAATCCCAACAATATAGAATAACATTTTAATATAGAAAAATAAAATTTTAAAAAACAAGTAACAAACCAGGAAGATGAATTGTATTCTATGTCACAAAAAAGTTTCATGTATTTAATATACAAATAATTCCTAAAAACTGGTAAGATACTATTATAATTGATACAGATTGGGAAAATGTGAAAATTTCCCAGAAAAAGAAAGCCTACCAGTTCTTAGGCACAAGTAAAGATGCTCGCTTCTCTCCGTCACAGCAAGAAATACTGCAAACACTTAAAATTTTACACACACACACGAAGTGGCAAGGATAAGGATATTTTATTCTTATTGACATATCCTTTTCATTTTTAAATCATACTCAAGTGTATCATAGGAATATTTGTTCAACAAAAGTTGATATATAGAACTTTAGGTGAGACTGCTTCCTTCGACTGATCATTCAACTCCTGAAACCCACCATTTAATTTAAGGCTCGCTGTTATTACAGAGAACCATGCAGCTGTGAGAGGCTATGCAAGCTGGCGTGTATGAGGGAAATGGGAAAGAGCAAGAGGCAAAAGGAAGAAAAGTGATGGAACGGCATAACTGAAAGAAATGCTATAAGGCAAGATCCAGAGGTAAGAGGAAGTGTACAGCGGAGAGTCTTAAATAAGACTGACAAGGGCCCTGGCCAGTTGGCTCAGTGGTAGAGCGTCGGCCTGGCATGCAGAAGTCCCAGGTTCGATTCCTGGCCAGGGCACACAGGAGAAGCGCCCATCTGCTTCTCCACCCCTCCCCCTCTCCTTCCTCTCTGTCTCTCTCTTCCCCTCCCGCAGCCAAGGCTCCATTGGAGCAAAGTTGGCCCGGGTGCTGAGGATGGCTCTATGGCCTCTGCCTCAGGTGCTAGAATGGCTCTGGTTGCAACAGAGCAACACCCCAGATGGGCAGAGCATCGCCCCCTGGTGGGCGTGCCAGGTGGATCCCGGTCAGGCACATGCGGGAGTCTGTCTGTCTGCCTCCCCGTTTCCAATTTCAAAAAATACAAAAAAAAAAAAAAAAAAAAGACTGAAAAGACTGACAAGGTTTGGCAGGTTGGAGGATGTCTTGAAATCCAAGCCAACAGACAGGAAGGAAAGGGTTCCAGAAATGATCCACAGTGGCTCTGTGTAGACTCTAAGAACCAATTAGGTCTGAGGGAGTCCAGGGACAAGGAGCCACACGTGGTGAGATGGGTTCAAGCCTGGGTGGGAATAAAGCTCAGAGAGATGCGTGGTGCCATGGGCAAAGATGAGGTCAGCTCTGAATATATTGAGCCTGAGGTTCCAGTTACCAATCCGAGTGTGGAAGCTACTCGTCTTGAGGTATATAAAATTCTAAAACACCACATCGGGGGAGAACTGAAGCTCTGAGACATGAATTGTGCCTGAATAGATACAAGCATTGAGGGCATGAGCACACTCTGTAAGAGGGCTACATTCCTTTTTATTTCTTCTAGCTTGTGAGTCAAATGCCATTTCTAACACTGTAGTGTTATCCACTGTATCTCTGCCTAACCCCGTACATTGCATTTGTCATCCAAAATATTTAAAGATAAATCTGTTTTTCTTAACTTCAACTTTAATTATTTTCAAGAGAGCTATGTTTTTCTCTTTTTCCCCTTTGTTATTACAAGAGCCAATTTTCCTCCTTGATATAATTATTACTTTTGTGATGTTTTACAGATTTTGTTATAACATGGAGGATGCTTCTCTGTAGTGCTTCTACATACTTAATTTTTGATATCACTATTTAAAATAGTCCATTGCTTATTTCACAAATGCATACAAATTATTTAGCTGTCCACTGGTAGGCATACTATCAGGAGGTTGACAACTATTGTTCATCACACAAAGAGGAGCATGACCTTGAAAAATGGTGCTCTCAATTCTCGTTCCAGGATGCCACCTCAGAAATCAGGAAAAAACTGCCAATCAAATTAATATGCTCAAACCCTATCATTTACTGTATGCTGTTACTCCTACGTGTGATATAAAACAAAAAGCAATAACCAAACAAAAAATCAAACTCATAGATCCAGACAACAGAATGGTGAGGAGGGGTCAGGATGAAGCAGTTCAAGGGGGCCAACTACTATGCGGTGATGGAGGGAGACTAGACTTTGGGAGGTGGGCACAAAATCGAGTATACAGATGTCATATTATAAAGATGTACACCTGAAACTTATCTAATGTTATTATTAATCCATGTCTCCTAGATAAACTTAATTTTAAAAAAATAAATCACTTTATAGCATATGGCAAAATGCAAGGTGAAATAGATGGGAAAGTAACACAATTAGGAAAAGGTCAGTTAGAAGGATGACACAATTTAAATTGAGTTCTACAATGTTCATATGCTTTGCCGTATCAGCCCTCCCTGCTGATGATGTGGACAGAACCAGAGGTGATATCTGAGCAAGGGGCCCAATCGACAGAAGGTGCCCAAGGCTACTGCGTACATTTCCTCTACTGGAGAGATGCAGGGACCAGTACACCTGACCTAGAGTTGCAACTCACCAATCAGTGTACTAAACAGCTATGGGATTTATTTGCATTTTTTAGGCAGAACACTTAGGAGACCATCATGAGACCATAGGATCATTATTGGGTGGCCAATTCAGGATTGCTATAACTGTCAGCCCAGAGGTGATGTGATCATACTTTATGATTAGGTCTTTTCATCTCTTTCTTTCTATTCATAAGTAACATTTGTGTATATCCATTATTTATTCCACCTATTTTTTTTTTTTTGTAACAGAGACAGAGACAGAGAGAGGGACAGACCAGGACAGACAGACAGGAAGAGAGAGAGACAAAAAGCATCAATTCTTTGTTGTGGCACCTTAGTTGTTCATTGATTGCTTTCTCACATGTGCCTTAACCTAGGGCAGATAGCAGAACGAGTGACCCCTTGCTCAAGCCAGCAACCTTGGGCTCTAGCTGGTAAGCTCAACCAGATGAGCCCGTGCTCAAGCTGGCAACTTCAGGGTTTCAAACCTGGGTTTTCCATATCCCAGTCTGACGTTCTATCTACTGCGCAACTGCGTGGTCAGGCTCATTCCATCTATTTTTAACATGCGTATTTTGTTAAGTTGCTATGTATATTTAACATTCATTTTGACCTCTGCCTAGGTCTCACGGGCTGTTTGCTTCCTCATCAGCTAAATTTAACTCATAGGTTCCATGTATATTTCATTGGCTACTAGTTTACTTATGACTTATGTTTAATGCCTCCAAGAAGTGTGGGTGGAGCGCAGAGCGCATTCCTAGCAGCTGTGGCTGATGCAATGCTGTGAGAATACTCCAGCTCCCAGAAGCCTCCTGGGCACACCCAGGAAGGGAGCTTGCCTGCTATAAGGAAGTGACTCAGCGACAACCACACAGCTCCCTGATCTTTTCAGCCATTGGCTTTGAGGAACACGCTGTAACACCCTATTGGCTGAACCTGTGTATATGAGCTAACTTACTTTCTGAACAAAGCAGATCTGCATCACTGAACCTGGTCCCTGGAGTTGGGTCTTTGTGTCTCCGTTGTCTTCACCCCTGGCAGGACTTGTCCACAGAGAGGTTTTATCTATCCTGTTTGGCTTTTTAAAACAACAATATTCTCAAAGAATACAGCGAATGCACACTCCACATTGCATTAGCACATCCTGTAGGCTGTCCAAAGCCTATCCAGAATTCAACCACTATGCCTCATGCTCAGTGATAGAATCAGCATGGAAAACAGTATGGAGGTTCCTCAAAAATTAAAAAATAGAACTACCCATATATCCTACTTCTAGGTAGAGATTCAAAGAAAATAAAAATAGTATCTCAAAAGCTATCTGCAGCACTGACTTGGAATGCTGAGGTTGCTGGTTTGAAACCCCAGGCTTGCCCGGTCAAGGCACATATGAGAAGCAATTACATAGTATGAGTTGATGTTTCCTGCTCCTCCACTCCCATTCTCTTTTTCCTTTCTCTAAAATCAAATCAGCAAATCTTTAAAAAAGAACTATATGCATTCTCATGTTCTTTGCAGTATTATTCACAAGAGCCATGACATGAAAACAATCTAAATGCCCATCAATGAATGAATGAATAAAGAAAGTGTTCAAACATAATACAGAATTCTATTCAGCCTTAAAATACCGAAATTCTCCTATTTGTGGCAACATGGGTGAACCTGGAGGACGACATTATGCTAAGTGACATAAGCCAGATATAGAAAGACAAATATTGCACTATACATTACATGTGAAATAAATAAAAAAACCCAAAAAACTGCTGAACTCAGAAACAGAGAGTAAAATGGTGGTCTCACCAGAGTCTGCGGAAAATGAGACATGGGGAGTTATTGATTAATGGACAAAGAGTTTCCATTTTGTAAGATGAAAACCATTCTGGAGATGGATGATGGTAACACTTTTACAAGTTTATGAATACACGTAATACCACTGGCTATCCACTTAAAATGGTTAAGATAGTACATTTTATGTTACATGTATTTTACCACAATAAAAAAATTGAAAAACAATACTAACCCCAATGGCAGCACCTGTTACAGCTTGCTGGATTACTGCACCAGCATTCCGACTGGTCAGCCCGCATCCACCCTGTCCCCTTCAGCCCATCTGGCACACAGCCGCCATGCTGACAGAGGATGAGTTTTCGTCCTTGTCCCACTGCTTTCCATCACACTGGCAATAAAAACCTAACTCATCACCATTCCTTTCAAGACCCTGTGTCATCTGCTCCGCTGTTACACCTGAGACACCATCTCCCTAGCACTGTGCCCCACTCTCCTCCGTATCTTTCCCTGAATAGTGCAAACAACCCCACAACTCAGGGCTTTTGCGCTGTGTTCTTCCTCGTGGCTTTGTCTTCCCCTAGATACTCACAACTATTTCCTGTCTTTACTCAAAATTTACCTTGCTAGTGAGTCCTTCTCTGGCAACTCTGCGATTTCTTTTAATTTTTTTTTAACATATTGATTTTAGTGAGAGAGGAAAGGAGAGTGAGAGACAGAAACATCGATCTGTTCCTGTATGTGCCCTGACCAGGGATTGAAATGACAACATCTGTGCTTTGGGACAATGCTCTAACCCAGTGGTCCCCAACCTTTTTTGGGCCACGGACTGGTTTAATGTCAGAAAATATTTTCACTGACCGGCCTTTAGGGTGGGACGGATAAATGTATCACGTGACCAAGGCAAGCGTCAAGAGTGAGTCTTAGACAGATGTAACAGAGGGAATCTGGTCATTTTTTAAAAAATAAAACATAGTTCAGACTTAAATATTATATAAATAAAATGGAAATAATGTAAGTTGTTTATTCTTTCTCTGCGGACCAGTACCAAATGGCCCAAGGACCGGTACTGGTCCGCGGCCCGGGGGTTGGGGGCCACTGCTCTAACCAACCAAGCTATCAGGCCAGGCCCAACCCTAAAATTTTAACTTCTCTCTGTTATATACTGTATATTGCATTTTTTATTTTGTTCTTTTTAGTACTTACTAAATTTTACTTTATTTAATGTATATTACTTACATATTGAAATGCTATTTTATTTATTGACATTGTTTATCTTATTCATATTATGACTTTCCCATGAGAATACACTTCCATTAGGAATAAGTTCCATTAGAACTTATCTTGTATGTTTGTTTATTGATATATCACTTGGTCCTATAATAATATCTGACATATAGTAGGTGATAAATAAATAAGTATTAAATGGTTACAAAAATGAATACTATTCCACGTGTGAGTAATCCGACATATAAGAACCATAGTAGAAAAAAATCAGTGTTACTATAACTGATATGAGCTCAGACTTAGATAAGTCTGAACTTGAATCCAGGGTCTGCAACTCACTGGTTAGGCCATGAAATCTGGATTGAACTGGCCAATGTGAAAGGAGAAAAAATCACCCTAGTCTGAGAGAGCCCCAAAAGCTAAGACAGGAAACTGCTTGGCTCTTATGGAGAACAGGTGACTGAATTTGGGTGGAGTAAAGAAACCGTGAGACAGGCTAGTGTGAAATAAGCATGACCCCCTGGCTGGAGAGCTCAGTTGCTTAGAGCATTATTCCCCTACACAAAGGTTGTAGGTTCGATCCCCGTTCAGGGGACAAACAGGAACAGATCGATGTTTCTGTTTGACTCTCTCTCTCTCCCTTCATCTCTCTCTAAAATCAATAAATGAAAACTAAAAGAAAAAAAGCACTTGAAATAAGCATGAAAGTATAAATTGTTACTAGATCATGAAGCATCCTAACGAAATTTAGGAGAGTGGACTCATCATAAAGGCAAAAGGAAGTGAAGAAAGTTTTGTGAGTAATATTGTTAGAGCTGTTAACAATAACATTTAATCTGATTCACAGGAGGCTAAACTAAAGATAGTGGCATCGATTGGAAAGCTATTTCTGTAATCCAGCAGACATGTACTGAGGGCCTGAATCAGAGGGCATGTACGAATATTGAGGGGACATAACTTAATGGAGAAATGTTGAGAAGCAAGAATTGATTTGACATGTCCCATTATTGAATATCAGATCAATACAGAGACAAAACAGCATGTCACTTATTTAACTCTCCCTTACTGCTGACTAGTATTTTATTTGTATAACAAAAAGGAACAAAAAACAAGTTTGTGAGCAATGGAACAAAGCTCACCTCAGGACATCCTAGGTTTGAGAACTCTCTGCAAGCTGTCCCTAGAATCAAGGGGCAGATACATATCAAAGAGTTGAAAATGACTTGGAAACATGGCTGTAACTCAAGAGATAGTGGAAATGGTGAAAACACAGAGATAATGGTCATCTGCATATAGCTTGAAGCCAGGAGATTAAACCATACTGATCAGAGAGAGTGCACATAAATAAAGAGGGTCAAGGGCTCATCCATGAGACTCCAGGACTAAGGGAGTTGGAAGAGAAGAAAGGGAGAGATAATGAAAGAAATACAGAACAGTCAGGGATGAAGCAGAACCAGATGAGTCCAGAGGCGATAAGAACAAAGGTTCAGTTGCGGTAGAAAGCCTGAGACGAAAAGAAGACATTTGATTCAGTGACTAAGAATAATTACTTTTGGAATAAGTGAATGGCTGAGTAAAGCATGGACTACAGAAAGTGGTAAGAGAAAGAGTCACATTAACAAGATAAAGCAGAAAGTCTGTTTGGAGAGAGGTGGCTGGCACACGGACTGGGTGTGCCTATAGGAGTTTCAGACGGCGAGGCTCCAGGACAGAAATTGCAGGTGAAAATGACAGTGGAGATCTTGGATGTGAGATGCAGAGTAAAATGAGATGCATGATCAAAGTCATAGAAATAAAAATTAAGTATAACTACAAAAAGGACATCCCCCATCCAAAAATGGAGGGCAGTCAAGTGATACAATGAGGGGAAATTGGGGGTTTATACCAGATGGTATTTCTTCTTGGTAAATTATGAGAAAAACTCATTTATAGGCAGGGATCCCAAGGTAGGTCCAGTTGTTTCTTGTCAACAGGGTCGTACGTTCTGCAGTGAGTATAAATCAGATTTCCTAAGGTTGGGTCAAATGAGGGAAATGGATGTATGGATGTTTCTTAGACATTGGGAACTTTTAAGATAATGAATTTTGTTTTCCACAGGAGACAGTCACCTGCATGGCTATCTTCCCTATTTTGAAAACTTCAAGCCCTGGACAGTTGGCTCAGTGGTAGAGCATCAGCCCAGTGTGTGGATGTCACAGGTTTGATTCCTGTTCAGGGCACAGAGGAGAAGCAACCATCTGCTTCTCCACTCCTCCACCCCTTTCTCCCCCCCCCCCCTCTGCAGCCCTGACTTGAACGGTTCCAGTGCACTAGCCCCAGGCACTGAGGAGCCTTGGCTTCAGGCACTAAAGATAGCTTGATTGCTACAGGCTCAGGTGGGTAGAGTGTCGGCCCCAGACAGGGGTTGCCGGATGGATCCCAGTCAGTCTGTCTATCTTCCCTCCTCTCAGTTGGAAAAGAAGAACAAAAAAAGAAACCAAAAACTTCACACCTTCCTTGCAAACCAACAAAAAACCCTTGAACGAAACCATCTAAAGCAGGGGTCCCCAAACTACGGCCCGTGGGTCGCATGTAGCGCCGCACTTCCGGAAGGGGCACCTCTTTCATTGGTGGTCAGTGAGAGGAGCATAGTTCCCATTGAAATACTGGTCAGTTTGTTGATTTAAATTTACTTGTTCTTTATTTTAAATATTGTATTTGTTCCTGTTTTTGGTTTTGTTTTGTTTTTTTACTTTAAAATAAGATATGTGCAGTGTGCATAGGGATTTGTTCATAGTATTTTTTTATAGTCCGGCCCTCCAACGGTCTGAGGGACAGTGAACTGGCCCCCTGTGTAAAAAGTTTGGGGACCCCTGCTCTAAAGCAATCCAATTCGACCTGTCTTAAGTGGATCAGATACAACCTGTAGGGAGCAGAATAAGTTCTGAAAAGTTACTTAATTTTTTTTTTTAGTAAATGATTAAGATATAAACTTATCAAATCTAATTATGTGCAACATTATCTTCTGATATGCTACCTTTAGAAACAGACAGACTAAATCATTTCCCATTCATTGGAGTCATGCTCCTCCTTTTCTACAAGACAACATTAGGCTCATTTCAATGCCTTAGGCTAAATAAAACAGCAAGTAAACTTTTTGACTATTTTATGAGATACTATACATTTTGTAATATTTAGACAAAGGTAGAGAAAAAAAATTAGAGTCTACAAAAGTTAAGTTCATTTATAATTACTGCATTCAGGAGTCATACCTGAGCAAGGCCTCAATGAGGTAGTAATGAGGTGGAAATGTGCCAGCAGACTGGCACTGGAGACAGCCTGGAAAAGGCAGCTCGAGAAGGTAATAACGAGGGGGAAAGCTTATTTCTCTCTCTTGGCTTACGGGCCTTTATTTTAAGATGTGCACCATTATTCTTTAAGTCAATGGGACGACGATGACAAAAAGAGCCTAGAGAGGCAGGGAGAGTAAGGAGGGTGGGAGGAAAGGGAAGGGACATAAAGAAAAGGGAGGATATGCCTGACCTGTGATGGCACAGTGGATAAAGCATCAACCTGGAATGCTGAGGTCACAGGTTCGAAACCCCAGGCTTGCTTGGTCAAGGCACATACAGAAAGCAACTATGATACTATCAGTTTATGCTTCCTGTTCCTCCCCTTCCCTCTCTCCCTCCTTCTCGCCTTCTCTCTCTCCTCCCTCATTCTGTAAAAAAATCAATAAATAAATCTTTAAACATAAATAAAAATTTTAAAAAGAAAAATCAAAAAAGAAAAGAGGATATATATGAACTTAAAATGGGTATAGAATAGCACCTCCCATATCTCTCTAAGGATTATGAGGATTCTATTAGTTCATATAACATGTACACCAGGGGTAGTCAACCTTTTTATACCTACTGCCCACTGTTGTATCTCTGTTAGTAGTAACATTTTCTAACCACCCACCGGTTCCACAGTAATGGTGATTTATAAAGTAGAGAAGTAACTTTACTTTATAAAATTTATAAAGCAGAGTTACAGCAAGTTAAAGCATATAGTAATAATTACTTACCAAGTATTTTATGTCGGATTTTTGCTAAGTTTGGCAGAATAAATCTTTATAAAACAACTTACTATAGTTAAATCTATCTTTTTATTTATACTGTGGTTGCTCTGCTATCGCCCACCATGGAAGCTGGAACGCCCACTAGTGGGCGGTAGGGACCAGTTTGACTACCACTGGTGTACACGTTGCATATAGTAAACAGTAATATGTCGCAGAATTATTTTTATTTACTGATAATGCCAAAGCAGATTAAGTTTCTTGTTCAATTGTATTCAATTAGCTTTGTGAAAACGTGGATGGAAATTGAAAAGAAGATAAGGCTGAGTCACCCAAATTTTCTCACCCATTCTACTTTGTTTAGCTTTGCAAACAAAAGTAACCAAGGAGAGGGCATACCTAAGCCCAGAAATACGTTTCCCTGGGGGACTCTGTCAGAGTTAAGAATTTTGAACCTCATGTATTAATTACTTGAGCCAAATAAATCACTGATTAAATTCAACCACCATTTTAAAAAGAATCAATGAGTCTCTATAAAATGTATACGTTTTCACCAAAAGGAGCAGGTCTATAATTTCTAAATTCCCATTCATAGTCTAGTTTTAATGAAAGTTACTTTCCCAAGAACTTTTCAAATTACTCTACTCAGCAAAATATTCTTTTAGAAAGAAATTCTAGCAAATCTGGCAATTCTAGCACATTTTATTCCCATGCTCTAACATATACAAAGCTATAATTTCTTGTATTTTTAGGTTTCTTACAATATCGCAATGGTGGAAAACTCCACTAAGAAAATTCCTTGTGTGGAAAGCATTAAATAGTACATAGAATCTGACCCAGTTATAGTGTCACTTTTCTGTATAAACAGTACAGAGTCTATTAAACACAAGTTTAAGTTAGCCAACTTAAAATAGATCATATGAAGAAGGTTGTGGAGTATGAATATATTTTTATAGAATGAGACTATAATAAAGGCATCTATGTAGAGTTTATAGTTCCTTAACATATTATCTAGAAAATCTTCCCAAATAGTGTATCTAGCAAATTTCATTCATTTTCCCAATTCTTTCAAAAGTTACATGTATAAACCTTTAATGAGCTTAATGACTGTTTATAACCATCAGTAGCCTTTGTAAAAGAGAACCTTACAGCCCTGGCCAATTGGCTAAGTGGTACATCTACTTCACCACCCCTCCACCTCCCCTTCTCTCTCTCTCTCTCTCTCTCTCTCTCTCTCTCTCTCTCTCTCTCTCTCTATTTTTCTCCCTCCTCCCCTCCCACAGCCATGACTCCACTGGTGAGGATGGCTCCGTGGAGCCTGCACCTCAAGTGCTAATAATAGCTCAGTTGTGAGCATGGTCCCAGATGGGCAGAGCATCAGCCCCAGACAGGGATTGCCAGGTGGATCCCAGTTGGGATGCATGTGGGAGTCTGTCCCTCTATCTCCCTTCCTCTCACATGGAAAAAAAAGAGAGAGAGAATCTTACAAGTAATTATATAATAAAAGTACAAATTACTATTATGGGAATCCCCATTCATGGAAAATCAACATATGTTAAACCTATAGTGTTCGAAAGGTATGTGTCTAATCACTAGATTGTACACTTGAAAATAATATTGTCTGTCAGGTGAAATTAATTTTTTAAATAATTAATTAAGAATTAAGTGAAAAAAACCATCTATAGAAATCACAATAACAGAACAGCAGCATATGAGAGTACCTAATACAGCTAACTGGGAACAATGAAACGGCTCTTGATGAAGGAGCAAAAAGACACTGTTAAATTTGAACAAACAAAGCCATGCTAGACTGTGCTGGCTGAAGAAATTCTTTGGCTTGTAGAACAGAGAGTAAATGTTGACAGACCTGTGAAGGAAATGGGCTCCGTGTGGGGTCAGAGGTGGTGACATAAGCAGCCTGTGTGTAGGCATAGCTCTTGAACCGAGGCTTGGGAGAGGAAGGAGTTCGTTCATAGCCCTGTGCTAGACTGACTGTGATCTGCAGAACGGGGTCAGGGAGGCGGACAGAGAAGAGCAGGAGACATCGTAAGTAACCCTGAAAGGACTGCTTCCAGAGACTACAAAAACCAATATGACATGAAAACAGTGAGATGAAAAAATGTAATTGTAAACACATTCAAAGTGCCATTAGAAACTAGTACACTCCAAGAATCCTGGTGCTCAGTGTCATATCGGAGGGCAGGTAATCAGGGAAGATATGGGCGTGGAACTCAACCACGAGGACTCGTACTGACACAAATCCAGCACCAAGACGGAATGGTGTTCTTCAAACTGGCAAGAACAGGCATCCGAATGCAATTTTCTCTGAACCCAGAGTAAACAACCAGAATTCATCAGCTCAATACCCTGAAAGGACTGAAGCTTTCATAAGCTAAATATAGAGCTAACTCAGTAGAGTGAGAAAATGAGGCCTAAAGTTTTCCACGCCTTCAGCAGAAACTTAGGTAACAGTGTTTTTATTGTTTGTGTCAAAAAAAGCAAAAGAAAATACCCCAAATGTCCACTGCTGGGACCCAGAACAAACCATGTAATGGAGCAATCCCACAGGACTCTCCACAGTAATACAGTACAATAAAAATCTTTCGCACATGTAGTCTCCAATTAATTCTTATTTAAACTAGTTTCCCTTAGCAAAAATGTTACCTGGAATAATCAAAATTTGCTACTGCATCAGCAGGTTGCTACTAAAAATAAGAAAATATTTTTCAATATAGTACTTGCCTTCATTCTTGCTCTAATTCTTTGCTCATTGCTCTACAGAAAATTGAGTGTGTATATGAGTCTAACTTTTATTTCATTGTATACAATGAAAATAAAATATATTCTGTGCTTCAAATGCTTATAATATGGTGCCTATCAATAGCACAGTATCTGAACAATGTTCTATGTTAACAATATTACGGTCCATGATATCAGATAAAATGTTAAAGATTTATGGTCAGTCTCTGCCTTACTCCCCACCGTTCCTTCCATATATATATACATATATGTGTGTATATATGTATGTATATGTTTATATATAGCATAATATATATACCCACATACTTATATATACACACATGCACACATATTATGCTATATATACAGATAATATGTTTGTGTGCATGCATGTATATAGATACACACATATATGCAATATATATGTATACACACAGTATCCTATATATACATATATGTGTGCATACATCCATAGATATAATAGATTTATATGCGCATGGGTATGATACCTAAAAATGCATATAAAATAGAAAACATCTTTGATAGTAGTTGTCCTTCTGACACTTTACCTGTTGAGAATAGTGCATTTGATGATGTAACTGAAAGCGTTCTTCTCTAGTGACTCTGGATGGCCTTGGCAACATTTCCACTTCCTGGATGGCTTCAATGCTCACTTGTTGAGGCAGAACTTGAAAGAGTGATGTGATGTACATTAAGATGGACTTCTTATCTGGATAAGTGGTGGCAACATCTGTAAGCACATTAACACCACACATCAATTTTTGGTTTCTATATTTGAATCTCTAAAAGGGGAATGAACACATCAATGTGACTGGAAGAAGACAGATTAATGAGCACTCGATTGGCCATGAATAGCCTCCAGAGACTAATTAGAACATGATAATCAGGCCTAAAATGTCCTTCCAATTTTGCAGACCAACGAGATGAGCACTAAAGTTCATTTCTTTTCTTTGTTCCCATAAAAACTTCATTCTGCAATACTTTTTCCTAAGTCAAATTGCCAATCTTGCCCATCGAAAAGAGAGTGGTTCTATTAAATAAGAAACAAAAATAAAAGATTACATCTCCCTTTTTATGGAAAGTTATATTAACATGTCAATTAAAATGGTGCATTGGTTAATTAAACAATTACACAAAAGAGCTTAAATGCTTTGGTTTCCAATAAAGAAAGCTTACACCAGGGGTCCCCAAACTACAGCCTGTGGACCACATGCGGCCCCCTGAGGCCATTTATCCGCCCCCACCGCACTTCCGGAAGGGGCACCTCTTTCATTGGTGGTCAGTGAGAGGAGCATAGTTCCCACTGAAATACTGGTCAGTTTGTTGATTTAAATTTACTTGTTCTTTATTTTAAATACTGTATTTGTTCCCGTTTTGTTTTTTTACTTTAAAATAAGATATGTGCAGTGTGCATAGGAATTTGTTCATAGTTATTTTTATAGTACAGCCCTCCAACGGTCTGAGGGACAGTGAACTGGCCCCCTGTGTAAAAAGTTTGGGGACCCCTGGCTTACACCTTTCTAATCAAATATGTGCCGGTTATGTATGTAAAAGGCAAAATATATCTGTGTTTTCACCACATATTTTCCCAATGAAAATAAAACAACTATATACCATATGTATCATGATTTGTAAAATATTCCTTAAGAATAATCAAAATATTTGTTTACAATACAGTGCATATGTTAAGGTCAGATGCTGTTCTCTGCAGAATTTAAGAATCAATATAAAAGTCCTTCACATTACGTTGATCTGACATTATGTCCTTTGCCACATCCAGGGAATGAAAGAAACCCAACATTTAAAGTCAATAATAATTTTCTAATAACACACACAATAAGTGGCAGCTCTTTCAAAAGGTTCTTTTGCTACTTGGCATTACAATTTACCCACTGAGCTCATTCCAGTGAACCAAGATGTAAAAATAATCCTTTATGTGAAGTGTATCATTAATCCCAGAAGTGTTAAAACATAAGTCCTGGTGGGAGGCCAAGGCAACTTTGCAGCAATGTGCCAGGAATTTCTTTTGCCATAAATTTATCTTAGCTTAGCTCTCATGAAAAGATCTGTTTTAAATTAAATATGTATTTTCTGGACAGGTGTTCTGATTATGAGTAAAAAAAAAATCTCAGTCCATTAGCATAAAAGGAGGTTGAACAGGTCACTTCGTCCATCCCTTTCTAAGTAGCAGGAACATGATTAATCAGAACAACTATTTTTAAAAGTATTTTTAAAGTTACAGAGGAGGTAAAAGTTAACTAATGGTCCTCGATCTGCTTCTATCCATAGTATAGTACAGTACTTCTCAATTTTTAATGTACACATGAATCACCTGGGGACTTTTAAAATCAGAATGTGATCAGTAGGTCAGGGGCGGAGCCTACGGCTCTGCATTTCCAACAAGCCCCAGGTGGTGACTTGAAGACCACACTTTGAAAAACCGGGTCAAAAAATTACAGGGAAGCAGACTGTCTGCAATACATCTACCGTTTCATTGTTTCACTCATTTTTTTTCAAAAGACACTTATTGGACACTTAAATGCACAAGGCTGAGAGGTACGGAGTTATACAATACATATGCTCTGCTCCTTATTAGAATTTAATTATTAAGCAACAGATGGTGAAGGTAATTTTTCACAAGTACTTTTTAAGGAAGAGCTTCAAAACTCTGTGCATGGGAGTTGCCTTTACAAAAAGATCGTACTGACTTAGCTCTGAAATTCCGAAGCCTAAAATTTTCCCTTTCATTTGATAACTGGTTTTCAAGTGTTCGTTGTATGGTGGAGTCTATAGTTCTTCACTCTATTTTGAAACTCTAAAATGTGTTCTTCCTTGTCACTAGCAACTAGTCAGTTGTATCTGTGATGTGTATAATTTAGAATTCTGTTTTGCCATGTATTAAATAAAAGATGCTGGGAAAAGGCATTGAATTAAAGAAAGTTGATCCAAGACTATTTACTGCTATACTATATAGTACATAGGTATGTGTACTTCTTCGGCTTCAAATATACGCCATGATTTAAAAAAATAAAGGTAAGAAATAGGTCAAGTAGTATGTCTACTGCCCCAAGCAAACGTCTAAAACTATAATGCATTTTTAACTACATGAAACATCTTGTGCGTAAGAGCAAACAGTCATAAACAGCAATCATTATAATAAACATGCACTATGTGAGCAAACTGCTGGCACGTTTGTCGCAATCTCCTACCATCCTATCTGGGGAGCTGAATGGGGGGTCCAGCTGTATGGGTAGGTATAATCCCATATTTCTTTGTTTTTAAAGAAAAGAATTTATATAATCTAAAATATGTTGAATTCCTGGAATAGATATTTACTAAAGACTTAAAATTTTTGATAGATCATCCAGGAGATGATTAAGATAGAGAATTCATAGATTCTGCTCACAAGCTGGACTAATAAAATAACGAAGAACAAAAATACGAAGTAATTGCATTGTGGAACAGAATGTAAAATGTGTTTCTCTGAGTGGCATGTTCAGCGCTTTAATATGTTCAGAAAAAGGAAGAAATTATATACTATTGGGGGACCAGAATATTCTTTACGAATAGGAAAATGAAATAAGCATGTATAAGATTTCATTAGCTGGATATGAAAAAAAAAATTGAAAAAGGTTTTCCAGGTAGTGGGAAAGCATGAGCAAAAGTAAAGAACTAGAACCTGACCAGGTGGTGGCACAGTAGATGGAGCGCTGGCCTGGGACACTGCGGACGCAGGTTCAAAACCCCAAAGTCACCAGCTTGAGTGCAGACTCATCCAGCTTAAGTGAGAGCTCACCAGTTTGAGTGTGGGATCATAAACATGACCCTAAGGTCACTGGCTTGAGCCAAGGCCACTGGCTTGCACAAGGGGTCACTGGCGTGGCTGTAGCCCCCCTCCCCAGTCAAGGCACATATGAGAAAGCAATCAATGAACAACTAAGGTGCCAGAACTACGAGTTGATGCCTCTCATCTCTTTCCCTTCTTGTCTGTCTGTCTGTGTATGTGTCTCTTTCTGTCTGGCTTAAAAAAAAAGGACAGAAGTAGAGAGACAGATTAGGCATAGCCCTTTGGATGCCTTAGCCACAAAGAGGAAGAAAGTGAATAGTACGATTACAGGGGTAGACTGTGTATGAAACTCAGAGATAATCGACAGTAAACTGAAAACGCTGGCCGTAATTCAGTAGGTTTGAGAATAACCACTTTGGAAAAAGAGTGTGATACCATTGAAGTTTTTGTCAAGTAAAACTGTTATGTGCAGAATGGATTCGTGGAAAAAAATGGAGAGAAGTTAGAGTCAAGAACCCAATCCAGACAGGAAGTGTTAGATAACTAAAACAGGCTGTGTAATGAAAACAAGGGGAAGCATGATGGAATGCTAAGATAGGTTCAAAATGACTTCATTCCATTTTCAGATCATTCCACAGTCGCTGGAAATTCCCATATACAAAATTCTGTCCTAAGCCCTGAAGGTACAAAGATTAATAAACTGAGGATATGGCCCTGGCCAGTTGGCTCAGTGGTAGAGCATCGGCCTGGCGTGCGGGGGACCCGGGTTCGATTCCCGGCCAGGGCACATAGGAGAAGCGCCCATTTGCTTCTCCACCCCCACCCCCTCCTTCCTCTCTGTCTCTCTCTTCCCCTCCCGCAGCCAAGGCTCCATTGGAGCAAAGATGGCCCGGGCGCTGGGGATGGCTCCTTGGCCTCTGCCCCAGGTGCTAGAGTGGCTTTGGTCGCAGCAGAGCAACGCCCCGGAGGGGCAGAGCATCGCCCCCTGGTGGGCAGAGCCTTGCCCCTGGTGGGCGTGCCAGGTGGATCCCGGTCAGGCGCATGCGGGAGTCTGTCTGTCTCTCCCCGTTTCCAGCTTCAGGGAAATAAATAAATAAATAAACAAACAAAAAAACAAACAAACCGAGGATAAAATGGAGGAGGAGGACAGAGGGGGAAAAACTGCCTGTTCTGTAGCCATAGAAACACGTAGCCACCAACACAATTTTCAACCTCATTTAATCATTTTACAAGTACCTCCCTATGCAGTCCTGATCATGCTTCCCCATGTGGCATCCCTTCCCTACTGAAAGTCTGTCAGTCAGGAGTGAACTCACTCCAATGAACAAAATTCTGAATGCAAAACCTATTAGTGGCAAAATGGCACCAGGTGTCACTGGCAGAGTTAGACTTTGGTTCAAAAATCTTAGTACTTGAGTTCTGGTTAAGGAAGAATTCAGAGGCAAAACTCAAATACAACCAAAAGTTTATTTAGAAAGTCACAGACCTAGAAGTGAGTCATGGAAGAAGTGAGCCAACTGGGCTGTGTGGGCTCAGGAAATAAGTTACAGAGGCAAAAGCAGAGTCTTTGTAACTTAGGGAAAAGAAAGGAAGAGAGAACGTACCTGGGGGAAGGGAGAGGGGGAATGAGAAGGGAAAAAGCACGGGTGCGCTACAGAAAGAGAAAGAGCACTCACTGGGTCCTCCATCCTGAGAGGTGTTTGTTTGTTTGTTTAGTGAGAGCAGGGGAGGCAGAGAGACAAACTCCCACGTGCACGGCAAACTGAATCCACCCGGCAAGTCCACTAGGGCGCAATGCTCTGTCTATCTGGGGCCCTTGCTCTGTTGCAACCAGAGCCATATTTTTAGTACCTGAGGCAGAGGCCATGGAGGCATCCTAAGTGCCCAGGGCCAACTCGCTTTAATCAAGCCATGGCTGCAGGATGGGAGGAGAAGAGGGGGGGGGGGAGAAGAGAAGGGAGGAGGGGAAAAGCAGATAGTTCCTTCTTCCGTGTGCCCCGACCAGGAATCAAACCCAGGACATCCACACACCAGGTCGATGCTCTACCACTGAGCCAACTGGCCAAGGCCCTGAGAGTTTTTATCTGCTCTCTAAAGGCAGGGATATCAGGGGAGGTCCCAAGGGTGGATGTCAGTGGAACATTCTCAGCTTTCCAGGTGTGCTCTTTCAGGGTCCTGTTCTCTACTGACTGGTCAGCACCAGGGCAGGGGCTCATGAGTTACAGCAACTGACCCTGGTGTAAGCCATGGTGTTGTCCCACTCAGCCTTGCTGCTTTTCTGGGCCTACAGCTGAAATAAGACTGAGTCCTACATGTTACCTCTCATTTGACCAAAAGTCTAACTCTGTGGTCATCAGGCCCAAGGCTTTGTTCTTAAGATTACTGATGCTAATCACAACCTCACTGGCCTGAGGGATCAATGCTGAAGGGTCATGCAAGGGCTCAGGTGCTCATGGGAGTCCTATGAGGCTATTCTCCAGCCTCCTTGTTCCTCTTCTTAAGGGGGCTTACCACAGGACTAGCAATGTGGTAGAGGAGAAAAGTCTGGGGCGGTCCTAGCCGGCTGCCCAGCAATATGAAAGGTCAGGAGGTCTAAACCACATGATCAGCATTATACTAAAGGAGAAAAGGTCACCCTGGGAGCAAGGTTGCCTGGGGCTGTTCTTGGCACCTGGGGCTTTCTACCCTGGTGACAATCCATAACTGTCTTATCTTTCCTACCGGGCTCAGGCCTGTCTAACTGACTACTGCAAACCAATTAACAATGGGTCTCACCTGAATCACCACCATGCTTCTAAAGTTGACATCAACCTACAACTCTTGAATATTCAGAGATCATGTCTCTGGGTTTCCCACAAAGCCTAGAACACCCTATTTTGAGAGACGGTGGTTGACTAGTACAGTTTCCTCTTATTTAAGTAAGCGAAACTCAACTTTGTGTTCTTGTTTCAAATATTCAGTAAAAGTTGCACCATTTGATAAAATTCAAGTAATGAAATTCACTTGTAAATTTCAACTTATTTATGGAAATGTATTGGGGGAGCATGTGACAGAGTGAAAGAATGAACAATTCTCAATTTAAAGATTTGGATTTTTAAAAATCTGTGCCTAAATATTTATATCTATAAAGAAATGCCCTTATCATCACATTTACTTCTCTTTCCTCATCTTTGAAATAAAAATCAGAGTCCCAATCTCACCATCGTGTTGGGAAGGTCAAATGCAATAATAACGTTTAGAAAAGACTGTACATTATATTAAACCTTGATATTATTGCTATATTGCAACTTTTGTTGTTATCAATACCAAAGCAGACATGAACAGTTAGATAGACATGAGTACATCAAGGACAACAGGTCAGGTACAGAAGGTCACCACAATGGGAAGCCCCAGGTTCCTAGCAATGGGCACAACTGAGACAACAAGGACCTCGCCCCCAGGGTGACGTTTCCTCTCCTAGCATAATGCTGGTCATGCACTTTAGACCCCTGACCTTTCATATCACTGGTCATGAGGTTCAGACCCTCCTCGACCTTACTCCTCTAGCATGTCACTAGTCAAGGGGGTTAGACTCCCTTAGAAGGGGAATGAGCAAGAGGGCAGGACAACAGCCCTTAAGCATGAAGCCCCCAGGACAATGAGGATCTGACCCACATCAAATACATCTAAGACCTCAGTTGTATTTCAGCTCCAGGCCCAGACAAGCAGCAAAAACAGAAAAAAATGCCATGGCTGGCCCTGGCCAGTTGGATCAGTGGTAGAGCATCGGCCTGGCGTGCAGGAGTCCCGGGTTCAATTCCCAGCCAGTGCACACAGGAGAAGCGCCCATCTGCTTCTCCCCCCCCCCTCCTTCCTCTCTGTCTCTCTCTCTTCCTCTCCCGCAGCCAAGGCTCCAATGGAGCTGAGGATGGCTCTAGGGCCTCTGCCTCAGGCGCTAGAATGGCTCTGGTTGCAACAGAGCAACGCCCCAGATGGGCAGAGCATCGCCCCCTGGTGGGCATGCCGGGTGGATCCCGGTTGGGCGCATGCGGGAGTCTGTCTGACTGCCTCCCTGTTTCCAACTTCAGAAAAATACAAAAAAAAAAAAAAAATGCCATGGCTGACCTCAAAACCCCAAGATCGCCAGCTTGAGCATGGGGTCGCTGCCTTGAGCATGGGACCATGGTCAGTGGCTTGAGCAAGGGGTCAGTAGCTTAACAGGAGCCCTCTGGTCAAGGCATGTATTAGAAGTAATCAATGGACAACTAAAGTGCCACAACTAAGAGTGTTTGTCTGTCTGTCTCTCTCTCACTTGCACAGAAAAAAGATTAAATACAGATTATGTAAATTTGATGTGAAATGTAAGAACTAATGACAATACAAAAAAAGGTATTTATCATACAAAAAAAGAATTCAGGCCATTCCTAATGGTTTAATAGAGAATTAGAAATGATGGGATACCAGTATATAACTGTATATGAATATTACAAAGCCATTCAAAATGCTGTTTTTGAAGAATACTTGACAATATCTGAAAATAAATTCTTTATACTATAACATCAAAAGAGCAGGATGGGGTAATTTCTGTAAACTATAATAATATTATGGAAAACACTAGGGAAACATACTTTAAAAAATTAGTGAAATAGGTATGCTGGTGAGATTACAAATTCTTTTCTTGTTTTCCTTCGTCCAATCTGTATTTTCCACACTCTTTTTTCAGCTATTTTCTCACTAATTTATAATTGGATAATATAGTCTATATTATAATAAAAATAACTGTAAAGGTAAAAAAGAAACAATAAAATAAAGTTATACAAAGTTTTCTGCAGTATTCCTTCAGAAAAAGAAAAAAGTCAATGCAAATGAGTTTGTTAGGAAACTGGTGCCTTCAATAAAACCATTCTTATCTTGAGCAATCAACGTCCAGAAAGTCTGATTACCAGCTGCCAGCACAGCCCTGAAACACCTCTGGAAAATCTAAACAAGAGGCTCCACCTTGGAAACCTCAGGTCAGCTTTCTGCCAGGAGAAAGGCAGGAATTGAAATGGCTGATTACAATGCATACCATGTGTAATCAGCAAGAAGCTGGATTTCAAAGATAACACGCATCAATGTGCACTCAGACAGTTCGGTCAGCCTTGTAAGGGTTTTAGTTTAAAAAATTAAAAAGAGAGTCATGTGGAAACCACGAGCAGAATAAATCTGAATCATTTCCCACAGAATGTGTACTGCATTAGGAACAAAACCATAAAAAC
This sequence comes from Saccopteryx leptura, assembly GCF_036850995.1. Classification (NCBI taxonomy): domain Eukaryota; kingdom Metazoa; phylum Chordata; class Mammalia; order Chiroptera; family Emballonuridae; genus Saccopteryx; species Saccopteryx leptura. The sequence continues at coordinate 25,521,305 of NC_089516.1, forward strand.
ACTGTAACTAAATTCCCGTTGGGGAGAGAAGGAGAACAGGAGGAGAACTGGGAAGCAGAGACTTGTGTTCACAAACCAGACGCGGTCAGATAGCCTTAAATATGAAAATGTGAACAAATGCATGTAGATATAATAAAAAAACTCATCTTTGCCAAAATAAATAGAGATATAAAATTCTAAAGATCTTATTGTTGGAAGCAAAGTGAGTTATCATTTGAGGCTTACAAATAAGAAAATTATGTTTTAATGTCATTGGCTCTCTAAGCACTAGAGTTTGCAAATTGTAGACAATATCATAGCAATGGACTAATTCATTAAAGTATTAGATCGTTTTCTTTTTTTTTTTCCTTAAGTGAGAAGTGGGGAGGTAGAGAGACAGGTTCCCGCATGTGCCCCAGCTTGGATCCACCTGGCAAGCCCTCTATGGGGTAATGCTCTGCCCATCTGGAGCCATTGCTCTGTTGCTAGGCAACTAAGCTATTTTAGCACCTGAGGCAAGGTCATGGCACCATCCTCAGTGCCCGGGGCCAACTTGCTCCAACCAAGCAAGGAGTGGAAAACAAAGAGAGAGAGAAGGGACAGGGGGAGGTGTGGAGAAGCAGATGGTTGCTTCTCCTGTGTGCCCTGACTGGGAACCAAACCCAGGATGTCCATACGCTGAGCCAAGGCTGTACCACTGAGCCAACCTGCCAGTGCCAGATTATTATTTCAAATATTGATATTTTTCATCTAGCACTACATTCTACAGATATGTATTTTCCATTTACAAGTCAATGTACACATTGGATATAATACATTCTAGTAAGAAGTAAGTTGCACAGGTTCTGTCAAGTTAAATTCTTTAACATTCTACAAGACATGTTCTGCCTTCACAAAATTAAGTGCTTCTTAATTAAGTCATTCCATAATTTTAGCATTTCACTCACGATCTAAGTTGCTTTTTATCGTCTAGTAACAATGCTTCTCATTAAAGGTCTATAAAATGTACTAATGAAAATAATTTGTATTATAAAGATGACTCAGTTTTATTGTAAAATTAATTATACAAAACAAGGGCTTTTATTTATCCATAAGAAACACTAAACAATTTTATCTTTTAAACATCCAATTATTCTAGTCAATATGTGCTTGATGTAGATAACATAAAACTGCATCATCTTGATACAAGTAGAAAAGACTGTTCAAAATACATGATGCTTACCTAGGGCTGAAAAAAGAAAAACAAACACAAAAAAGGAGACTTCAAATATAGTAGCAACTAGGTTCAACTTTCTGGCTATTAACCAAACAATGCTATATGTATGTATGCAAACCAATACCACATATTCAAGCCAATAAATAAATAAAGGTGATGTTATGGATACTGAAAAGTATTAAACTGACAATAGGAAACACTGAAAACACAGTTACAAACATTTATTGAGTTACTACTTTGTGCCAGGCTGTATTCTAGTCTTTGAGGATACAGTGGTCAATAAATGAGCCCAGAGATCAATAAATGAGTCCAGAAATCTGTTCTTAGGGAACTAATGGAGAAACAAAATTACAAATAAATAATTTCAAAATCCTCAATTTAGCATTTGCCCATTTATCCCTATCATCTAGTTCTTTCTGGTTCCTTGTATAAAAAATTTCCTTCCACAAATGCATTATCTTTGGGAGACTTTGGGGAGGGGTGCTGTGGGGAATTAAATAGGTGTGGGGACTCTACTGATAATACTAAACATTCTTTTTTTTTAGGTGAGAGGAGGGGAGATAGTAAGGCAGACTTCTGCATGCACCCCAGGGACCCGTCCAGCAACCCCATCTGTGGCCGATGCTGGAGTACTGAGCTATTTTTAGTACCTGAGGCAGATGCTCCAAGCAAGCTATCCTCAGTGTCCAGGGCCACACTCAAACCAGTCAAGCCACTGGCTATGAGAGGGAATGAGGGAGAGAAAGAAGAGAGGGAGGAGGATGAGAGGGAAGGGGGAGAAGCAGATGGTCATTTCTCCTGTGTGCCTTAACTGGGAACTGAACCCAGGATGTCCATATACTGGACTGACACTTTATCCACTGAGCCACCAACCTGGGACAATACCAAACATTCTCATAGTGCTTGAGAACAAATGCACAGAAGCCTGTGGGTAAAAGTCAATTAAACGGAAATTCTCCACTAATCCTAACTTTACAAGTGTCAAAGAAATTACAAGTTTTTTTAAACCAAGCATCAAATGTCTTCTGTGTGCAGCTCACCAGAGTGAAGTGTTCTGTCTTAAAATTTTCAATTCCAAAATGCAACTGATTTCCAAAATTCTCTTTTCCAGCTACTCATTGAATTTGTACCCCATTAAAATTTATTTTCAAAAACATCTCTGACCATTTAAACCCTCAGAACAACATTTCAGCGCATGTCCTCAACAACCAGGAGAATAGGAGCCAGCTTGACCTAACAAATACAAGTCAGTCAGGCAGTGTGGGAGCTTTTTGATAGGAAAACATTTGCACTGTCTGACAATTCGCTCTACATGCCCATTGTGGGAAGGACTATTGGAGTTGCCATTTGAGAGAGAAGTACTTTGGCTCAGTGACATTTAACTCTGCTTCCTTAATTGTCACCTGCTGTTTTTGCGTTTTGCTTTTGAGCTAACCAAATTGACTTCTTTTCCATCCTACTGCTAGAATAAGTGCAGTAAGCTTCCTAAGTAAATGCAGTATTCGTTTTACTAACACAAAACATTCTACTTCTACCCGCTCATTCTCTACAGGGTTAGCAATGATAGCTGATAAACAATGATGTCAGAATGGAGATGTTCATTTCATTTGACACCAGTTTCATTGGTTAATTATGGTGTACCATAATTTACTAATTTGCTGGTGCTTCGGGATTTGGAAATATTCCTGATGGGGAAAGGTCTGTCCCAGAGCAACTCTCTCAATGAAAAGAGCTTAAGGCAGAAATTGTATCTAAGAGCAATCATTTTTATAACAACAATTATCAAAATGTACTCACTCCATATCAAAGAGCTTAGCCTGCTGAATCAAACATAACTTGAGCAAATCATGGCTCTGCCCTTTATAGGTAAGAGATTGTGGTAAAATTAATTTCCCTACGTCCCAGTTGTAATCTGTAAAATGAGTCATTTTAACATCACACAAATAGCTAGTGATGCTGCTTGAGAGGGAAGATAAATACAAAACAAAATGCTCAATACATATCATCTATAATTTGTCATGACTGTTTGAAATTGGCACCTAATAATGATTTGTGAGTTTGCCAACATTTACACATTCATCAAATATCTGAGGGTTAAGAGAGGTTTAAGAGATGACCCCAACTCACTAGGGAAAGCATCAGTCGGGAATTAGAATGGCTCCATCTCCTAACTACTAGGGCAGAACCTGGGAGACTGTGGGACCAGCCTGAAGGAAAACAGCCCGGAGGTAAGTCTCTCAGACACTCATAAATAAACATTTCTAAACAGAACATTTATTATGGGAGAGCGATGTCAGCATCCTGTCAGAGATGATGGATGGGGCAGCACCAGGTACCATTTGCAACAGCAGAAGAAGGGGAGAAGTGCGTAACCAAACACCACCACAAACACACGTCACAAACTGCAAGATAACTGGTGGCGAAAGGCTTCTCTTGAAGGAATCCCCAGTTTTGCAAAATTCTAGATAAAAACTGGACACACTGACCAAACAGCATCTTAGTTTCGAAGTGCAATTTCTAAGCCCCAGTAGAAGCACACTGATGAAACACAAAACAAGAGGCAAGCTTTACTGCACTCTTCAACCGGACAGAGACACATGCTCCTTCTGACGGTACTACTGGATTAACATTTAATCTGAATATGAGTTTGGGGTTTGTAGCTTCCACCAACGTCATGGGGGGTTCTCAATTATACACACAAATGGATGATAAATAACTTTTAATATGAGAGATACAAATTAGAACTTTGCAAAAGTGAAAATAATCGAATGATGGAGAAAGGTACAAGTCAAAAGGGAATGAGCATCATTAATCATATAAGAAGCAAATATTAAGACACTGGTTAGAGTAACTTTCAATACAAGAGAACATAATCAATGATGTTGAAAGGCACAGAACATAACTCAAGTGGTTAATTTGCAGAGAAACTTCACATACTACATAAGAAAAGAGGGTACTTTCAGTAAGAGAATTTGATGCATTTGTGTGTGTTGTAAAATATTTCATGAATGGAGGCATAAGGTGGAGAAAAAAAACATGTTTAAGTCAGACAGAAAAAGACAAATACCATATGATTTCACTTATATGTGAAATATAAACAACAAAATAAAATAAAAAGAGACTCCTAGTTACAGAGCACAAACTGATGGTTGACGGAGGTGATGCGGGTTGGGGTAGGGTGAGAAGGTGAAGGGACTGAGAAGCACAGATTGGGAGTTACAGAACAGTCACGGGATGTACAGTGCAGCCCAGGGAATGCGGTCAGTAACACTGTAATAACTGTGTATGGGCCCCAGTGGGGACCGGAAATATAAGGGGAGACTACTATGCAAAGTGCATGACTGTCCATCCACTATGCTGTACATCTGAAACTCATACAGAATAATACAGAATGTCAACTGCAATTTTAAAAATTTAATAATTAAAATAATAAAAAATAAAAGGACATGGAAAGTCCCCTCTGAAGCCCCAAAGTGCCTGCCCTCGTACTTAGCTCAGAATATGGTGTAGACCTCATTTTACCGTTTTGTTTCTGACTCTCTCCTGTATGTGGGGTTCACATACATATGTATATAGTAATATTGGGTCACTTCCTCTTATCACTATCTCATGTCTATCTGAGTATTATACCAGCCCAAAGAACCTTGATGATACAGGATCCTCCCCTTCAGTATGCTGGTCAAAACTGTTCTCCAAAAGAAAAACAGAAAACAAAGAAACAAGCAGAACAGCCACAAAATCCCTAATGTATAGTGTTTGCCAATTCGCATGGTGTAAATCCTCTGAACACGGGTGATTTCAAGTTACCAAATAGTTTGACAACATGTTGACATAGTTCCTGAATATTTAACGATCTGCTCCCATAAATCTGTATGATCTCGCTCCAGCACACCACGGCACCTATTAAGAACGTTGCTCCCTTGCTTTTCCATCCTTTTCCATTTCTTCATTCCCCTTCACAATGAAACATCTCCAATATTTCAGCTGTACCTCCTCTCCTACCCCCTGCTCTTTTTATTCAACCCCTTTCCTTAGTGTCAGTGTGTGCCAGGCACTGTTCCAGACGCTGGGAATAACAGCACTGGACAAAGCAATGCCCCGGCCTTCACAGAGTTTAGATTTTGGTTGAAACATAGACAATAACTAAAAACCAATCTCCTGGTTCTCAGATTCCATATGCTATAGAGAACAATAAAACGAGTAGGGAACCGGTGCGGTCAATCTTGGAAAGAGGATGAGCTCAGAAGGCTTCTCTGGGTAATACTGGACTGGAGAACCGGCTTCCGCCTCTCTACTCCATTAACAGCTACAATGTTGCCAAGCCTAATGAATGTTTCTCCTACTATTTCCATCTTCCTCTGTAGCACCCAGTAGCGCTTTTTCATTCTTTATTTTTCTTACATTTTTGGACACTATAGTTTTCAGGTTTTATACCTATCTCGCCACATTCTCAGGCTCCCTTTTTGTCTCAGACTATTTAAAGGATATGCAGTTTTGGAAAGCCCTGGCCGGATAGCTCAACTGGTGGCATCGTCCTGGAGCACAGGGACATTGTGAAAAGACTTAGGTTGGATCTGGGTTTTCTCTAGCTACACTCATTCTTCCCTAGTGATGTCACCCACTGTTCCCTCACTCTTCCTCTCCTTCTCTTCAATATTGCCTATATTCTAATGATTCCCAAATACCTGTCTCCAGCTGAGACCTCTCCCCTCAGGAGATACCTCAAATTTGTTCTGTAAAAAAATGAGGCTCAGTTCCCTTCAAAACCATCAGTCTCCCCATTAGTCACCATCTTCGAACGTAGTAACAACTTTCTTGCATTGTGTCAGGCTGGAAACTTAGGAACTGACCTTGATTTCCCTTTTTTCTGCATCCCCTCTTTTTTTTCTTTTTTGGACTCTAATGATTGGATTTTTTTATATTCTAAATTTTAAATTACTTATAAAAAGATGGAGCGCTTCACAAATCTGTGCGTCATCCTTGAGCAGGGGCCATGCTAAATCTTCTGTGTATCCTTCGGATCAGAGTTTATGTGCTGCCGAAGCGATCCATTAACAAGCCCTGTCTTTTCTGCCTCTAAAGAAATGCATGCATCCACTTATCTTCACGTTCACCATTACTACTTTTCCCAAAACATGATCCTTGTGTTCCGGGACCATTCCATTCACTTTCAATCCATTCTGTATTCAACAGCTAGAATTATCTTTTTAACACAAATTAAATTGTAATGCTCTCCTACTTAAAACCCCTCAAAAGTTTCTCATTTATTAGAGTAATTCCAAACTTCTTCCATTCCCTAAGATACTATATGACCCAATCCTGCACACTGAGCTATGGCACGCTAACTGCCTATCTCTTTATGGCCCACTACCTTTCAGATAAGATTGGCCTTATTTGTTTGTTTGTTCATTTGTTTGTTTTTTGACAAAGACAGAGAGAGAGTCAGAGAGAAGGCCAGAGAGGGACAGACAGGAAAGGAGAGAGATGAGAAGCATCAATTCTTCGTTGCAGCTCCACAGTTGTTCACTGATTGCTTTCTCATATGGGCCTTGACTGGGGGGCTGCCGCAGAGCAAGTGACCCCTTGCTCAAGCCAGCGACATTAGCTAAAGCCAGCAACTTGGGCTTCAAGCCAGCAACCCCTTGTTCAAACTGGTGAGCCTCCTCTCAAGCCTGATGAGCTCATGTCAAGTCAATAACCTCAGGGTTTGCTTGACCTGTGGTGGCGCAGTGGATCAAGTGTCGACCTGGAATGCTGAGGTCACTGGTTCAAAACCCTGGGCTTGCCTGGTCAAGGCACATATGGGAGTTGATGCTTCCTGCTCCTCCCCCCTTCTCTCTCTCTCTCTCTTCTCTAAAATGAAGAAATAAATAAAAAACAATTTTAAAAAATCTTCAAAAAAAAATAATAACCTCAGGGTTTCAAATCTGGGTCCTCTGCATCCCAATCCAACATTCTATCCACTGCGCCACCGCCTGGTCAGGCTGTTTGTTTGCTTTTTAATCTGAAATAACACAGGCCCTTTTGCACCTCTTGGTTTTTACACTTGCTATTCTCTTTACCTGCGGCATTTTCCCCATCTTTTTCCACTTTTGATTCATGCTTCTCCACTAGGTTTTAGCCTATATGGCATCTCTCCAGACGTGCCTTTCTTAATCACCCTATGTTAAGAAGCCAACTCCCTTTTCCATTATTTCACATCGCCTTATTTCCTTTATATTATTTGTCACAAATTAATTAGTATTATACTTATTTATTCCTTTCCTATTGTCTCCCTGCAATACTATAAGCTACACAGGGAAGGAACCTCCTCTGAATTGTTTTACTACTCTGTATTTGTTAAATGAGTAAATAAATGAATGAACAAATAATTAAGGCTGCAGAGAATAAAGCTGCACTTCAGTGACCTGAACACAGAAAAAGACTCATGATGAAAACTGACCAGTGAATGGAGGGGAAGAGAACACTATAACAAAGAGGAACGAGCGGTGTGTATCTCCCTCCAAAATTATGTGAAAGAGGTTTGGCTTAATATTCCATTACCTGTCAACGAGCATCAATTACATCCAAGGAATTCTATTATGTTTTACCATTTACCCTTCAACACTCTCTTACGAGCTAAGAATATTGTACAAGGTCATATAAATAGTAAATGATAGATTACACCAGAAAATAAGAGACTCCTGAGTTGCCATCCCTTTGTGATATTGAGCAAGTTCAAATAGACTGAGCCATGACTTCTATTGTATCGCAGGAGTTTTTCTTTGATCACACTCTCAAAAATAAGGCTTGATTTGTATAACAACTCTAGCTTTAGCAAGTGCTCCGATTTTTTTTTTCAGTAGTAGAGAAAGAAGCATTTATTTCTAAATGAAAGAGCATTAGCGAGTTAATAAAGAAACCTATAAGAGATCATGACAAAGTACATTTTTAATTCAGATGGAAAATACTTCAGCTCATACTCCATGCACAGGAAAACTAATGTTTTATTCATTGTTTCTAAGCTTTGGCATAGACTCTACAAAACAGCACAGTGTTCTGCATAGAATAGCTGTTCCAAAAATGACTGATATCGACAGAAAAATCTGTTCAAGTCCTCTTTGAAACTTCTTAAGACTTGGATGAAGGAGATTCCTCAGAAATTTTTGTACTAAGTGTCTGAATACATGGAAGGCTGGAAGAGCTGAGCAAGCAAAAGGCTCGCCATCTCATTAACACTATGACTAGTGGTTTTAGGAACCTCCTGCATAATTACAATTCTAAGAGCAGTTATTTAAAATGAGATATGAAAATGAGAATGGGTTTCTGTTAAAAAACAAAGGAACTGATCAGGAGGTGGTGCAGTGGATAGAGCCTAGGACTGGGATGAGGAAGACCCTAGTTCAAAACTCTGAGGTCGCGGGCTTGAGCGCAGGGTCATTGGCTTGAGCATGGGATCATAGACATGACACCATGGTTGCTAGCTTGAGCCTAAAGGTCGCTGGCTTGAAGCCCAAGGTCACTGGCTTGAGCAAGGGGTCACTCCTCTGCTCTAGCCCCCCCCATCAAGGCACATATGAGAAAGCAGTCAAGGAACAACTAAAGGAGCCGCAATGAAGAACTGATGCTTCTCATCTCTCTCCGTTCCTGTCTGTCTGTCCCTATCTGTCCCTCTCTCTGACTCTCTCTCTGTCTCTGTCACAAAAAAAGAAAAAAATTAGGCAGGATAAACACATGTATAAACAATTAATAAGGTCCCTTATATAACTGCTGTGTGTGAATGTGAATGTCTTATTTGAGAAGCGATCCGTTTTGACCAGAGATCAGTAACATCAAAGAGGCAGAGAGGGGGAAAGGCTTTACTTCTTACTTCTATTTTCTCCATTAGATGTTTGTTTTTCCCATTTGTAATTTTAAAATTCTTTCTGTTTCTCCCAATGACTGGATATCAATCAAAATAAATATACTATTATAATAGCTAAGCTTCTTTTTCTTGTGTGTGTGTGTGTGTATTTTTCTGAAGCTGGAAACGGGGAGGCAGTCAGACAGACTCCCGCATGTGCCCGACCGGGATCCACCCGGCATGCCCACCAGGGGGCGATGCTCTGCCCATCTGGGGCATTGCTCTGTTGCAACCAGGGCCATTCTAGAGCCTGAGGCAGAGGCCATGGAGCCATCCTCAGCGCTCGGGCCAACTTTGCTCCAATGGAGCCTCGGCTGCGGGAGGGGAAGAGAGAGACAGAGAGGAAGGAGAGGGGGAGGGGTGGAGAAGCAGATGGGTGCCTCTCCTGTGTGCCCTGGCCAGGAATCGAACCTGGGACTCCTGCACGCCAGGCCGACGCTCTACCACTGAGCCAACCGGCCAGGACTAGCTAAGCTTCTTGATACAGCTTCGGGTTCTTCTTTATTCTGAAATTTCTGCGTTTCTCAAATATCTTTCCCTCAGGTGAAATTCTACAAACATGGGCCTGGCTGTCCTGAAGATGTAAGCTCAGTTTACTGAGCTCAATTATCATATCCTGCAAAGCCTGTCTCATTACCCAACTTTAGAGCCTATTCAGTCTCTGGTCTTAGATTGACCAAATGGGCCCCACTTCAACTCTTACCATGAAGGGGAGCTTGTCCTTTGAATAGGAAGCCTGCCCTCAGAGGAAACAGGTCAGACTAATGTTCTCGGCTCCAAGAATTAAAATCTTTTGGTTCTCCCTGATTTTCTTCTTAGGAGTTCGGATTTAATCCTTCACCAGTAAACATTTTTATTACAAAAGAAATCCATGCTTATGGTAGTGGAAAATTAAAATAGTACAGAAGTATATAAAGTAAATAATGAAAATAACTTACATCTTACAACACTCCAGTCCTGTCATCTAGAGATAATACATACTTCTTAGAAGCTCTGTTATCTAGCTGTCTATTCATCCATTCATTCATCCCTCTATCAATCTGTCCATTTAGCCATTCAGTTATCTATTCATCTGCCTGTCTATATAATGAGATCGAACTACATACACAATACCTATATACTCACATCCTATATACTTTCACAGGAAGTACCCAAGTAGTATATATTCAGAGCCCTATTCTAGAACTCATTAGCTCTATATAATTTTGAACAAGGAACTTAATTTCTTCATGTCTCCATGCCTTCACCTACAAAACATGGTCAAGTCTTTTGAAAGAATTATGATAAGGTAAGTACTTAGAAAAATGACCATCAAACTCTAAGTTTTCAGCAAAATTCAGCTTAAAATATATATGTATGTACATATATACATATAATTTGGACTCTAAAATTATTTCAATAATGTAGACTTTAATGCATCCATTTCTTTACTTTGCAACCAGTTACTGGGTACCTATCATAAGTCAAGGATTATGCTAGGCACTACTGTTATAATAGTGAGCAACAGTTAAAACACAAACCTGGAGTCTGATTGTATGGAGCCTACAGTCCAATGGTAATGATAGACCTGCCTAGCATTCTAGAGTATGGACTAATACTGGAAGTAATGTAAACAATGCTGCAAAGATCATCCTTATATATTTGTCTTAGATATGTATGAGTATTCCTGTAGCTCTAATTCCTAAATGTGAAATCTCAGGGTCAAAGACACATACTATTCCATGGTTTGAACAATAACACCAAATTTCCTATTTAAAACTTTCCAAGCGGTTCTTCCACCCAAGGAAACACAGGGTCTCTTTCCATGACCACTCATCATCACAGGATATGGCACTCTGCATTTCTGTAATTATCAGTGAGGTCATTCGTTTTCTACTGTCAGTATGATTGCCCAGTTCTATGTTCTGTTACTTTTGAAGAGTCTTTCGTCAGAGAAAATATATATTTTACTTCTTTGTGTTGTTAAATCTGTCAATTTTATTTTACAGCTTCTGAGTTTTATGGCAACTGAATATTAATGAAATGTTCCTCTATATTTTAATATACATATTTTAAGGTTTTATTCGTTCATATTAAATCATTATCTGAAAATTCTTTTAGTATTTGTTGTGGAATGAGGTTATCATTACATTTTTCTTTCCAAACAATATCAAAGATTTTAATTTAATTTACTGGCTAATTGATCTTTTCTTTACAGATATGAAATGCCACCCTTAAATATTAAATTTACCTAAATAAAAGAAGCTTTTCTCAAAATATCTATTCTATATCATAAAATGATTTCTCTCTAGCACATCACGCTGGGTCAGGATAATTTTGAAAGGAAGTCATCATTTCAAAGTAATTTCTTAACTATCATCATGCATTTACATTTATACTTAGTTTAGAATTCTGGTGACAGCTGCATCTCTTCTCCCTTTTGTGTGATGTCTTTTGTGTGCGTTCACCCCATCCATCTCCGCCCCTCGCTACTTGTCCCCTGGGTTACTGACCCTTTTGCACTGCACTCCCTAGGACCACTTGTTGGCTGGATTCCAGTTGCATTATGCCAATGGAAAGGAACAGCTGGCGATGCAAAGACAGGGAAAGGGATGGCTGGGGAAATTTTTCCTCCACAATTTCTCTGTTTCAGAGCTCCCTCTTACAGTAGCTGGTTTCTTCCAAAAACTACATTTCCCAATGTGTGGTTCTTCCTCCAGGGCTACAGCTCTCCCTGGACTCCATTAAGCTCCATTCGTCCTGTTTGTTCCCTTACCGCTTAAGCCTCAGAGGTAGTAAGGCTTCCTACTGTTGCCCGTCTCGGTGACTCACTGTCACCTCTTTGTTAATATGTTATACCTCTGTAAGGAATCGCTATAGAAAATTCTCTTCATCTATCTATGGTGAATTCTATTTCTTGCTGGGATTCTGTTATACCTTCTAAAATGATAGATAGAAACATACATACATAAATACATAGATAGACATATAGATATACATCCATAAGTGTGGTACTATATCTTGATTACAATTATCTTGAATGTACAGATTAACTTAGAGAAAACTAGCATTTTTATCATATATGTCCTTCCTTTCCTCATGTCTTTATTTTTATACCTATAATTCATTTAAACTTTCTCCAAACAATCTTTACATTTTTCTCTGTAATTGCTTCTGGGAAATCTACAAATTCGTAGATATTCTGAATAGGATTTTTCACAACTTCTTTATATTTGCTGTTAATGTCCTTTTAAATAAAGAGAAAAACATTTATTTCAAATGATACTTTAGTCCTTCTTTACCAACAAATATACCTTGTATTTCCTTTTTACTGTCAGATAGTATGCTCTAACTTCTCCCAAACAATATTTAACAATAACACCAATGAGGAGTACCCTTGAATTGCTTCTTATTTTAATAAGAATTTTCCTAGCAAGTCAAGATAAGGAAGTTTCCCTCTATCCCTGAATTAACAAGTATTTTTTCTTAGAACTTAGCTATAAATTTTCACAAATGCCTCTGGTTATATTATTTCTGGTTTTACTCGTAGGACTGACCAGATATGGTTTCCAGACCTTCTTCAAGAAAAGGAAGAACAAAGATTAAATGTTATTTGTTTACTATTCACACTCTGTTTTTAACCTCATAATTAATGTTATTCTTCTACATAAATTTATCAATTAAAAGCTTTGAATTTCATTTCTTTAAGATCCTTGCCTTAATTCTTTAAAATTCATGGCAAATCTGAATAAAATTTCGCTCTTAGCAAGAATTTCTCTAGCTAAATATAGTTTTATTCTAATTTAGACTAAAATGTAAATGGTTAATAACTTTCCACATTTAAAGTGTTTCATTTAAACAGAATTAATCTCTAATCAATGCCTCTTTAGATGGGGAAGGAGGTTATAACCCTGGTAGAATAATAATTGGATTCATTTACCTACAAAACTAGTCAATTAGAGAAGGTAGAAGAAAAGCTAATTTATAATCCCTAAATATAACTGGACATAGCAGGAAATAGTGATTCCCCATGATTCCTCTGTCGTGACTGCCATAGCAATGACCCTGAAATTACTTCCACAGTTGGCATTCCCATATTCCTATGAATTAAAAATAATTAAATTAGAGTAGGTTGGGCATGTTTGAGTAAAGAAAATACCTTAAAATAGAAAATGTCATATAAGAAAGTGTCATATAAGACACTTCTAGAGGCTTATATGAACCAAATGCAAATTAGCCCTAAGCTCTGAGATTCTTTTTCAATTTCTCATTATAAATTTGTTATTCTCTCAGTGTGAGTGCTGTGTGAGAAAAAATGAAGTAGATGAAATTTTCAGCAAAAAGTACAGAAATTGCCCTGGCCGGTTGGCTCAGCAGTAGAGCGTCGGCCCGGTATGTGGAAGTCCCAGGTTCGATTCTTGGCCACGGCACACAAGAGAAATGACCATCTGCTTCTCCACCCTTCCCCCTCTTCTTTCTCTCTTTCTCTTCCACTCCCACAGCCAAGGCTCCACTGGAGCAAAGTTGGTCCAGGTGCTGAAAATGGCTCCATGGCCTCCGTCTCAGGCACTAGAATGGGTCCAGCCACAACAGAACAAAGCCTCAGATGGGCAGAGCATTGCCTTCTAATGGGCATGCTGGGTGGATCCTGGTTGGGTGCATGCAGAAATCTGTCTGCCTCCCCGCTTCTTACTTCAGAAAAATACAAAAAAATTAAAATTAAATAAAAAGTACATGAATTGCCAAGGATTGAGAGTTAAATAACTATAATTCTAGATCTTTGTACTCAATAAATTAAAAGAAAAAAGAAACCCAAGTGTTGGAAAGTCTAAATTAATTATGGAAATGTATTTGCCTCCAAATATTAAAGTAGAGTAATGGAAACTAAATTTTATTTTGGCAGAAATTAACCTTTTGGGTTATGCTTTTGTAATATGCTTTGAGCATATTACATATGAGCTTACATTTGTGCTTTTATTTAAGCTATTTTCACTACCAGGATGCCCTAGTCCTATTTCTTTTCATTTATTTAACTGAATAAATGTTACCAATCCATCAATTGTAAGATGTTGTGCAACTATTTCCATGAAAACCACAAGAGCTGGCTTAACCAGGCATTGGCGCAGTGGATAGCGCGTCGGACTGCGACACAGAGGACCCGGGTTCGAAAGCCCGAGGTCACCAGCTTGAGCTCGGGCTCATCTGGTTTGAGCAAGGCTCACCAGCTTGGACCCAAGGTCGCTGGCTTGAGCAAGGGGTTATTCGGTCTGCTGTAGCCCCCCAGTCAAGGCACATGTAAAAAACTAATCAAGAAACAACTAAGGTGCCACAATGAAGAACTGATGTTTCTCATCTCTCTCCCTTCCTGTCTGTCTTTCCCTATCTGTCCCTCTCTCTGTCTCTATCTCTTTCACACTCACACACACACACACACACACACACACACACACACACACACACACACAGAAGACACACAAGAGCTCAATACATAATGACACCATCGAACCTCTGAACTTATAGCCAGGTGGAATCTATCTTATACTACCTTGAAATTCAAGTTTACATACACACTTACACACATGCCCACATGCAAAGTGAGGACATAAAAAATTAATTTTTAGGGACCTGAGATTCTTCTTAAAACAATTGTAAAAAATAGTATCTTAGCTACATTGTGATTATCAAATTGATGTTTTCCTTAAAGAGAATTCATCAATAACGAATTGGAACCTACTGAATGCCAGTCTCTGGCACTGGTTGCAAAGATAAATAATGGACAAGACAACCATTAACTTTACAGTGTAGAGCAGGGGTCCCCAAACTTTTTACACAGGGGGCCAGTTCACTGTCCCTCAGACCGTTGGAGGGCCGGACTATAAAAAAAACTATGAACAAATCCCTATGCACACTGCACATATCTTATTTTAAAGTAAAAAAACAAAATGGGAACAAATACAATATTTAAAATAAAGAACAAGTAAATTTAAATCAACAAACTGAACAGTATTTCAATGGGAACTATGGGCCTCTCACTGACCACCAATGAAAGAGGTGCTCCTTCCGGAAGTGCGGCGGGGCAGATAAATGGCCTCAGGGGGCCGCATGCGGCCGGTGGGCCGTAGTTTGGGGACCCCTGGTGTAGAGTGTACATGAAATAAATTATTGCTAATATGGGAAATCCTACAGTGTAAGTTTCTGTAAGTTTTGTACATTTAAATATTAGCTCTAACATCCAAAATATACAAAGAACTCACAAAACTCAGCAACAAACAAGCAATCAATCCAATAAAAAAATGGGAAGAGGACATGAACAGACACTTCTCCCAGGAAGAAATACAAATGGCCAACAGATATATGAAAAAATGCTCATCTTTACTAGCTATTAGAGAAATGCAAATCAAAACTACAACGAGATATCACCTCACACCTGTTAGCTTAGCTATTATCATCAAGACAGGTCATAACAAGTGCTGGAGAGACTGTGGAGAAAAAGGAACCCTCATCCACTGTTGGTGGGGATGTAAATTAGTGCAACCATTATGGAAGAAAGTATGGTGGTTCCTCAAAAAAACTGAAAATAGAACTACCTTATGACCCAGCAATCCCTCTACTGGGTATATATCCCCAAAACTCGAAAACATTGGTATGTAAAGACACATGCAGCCTGACCAGACGGTGGCGCAGTGGATAGAGTGTCGGACTAGGATGCAAAAGGACCCAGGTTCGAGACCCCGAGGTCGCCAGCTTGAGCGTTGGCTCACCTGGCTTGAGCAAGGCTCACCAGCTTGGACCCAAGGTCGCTGGCTCAAGCAAGGAGTTACTTGGTCTGCTGAAGGCCCGCGGTCAAGGCACATATGAGAAAGCAATCAATGAACAACTAAGGTGTTGCAATGAAAAACTGATGATTGATGCTTCTCATCTCTCACTGTTTCTGTCTGTCTGTCCCTATCTATCCCTCTCTGACTCTCTCTGTCCCTGTAAAAATAAATTAATAATAATTTTTAAAAGACACATGCAGCCCCATGTTCATCACAGCATTGTTCATGGTGGCCAAGACATGGAAACAACCAAAATGCCCTTCAACAGATGACTGGATAAAGAAGATGTGGTACATATATACTATGGAATACTACTCAGCCATAAGACATGCTGACATAGTATCATTTACAACAACATGGATGGACCTTGATTAACATTATACTGAGTGAAATAAGTAAATGAGAAAAAGCAGAGAACTGTATGATTCCATACATAGGTGGGACACAAAAATGAGACTCGTGGACATAGATAAAAGTGTAGTGCTTACCAGGGGGAGGGGAACAGAGGAGAGGGAAGGTGCTGGGGGGAAGAGGAGAGGCTTAAAGAGAAACAAAATATAGGCTGACAGAGGATGATCTGACTTTGGGTGATGGTTATACAGCGTAACTGACTGTCCAAATGATGTGGAGATTTTTTCTCTAAATCTACGTACTCTGATTGACTAATGTCACCCTGTTAAATTTAATTGTCTAAATAAATTAACTAATTAATTTTAAAAAATAAATAAATATTAGCCCTGAACAATTAGCTCAGTGGATAAAGTGTCAGCCCAGCATACAGATGTCCCGGGTTTGATCCCTGATCAGGGCACACATGAGATGCTCCCATCTCTCCCCCACCCCTCCCCCTCTCCTCCTTCCCTCTCTCTTCCCCTCCTGCAGCCAGTGGCTCAGTTGGTTGGTCCAAGATCAGCCCCAAGAGCTGAGGACAGCTCAGTTGATTCAAGCATCAGCCCAAGACAGGGGTTGCTAGGTGGATTTCAGCTGGGACGCATGCAGGAGTCTGTCTCCCTGTATCACTCTTCTCAGTTAAAAAATAAAAATAAAAAATAAATATTAAAGGCCAGTAAATTATACATATTAAGTAAATAAAATATCAATATATGATGATTTATAAGGAAAGTATTGAAACAAGATGATAAAGTCATTAGCATTACTTTGACATTTTATGTCTGAATAAGCAACTCAATAGTCATCATACCTATTATACGAGTCAAATCAAACCATACAGAACAGTGTTTGTCTACCAAGTTCCTTTATTATTACTACTTTTTCTATTTTCTTTCTTTTGGGTAGAAGGGGAAAAATATCAATTTTTAGAAGACAATGCATTTTCAGTGTCTACTACCAAGCCAGATGCAATTCTCACTCATTAAATACTTGTAGGGAAAAAATGTTAATGGTCTCAGAGACATCCAGCTCTTTTGTCACATAATGTGAGTCACTTTCATTCGCTTTTCCGGTAATTTTTTCATAGCTCACATCTAAATCAGCAATTTATTCTCTGTGGAAATGTTCCATTTGCATAGTGAATCCTCGTATGGATTTTCTGTGCCTTTCTACAAATGACTTGAGTCCTAAATTCACTGTGTCAAAACATGATGTTGAACAGGCAAACAGAGAGAACAATTTTTACAATTATCAACACTCATGTATATAAATTATAGAAAACTTTCTTAAAACTGGTTATACTTATCTGTATCGAATTTATTTTATAGATGTAAATTAAAAGAATTAGCATATATTACTATATTTGGAGTCAAAAGAATTAGATTCAACACTTGACAAGTCATACTTAATGC
The DNA here is from genome assembly GCF_036850995.1 of Saccopteryx leptura. Lineage (NCBI taxonomy): Eukaryota > Metazoa > Chordata > Mammalia > Chiroptera > Emballonuridae > Saccopteryx > Saccopteryx leptura. The sequence goes on from NC_089516.1 coordinate 25,538,981, forward strand.
ATGTTTTAAATGATGCAATATTTTAGTTCTTGAAGAAGTTCCTTAAAAATATAATATTTATCAAATTAAAAACTATAAATAAACCATAAAGCCTAAACAGGTGGTGGCACAGTAGACAGAGCATTGACCTAAGATGCTGAGGACCCCAGTTTGAAACCCCGAGGTCACTGGCTTAAGCACGGGCTCATCCTGCTTGAGTGTGGACTCACCAGCTTGAACACGGGGGCGCCACCTTGACTGTGGAATCACAGAATGACCCCAGGGTTGCTGGCTTGAGCAAGGGGTCACTGGCTTAGCTAGATCCCCCCAGTCAAGACATGTAATGATAAAGCAATCAATGAACAACTGAAGTGCCGTAACTATGAGAGTCCATGCTTCTCATCTCTCCCTCCATTCCTGTCTATCCCTGTCTGTCCCTTCCTCTCTCAACCTCTTTCTCTCTCAATCAGATGAATAAATAAATAAATATACAATTAAGAACTGTGATTTTAATAGAAAAATATTTTTCCTGCAGAAACTAAATGAGGTTAATACAGTGGGCAAAGTGAACATAATTTACATAATTTACAAGGCCAGGAGAGCTGAAATACTTCAAGTACATTTCTGTTAGGTTCCTGTCCCTTTCCTAAAGTTTATTTATGAAGAAATACGCAAGCCTAGAGTAGCCCACCAAAGTATGCTTTTTGTGTGTGTGTGTCAGAGACAGAAAGAGAGAGAAGGACAGATAGGGACAGAAAGACAGGAAAGGAGAGAGATGAGAAGCATCAAGTCTTCATTGCAGCTCCTTAGTTGTTCATTAATTGCTTTCTCATATGTGCCTTGACTGGGAGGCTACAACAGAGCGAGTGACAAGTGCTCAAGCTAGTGACCTTTGGGCTCAACCAGCGATCATGGGGTCATGTCTATGATTCCACACTCAAGCTGGTGACCCTGCATTCAAGCTGGTGATCCCACGCTCAAGCCAGATGAGCCAGCGCTGAGCCAGTGACCTTGGGGTTTTTAACCTGGGTCCTCTGTGTTCCAGTCTGACGCTTTATCCACGGCGTCACCACCTGGCCAGGCAAAACTATGCTTTTTTTATACAACCATTTCACACAAAATGGTTATTGACCATTTGTATTTTGGCTGGGTCTTTACATAGGGGAGTGGTTATCATAATTCATGTACAATTTAGTTAATAGGAAAACATGTTAAACTGAATTTTATTCTAAAACAATTTATCAAAACAATGTGAAATATATTGTCTCATAAAATGTACAAACTCTGATAAAGTTATTTAGGTAAACTATGTAGCCCACATAGCCCAAGACATTTAAAATGTCATTTCTAGACAGTCATTAAATGAGGCTCAAGACACAATGGGTTTCCATAGCACAAATTAATAATTTTAGGTCATATAATCAGCGTATTCTAGATCTTCATAATGGTGAATTAAAAATAGTAACTTCTTCTTATAGTTTACATCAATAATCATTCAAGTATTTTTCTAATCATAAAAGCATAAGTTTTACAATATAATTTCAATAAAAATGCATTTTGTCTTATGTTGATTTCTAGCATGATCGTTACCATCTTCAAGTAGTTTGAAAAAACTATCAAAATCAGAACCCTGTTCTTAGGATTAGAAAACTCCAGTAAACATCAAATTAACTTCACTGTAGTCTATAGATAATGCAACAGGAAATACAATGCTTTAGATCAGTGATGACGAACATTTTTATAAAAAATGCCCACTTTTGCAGTGCTGGTCAACCAGGTTGCTCCCTCCCACTAGTGGGCGTTCCAGGTTTCATGGTGGCCTAATCACGGTGCCGTTTGGTTGGTCCACTACTGCCCACCATGAAAGCTGGAACGCCCACTCGTGGGCTGGAGGGACCAGGTTGACCAGCACTGCAAAAGTGGGCATTTTTTATAAAAAGGTTCGCCATCACGGCTTTAGACAGAGATGTGTTTAATGAACAGTTGTTGTTTGGTTGCATTTATGTAACAATAAATCAAATAAAGAATAAAATCTTAATACTTAGTTTATACTCTAAATTATTTTCTTAATTCTGCAATGGCAGTTAACAGGAGGGTTTTCTCTGTTCCTGATGAAGTCCCTAATATGCATCCTTGTTCTGGGAAATCCAATATACTAGATTGGACAGTATGGCCTGAAATGGGATTCCCTCTGCTGAGTGCTCTATCTATCTATCTATCTATCTATCTATCTATCTATCTATCTATCCACGTATCATCTATCTATATAACAGCTATCAATAAATCATTTTCATTTAAGATCTCATTATATCTATAATACTTCAGACTCAGGATATATCTATGTAAGTATCTGTATGTTTATATGTGTACTATGATTCCAAAATATATTATGACACATTCACTGCCAAAGTTTACCACTAGAATGTTTGCAATTCCTATAAGATATGTTATATCTTACTCTTAATTAATGTTTCTAAGATATCATGTATTTTTGTCCCATATATAAGCTACACACCTGAAACAGCTAAAGATTCTATGCAATCTGAAACTATCTATGACATTGTGGGGTTACCAAGCCAACCAATGAACAAAAGTCATTTACTTTTTTGATCAGATCATTAGTTTGGTAGATAAGAAAATATCACATTCACAGATGTAGGTTCTGAATGCCTCCCATTAACAAGTTCACATACTATGTTTACGTAAATTCACAAAGTGAAGCATTGAATCTGTACTAGAATATAGTACTTTTAAAACACACAGATGGTACAAACACAAAGAGTGATGAAAACAGACCTGTGTCCATGTCATGTGATACCTAGTTGAGGGTCACATGACTCACCTGGACTCCCCCTAGCATATATATCTGGCCAATGACTTGGACTTTAAGGCATAAAAGTACAGCTATTCGGCCCTGGCCGTTTGGCTCAGCGGTAGAGCGTCGGCCTGGCGTACAGGAGACCCAGGTTCGATTCCTGGCCAGGGCACATAGGAGAAGCGCCCATTTGCTTCTCCACCCCCACCCCCTCCTTCCTCTCTGTCTCTCTCTTCCCCTCCCGCAGCCAAGGCTCCATTGGAGCAAAGATGGCCTGGGCGCTGGGGATGGCTCCTTGGCCTCTGCCCCAGGCGCTAGAGTGGCTCTGGTCATGACAGAGCGACGCCCCAGAGGGGCAGAACATCGCCCCCTGGTGGGCAGAGCGTCGCCCCTGGTGGGCGTGCCGGGTGGATCCCGGTCGGGCGCATGCGGGAGTCTGTCTGACTGTCTCTCCCCATTTCCAGCTTCAGAAAAATACAAAAAAAAAAAAAAAAAAAGTACAGCTATTATAATAAACGATGTTACTATGCTGGAAGAAAAAAAAGCACTCACTGTTTATAATAAAATCTTGCTATGAATATCTTAACTGAGATAATATTAAAACCAATAAGAAAATGTAATAGACATTAACTTAAAGTTTGGAATTCATATTAGAAAAAACAGTTATAGGGACTGCATGGATTCAGAAAATATATGAACAGGAATCAGACATTCTGAATTCTACTCCTATCTCTAAATCTTACTAGAAGCAGGTGGTTTAACAATCATGATGGTAAAGAGTACCAAAAACATAAAAGTTTTAGATGTCCACCTCAAGAGGGCAAAGACATAATGACCTCTTCATATAATAGAAGACAATCATGGTATCTCTAAATATAAGGAAAAGCAGTGTGTGAATGCTGCATACACTTTTGCAATATGAGACAGAATTTTGGGGAATATCGCTTTTCATAATTAGGCTTGACTAGTATAAGACAGGATCTGATTTAGGAACACTTCCGCTTGGCAGAGGGATTCAATTAGAGAATGCTTTGCTACCTCTTATCTGTACTAGAGAAGGTGTCCTGCACTGCTTGATATGTTGCTCTGCACTATGCATTATCTTATTTCCAAATACATCATTTCACTTACCCCTCTTTAAAAAATCTGTGAAGTAGGTGGAAGAAGAGCTGCATAGAGATGAATGTAGTGAGACAGATAATAAAAATGGTTTTCACTAGGTGAAAAAGGTGATTGAATTGAGAAGTACAGATTGGCGGTTACAGAATAGTCATGGTGAGGTAAAGTACAGCACAGGGAATATAGTCAATAATACTGTAATAATGTGCACAGCGCCAGGTGGATACAGAATATAACGGGGAGAACACACTGTAAAGTGATTATTCACCACTATGCTGTACACCTGAAACTAATATATATTGTGTATATCAAGTATAATTGAAAAAAAATAAAAGTTAAAGCCCTGGACAGGTGGCTCACCAGTAGAGTGCTGACCCAGTGTGTGAAAATCCTGGGTTTGATTCCTGGTCAGGGCACACAGGAGAATCGACCATCTGCTTCTCCATCCCCCTTCACCTTCTGCAGCCATAGCTCAATGGTTCCTGTGAGTTGGCACCTAGTGCTGAGGATGGCTTCATGGCCTCTGCCTTAGGCACTAAAAATAGCTTGGTTGCCAAGCAATGGAGCAGTGGCCCCCAGATGGACAGAGCATTGTCCTTAGGGGGCTTTCCTGGTGGATCCTGGTCAGGGTGCATGCGGGTATCTGTCTCTTTGCCTCTCCATCTCTCACTTAATAAAAAAAGATTAAACTTAAAAATGGCTTTCCAAGAACACTGAGCTTATACATAGCAGAGCAGAACTACTTTCAACTCTAAATTCTGATTAATGTTCAAGCAATTAACAAGACCACTTAGCAAATTCATTTACTAGAGTCCTGTTTACACCTCTATAATCACCTCAATTAATTTTTGCTTTTTATGGCAGGCCTCTGCCTATATTGGTGTTATTGGTTTCTGTCAGTGAGTAATACAAGAATTGACTTTCCCTTTACAATGTTGAAAAAATCAGTATTTCCACAGGACAGTACCTGCACACACGCCATCTCTAATTTAGGGTACATGTTAATTACTCTTCATAACCAAAATAAAAATTGTGTTAAAATTCAAATCTCTGTTGATGATTTTCTCTTGATCATTTTACAAATGTCTATTATATATATGATTTATCTATAGGCACACATATATACATATTAACCTTTAAAATATATCCTAATTCAAGCCCTGGTTAGTTAGATCAGGTAGTTAGAGTGTCGTTCCCCAAACATGAAGGTTGCAGGTCTGACCCCAGTCAGGGCACATACAAGAAGTGACCAATGAATTCACAACAAAGTGGAATAACAAATAAATATTTCTCTCTCCCTCTCTCTTTCTGTCTCCTTTCCTCTATCTTGCTAAAACCAATCAATAAAAATAAATAATAAAATATATTCCAATTCACTTTTATTTGCCAAATTAGGCTACTATAAAAGATAGACAAAGTATAAGAAAATACACTACACATAGCACTCTGATCATACTTTTCTTTTCAACCTAAATAACTTTTTTGGTAATGAAATCTCCATAGTTTATAAAGTGATTACTGCCTGTCAGGAAGAAATAATGAGCTTATATTTCTCAGCTGTATGTAAACGGCATGCATTTTGTACTTCTAAGGAGAGGCCTCTATCAATCAATATTTTAGAAAATGACAGTGCTCAGTTAGACAGGAATTGTTACTGAAGCTGATAAATGTTTACCCTTCACTGGAGACTGACAACTAGCACACAGCATACACACTGCTTTTCTGCTTTCCTACCGCTTCTATTAAAACCTGTCCAGGAATATGAAAATTCAAACTGTAATTGTAATGTGAAACTGCTTTCAAATTTCTTGTTACGAAGTTCGTCAGATACACCAGAGGATAATTTTGAGAAGCGAACTGCTATTCCACGTATAAGATAAATAAGTGATGAAAGTAAAAACAAATGCAAACCACTACTGTACCTGGACAAAATATAATAAAATATTCCTAAATGAGCACATTACGAGGTCTACACTCAAGTGCCTTTTCGTAAATGGCGTCCCCGCAACATTTATAGTTTGGGGCAGGTTCAACAGCAGTGGTTTCTCCAAAGCAGGCTGAAGTCATTTAATCCATGACTGCTTTTTACTTAAAGCTGATTTATTTAAACCTAGAGAATAGCAGACCATATAAATGTCATGTTAATATTCTAAATTAAGCTAATTTGTGTCGGCAACAAACCCTGTCTTATCATACTGTTCACCTTGGCCTATGAGAGAATGTGATAGTTATGCTATTAATTGACAAACAATCAGTAAAGCAGTTATTTTTGAAAATATATAATTTACAGAAAATAGAGCTTTCCTGCTCCTCATTTGCCTGTTTTTTTTAAACCTCTTAAGTGAGAACTTCCTATCAGAACTGTTTGTTCTCCTTAGCTTTTTTCGTTGTTTTTAATCTTTCTTCCCAGATCAGTTCTTAAACTGAGGACATGAATTTGACCATAACCACCTAAATACTTTTATAGTCTTTCTACTTTAATTTTCCTGAAATCCTTTTTTTTTTTTTTTTTTTTGGTATCTATTCATTCAAGAAATATTTATTGACCCTGGCTGGATAGCTTGGTTAGTTCGAGCATCATTCCGATGCGCAGAGGTTGCCGGTTCGATCCCCGGTCAGAGCACAGACAGGAACACATTGAAGTTCCTGCCTCTCTCTCCCTCTCTCCCTTCCTCTCTATATAAAATTGATACAATTGATACAATTAATATATATAAATAAATAAATAAATATATTTAACACCTACTATTTTCCAGGCACTGAGGTAAGTGCTAGGGCACAACTGTCAACAAGAGTCAGTAGAGGCCCTGGCCGGTTGGCTCAGCAGTAGAGCGTTGGCCTGGCGTGCGGGGGACCCGGGTTCGATTCCCGGCCAGGGCACATAGGAGAAGCGCCCATTTGCTTCTCCACCCCCCCCTCCTTCCTCTCTGTCTCTCTCTTCCCCTCCTGCAGCCAAGGCTCCATTGGAGCAAAGATGGCCCGGGCACTGGGGATGGCTCCTTGGCCTCTGCCCCAGGCACTAGAGTGGCTCTGGTTGCAACAGAGCAACGCCCCGGAGGGGCAGAGCATCGCCCCTTGGTGGGCAGAGCGTCGCCCACCACGGTGGGTATGCCGGGTAGATCCCGGTCGGGCGCATGCGGGAGTCTGACTGTCTCTCCCCGTTTCCAGCTTTAGAAAAATACAAAAAAAAAAAAAAAAGAGTCAGTAGAGCCTGACCAAGCAGTGGCACAGTGGATGGAGTGCCAGTCTGGGACTAGGACCCAGGTTCAAAACCCAAGGTCACTGGCTCGAGCACAGGCTCATCCGGCTTGTGCAGAGGCTCACCAGCTTGAACAAGATGTCGCTGGCTTGAGCGTAGAATCACAGACTGACCCCATGGTCACTGGCTTGAAGCCCAAGGTCACTGGCTTGAGCAAGGGGTCACTCGCTCTGCTATAGCCCCCCCAGTCAAGGCACATATGAGAAAGCAATCAATGAACAACTAAGGTGCTGCAACTACGAGTTGATGCTTCTCATCTCTCTCCCTTCCTGTCTGTCCCTATCTGTCCCTCTCCCTCTGTCTCTGTCTCTGTCAAAAAAATGTTTTTCTTTAGAGAGTTACTAACATGATTTGGTCCTAGTGTGTTGGTAATGTGATAAAAACTATTTGGCATCCTCACATGTTTACACACAGCTGCAATAGCTCTGAAAACACTGCGTTCCTAACCTGGCAATATTATCCAAAGGTATTCTACTTGGAGACAAGATTCCACGTAAACATCATGAACAGGCTTCAGAGGATACATGAACACTGAAAAACATATGCAAACTATGCTCATGTTCTTTTGTAGTTGTTTTTTAGATCTACAACATCCAGCAGAATATCAAACAGTTCCTTGATTCAAAACTGAGATAAGAGCCTGACCACACAGTGGTACACTGGATAAAGCATCAGCCTGGGACTCTGAGGACCCAGGTTCAAAACCCCAAAGTCACCACTGGCTTGAGCGCAGGCTCATCCAGCTTGAGCTACGAGGTCACCTTCTTGAGTGTGGGGTCATAGATATGACCCCATGGTCGCTGGCCTGAGCCCAAAGGTCGCTGGCTTGAAGCCCTGGGTCGCTGGTTTGAGCAAGGGTCACTCTCTCTGCTGTATCTCCCCAGTCAAGGCACATTTGAGAAAACAATCAATAAACAACTAAGGAGCTGCAACTATCAGTTGATGCTTCTCATCTCTCTCTCTTCCTATCTGTTGTCTCTGTCTCTCTCTCTCTCTCTCTCTCTCACTAAAAAAAAAAAGAAAAACAAATGAGATAACCAGTGCTCTAGACCTGAGTAGGCTAGGTGTTTCAACATGGGGGTCCAGCCCAGCATCGGCATCACCTGGGAACTTGTTAACAATACAGAATCCCAGGTTCCTCCCTAAACCTACTCGGTCAGTAATGCCAGGGGTGGAAACCAGCAATCTGTGTTGTTTTTTTGTTTGTTTGTTTTTTGTGTGTGGTTTTTTTTTGTATTTTTCTGAAGCTGGAAACGGGGAGAGACAGTCAGACAGACTCCCGCATGCGCCCAACCAGGATCCACTCGGCACGCCCACCAGGGGCTACGCTCTGCCCACCAGGGGGCGATGCTCTGCCCCTCCGGGGCATCACTCTGCCACGACCAGAGCTACTCTAGTGCCTGGGGCAGAGGCCAAGGAGCCATCCCCACCGCCCGGGCCATCTTTGCTCCAATGGAGCCTTGGCTGCGGGAGGGGAAGAGAGAGACAGAGAGGAAGGAGGGGGGGATGGAGAAGCAAATGGGCGCCTCTCCTATGTGCCCTGGCCAGGAATCGAACCTGGGTCCCCCGCACGCCAGGCCGACGCTCTACCACTGAGCCAACCGGCCAGGGCCCAATCTGTGTTTTAAGAAGACCTCTACATCAGTGGTTCCCAACCCCCAGGCCACAGACCACTATCGGTCTCTGGGCCATTTGGTACCAGTCCACAGAGAACTTACATTATTTCCGTTTTATTTATATTTAAGTCTGAACGATGTTTTATTTTTTATTTTATTTTTTATTTATTTATTTATTTTTTTTCATTTTTCTGAAGCTGGAAACAGGGAGAGACAGTCAGACAGACTCCCGCATGCGCCCGACCGGGATCCACCCGGCACGCCCACCAGGGGCGACGCTCTGCCCACCAGGGGGCGATGCTCTGCCCATCCTGGGCGTTGCCATGTTGCGACCAGAGCCACTCTAGCGCCTGGGGCAGAGGCCACAGAGCCATCCCCAGCGCCCGGGCCATCTTTGCTCCAATGGAGCCTTGGCTGCGGGAGGGGACGAGAGAGACAGAGAGGAAAGCGCGGTGGAGGGGTGGAGAAGCAAATGGGCGCTTCTCCTGTGTGCCCTGGCCGGGAATCGAACCCGGTTCCTCTGCACGCTAGGCCGACTGATGTTTTATTTTTTAAAAATGACCAGATTCCCTCTGTTACATCCGTCTAAGACTCACTCTTGACGCTTGTCTCGGTCACATGATACATTTATCCGTCCCACCCTAAAGGCCGGTCTGTGAAAATATTTCCTGACATTAAACCGGTCTGTGGCCCAAAAAAGGTTGGGAACCAATGCTCTACATTACTGATTTTCATGCAAAAGTTTTGAGAACCACTGGTCCAAGAAACAGTTCTCAGTGGGATGTTTTTGAGCCTCTTAAAATTTTGATTTGGTATGCTTGAGGAATTTGTTAATATATAGAAGCTTCCCATGAAATTCTGATGATTAGCCAGTTGTCCACCACCACTGTAGGCCAGAGGCATTGAACCTGTGGATTGGAGAACAAGCAGCAACAGCCTTCTCTGAAAGCTTGTTGGAAAGGCAGAATCTTTACCTCACTCCCAGACCAACTAACTCAAAACCTCTGAGGGTGAGACCCAGAAATCTGGGTTTTAACAACCTCTCTAGCTATGGTTGGACAGCTCAGTTGATTAGAGTATTGTCCTAAAGCACAGAGGTTGCGAGTTTGATTCCCGGTCAGGGCACATACAGAAATAGCTGTACGTTCCTCCCTCTTTCTTTTTTTCTCTCTCTCCATCCTCTCTCACTGAAATCAATAAATAAATATTTTTAAAAACCCTCTTCAGATGATTCTAATACAAGCTAAAGTTTAGGAGCAGAGCACTGGCCCAGAAAAAATAAAATAGGTGACTATAGATCTGACCGAAAATCATATAGCTATTCTTGCATTAAGCTTTAAATAGCTTTTAATAATAGAAAATGCTACTATTTACATTCTGAGAAGTTATTATGTGCCAAGCACAATAGTAAATATAAGTACCTTTCATTTTTATCTTTAAAGAAAAATTCTGAGGATAGAATTATTAATCCTCTTCTAGAGACAAAGATACACTGAGGACCAAAGAGTTTAAATAATTTACAAAAAATGGCAAATTCAGCTAGGACTTGAATCCAGGTTCAAAAATGGTGAGTTTAACAATTAAGCCTGACCAAGAGGTGGTGCAGTGGATAAAGTGTTGACCTGGGACACCAAGGACCCAGGTTCAAAAGCCCAAGGTCACTGGCTTGAGCATGGACTCACCAACTTGAGCGTGGGGTCACCAGCTTGAGCGTGAGATCATAGACATGAAACCATGGTTGTTGGCTTGAGCCCAAAGGCTGATGCCTTGAAACCCAAGGTCACCGGCTGAGCCCAAGGTTGCTGGCTTGCGACCAAGGTCACTGGCTTGAGCAACAAGTCACTGGCACAGCTGTACTCCCCCCACCTCCCATCAAGGCACATAAGAGAAAGCAATCAATGAACTAAACTGCCACAACAATGACTTGATGCTACTCATTTCTCTCCCTTCATGTCTGTCTGTCCAACTGTCTGTCCCTTTGTCTCTCTCTGTCTCTCTCTCTGTCTCTCTTGCTAAAAGAAAAAGACTAGAAATTCAGATTGATAACTCAAACCATAAAGAATGATACTAGGAAAATCAAGAGGCATACCAACTCAAGGTTTAAAACATTATCAATGGGTGCAAATCGGTGACTGAATTCTTATTCAAAAATTGCTGCTGCAGCACTTACACACGTGACCAAACTTTACACATTCTATAAAGCAAGAAGACCATTAAGCTGGTCACTGCAGAGACCAGGCAGCAAGTCACTTGCTTAGAACTGCTCAGTGCTTTGATTAGCTAGCTACTTTGCCCGAAGCAGAAGACACAAGCACTTTCTTCCTCCTCCTATGGGTGCTAACTAGACTGTTTGATGTAATGAAGTGATTAACAGAAATTTTTCTCTCATTTGGGGCCTAAATAGCAAATGGCCCATTAGGTCCGAGGTGCCTCTAGGACCCAAACATGAGAGACTAATGCAGGACAAAAAAATGCTTATTTTATACACCATGGACATATTTTTTTCCCCAATTAACTAGGCTGATTAGTAAATGTAAGAGGAAGTCTAAGGTGTGATTGAATCACCATAACATCCATCCTTTGAGAATTGTGACTCAGCAGATGGGAAAAGGGAAAACAAATGTCCAACATCTTGACTGTCACTGACACTTGTGAAATTATCATTTGACAAACAGTGATGAAATAATTTGGCAGGAATCCAGTACAACTAATGAGTCATTTAATTAAATAAAATTCTGTCTCCCCAACTAAATGAGCTCCATTCCAATACTTATCTAGAAAATAGATGTCTAGATGTCTTTCCTTTATGATTTTTTAACAGCCAACCTGGGTATAATAATGATATTATCTAGAATTTATATGGTCAACACTCAATTGCTCACAGGGTTATTAAAGTTTGTAAATTATCCTGTTTTTCCCCCAGCTTTCTCCAGGCAAAGATTACATTTCTTATTTGTATTTTCTTAAGTAAATGGAAAGAGAATGAAAGGAAATGAAATGAAAATGGGCAATATTTCAAGTTCTTAACACCTTTAGGACAGTATTTGAAGATCTTGGCTAACCTGAAGCCTTTGTTTTTCTAGTTGATTTAATCTAATCAAGGCTGTGCCGACTGAGGTAGACAATAAAACAAAAATAAATAAAATTTCACTCTACCTATAAAAAAACTATGAAATGCCTGACCTGCAGTGGCGCAATGGATAGAGAGTCTACCCGAAATGCTGAGGTTACCTGTTTGAAACCGCGGGCATGCTGGATCTAGGCACACATAAGAAGCAACTACTACGGGTTGATGCTTCCAGCCAACCCCACCCCTTTCTCCTCTCTCTCTCTTTCTCTCTCTCTCTAAAATCAATAAATAAAATCTTCAAAAAAAATTGTAAAAAAAAAAAAGTAACAGAACTATGAAATGGCAAATATTAACAGCCAAAAACTCATTACTGACTAAATTATGAGAATGTATGACTATTCGTGGTTGATCATAACAAATTTACAATGTTAACTTAAAAAATTATGTCTAGCATCACGCAAAGCAAAACGATATTAAGAAATGAGTAGTATAACTGTTATTCTAACCAACAAATCACTGTTTGTTCAAATAAAACACAGGAACTTCTATGTAGTTCACTGATCTTTCTTTGAATATGACTAAAAGCCCTTTCGATGTGATTAAAAGACAGGGGCTCTGCCTTATTTTTCACTTTTACTCCATGAAAGCTAAGACAATTCTACATACACAGAAGGCACTCATAAATGTTTATTGATCTAGTTGTGATTTATGACATTAAAAATAGTTATGGATTTTTTTCCCACCAGAGGAAATGTATGCATATTGCTACTTTTATATTAATTATGGACCCTATGAAAAGTAACATATCATTAGATGCAAGAAGGTACTATCATTTCCAGCATTTTCATCCTTTATTCACCCTTGAGAAAGAGAAAGTTTCTTCTAATTAAAATATAAATTTAGGCCCTGGATGCTTGGCTCAGTGAATAGAGTCTCGGCCTGGCATACGTCCTGGGTTTGATCTCCGGTCAGGGCTCACATAAGAAGTGACCATCTGCTTCTCTTCCCCTCCCTCTCCCCTCTGTCCCCCTCTTGCCCTCTCTCTCCCTTCTCTCTCTTCCCCTCTTGCAGCCAGTGGCTTGGTTGGTATGAGCATTGCCCCTGGGTGCTAAGGATAGCTCGGTTGGTATGAGCATCAGCCCCAGGTGCTGAGAATAGCTCAGTTGATTCGAGCATTGCCCTCAGAAGGAAGTTGCCAGGTAGATCCCAGTTGGGGCGCATGCGGGAGACTGTCTCACTATCTCCCCTCCCCTCACTTAAACAATAATAATAAATAAAATGTGCACAATCGTATCTTTAGGTATAATCTTTAATAACATGGTATTTTATATGATAATTTGTAAGACTGTGATAAATCAGGTATTGGCATTGTTTCTTCCATGTGTCAGTTTAGAGAACAGAGATGCACGTGGGCATGCTGATGTGAATATGAGGAAGGGGAAGAAAGAAGAATAAGAGGAGAAAGGGGTTATAAACAGGGCATTTAGGAGAACACTGGGGAAACTGAGGTACTATTAATATATATGGAGGTATTCTTGATTGAACAGAGTAATTCCAAAAGTTCCTCAATTTCACTAACACATTTTGCCTTCTTAAATATATAGTTAAATCATTTCATAATTAGAATGCAACTGAATGTATCCATATTAAAAACAGTTAAACTATAGAAAAAAATATTCTCTGGCATTTTGCCTGAGTTATGTCTTGATTTTCCTTATTTGGTTAAAGTTGACCAAAACTGAGTAGTACTTGCTCTAGACACAGGGACCTCAGCATCCCAACCCCAACCCACTGTTCTGGATGGCAGCATTCTAGTCACCCAAGGCATCTTTTAACCCTTTCTGGGCCCAAGTAACTTTTTTTTTTTTTTTTTTTTTTCTTTTCATTTTTTCTGAAGTTGGAAACAGGGAGAGACAGTCAGACAGACTCCCGCATGCGCCCGACCGGGATCCACCCGGCACGCCCACCAGGGGCTACGCTCTGCCCACCAGGGGGCGATGCTCTGCCCATCCTGGGCGTTGCCATGTTGCGACCAGAGCCACTCTAGCGCCTGAGGCAGAGGCCACAGAGCCATGCCCAGCACCTGGGCCATCTTTGCTCCAATGGAGCCTTGGCTGCGGGAGGGGAAGAGAGAGACAGAGAGGAAAGTGCGGCGGAGGGGTGGAGAAGCAAATGGGCGCTTCTCCTGTGTGCCCTGGCCGGGAATCGAACCCGGGTCCTCCGCACGCTAGGCCGACACTCTACCTCTGAGCCAACCGGCCAGGGCTGGGCCCAAGTAACTTTGAAGTCACATACTAATATATCAATATTTTATTAACTTATTTAATTTTTTACAAGGTGGCGTATATACTATAGTTAGTTATATAATGTCTTCTTAGTAACCAAGAACATTCTTGGTAGTAGTTATCAATTCTAACCTGAGATATCAAAGTAAATGCTTTTGCAAGTTGTCTCCAGATAGAGGCCATAGGAATCATCTTGTGCAACTGTCAATACTTTCTCTTCTACTGCTGTTTGGTAAACAAGAAACAGCCTACATAATAGCTCTTGGCTTATTTGTTTGCATTTCAGCAATTATTTTGTTATTACTTTCATATGATATAGTTTTGTGACTTTCAAGTTACAATGAGCTATAATGGTAGGGTTCGGTGTATTTGCGATAACAGTTGTGTTTTCTTTGCTTTTCTGTTTTATCAGAGGCCTAAAATATGAATACCAAGGCATATAAAAATAAGAGAATAGTAAGAATAAGAAGAATTAGCAGTAATAGATCTAAATATTCTTTATTAGAATCCTACTCAGACAAAGATCGCCCAATAGTATTTACCCAATGACATGTAAATATTATTGACAGTGATGATGAATTTAGCGGTAAATCATTATCAGATGAGAAAAATTCAGAGCCACTATAATTTCTTGGCAATCAGTATCCCCCATGAAAAATAGTTTTTATCATCCTTGGAAAGATGTTTAATGCCAAGCACAAACTGTTTTATGGAATTCCATACTTAAGCTTTTATACACACAAGTACAAATGTTGTGAGTTACTACAAACATTGTGTGTTACTGCAAAGTTCCAAGACATATTCGTTATCATAAAATAGTTGAAATTGCCGAATTCATTGTTAATTTGTATTTATTGGTTGATATTTAAAAATTTCACCTTATATAGAATTTTTTAGTCATAATAACAATTTGGCCCCCAGAGGGTTAATTTCCTAACATGCTAGGCTTAAGGCCCTCAAGCTCAGTCTTCTCTCTGCCTAGAAACACCTTTCTCCCCACCTGTGCTCCCCTCCTTCATGAATCCAGTCTCTCCTTGTATTCAACAAGCTAGTACCAACGCATCCTTCAGATTCCCATTTAAACATCGCTTTCCTGATACGTTATTTCCCCGGTACAATCATGCTCCCTCATTTTATACTTTCTTAGGACTCTGAATTTGCTTTATAGTAAACATCAAAATTGAAATTAAACTATTAATTAGGCAATCCTAACTTCGCCCAAAGGAAAGTAAATACTGAGACATAAACCTTTGCTGATTTCTTCATTAAATTTACCAAGGCCCAACAAAATACTGCCCATAGTATATATCCCATAAACATTCAGGGAAGTTGTACTGTTTCTGGATCTTGTCCCATTTTGCATTGACACTACACTACACTGTGCATTATTTCTGTTGGCTTCTCATCTTTAGATGATTTGGCATACTGTATGTTAACTTTCCCTATTACTGACTCTCTGTTCTGGAAGGTAGGAATCAAGACTTACTCATCTTTCTCTCACCTAGAATATAAAGCATATAGATGACATTAAATAACAAACCAATTAGAAAAATAAAGCAATTAAGAGGTTACCAATCCCTGTTTAGTTCTATCTTGAGAATATCATGCTAAGGGAAATAAGTCATACAGAAAAAGTCAAGAACCATATGATTTCACTCCTGTTTAGGATATAAAACTGAAAGTAAGTGAACAAAAGAGACAAACAACACCTCATAGACGCAGAGAACAGTATGGTGGTTAACAGAGGGGAGGGGGTGGGATGGGCATAAAGGAGGCCAAATATATGGTGACAGAAGATGATTTGACTTTTGGTGGCAAATACACAATGCAATGTACAGATGATATATTATAGAATTGTAACCTTGAAGCCTATATCATTTTATTAACCAATGTCAATTCAATAAATTTAATTAAAAATTGTATGTTTTGTAGATTTTTGATGCAGTAATTTAGCCTGTCATGAAAACATTTCATCTTGATTTTATTGTCCTTCCCACATTTATGCCAAATACAGAATTGAAAATCAGGCCTTTGCTGACGTCATTCAAGTTTTTGATCAATTAGTCAGCAAAACAAAACCTGGGATGGTTTATTAATTATAATAAAAAGTCACTTAAGATTTTCCATGCCCTGGCGGGGTGGCCCAGTGGATACAGCGTTGTCCCAGCACCCTGAGGTCACAGATCAGGGCACATATGAGAAGCAACCAATGAGTGCACAACTGCATGGAACAACTAAGTGGAACAACAAGTTGATGCTTCTCTCTCTCTGTCTCTTTCCTCTCTCTCTCCACTCCTTACTCCTGTCTCTCCCCTTTCCTCTCTCTTTCACTCTCTCTCTCTAAAATCAATGGAAACAATTTTAAATATATATGCCAAGCACTTATTATCTACCAAGTAGGTAATCTCTTGAATGCTTTTACATATATGAAGTAATTTAATCTTCAAAACAATTTTGTCAGATGCATACTATTATCATCACCATCTTACAGATGAGGAAACTGAAACACAGTATCATATGCTCCATGTCACGTGGCCTGTAAGTGGTACAGCTAGGATTCCAACCCAGGTAGCATGTCTCAAGGACCCAGACTCTCAGCACTCCACCCTATTTCTAAAGAGCACCTTCTCTTTCTACACAGAGCTCACCGTCACAGCAAGTCAATGCAGTATTAATGCTCCTGCCAACTACGTCATAAAGATGACATTTCACAGTCTTATCCCCTGATATCTTAGGGCCTGGGGCAGTTTTACAGAAACAGAAATAAAGCCTTTCCCAAAGAAGTAATATCACAGTAACCAGTCACAAATCTGTCTTTCTGCTGAACAAGCTGCTAGTTTAGGTCAAGGATTCAATAAAAAGCTCACTGCAAATCAAACATGCAGAAACTTTCAAGGCAAATCTGTATGATAAGAGGTCAACGAATGTCTAATTTACACTTGGTATCATGTGTACTATTACATTTTTTTAAGTTACAAGAAGAGTACACTAGATTTAGAAGACAAATAACCACCCATAAGACTCCTAAATAGCCAAGAAATCACTGTGCAGATGGCTCTCACGACCATCACGGCTTCTTCTGCACAGCCTTCCCCTTAAGTGTTTTCCCAGAAGTAATGTGATATCATTCTCTTTCACCTTCAGGCCTCCATACATTGTCTTCTCTGCCTGAAACAGCCTATATTCATCTGCTCCTGTAAATGTCAGCGAAATTACCACTGCCCCTTCAAAACTTCTCTGACAATATAAATCTTGGTTCAAAGCACGACCTGCCTGCAAAGCACTCTTGATTGCCTACAACATATATGCATTTTCCCTACTCATCATACTGATTTAGAATTGTATATGTACCTATTTGTCTCCCATGAGAATAAAGACAGTATCTGTTTTCTTTCTATACTAGTTAGCTCGAACAGCTCAATAATGTAAGCTCAATTACTATTTGTTGCCTTGGTGAATGAGCATTTATCTGTAAGTAAATCTAATAACAATTCCTAAGCATTTAGTTGTATAGACTGTTTCACATAGTATTTCACCCACGTCCAATAATACTGGCATCCACCTGGAGCCAGAAACATTTTAGGGTAAAAGTTCTCTTTAAATTTCCTGCGGAGGCCCTGGCCGGTTGGCTCAGCAGTAGAGTGTCGGCCTGGCATGCGGGGGACCCGGGTTCGATTCCCGGCCAGGGCACATAGGAGAGGTGCCCATTTGCTTCTCCATCCCCAACCCCTCCTTCCTCTCTGTCTCTCTCTTCCCCTCCCGCAGCCAAGGCTCCATTGGAGCAAGGATGGCCTGGGCGCTGGGGATGGCTCCTTGGCCTCTGCCCCAGACGCTAGAGTGGCTCTGGTCTCTGCAGAGCGATGCCCCGGAGGGGCAGAGCATCGCCCCCTGGTGGGCAGAGCGTCGCCCCTGGTGGGCGTGCCGGGTGGATCCTGGTCGGGCACATGTGGGAGTCTGTCTGACTGTCTCTCCCCGTTTTCAGCTTCAGAAAAAAAAAAAAATTCCTGCGGAAACTTATGCACAGATTAACTCACAAGTTTAAATTATAAAACTTGTCTAGCTGGTATGATAAACAAAATAATGGGATGTATGTAGAAAAGGACACTATAAAGTTCAAATTAATTTGGAAATCACCTAGTCAATATCATTTCTTTTAAAGATGAGAAATGAAAGGTTCAGGGAAGTTTAGCAAAGTATGTAAGATTTATGGCCAATCAGTGATTTAAAAAAACAAATCAGGACTTGAATGGATTTTGGACTCCTCTATGACAATGACCTCTCAGTAGTCTACATGAAAACAATGGAGGAATCTCAGGAAGTGTAACATTATATTACTTTAGACGTGAGTAATCAATCAAATTATTTCATTATGTTGATATGAGCAACTGAAGGTAGTTGTTTTTCATTTAACAGGATGCCTAAACAAGACCTTTTCAGATAGTTCTTTCTGAAGCTCAGTATTTTTTGGACAAAAGAAAATCTAGTTGCTGTTGCCCATGTGAGTTGGTTGGACTTGCACTGCAAAGGGTACAGCAGCTGGGAGTTCAAGCAGGCAGGACAGCTTCGACAAGAGGTGAGGAACAGGGTCGGGGAAGTCTGCCTTTAGTAAGCAACCAATAGGTGTGGTATACCAAGGCCTGAATTAGAGAACAATTCCTATTCTACAAATTTTCTCTTCAGACAATGATCACTGCAGAAGAGGGTAAAAGATCTAATGTAGCATGAGTCCAACTTTATTTTAAAGGAGGAAATGGAAGTAAACACACTGATTTTCAAATAAATGTTTCTATTAATTCACACGGTTATATTCTAAATCTTTTCGGTCCAGACTCTTTGAAATGTCCCTAAATTCTAACAGATGGAAGCAAATCCCATAGGACCTAAGCAAAGTAAGAAATGTTTTTTGATAAGCAATAATGTTTTTGTAACACAATGATACTGAACATTGCTGTTTAATTCTTAATAACAAAATTTTAAAAGAATATGCAATCCTTTGATGAGTATAAAATTATTACTTAAATTTAAGTTGTCGTAAAATAACTATGATTTAATAATGTGGTTTTTTCCTTAGCACTATACTTTTCACTTAATGTGAGCAACTTCAACATTTTTCTAAGTTGGAAAGTTATCAAGAAAATGTGTATTTAAAGGCAGAATGAGTGCAAATAAGTTGGTTACAGAGGGAATGGTGTAGGTTACACTCATGCTGTATTAACTGCTTCACTGGAGCAAATTAATTAATTTTTCTTAATCAGCAAGCTGAATCTAGAGAAAAGAAGAATGCAATTGTTGTTGCAAATATTAAAAGTCTTACTACCCATCATTCAGTTGCAATAAGTAAAGAAAGTCCAATAGGCTATTAGTGTTTTATGGCTATTGGCTCTGTTTTTCATTGAGTACATTTTCTATGCAGTACTAAGTACATAAATTCAATTTTGGTAACACTTTCACATTAAGTAACTATTACCAAAACTCATTTGATCCACAGAAAAACCATCTCATGATATTTGCCCCACAAAAAATTTAATCCTGATCAGAAAAAGTTTTAAAGTATTTCATAAATATTAAGCAAGTCTTATCATAGTAGAAATAAACTTGAGAACATCATATTTCAGCAGCCCAGATGCTAACTTTCTTACTGAAATATAAATTCCACTACTTTATACTTGCTTCTACAATGACAAAATGCACCAAGCTAAATATGAATATCTGGTAGGTGAGAAGGAGAAAAATGTGTAGCTGAATATTTTGGATGTCAGTGAAATCATTAAAAACCAAAAGCATGCAAAAATTATATGACACCAGCCTGACCAGGTGGTAGCACAGTGGATAGAGCTTCGGACTGGGATGCAGAGGTCCCAGGTTTGAAACCCTGAGGTCGCCAGCTTGAGCACAGGCTCATCTGGCTTGAGTGTAGGCTCACTAGCTTGAGTGTGGGGTCACCGGCTTGAGCACAAGGTCGCTGGTTTGAGCAAGGGCTTACTTGCTCTGCTGTAACCCCCCCTCGCCCCTCCCCCATCAAGGCACATATGAGAAAGCAGTCACTGAACAACTAAGGTACTGCAAAGAATTGATGATTCACATCTCTCTCCCTTCCTGTCTGTCTGTCCCTATCTGTCCCTCTCTCTGACTCTGTCTCTGTCACAAAAAAAGAAAAAAAAAAAGATTGCAAGAGACCAACAAATATTCAAATAACCCTATGGGCAAGTTGATGGGATTCCAATATTGAAGGTCTCAGTCATTTAATTTAAAAAGGTCACCAGGAAAAGGTTATAATATTCTTTCACTTGTGTATCAAGTTGGAAGATAAATGAATAAATCCACAGAACTACAGATGAATAGAAGGGTTTCAAGGACAATTACTAACTCAACATTTAATCTTCTGGATAACTGGAGAAAGCCTTGACAGAAAGCACTCCAAGATGCCAAAAAACATCAGGGGTTGTAACTAGATACAATCTAGCATATATCAAAATGTGCTGTTTTTTGCCTCATCTACATTTTCCCAACTTTGTATTTATGACTGTTGGATAAGTAAGGGTTTTTTTAGGTTTGCTCACTTGTACTGGGGCAGAGCCATGTATCTGTAATCTGTGAAAGGCCTCTGTGCTTGCTCTCAGGGCGAGATTGCAAATTGTGGATTGCCTTCCTGCTTGGGAGGGCGATTTTTTGCTATTGTTTGTTCATATTGGAGGGTTTTTTTTTGCCCCCAGCCTGTTTTGCTGGGAGAGGAGACAGAGAGGGGGTAGAGGGGCTTGGAAGCCCTGCTGAGGCTAATGGTGGGGACCTGGGAGTCCAGGTGGATCCGGAGTTGAGAGGGAAGCCGTCTTCCCTGCCAGTTTCCTTGTCCGCCCTTTACAAGACTTTAATAAATGGAATAGCCTATCTTCTGGCTCCACAGTTCCGTTGCCATCTGGCCGAATCCAATGAGAACTTGCAGAGCCACATTGGTGGCCTCTGGTTTACAATGACTAAGTGACCCAAAGAGAGTACAGGGGAGAATCTGATGGAAAGCAATATGCCCTGTGCTACTACAACAGATGTTCATTGGGTTTGACACCAGGTGATAAATTCTTGGTTATGCGAAGCCTTCTTCAGTACCAAACCAATGCTCGTTAACAGGAAATTCCCTACAATTCACCAGGACAGCTCTTACAGGAAAGAGGTAAACCCTGTTCTTTTTCTTATTTTCTTTTCTTTTTTTTTTTTTTTTTGTATTTTTCTGAAGCTGGAAACGGGGAGAGACAGTCAGACAGACTCCCGCGTGCGCCCGACCGGGATCCACCCGGCACGCCCACCAGGGGGAGGGGAAGAGAGAGACAGAAAGGAAGGAGAGGGGGAGGAGTGGAGAAGCAGATGGGCGCTTCTCCTGTGTGCCCTGGCCGGGAATCGAACCAGGGACTTCTGCACGCCAGGCCACTGAGCCAACCGGCCAGGGCCTAAACCCTGTTCTTAACAAGTCATATGTTCCAGGGACTACAGGACACAGTGTTGAGGTGGACACATAACACACATTTTTTTAAAGACTTTATTCAATTTTCAGAGGAGAGAGAGAAAAAGAGAAAAAGAAAGAAGGGGGAGGAGCAGGAAGCATCAACTCCCATATGTGCCTTGACCAGGCAAGCCCAGGGTTTCGAACTGGCAATCTCAGTGTTCCAGGTCAATGCTTTATCCCACTGCGCCACCACAGGTCTGGCATGACACACATTTTTAGACCAGCTTTCAAGGTCCTCCAGAATGTGTTCTATTCCTATTTTCCTATATTCTGCATTATGATTCTTTATATGTATTTTTAAACAAAAAGAAATTTGTTTTTCCCAAAGCAAAAAGAAGTTCTGGAGGCCAAGGCAGGCCGCTAACGTCAGGTTCCCAGATGGCTTCCATGTTCCTGCTACATTTGCCTAAGAGTATGGATTTCAATCTCATGTTTACAAGCTGCTGGCTGAACCTCAGGTGGCATGACTGTGTTTCAGGCAGGATAAAGAAACAAGAGTTCCCTGACCTGTGGTTCCCTGACCTGTGGTGGCACAGTGGATAAAGTGTTGACCTGGAACACTGAGGTTGCTGGTTCGAAACCCTGGGCTTGCCTGGTTAAGGCACAATGGGAAGCAACTACTACGAGGTGGTGCTTCAAACTTCTCCCCCTTTCTCTCTCTCTCTCTCTCATCTCTAAAAAAAATAATCGATAAATAAAATCTTTTTAAAAAAGAAACAAGAGGCCCTGGCCGGTTGGCTCAGCGGTAGAGCATCGGCCTGGCGTGTGGGGGACCCGGGTTCGATTCCCGGCCAGGGCACATAGGAGAAGTGCCCATTTGCTTCTCCACCCCCCCCTCCTTCCTCTCTGTCTCTCTCTTCCCCTCCCGCAGCCAAGGCTCCATTGGAGCAAAGATGGCCCGGGCGCTGGGGATGGCTCCTTGGCCTCTGCCCCAGGTGCTAGAGTGGCTCTGGTCGCGGCAGAGCGACGCCCCGGAGGGGCAGAGCATCGCCCCCTGGTGGGCAGAGCGTCGCCCCTGGTGGGCGTGCTGGGTGGATCCCGGTCGGGCACATGCGGGAGTCTGTCTGACTGTCTCTCCCCATTTCCAGCTTCAGAAAAAAAAATAAAAATAAAATAAAAAGGAAACAAGAGGTAAAAGACTGAATTAACACACCATCAAATTCAGACCTTGTTTTAAATTTGTATTGACTTTATTAGGCTGCCGTTGGTTACTAAAATTATCCAGGTTTCAGGTGGACAGTTCTGTAATACATCACCCATAGATTGTACTGTCTGCTCATCATCCAAAGTCAGGTCGATTTCCATCACCATTTACCCCCTTTACCCTCTTCTATCCCCATTTCCTTCTTGTAATCACCATACTATTTTCTGTGTCTGTTAGTATTTTTTGTTTTCTGTAATCCCTTCACCTTTCCCACCCGGTCCCCCAAGTCCCCTCCCCTCTGACAGCTGTCAGTCTGTTTTCTTCTGTATCTATGAGTCTGTTTTGTTGATGATTTCCTTCGCTGAGCAAACTTTTTAGATTAATGTAGTCCCATTCACTTTTTTCCTATTTCCCTTGCCAGAGGAGATATAGCAGAAAAAATATTGCTATGAGAAATGTCTGAGGTTTTACTGCCTATGTTTTCTTCTAGGATTTTTAAAAAAGATTTTATCTATTGATCTTAGAGAGAGAGAGGGAACAGATCAAAGTTACACTACTTTAGCTATTCACTGAATCTTCTCATATGTGCCCTGACCAGGTGAGCCCTGGGTTCAAACCTGAGACCTCAGCGTTCCAGGTCAACACTCCATCCACTGCTCCATTATAGATCAGCCTCTTTTCTATTTTTATGGTTTCAAGTCTTACATTTAAGGCTTTAATCTATTTTGAGTTTATTTTTGTGCGTGGTGTAAGAAGGTGGTCTAGTTTCATGTATTTGTCTAATTTCCCAGTATCATTTATTGAATAAACTGTCTTTTCCCCATTTTATGTTATTGCCTCCTTTGTCAAACATTAATTGACCATAAGGGCATAGATATCTGGGCTCTCTGCTCTGTTCCATTGATATAGATATCTGATTTTATGCCAGTACTGTACTGTTTTGATTACTATGGCCTTATAGTATAGTTTGATATCAGCTAGTGTAAGTCTTCCAATGTTGTACATCTTTTTCAAGATTGCTGTGGCTATTTAGGGTATTTGGTGGTTCCATTTAAATTTTTGGAATATTTTTTCTAGTTCTATGAAACACATCATTGGCATCCTGATAGAAATTGTGATTGTTTTGGGTAGCATGGACATTTTAATGATGTCAATTCTTCCTATCCATGAACATGGTATATTCTTCCACTTATTTGTATGTCCTTCAATTTCCTTATTTAGTGTCTTATAATTTCCCAAGTACAGGTCTTTTACTTCCTTGATTAAATTTATTCCTAGATTTTGTTTTTGTTTTTGATTAAATTATAAATAGGATTATTTTCTTACTTTCTTGTTCTGATAGTTCATTCTTGGTGTATAAAAATGCTACTGATTTCTGGATATTTATTTTGTATTCTGCTACTTTACTAAATTCACGTACCAGTTCTACCATTTTTGGGTGGAACCTTTATAGTTCTCTATATACAGTATCATATCAAACACGTTTTTTTGAATAGTAGATACTTTTTGTCCTGCACCACACCTTCTTGACCCACCTCTAGTTTCAGCTATAGCTCCTATTTTCTGCTTAAGGGCCAGGAAGCAAAAAGGGTTAGTGCTTAGGAAGTAACTCCCAGTATAAAGGAGGAGGAGGGAGAAAAATAAACTGTCCTTTTAAGGCATATTACTAGAGGAAATTCTACAAGGTCCCTCAGAGGGGGCCTGGCAGGGTTGAGGGTCAGTTACCAATTATCAGCTCAATAATGTTCTGTTTATTGATTTTTCCTCCTTCCTTGTCTCACTTTAGCAACAATCTCATGTTACTGGGTTTGCTTTGAAATAAACTACTGGCAATTAAGGCTGGGTATTAGACTTTGATTTGGAAGAAATCTAAACTGAAACTCTTAGCTATTTCTATCACTTAAACTGTGAGCTTTTACAGGGCAGTATCTGTGCCCTTTAACTCTAGCTTTAGGAACCAGTGCAGTGTCGGAAGCAAGAATAAATTAAGGCGGTCCTCTACTTATACCAATATAAGTAATGTAGGTCTTATAATCACATCCATAGTGCAGATGAGGAAAGTAGATTTCAGACAGGTGTTGTCACAGCCTCCCCAAACTCACACAGCTCCACGTAGGAGAAGGAAGAATTTAACCCAGGTCTGTCTGCTCCTTGTAGGTTCCTATGAACCACTCCCTTCATATTCCATTCTACTTCTCTACAGGCTTGTCTTCCACAACCTTTGAGATTTCAGCTTTCTCCCACTCAGCCAAGTGAATACAGAAGTTATGTTATACCCTATACACTTGAAAACAATCTTCACATTATGGCACTTGACTGATTATCAGATGATGACCTAGCCCTAACCCAGTGGTTGGCAAACTGCGGCTCGTAAGACACATGTGGCTCTTTGGCCCCTTGAGTGTGGCTCTTCCACAAAATACCACATGTGGGCACTACCACGATAAGGAATGTACCTACCTATATAGTTTAAGTTTAAAAAATTAGGCTCTCGGCCCTGGCCGGTTGGCTTAGTGGTAGAGTGTCGGCCTGGCGTGCAGAAGTCCCGGGTTCGATTCCCAGCCAGGGCACACAGGAGAAGCGCCCATCTGCTTCTCCACCCCTCCCCCTCTCCTTCCTCTCTGTCTCTCTCTTCCCCTCCCGCAGCGAGGCTCCATTGGAGCAAAGATGGCCTGGGCGCTGGGAATGGCTCCTTGGCCTCTGCCCCAGGCGCTAGAGTGGCTCTGTCGCAACAGAGCGACCCCCTGGAGGGGCAGAGCGTCGCCCCCTGGTGGATCCCGGTCGGGCGCATGCGGGAGTCTGTCTGACTGTCTCTCCCCGTTTCCAGCTTCAGAAAAATACAAAAAAAAAAAAATTGGCTCTCAAAAGAAATTTCAATCGTTGTACTGTTGATATTTGGCTCTGTTGACTGATGAGTTTGCCAATCACTGCCCTAATCTCTCGACTTCCCGTTAGTACCAGTGCATCAAGATTGGGGATCTCAAGTGTGGGAATCAGAGAAACTCTGCGTTTACTATTCTGCCTCCTGCCCTCACACCAGTATTCCAATGATGACAAGAAATAATAAGTGAAAGCTCAACACAGTGCCTGAAATACAGTAAGGTCTCCATAAGGGGTGGCTATCATTTTTAGCAAGAGTAAAACTACTAGCCCTGGCCAGTTGGCTCAGCGGTAGAGCGTCGGCCTAGCGTGCGGAGGACCCAGGTTCGATTCCCGGCCAGGGCACACAGGAGAAGTGCCCATTTGCTTCTCCACCCCTCCGCCGCGCCTTCCTCTCTGTCTCTCTCTTCCCCTCCCGCAGCCAAGGCTCCATTGGAGCAAAGATGGCCCGGGTGCTGGGGATGGCTCTGTGGCCTCTGCCTCAGGTGCTAGAATGGCTCTGGTCACAACATGGCGATGCCCAGGATGGGCAGCGCATCGCCCCCTGGTGGGCAGAGCTTCGCCCCTGGTGGGCGTGCCGGGTGGATCCCGGTCGGGCGCATGCGGGAGTCTGTCTGACTGTCTCTCCCTGTTTCCAGCTTTAGAAAAATGCAAAAAAAAAAAAAAAAAAAAAAAAAAGAGTAAAACTACTAAGAGTAAGGGCCACAAGCTCTGCATCCCCTCTGCAACTCCCAGCTTTTTCAAGGCCAGAGCTGTGGGCCCAAACAGATGTCCACAAACAAAACAGCCATAAAGAATGAAAGGCTGAATTAAAAATGCCCTCTTTTATTCAAATTTCACATTTGCTTATGTCCATCTATCTCTGGTCCCCACTAAACATCCTCTCATCTCCTCTGGAGCCAGGAATGCTCTCCCCACCCTCATCTCTACCCTTTACCCTCTGCCTTTAATCTCATCCCATTCTAAACGTCTTGAAGTTTCAGCTCAACGCCAACCTCTCACTCAGTGTCTTCTTCTTTTCTATTGTAGCACTTGTTGAGTTCTCTCATGGATCTCTACACCATTCGAACACTATAAATGAAGTTCACTACTTCATACTCAGTTTTATCTCAGGCTTACTGTTCCATTTTGGTTAGTCCTGACTCCCAAATGACCCTGAAAGCTCCTTGAAGGCAAAGATCATTTCCAATGTTTCTCTGGCTTCCCCTGGCACAATACCAAGCAAGTAGTCACTGAATGCTTAATCTTTTAGACAAAACTTGAAACTAAGAAAGGACATGAGAAGATTCACTGTTCTTGTTCTCCTTTCTCATTCTCAGTTAGTCACATTTTCATATTCCATGTGTATTCGGATTTTGTGGAGCAGTTTCCCTAGTGTGGGTGTATCTGGCAGGATGGGGGAGAGGGGTGAGTTTCTGCAAAATCACTTGTTCTCTTATGCCTTATGTTAATTTCTCAACAGCAAACAGGCTATCTTCTCCATTAGAGGAATTCTACTGAATGGATTCATCATTCCTCAAACTTGATTCTTTAGGAATTTATTCTTATACATTTGCAAGTTACATATCTAATGCTCCTTGAAATGTTCAGATATACAAAGTTTCAAATTCTTTTTTTTCAAGTTTCAGACAGCTACAACTGTGGAAAATACAAGCTTGAGCTTCATGAATTTCATGCTGATTACTGAATCTTATATAAGTGAGATGGCATGGTTTCAGGAAAAAGAAAAGACTCCAGCAGGCCATGATGATGTATTTCGTAAAAATATAATATTTAATAGTTTAACATTCAGAAAGTAGTCCATGGGTAGCTTCAGATTGGGAAATAGGTACAGATTATGAAAAATATTCTGAAACAGGAAAATATATTTATTTGCAAGTAAAGAAGCTGAATAGTACAGCATTTTGTGTGTGTGTGTGTGTGTCACAGAGACAGAGAGGAACAGATGGAGACAGACAGATAGGAAGGGAGAGAGATGAGAAGAATCAACTCATAGTTGCGGCACTTAAGTTGTTTATGATTGCTTTCTCATATGTGCTTTGACTGGAGGGCTCCAGCAGAGTGAGTGACCCCTTGCTCAAACCAGCAACCTTGGGCTCCATCCAGCGACCTTGGGCTTTAAGCCAGCAACCTTTGGGCTCAAGCCAGCAACCATGGGGTCATGTCTATGATCCCATGCTCAAGCTGGTGAGACCACGTTCAAGCAGGATGAGCCCACGCTCAAGTAGGCAACCTCAGGGTTTCGAACCTGGGTCTTCTGCATCCCAGTCCAATGCTCTAACCACTGCACCATCACCTGCTCAGGCTAAAAGCATATTTACATTTTGTCTCTGTATTAGGGTTTTCCACTGTAATGATTATTTTTGCTAATTTTTACAAGAAACCCTCAAGGTAACTATTCTTATACTTTTTGATACATATGTGAAGATGGAGATACCCAGGTATTAGCTAACTTACCTAAAATCAATTAGGTAATAAGTGAAAGAAACATTACTGTAACCTAGAACTTTGTGGTCCTAAAATACCTTCTATTAAAAGAAGGGCTATGCCTTACTTACTAAGGAATGAAATGAAATTGGTACATCACACAGTGTTTAACAGAATCATTCAATTGTCAGATTTATATCTCGCTATCCTCAGGAAAAATCTGAGATTCAGAAAGCCTTCTCCGCCTTTCACCTCTGAATATAAACATTTCCCTAAGTCACCAGAGAGAGGAAATTTCTCATGATTACAAGCTATATGGAAAAGTTGGTTCCCTAGTACCAGTCATACCCATGACACATAGTTAAGTACTCAATAAATATTTGATGAATTAGTGAGGAAAACTTATGAATTCATGGTTATAGAAAGAAGGGATAGAGTAGGTCAAGTTATTTTGCAAGGGTTGGGAATTAGATCCTTCATTTATTGATGCTGGGGAGAGGAATCATTACTTTGGAAAATAATTTGGCAGAATCTATTATATTTTTAAATGCATACCTTTTGATCTAGGTATCCTCTGTTCCCACCATGATAGCTCATATATAAATACGCATTTCTTAGTACTATTATTTGAACCTCAACAAACTAGATGGTTGCTATACCCTGAATATGCCTTCCTCTTGTTTCTTCTTTTACTGGTGCTTTCCTCTGCTATTTTACCTGGAATGCCATTCTTCCCTCTTCTCTGCTTATCAAGGCCCTCCTCTAAAATGTAGTGCAAATGCCATGCTCTGCAGGCATTGTTCCTGTCACCCAACTGATTGCAGGGCCTTTTTCTTTGAACTCTTTCTTTGGACTAAACTTATGTCATCAACTTATATATCAGAGTTATTTACAAGTATCATTTCTCCCTGTGCCTTTCACAATGTTGCCTTTTTTCCTCCAGGGTCTGTTTAATTCCATCTCTTACCATAAACCTATTTGATCTCTTGGGAGATTTCTTAAAGAAGAAACACAGCTATTGAATGTCAGACTCTGGCCAAAACCCTGATATCTAATCTGTTCATGCAGGAATATATCCATTTTCATGCTCTTTACAGAAGTTTGAAGAAAAGAGATACTCAGAAGTCTCAGAATTAGACTTCTGGAAAAGAAAAGAAATGCTACAATCATCTATTGGAGGGTTTTTAGTTTTTACTGTCATCGTGGATTCCTCTGAGATACTGACAAGTTTACTTCCCAGACAATGTCCAGGTTAATTTATACACACATATATACACAATGAAGATGATGGTTTTAAAATGCAGCTGGTTCGCCCAGTAGAGTGATGAGTTTCTGCTTGGGATCACAAAGTCAGATTCCATATATGACTGGAAGGACCGGGTCTACAAGTGGAGCTACATAAATTGTGTGAATGGTGAGGACTGCTACCAACCGGAGGGTGTGTGCCCTCTCACTGTTCAGCACTAACAGGATGATGCCATGGCAGGATGTGGCCCCAGGGCTGCCAGATCTCCTGAGAAAGGACATAACCCCAGCTTTATAATAAACTGTCCCCATAAAACAGATCTCTGGGCTCCTTTTGGACGTCACATCAACAGCTTGTAATGTCTATTGTACTATCTGCTCACATGCCTAACTTGATTAGTTGTCCTGTAAGAGTGTGTTATTAGCTTAAATAAGCAGGAGGAATGATACCCTAACCATCAACCTATAATCACATATTAACAAAAAATATGCCACATATTTATTTGTACCACTGCTCTTCATTTATTCATTGCATCCACAAATACTGATCAACCATGTGCTACGCACTGTCTTAGTTACTGGCTATACAGTTGTGAAGCCAATGGACAAAGTCACTAGCATGGAAGGTTTTAGTAGGGGAAGAAAACAACAAAAATTAGGTAACCAAACAAGATAATTGCAGATAATGATGATGATTGTGGGAAAAAAAGAAAAACATAAAAATTAAATGGGATAGAGCAGTGTTTTTCAACTAGTGTGCCGTGAGACATGGTCAGGTGTGCCGTGGGGAAATTAAACATGGGTCCCCAAACTATGGCCCGCGGAGGCTATTTATCCGGCCCGCCGCCAGCCGCCTCCATCCAAACATAAACATTCCCCTCACGATCCCTCCAGCTATCAGCTACAGCAGAGGTCCCCAAACTTTTTACACAGGGGGCCAGTTCACTGTCCCTCAGACCATTGGAGGGCCGGACTATAAAAAAAACTATGAACAAATCCCTATGCACACTGCACATATCTTATTATAAAGTAAAAAAAACAAAACAGGAACAAATACAATATTTAAAATAAAGAACAAGTAAATTAAAATCAACAAACCAGTATTTCAATGGGAACTATGGGCCTGCTTTTGGCTAATGAGATGGTCAATGTGCTCCTCTCACTGACCACCAATGAAAGAGGTGCCCCTTCCGAAGTGCGGTGGGGGCCGGATAAATGGCCTCAGGGGGCCACATGCGGCCCGCGGGCCGTAGTTTGGGGATCCCTGAGCTACAGGAAGAGTGGAGGCACAGGGAACACTCACTGACCAATCACCTTCTAGGATTCATCCCGACTTCTAGCGATGAACCAATAGTAGGCCGCCTCTCATCCACACCCAGGAAGGTCCCCGCTCGGGCTGCCATGCACTTGTCATTGTGTGGACACTGCGAGTAGTTGAAGCTGCTACTCCTCCCCATGGTCCCGATTTCTAATCCTGGTCAGGACTGGAGGTAAATGTTGCCACCACTAGATGAAGCCTCAGCCTCAGCTGGTTATGTCTATCCTGATGGTGTATATAGATATTTTACCTTTTTCTTTTTAAAAGAGGCCCCCCCACAGAGGGTGATATACAATGCATTACAATGCATCACAATGTTATTTATATTGTATATGGCCTCCTGAAGGGTCATCTTCTTAAAGAGCTCAAATCTCTATATACACCATCAAAACAGACAGAACCAAGGCCCCTGTACCCAGCTGACCATGAGATTTGAACCCACAACCTCAGGGAGAACTCTAGTATTTATCAGGATCCTTACCTAGAAAGCAAACTTCTCAATCTGACAGTAGAGATGCTCTGAGGACTTATGATGTTACACAAGTACCCAACATTTTCTAAAATTGATTTTGTCCAGTCTCTATATAGAGAGAGTATTTGCCAAATTGATTTGAACCCACAACCTTGATGAAAGTTCCAGTATCTATTAGCGCTCCCGTTTTCAACCATATATCTATGTAAGCTGAGCTTCTCAAGCTTGACTGCGATAAAAACTAAAAACAGAGAGAGACTGAGAACTGTTGAGGAAGAGCTTCCTGTGTGTCTTTCTACCATTCCTGCCAGGATATCCCTTTTGTGTTCATCGAAACAGGCCCAGGTTTCACACTAAGTGTGTATAAATACATTTAGAAACTATATTATTAACTATATGCATAATATGTACTGTGTTAGAGTGTCACTTTGTGTCATTTTGGTAGGTGGTGTGATTTTGTAAATGTAAAAAATGTGCCGTGGCCCAAAGAGGTTGAAAATCACTGGGATAGAGAATGACTGGGAGGGATAGTTAGGAGAGCTGCTTTAGATAGGGATGTCGGGCAGATGCTTCCGGAGATGAGACCTTTCAACTGACAGGGCTCAGCATGAAAACATCAGACAAAAAAAAAGAGAGAGAAGAATGTTCCAGAAAATAGGAACAACAATAAAGAGGACTGAGGCAGGAACAGGCGTGACTGCAGGGTAGTGAAGTTGGAGGACTGGTATGAAAGGAGATGAAGAAGTAGGAAAGGACCAGATCACACAGGCTCAGTGTCTGGACTTTCCTCTAAGCAAAATGAAGAACAATAAGTAGGAAAAACATGACCTAATTAATGTGGCAAAAAGAACACTTTGTATAATGTAGCAAACTGAGAGGTTGGTTAGGCAGCTACTGCGGTATTAGGAGGCTATGGAATATGATGGAATGTCAGCCGAGCTCCCTTTGAATAAAAGCAGCTTTTATTTTTCAATTAAAATGTAACATAATTGACTACAGTAAAAATGTCTCTTGACCTTATTTCTCTTGCATTAATGGGGTCAATTATATGATATGTCAGGAGCGGTACCTCTGTACACAATGAACGCTTTTATTTTTCAATTAAAATGTAGCATAATTGACTTGAACCAGAAATGATCTCTTGACATTATTTCCCTTGTATTAATAGGACCATTTATATAATGATCATGCAAATTATTCTTCATCATTCAACAATATTATTTATTTTAAATTAATATAATGCATTGATCATTCATACATTTTTGTAATCTTCCTCAGCTTAACATTTAACTACTTAAGTATGATTTCAATATATGGAATATAAAAGTCTATAGCTATCACACTAATTTAAAGAGATGCAAGAATATTTACATTTATGTTTTAACTTGAAGCAGTGATTGAGTATAATTTGCCTGTGACCTTGCAGGCCAAAATAATATATCACAATGAAGAGTAGATAGTTTCAGAGATGAAAATATTGTTTGTTTTAGTAGATGCATATGTGAGGATGAATTTTGGCACTTGTCAGGCTATGATAAATTACTACTAGACTAATACTTGTCAGTCCAGTAATAACTGATGGGGCTCTAAAACACACTAAGGGAGAAAGGTGATTAGCAACCCACAAAGTAAAATCTTCCACAATCACAATAATCACTCTAGTTCAAAGCACAATAATTAGCTACCAGCCTCCTTATTGTCCCATCTATATTTCAAGTGACTACCTTGATATCTCTCAGAATCAATTGTTACTTCAAATTCTAATTAACATACAAAACAAGCAACAATGATAAAAACCATGTCTCTGCTGAGTCTTTGCAAAAGCCCTAAGTCTTTCCTAGAAATAGAATCTAGGTATACATTCCTAGTCTCCCCACACATTTGGAAATCCTCTCCAAGAGGCCCCCCTTCACTACAGTGTGTCCGTAAAGTCATGGTGCACTTTTGACCGGTCACAGGAAAGCAACAAAAGATGATAGAAATGTGAAATCTACACCAAATAAAAGGAAAACTCTCCCAGTTTCATACCTATTCAGGGCAGTTCGATGTGGGCTCACACACAGATTTTTTAGGGCTCCTTAGGTAGCTATCCGTATAGCCTCTACAGACTCGTCACTGACTGATGGCCTACCAGAACGGGGTTTCTCCACCAAACTGCCGGTTTCCTTCAACTGCTTATCCCACTGAGTAATGTTATTCCTATGTGGTGGCGCTTCGTTATAAATGCGCGGATATTCACATTGCACTTTGGTCACGGATTCGAATTTAGTGAGCCACGGAACACACTGAACTTTCCTCTGTACCGTCCACATCTCGACTGGCATGACTGTGGGCTGCTCCGCTGTATACACGGTGTTACATCATCATCTGCGCATGCGCACATGCTGCTACATCATCCTACAGAAACTGGGAGGGTTTTCCTTTTATTTGGTGCAGATTTCACATTTCTATTGTCTTTTGTTGCTTTCCTGTGACCAGTCAAAAGTGCACCATGACTTTACGGACACACTGTATTACTAAAACAAGGCAAAATACTAAGATTATTATGTGACATAAGGAAAATCACAGCTGCAGATGAGTTATTTTTTAAAATGATCCAAAGTTCAAAAACTCTAAACATACTGGGTATTATTGCCTGTACATGATTCTTGTACTATGAAATCAGAAAGGTACCAAATTACAAATTAATATTTTAAAAATGGATAAAGTGTGTGTTACCAGAACATTTTACAATAAGCACTAAAAAAGATATATAATTCCTTTGATTGTAAATTAAGCGTTTCTTTTTCTTTTTTTTTAAAAAACAAATGCTTAAAAATTCTGTAAATATACTAGAGGATAATCTAGACATATACATACATTGACAATAAATATACAATGGACAAACAAAAAAAAAGGTTTAATATGTATTCACATTAAGAAACTCCTGCATCCAAGATGCATAAAAGCAAACACTTTTGAAAACTTTACGTGGAAGCGTAAGGGATTTTTTTTTATTGCAGTAATATATCCATAACATGAAATTTACCATTTTAACCAATTTTAAGTGTATGATTCAGTGGTGCTAAGTACATTCACACTGGTGTGCAACCATGACCTCCAACCATTTGCAAACTGTTTCCCCTTCCCAAACTGAAACCCTGTGCCCATAAACAATAACTCCCCATTCCCTCCTCCCCCAGGCGTTGGACATTTCTACTATTCTACTTTTTGTCTCTCTTAGCTCATTTGTACTAGGTAATTCATATAGGTGGAATCAGACAATATGTCTCTGGCTTACTTCACTTACCAGAATATCTACAAAGTTCAGCAGTGTTTGAAATAGTAGTATATATCAGGATTTCATTTCTTTTTATTTATTTATTTTAGTTGAATTTTATTGGGGTGACACTGGTTAACAAAATTATACAGGTTCCAGATACACAATTCTACAACACATCTCTGTACACCCTATTGTGTGTTCACGGCCCCAAGTCAAGTCTTCGTCTATCACCATTTATGCCCCATACCTTCCTCACTGACCCACCCCCAGCAATCTGCACACTGCTGTTTGTGTCCATGAGGCCTCTCCTGTTTGCCTTTCTTGCTCTATCCCACCACCTCCGTCACCCAACCCCTCCACCCAACAGCTGTCAGCCTGCTCTCTATGTAAGAGTCTGTCTCTATTTTGCTTGTTGGTTCATTTTGTTCATTAGATTCCCCATGTGAGTGAAATCATATGAGACTTGTCTTTCTTTTAATGCCTTGTTTCACTTATCATATGATCTCGAGGTCTATCCATGCTGTTGCAAAAGGTAAGATACTTCCTTATTCGTGTGGCTGCATACTATTCCATTCATTATTTGCAGATGACATGATACTGTATATAGATATAGAGAACCCTAAAGATTTCATCATAAAACTACTAGAACTGATAAATGAATTCAGTAAAGTAGTACGATACAAAATAAATATCCAGAAATGAGTTGCATTTTTATACACCAATAATGATCTATCAGAAAGGGAAACCAAAAATACAATACCATTCACAATTGCTTAAAAAAATAAAATAACTAGGAATAAATTTAACCAAGGATGTAGAAAACCTGTACTCAGAAAATTATAAGACACTGAAGAAAGAAACTGAAGAAGATACAAACAAGTGGAAGCATATATTGTGTTCATGGATTGGAAGAATTAACATTATTAAAATGTCCTTATTACCCAATGCAATCTATAGCTTCAATGTAACTCCTATCAAGATACCAATGGCGTATTTCACAGAACAGAACAAATATTCCAAAAATTTATATGGAACCACAAAGATCCCGAATAGCCACAGCAATCTTGATAAAGAAGAACCAATTGGAGAAACCATGCTACCTGATATCAAACTATACTACAAGGTCATGGTAACCAAAACAGCATGTATGGTACTTGCATAAAATCAGACATATAAATCAATGGAGCATAACAGAGAGCCCAGAAATCAACCCATGCCTATCTGGTCAATATTTGACAAAGGAGGGAAGAACGTATATAATGGGGTAAAGACGGTCTAATAAATGGTGTCAGAAGAACTGAAGAGACACATGCAAAAAAATGAAACTAGACTACTCTTCCACTATATGTAAGAATAAACTCAAAATGGATCAAAGACTAAATTTTAAGCACAAAGCCATTAAAATCCTAGAAGAAAACAGTACAATCTCAGACATATAAAAATATTTTTTCTGACATATCTCATCAGGCAAGGGAAATGAGAAAAGATAAACAAATGGGACTATATCAAACTAAAACATTTTTGTACAGCTAAGAAAAGCATCAACAAAATGAAAAGACAACACACTGAATGGGAGAATATATTTGCCCACATATCTGATAAGGGGTTAATATCCAAAGTCTGTTTCAAACACAATCCAATCAAAAAATGGGCAAAGGACCTAAATAGACACTTTTCAAAAGAGGACATACAGATGGCCAAGACATATACAAAGATGCTCAACATCTCTAATCATCAGAGAAATGCACATGAAAACCACAGTGAGATATCACCTCACACCTGTCAGAATGGCTGTCATCAATAAATCAAACAAGTGTCGGCAAGGGTGTTGAGAAAAGGGAAACCTCGTGCACTATTGGTGGGAATGCAGACTGGTGCGAGCACTGTGGAAAGCAGTATGTTCTCACCAAGAAATTAAAACGGGAACAACCTTACGACCCAACCACCCCACTTCTGGGAATATATCCTAAGAATCCCTAAACACTATTTCCAAAGAATAGATGCACCCCTATGTTCATTGCAGCGTTCTTTACGCTAGCCAAGATCTGGAAATAGCCCAAGTGCCCATCGTTAGGTAAGTGGGTAAAAAAGGATCTCATCCCTTTTTAAGGCTGAATAATACTGTATCTACTTGTTGGACAATGGATATTTGAATAGTTTATACCTTTTGTTATTCTGAATGATGCTCCTATAAACGTGAGCATACAAATATCTGTTGGAGTTCCCTCTTTGAATTCTTTTGGGTATATAGCAAATAGTGGAGTTGCTAGATCAGATGGTAATTCTGTTTTTAATATGCTCAAGTACTGCTATGCTGCTTTCCTCAAAGGCTGCACCCGTTTATATTCCCACCAGCAATGCACAAGGGTTCCAATTTCTCATATCCTGGCCAATATTTTGTTTCTAAACACTAACCATCCTAAAGGTGTGAAGTGGCATCTAATCTGGACTCGATTTGCATTTCCCTAATGATTAGTGACACTGAGCATCTTTTCATAGGCATCTTGGCCATCTTTGTATTTTCTCTGGAGAAATGTCTTTTCAAACTCCTTTACCCATTCAAAAAAAAAAAACTTGCTGATTTTAGAGAGAGAGGAAAGAGACAGAAACATCGATCCGTTTCTGTATGTGCCTTGACCAGGAATCAAACTGGTAACCTTTGTGTATCAGAATGATGTTCTAACCAACCAAGCTATACAGACTGGGCTCCTTCGCCCATTTTTGAATTGAGTTGTTTTTTGTTGTTGATCAGAGTTTTATACCTATCTTGGAGATTAATCTCTTATCAGATGTATGATTTGCAAAGAGTTCCTCTCATTCTGTGGGTTCTCTTTTTACTCTGATAGTGTCCTTTCATGCACACATTTTTCAATTTTGACGTAATCCAATTGATCTAATTTTTCTTTCTTTGACCTTGCTTCTGGTGGTCCTATCCAAAAAAAGTCATTGCTAAATCCAAAGCCATAGTTTTATCCCTATGTTATGAAGTTTTATCTAAGTTTGCTCTAAGAATTTTTATAGTTTTAGGGTTTGAGCTTCATTTTTTCTCCATTTGAAGTTAATATTTGCATATGGTGTAATGTAAAGTCTAACTTCATTCTTCTGCATGTGGATATCTAGTTTTCCCAACACCATCTGTTGAAGACTGTTATATCTCCACTGAATGATCTTGGCAGCCTTATCAAAAATTACCTAACCATATTTGCTAGAGTTTATTTCTAGGCTCTCTATTCTATTCCATTTGTTTGTATGACTGTGTTTAGGTCAGTATCACACTGTAGTTAAGTTTTGAAATCTGGGAAGTATGATTCCTCCAACTTTGTTCTTTTTCAAGATTGTCTAGGTTATTCTGGGTCCCTTGAGATTTCATATGAATTTTAAAATGAATTTTCATTTTCTGCAAAAAAATTAAATGTCACTTGGATTTTTATAAGAATTGCATTAAATCTAAAGATCCTTTTGAATAGTATTGACATCTTAACAATATTAAGTCTTCCGATTCATGAACACAAGATACTTGACCATGTATTTGTCTTCTTTCTTTCATCACTGTTTTAGTTTTCGCACACAAAAATATTTCACTTCCTTGGGTAAATTAATTCCTAAGTATTTTATTCTTTTTGACGCAATTTTAAATGCAATTTTTTTCTTCTTTTACTTTCTGGATTGCCCGTTGTTAGTGGATAGAAATACAACTTACTTTGCATATTGATTTTATATCCTGCAACTTTGCTGAATTCGCTATCACTGCTAACAGGAACCTTTAGGATTTTCTGCATCTAAGATCATGTCATCTGTGAAGACTATAGAATTTTTGCATACATTCTCTAAATGTTGATTTTCCTGAAGACAACTTAAAGCGCCAGCTATCAAGGCATTATAAAAGTTTGAATTCTCTTGTCTTTAGTTTAAATTCTCTTAAGTCCAACAATTACTTCTCTGATTCAATTCAAGCTATCCACTGCCCCATTAATACATATCATTAAACAAAACTACTCCATATTATAGCCACACTAATGGGATTAAATTCACCTGGCTCCTAACCAAAAGCAACACCACTATCATTAAAATAAAATATCTTCATCGCAAATTAGTAATGTCACATTAATGGGAGCTAAAGGCATTTAAAAGGTTTTTAAATCATTTGCATGTACATACATACTCAGATTTCTCTTCCAAAAAAGGAGCTTTTTAAAAGGGAGCCCTGATTTAGAAAAGAAGTAAAATATCCAACTTACAGACAATAGGCACAAGATTTTTCCACGCTATCTTCTTTGTATCACATTTTGTTTAGGCTAACTAATTTTATGAACTTAATTCTTCACAAAAATATACCAGATGATTCCCCACATTCCTGGACAATCATATTCCAAACTTTGGCTGATCAAAAACCTTAGTTTTGCCTGACCAGGTGGTGCCACAGTGGATACAGCGTCAAACTGGGACATTGAGGACCCAGGTTCGAAACCCTGAGGTCGCCGGCTTGAGTCCGGGCTCATTCGGCTTGAGCACAGACTCACCAACTTGAGTGAGGGTGGCCTGCTTGAGCATGGGATCATAGACATGACCGCATTGTCGCTGTCTTGAGCCCAAGGTGGCTGGCTTGAGCAAGGGGTGACTGACTTGTTCTGCTGTAACCCCTCGGTGAAGGCACATATGAGAAAGCAATCAATGAACAACTAAAGAGCTGCAAGGAAGAATTGATGCTTCTCATCTCTCTCCCTTCCTGTCTGTCTGTCCCTCTCTCTGACTCTGTCTTTGTCAAAAAACAAACACACAAACAAACTTTAGTTTCTTCAGACTCTGAATTCTATTAAGTGTCATTAAACATCTTTCCTTTTGTCCTAGGATCATAGTCTCGATTCTAATGCTCACATTCAATGTGGAGTTTCAGACTATTGCTTACCCCCTATTTTTAAGAAGCAGCTTGATGTACTGCCACAAGAAAAAGGGCGCAGCAAGCTGCGTTTCATTCCACATGGTGTTTAATCAAGAACAAAATATTTAATTCCTTGGATCCCAAGTTTTCTCATCTGGAATATAAAGCTGATGCTATTTTACTAATAGAATTTTTGTGAGGATTATAATAAGTATTTTATAAAGCAGTATTGCAAACGTAAGTTTATTGTCACAGGAAGCAATGTGACCTAAAAACAAATTAATTCAGATATTGACACATATGATATGTACATTCATATAGAAACATATTATGAATTACACACACATATACACACAAAAAAACTGTATTTCTTTTTATGTATATTTTGGGGTGGTTGCAAAATGCCATGCTAAAGAATGAATTATTTTTCATACATGCTTAAATGTTGACAAACATAGATATACTGTTATTTGAGTATCTCCTAAGAATTACATACAAAAATAATTTTATTCCATTTCTAACAATGAACCAACAACTTACAAAATATTACATTAAAATCAAATTTATATAATGGTGCTTCTATATAATAAAACTAAGAAGGTTAATGCAAACTAATAGAACATCTTTTGATACTATATTACTTTACAGCATATCAAAGAATAAAGATGAATGAAATTTTAAAGATGAATATTCT
The DNA here is from genome assembly GCF_036850995.1 of Saccopteryx leptura. Lineage (NCBI taxonomy): Eukaryota > Metazoa > Chordata > Mammalia > Chiroptera > Emballonuridae > Saccopteryx > Saccopteryx leptura. The sequence goes on from NC_089516.1 coordinate 25,578,940, forward strand.
AGGTTTTGACCAGTTGGCTCAGTGGATAGAGCATCGGACATCCCACATTGATCCTCAATCAGGGCACACAGGAGAAGTGACCATCTGCTTCTCTTCCCCTCCCTTTGTCTCTTTCATCCCCTCCTGCAGCCAGTGGCTCAACTGTTTTGAGCATTGGACCCCAGGCACTGAGGATAGCTCAGTTGATTTGAGCACCAGCCACAAACAGAGGTTGCCAGATAGATCGTGGTTGGCACACATGTGGGAGTCAGTCTCTCTATCTCCCCTCATCTCACTTAAAAATAATAATGAAAAAATAAAGATGAATATTCTATTGTGCAAATACTTCCTACTATGGCAGACACTCAGAAAACTTGTTCAATAAAAATAATACTAATTAGATTTCCTTCAGGTTCTGCCTTCAGAACTTTGGGAACAGAGTCAATCATCCCTGGATGTATTTGAGGAAATGTCAATATCATGACAATGAAAACCAAAATTGATTATATGGTTACATAGTTCTTACCTGATCTTTGCTCAGTCTTGCACTGTCTGCATGAAGTTTTGTGCTAATCTTGTCACCTCACCAAGACAAGCATTTGGTCTCTCTGACTCAAATTGACCACTTGTTAGCAAAACACTGTCATTAGCATTGAATTCCCTATTCATATACTGTAAAAGGTACTAGAATGTTTATCACAATAATTTTTTAAAATCAACAAAACTCATCAGAAGATTTTATCATATTTTGTACTTATGGCTCCGTGAAATTAACCAACCTTGATTCATTTTTGGAATTATAACCCTGCTATAACCATATTTTTGTTAATATAGAATTGACTTTGATGCATAATTTTCTCTTATTTGTTCAAATAATTAAGCCTTCTCTCCCCACTACCACTAGACAGTTCTACCTTTCAAGCTGGTACTTCCTAACTATGGTAGAAACAGGCAGTCAGGCAACTAAAGCCACACTCCCCCCTTTCAGAGTGCGGGCCTTCCCTCGAAGCAGCCCCTCAGCCAGACTCTCCAGTGAGCTTGTATGCAGGGGCGGGGGCGGCCATGTTCCTGCTTTGCCCATTGGAAAGTGAAGGGAGCTTAGGTGCTTCACTTCTACAACAAAGCTTTTAAGAATTAGCTCCTGTGGCTTTTCTATCTTCTCCTCCACTCTTCACTGGCTAGATACAAAAAAAAAGATGATGACATGGTCCTTGAAGAAGGAGGAACCACAATGAAGGAAGATCTATCCCCGAATTGCCCCTAGAAAAATATCAGTCACCAACCAGAAAAACCTGCACTGGACTTACTCCTGGGCAATAGAGAAACTATTGTTTTAAGCCATTAATATATCCGCACATGTATTTACGTGTTATAGCAGCCCGGATACTCCAGCTAATATAGTAACATGAGATCATACTTTGTTGATTTAAGTAAAAGCATTGAAATTTGGTCGCATCAGGTCATCCACTATAAAGCACGTCCTCTGGGAGTGACAGGGCAGAAAAGCAGCTTAACAGTTTGTGTCGCCTCAAAGGCTGGGCATCCACAGCATGTCAGCCAAGTGATATATTCTAGTTTTACTAACAAACCGAGAGAATGCTGCTACCCTGTCAAAACTAGAAAACACATTAGGAGTTTTATGATCAATGTGGCATTGTAAAACATTTGGAATATAAACCAGTTTTGTAGAAAGGTCATCTCAGTACACTCTATGTATAACTACCAAGTGAAGGGACTTCTGGGGTATATACAAAAAAGGAGTGAATCATTTTGCAGTTCGGGAACACGTGTTCCCAAGGTTGGCATAACAGGCAGGTAGCGTGACAATGAGAACAGAACACATTTTGGAAAACTAGAATTTATTTAGTAGGAAAATGGGATTTTTATGAGCAGAAAAATGGCATCCTCAGATCCGCATTTTCAAACATTAATTATGGCAGCACGTGACAATGGTTTGAAGAAATATATACTGTATTTCTCCATGTACAAAATGCACCCGTATTCAAAAAATTTGGGGTTTAAAAAAGTAGGTGTGTCTTACATAGTGGTTGTAGATTTTCTACTTTCACCTCCTGCTTTTTAACGCTTGTTTTTGCACTCACTGTTGAAGACAGTGATTCGTCACCAGACACAGATGAGAACAAGCTAATGGACGGGAGTTTTTTTATTTTTTTTTATTTTATTTATTCATTTCAGAGAGGAGAAAGAGAGAGAGAGAAAGTGGGGAGGAGCAGGAAGCATCAACTCCCATATGTGCCTTGACCAAGCAAGTCCGGGGTTTCAAACTGGCGACCTCAGCATTCCAGATTGACGCTTTTATCCACTGCGCCACCACAGGTCAGGCTGGATGGGAGTTTTGACAGTGATGAGGAGTTGTATGAATGTTATGATAAATTAAACTTGAGTTCAATAACTTTATCTAATACATTTTTTTTTCAAATTTCAGACCCCAAAATCAAGGTGTGTCTTATACATGGGGAAATACGGTATCTACTCACAGACTAGTAAGAGGCTACTGCAATGGTCCAGGCAGCAATCTTCCTGCGACATCTGGGAAAATGTACACTTTAAAGCCACTCCCTCTAGTACTGCTATTTGGCATTAAAAATTTTATATTTACTTGATCTAATACTGATAAATTACCATCAAAATTTAATAAGCTTCTTCAGTATAAAAAGGTCTACTTCTTAGAATGCACTTTCTCTACTTGATAATCTATAGATCTATTATTTTTTTCTCACCTAAATGTATTCAAGGTAGCTAATTTCTAAAGCATTGTAAAGGTATCAATTGTATGATTTTTTAAAGGTTGTATTTATTTATTTTACTGAGAGAGGAGGGGGGTAATGAGAAGTACAAACACAAAGTTGCTTTACTTAAGCTGTTCATTGCTTGTTTGTTGTATGTGCCCTGAATGGGCAAGCCCAGGGATTCTAACTGGCAACCTCGGTGTTTCATGTCAACACTCTATCCACTGCAGCACCACAGGCTAGGCTCAATGATATAACTAATTGCATGGAATTAAATGTATTTGTGCAATTCAAACAATATATTTGAGAAAGTATATGATTTTAACATTCATATATTTATTTATTTACTTGTTAGATAAATATTTATTGAGTTCTCACTCTGTTAAGCCTTGGAATAAAACTGTACAGAAAATTGTATATCTTGCCTCATGAGGTTTAAATTTGGAGATGAGAAGTAAAAACCAGGATAGAAAAATAAATACACAATCAGGTTATGATAAGTAATTGCTATAAAGAAAAATAAAACAGACTAAAGAGACAGAGAATGAAAGGGACAGAGGAGTTGGTTCTGTTTTAGAGAGAATTTACAGAGAAGGCCTTCCAACAAAGTGACATTTAAAAATAAAGTTGAATGAAATGAGCAGCTGTGTCCTATGATGACTCTAGAGAAAAATCATTTCCATAGTACAAGATCAGCAAGTGCAAAGGCCCTGAGGCAGGACCTCGCCTAGCACTTAACTCCCAATAAGGGTGGATCTGAGTAAAAAGTGAAGTGACGAGGAACATATCATTAGCTCCTGCGATATTCATTTGGACTCTACTATAAACTAAATCCGCTTTAGTTGCAGTGAAACACTTTTCAGAGGCCACAAATCGTTTGGCCCACATTAAGCACTCTTTGGGGGGACTCATATTCCAGTAATTGTGAAGCCTGTAAAAATGGATATTGGGGCCATTTCCACTTGTAACTATAAAGGTAGGTACATTGTTATTAACTTAATTAGGGTACTCCTAAGCTGGCCAAAGAGCCAAACTGAAGGGGCCAAAGAGCTGCATGTGGCTCACAAGCCACAATTTGCTGACCACTGCCTTAGATTGTCAAATAAGAAAATAGCAACAGCCAACACAATACCCATCTGGTATGAATGAAACAAAATTATACCAAGCTTTTTGTCAGATGGGATAAAATACATGTTTATGGTGTGCCGTAGAACTTTAGTTAATAGTTTGTGTGTGCCATGAGATGAAAAAGATTGAAAATTGTTGGTCTAAACCAGGGGTCTCAAACTCCGCGGGCCGCATGCGGCCCGCCGAACAATTTTGTGTGGCCCGCAGACTAATCCACGAAGTTCAAAATATTTTGGATAAAATTAAGTAAGCCTAGGGGCCTACTTGTATTTTTCATTTCTCTAGCATCCTAGCTAGATATTAGCTTAGTTAACAGCAGTTGTGATGCGAACTACAGTTTCTGGTTGTTTTGTGACACTGAGTAAACTGCATGTACGATTGTGCTTGTTGTACTGATTTTTTTTTTGTTTTCAACTGCAGTGAGAAAAGTGTTGCATAACAGTTGCCTTTTGTAGACCTAGTGCGGCCCGCCAAAGGGCTATGATCTTGCTCTGCGGCCCACATGCTGAGTTGAGTTTGAGACCCCTGGTCTAAACCAACCCCTACTCTCTCTGTGTTCCCATAGACCTTTGCTCATATTACCATTAAACGAAGGGCTGTGGTTGTGTCTTCCTAATATTTTCAAAATGTCTGGCTTCTAGAAGATGCATAATAACATCTTATTGAATAGAACCAAATAATATTTCCTCTTATCTACAGGTATTACACTTGTTATCTCAGTGTTCACTATTTTAGCACTAGAGACAGAGATAATAATCCAAGCAACAAGCCCATATTAAAATCACTTATCGGGAGTGAGTGGCTTTCTTTTTATCTTGATACATTTATTCCTAAAATGGGCTAAGAGAACGCCAATGTATTTATCCAAAGTCCAAGCAGGTTGTAACTGAGCCAGTGATTTTCTGATACTCCCACTGAGTCAGTAGGAGGGGAAAAAATGAAAGTCACCCAGAAGAAAACAGAATGGAAGACAGGAATAGAGGAGTCCATTGTAAGAGTCTAACTGATGAGGGTAGTGACTAGTCACTCAGAATTTGCTATGCTAAATCACCAGCTAGCCCCAAAAGCGGATACTGCAGGAAAAAGTTTCCGACTCCTCCCTGAGGTCATTTAAATAGGTCTTTGCTTCATTCTTTTATTCCATTATTAATTGATGGAATATTCTACTATATGCATGTCTTATACCTCACAAGATAAATTTCCTTTTTATGGACTATTGGCCCAAATACTAATTTAATGTCATTAATAACAGAAATAAATTATACATCTCCATTTGCTAACCTTTACCCCTGCTTTTATGGGTGGGGTGGGGGGGATGACAGTAATTTAAGTAAAAAATTAAATAAATAAAAATAAAAACATCATTTTAAAAATCAGTAATAGCAGCCCTGGCCAAATGGCTCAGTGGTAGACCATCAGCCCAGAGTGTGGATGTCCTGGGTTCGACTCCCAGCCAGGGAACACAGGAGTAGCACCCATCTGCTTCTCCACCCCTCCCCCTCTCCTTTCTCTCTGTCTCTCTCCCCCTCCTGCAGCCAAGGCTCCATTGGAGCAAAGTTGGCTTGCGTGCTGAGGACGGCTCCATGGCCTCCGCCTCAGGCACTAGAATGGCTCTGTTTGCAACAGAGCAAAGCCCCAGAGGGGCAGAGCATCGCCCCCTAGTGGGCATACTGGGTGGATCCCAGTCGGGCACATGCAGGAGTCTGTCTCTGCCTCCCTGCTTCTCACTTCAGAAAAATACAACAAAAATTAAAAAATAAAAATAAAAATCAGTAATAGCAGGAAAACTAATAGCTATCCCTTAATGAATAGCATTATAAATATTTCACAAACATTAACCTATTTATTATTACTGACCACATTTTACAAATAAGGAAACTGAGGCAGAAATTGGTTATGTAAACTGTTCGGGGTCACACAGCTGGTAAGTTGGAGAGCCGGGATTCAAAGAAAGTAGTTTTAGAAGTCATGTTCTTAAGTCCTACACATAGAGTGCTACTGTAATAGGTATTTTAATTAGACATGATTTGTCTGCGATGAGAATTTCTCACTGTCTACGAACTCACCACTCTCTAATCCATCTCTGTGTCTAAGAATTGAGACCCAATGGAGTGCCCTAGGCATGCAGTACTTCCTTAACTTCCCATATGCTGAACATAATCATCTTAGGAGGAAAAACCCCACACTTGGAACACAGCCTAATTGCTCAAGTTCAAGCGGCTTTACTACAACTTGTTCAGACCCATATGTTCTAAAATAACACCAGAGACTGTTATAGCAACTCATCTAATTACAATCCTGACCAATCCCTGTTCAGATCAGTCTTAGAAGCAACCAGCGCAGAGTATCAAGTTCTCTAAGCATCCTTCCCTGATGGCCCTCTCTTAAGAAGCTAGGTGACCATGAAAGCAGTGCTCTCCCATGCTCCACATTTAACAAGCCCAAATTTCCTGAGAGGATTTTGTGGGTGTTTTCACAGTACTCATTCATAAACTAAAACTAGAGCTAACGCAAAGTGTGGAATTTGTCAAGAGCGAGGGAAATGTCCAATTAATACATGGAATCCATTTTCTCTTCTCTCTTCTTTTTTTTGTATTTTTCTTAAGTGAGAAGCAGAGAGGCAGAGAGACAGACTCCTGCATGCGCCTGACCCAGATCCACCCAGCATGCTCACTATGGGGTGATGCTGTCTATCTGGGGGTGTTGCTCTGTTGCAACTGGAGCCATTTTAGCGCCTGAGGCAGAGGCCATAGAGCCATTCTCAGCGCCTGGGCAAACTTTGCTCCAATGGAGCCTTGGCTGCAGGAGGGGAAGAGAGAGACAAAGAGAAAGGAGTGGGGGAAGGGTAAAGAAGCAGATGGGCATTTCTCTTTGCTCCCTGACCAGGAATCAAACCCGGGACATCCACACACCTGGAAGAAACTCTACCACTGAGCCAACCGGCCAAGGCCTATCCTCTTTTTATTTTTAATTTACTTTTAATTTACTGGGCTACAGGTTTCAAGTATATGACTCAATATAACACCACCTACACACTGCACCATGCAGCCCCTGCCCCAAGCAAAGTTTCTTTCTACCTCCATTCCCACATCCTTCTTTTTTAACTCTTCCCGAATGGTGTTTATTATTTTTCAGTGTTATATTTTCTGCATAACGACTTTTTAAAAGTCTGCATCTGTTCCATTCCCATGATCTATTCATCTACATCACTATATCTAAACTATATTTCTGTACTGCTCACAAAAATTAGGGGATATTTTATCACTTCATATTCACTTTTTTAAATATCCCCTAATTTCTGTGAGCGGTATATTTATATTCCTATTTCCATCCTAACTACGTCTCCAGGCCTTGCTTTACACATGCGATATGTGTCATTTTGACACCTAATCTGTCCCGGAACACAGCAAATATATGGTTATCAGTAAGAAAACACATGATGCCTAGGAATGGAGCAAGGTCAGCTGGAGACGAAGAAGCCGAAAGAAAGAGACAGGTGAAGAATATGCTAAGTCTGTGGAAGTTGATGATGATATCTGAAACTCCTTGGCAGGAGAAATGGCCTTCTAGCAAGCAAGGGATCCGGGATGGTGACCAAAATAGTTGTCTATACCATTTTGCTAAAATAAGTTATTAAAATATATTTGATAATGTAATCAACATTTACTGAGCACCCACTCATGCAAGTCCTGAGACTAAGCCCAGAGAGAAAGAGAACAATGCGTAAGACACAACTTCTCCTCTAAAGCTGGTTAAATCCACAGCAAATTACACTAAAACACTAATTCCGAGCATATTTTAAATTAATCTGGCTTTATTCCTTCGGAGGAGCTCCTGAGGTAGTGTACTGATTAATGCAAAATAAATTGTTTCAAGTACAATGAGGAACTGTTCCCCAAGCTTTCCTATTTACGAAACCTCAAAGCTAAACCACTGATCTTCTGAAATGCTTAATTATCTACACAAAGTAAATAAACTCATCGAACCAAAAACATGCGTATGTATGAAACTGATGTTTTCTGGTTATGAAAAGTCAGACAAAAGTAGTATGAAATTAGAACACATTATACTGCATTTTATTCACTGATAAAGTAAATGAAGCTAAATGGGTCAAAAAATGTATACCCAGTTTTATAGGGCATGAGGAATATATAGCAGCATGTGTCTTTTTTTTTTAACAGTAATTAAAAGTAACCAAAAAGGCCCACAATTATCTGAGTAATTAGTCTTTCTCAATTAAAAAAACGAATGATGATAAGATTAGCTAGATTTCTAGGTCACTTTATTTTGCATCATTATTAATTTATCCAGGTCAGAATCTTATAGCCAGGCCTACAGACTAGACAGGGAGTTCCTAGTTGCTAATTTTTTTTTTTTAAGGGAGAAAATCCTACCACGCTGTGGGGATTAAGGTAGGGTACATTTAAAATAATTAGGACAGCGACTAATGTGTTATAAACACTCAATGAATATTAATGGTTACTACTTTATCAAAACACACTTTAAGTAAGCATGGAATCTCAGAAAATTTACCCTCAAAAAAAAGGACTCCATGAAACTACTTATGGTAAGAATTAAATATTCATTTTCATGTTTTTCTTATTCTTCTTGTTAATCTAATTATTCTTTCATTCATTTAGAGAGGAAATGTCATTTCCCTTCAGCTAGGGAGAGGACAATACATAAAGATAAGAACACTGAATTCAGAATTTTAGCAAACCAGTTTTCTAAAAGAAATGGAGATATTTTAAACTTTTGGACAGATTATTCTTTTTAATCGGGCAAACCTTTACCTTTCCAATAAGTATTTGGATATGCAAAGCAAAGATGTTTTGCAAAGGAGGAATTTCAAATGCCTCCCCAAGGAGCCAAATGGATTTACATACTGATACAAAGGTCTACCTTAAGAATGGGAGCAGTAACTTTCTGCAGGTCAGCTTTATTTTGGGAGCCTTCTATTTTATTTTCCCCAGTATGGAATTAGACATCTTGTTGCTCAAGGTTGGCGGTTGCTGGCTTTGTGTGTGAGTGTCTAGGTGTACACACATGCGCACGCATGTAACAATGCACACATGTATGTGTACAGACCTGTGCAAGCATAAAAGAAGCAATCCCAGTGAGAACTCTGGAAGATATGCATCCGATCATTACTGGGAGAGAGACTACGGATGAGACCTGGGTTTAATGTACTTTAGTTCACAGTCTTGGCAGTTGATCCTCTTAATAAAAATTGAATAATCCAGTATGGCTATGGAATAGACTGACTATATTGCATGTCAACGTTGATTGTCACAGGACACTGCCAGCTCAGCAGGGCAGAATAGTTTCCTCTGAAGAACAGAAATTCCTGTGTCAATCACCCTTCAAAATAGCAGGTTCTGGCAAAAGAAATATGGATTTCGGTCTAAAGAGAGGGGACATTTTTCGCTCCTGGTCTCTCCTGCGATCCAAATCCTGTGGAGAGGAGCCCTCCGGACTATTCCTATTGACGGGAGCGCAGCGGGCCCCAAGGCTAAACAGGTGTTACCATAGACCAGCTAAGCCAGTATCTGTACAGCAGAAACCCTGCGGAGGCTGTGTTAATTTTCAATTGCTGCTGTAACAAATCACCCAACACTTAGTGGATGAAAACACAAATGTATTACCTACGGTGGAGTATGTCATTTTGATACGGGTCTCATTTGGCTAACATCCAGTGTCAGTGGGTTGAGTTCCTCTCTGAAGGCTCGAGGGGGAAAATCCTGTTCTCTGTCTTTTCCAGCATTCAGAGTCCCATGTCCCCTGCTTATCGTCCTCTTCAACCAGCCCCCAACTAGCTTACATACGCTGAGGACCACGCACTCAACATTTTCATATATGGGTAAAGGAAATCTGAAACCACTCTTGACAAAAATAAAATTACATGTGTTTGCTCTGCTCTCTCTTTATTTCTGCAGGTATTTGGGACTCTCCTCAGAGGATGGCAGGATGATTTCACTGTTATCTCAATACTATCAGTATTCATATGGACTCTCAGATAAGAAAATTATTATTGTTTGCCTAATCCTGACTTCATTTAAATACAAAATAGCAACGTGGGAATAAAATCCAATTTTGAACATATTCTAATAAAAATTATGAAAATCACCGTTTCCTAAGTTAGGTTAAATAGAAGACAGATAATTTCATAGGCCATGCTCTCCATTAACAGTTATTAATGAAAAAGATCTCTTTTCTCATACATGCATCAGATGTTACAATCAGAAACTTCGAGAATAGCAAAGAAAAAAAAAAGCTTACCTCAAATGCAGTGTGCATATTCATGTGTTATAAAGTACCACACCCCAGATTCTGAAAGGCACTGTACCTCACTTCATCAAGTTCACGTAGAGACACCCAGTCCAGATGATTTTAAAGAGTTTTATTAGAGGAGGAGATTTAATATGCCGGCCGCATATGGCTGACACGGGGCATCTACAGGCCCAAATCGTGCAGTCCCCAAAAATAGTTCAGGGGCTGCTTATATACCCTTGATCACACACGGGTGGGGGAGAGCATGACATCATGGCATGGGCTGACATTTGTTTAGGGGATACACAGAAACATTAAGACTTTCAAGGTAACACAATCAAAGATGTTTACAAATCTTTCAGGGTTCATTTTCCCTCACTAGCCTAGATGTATTTTGCTCTCAAGATTCCAGGAAGGGGGAGGAACTACAATCAATGCAAGATTATGTAAATTCTGTCTCCCATTGAAAGAGAGGACCTCGGCCCTGGCAGGTTGGCTCAGTGGTAGAGCGTCGGCCTGGCGTGCAGAAGTCCCGGGTTCGATTCCTGGCCAGGGCACACAGCAGAAGCACCCATCTGCTAATCCACCCCTCCCCCTCTCCTTCCTCTCTGTCTCTCTGTCTCTCTCTTCCCCTCCCGCAGCCGAGGCTCCATTGGAGCAAAGGTGGCCCGGGCGCTGGGGATGGCTCCTTGGCCTCTGCCCCAGGCGCTAGAGTGGCTCTGGTCGCAACAGAGCGAGGCCCCGGAGGGGCAGAGCATCGCCCCCTGGTGGGCAGAGCATTGCCCCTGGTGGGCGTGCCGGGTGGATCCCGGTCGGGCGCATGCGGGAGTCTGTCTGACTGTCTCTCCCCATTTCCAGCTTCAGAAAAAATACAAAAAAAAAAAAAAAAAAGAAAGAGAGGACATTTCTCAGTTAACTTTTATTTTATATTTAAAACTAAATGGCCCATTGTTCTTGGAGCCAGAAACTTCTACATTCTTCTCCTTCCCCTCCCCAGAAGGACTGGGCAGGAATGCCTGATAGGAAAGCCTGACCTTTCCTCCCAGAATATCAATATTAATTTTCAGCTTTTTGGTACCTTAAAACACATGAAACAGCATAAGGACACATTGAAAACAAAACTAAGAACGGGCTGGACAGGTATCTGGGAATATAGAAATGTGCTATTCTGTCATTGGTTTAACTAAGGCAATGCAGAATCTTTCCGAGGCTCGGTTTACCCAGCGGTAAAATACAGAGTGAAAGAAAGGCATTCTGGACAATGAGAACTGCAAATGCTAAGGCCTGGAATTGTGTAATATCACACCAGATGCTGCACAGAACAGGGATTGGAGCTAGAGCCAGAATGGAACCCGAGCCAGCAGTTAGCAAGCTCCCTTGTGGGCAAGGAAAGAGATGAAAATGAATTGAACAAGAGCTGCAGTGGAAATGGTGGAGAGGTACAGGACACTCAGTGACATATTCTGAAAGAATGGTCCACATGGTGTCATGTTGGATCAACATTTAGGGACAACAGGGATTAGGGAATCAAGGGTGATTTGCAAGTTTGCTTTTTGAGTGAGTGAACAGAAGATGGCATCACTTCTTGTTCTAGGAAAAACAGGAAGAGACTATCTCTATGAAGATGTTTGTTCAAATGATCATTGTCTTGAAGACATAATATACAGAATATTGCCAGAACATTTCAGATACAGTTTATATTCAGCTCCAGTTTACGTTAAATTACATTTGAGCCTGACCTGTGGCGCAGTAGCTAAAGTGTCAACCTGGAATGCCGAAGTCGCCAGTTCAAAACCCTGGGCTTGCCTGGTCAAGGCACATATGGGAGTTGATGCTTCCTGCTCCCCCCCCCCTCTCTCTTTCTCTCCTCCCTCTCTAAAATAAGTAACTAAAATCTTTTTTAAAAATTACATTTGAAACAACCATTAAGGTTGAGGCAATAAATTGATGAAATATTTTATTGCAAATACTTCTAATACTTCATTTTATCCAGTTTAAGCTGCTTAAATTACCAAGGTAAAGTAACTTAAAATATTGATTTAGTATTTCAAAAATCCCCAATCCCTGCCATGTAGATTCACGGGAGAAAGAAACACTCGAAACTCATCCATGTGTGTAGAGGACAAATTAAATCATCTTTCAGATAGTCCCAGGATGGCCTCAGTCATTAAAAACAGAAGGCTAATAAAACAATTCTCCCTACTAAATCAGTCTCTGAGTTTTATAAGTAGATGTCCTCCCTTATATATTTTATTGCCAATATGTGTTACCTTTATAGAGAAGCAGCTTTTCTATAGCTCTTGAAAAGATTAAGAACCTAAGGTGTACTATAGGCCAATTTCTCTTGTAAATGTTGACTTAAAATAGTTAAAAGAGCTTCTTCTCTTGTTAGAGGTGATTGACTGCACTGGATGTGCCTGGGTGTATGTACATATGTGCATGTGCACTGCAGATTTACAATCACTTCTGCTCAAGATAGCTTTGTTTGTTTGTTTGTTTGTTTTTATTAAGTAAGAGGCAGGGAGGCAGAGACAGCCTCCTGAATGCACCCCAACCAGGATCCACCAACAAGCCCTCTACCAGGCAATGCTCTGCCTGTCTGGGCTGCTGCTCCATTGCTCAACAACCAGGATATTTTTAATGCCTGAGTTGAGGTCATGAAGCCATCCTCAGCATCCAGGCCAACTTGCTCCAACCGAGCCATGGCTGTGGAAGGGAGGAAAAGAGAGAGATAGAGAGAGAGAGAAGGAAAAGGGGGAGGAGTGGAGAAACATATGGATGCTTCTCCTGTGTGCCCTGACTGGGAATCAAACCCGGTACTTCCACACACTAGGCTGATGCTCTACTACTGAGCCAACTGGCCAGGGCCTCAAGTCAGTTTATGAATCAGCCCTAATGAACATCTGTAAACATGAGGAAAAAAATCCAGAAAAATTTTTATTAGAAATTACACGTCTTAATTTTTTAAAGAAATAGAGCAAAAAATCATCAGATTTATATGGAACTATAAAAAACCCCGAATAGCCAAAGCAATCCTAAAGAAAAAGAATGAAGCTGGGGGCATTTCAATACCTGACTTCAAACTCTATTATAGGGCCACGACAATCAAAACAGCATGGTATTGGCAGAAAAATAGACACTCAGACCAATGGAACAGAATAGAAAGTCCAGAAATAAAACCACATATATATAGTCAAATAATTTTTGATAAAGGGGCCAACAACACACAATGGAGAAAAGAAAGCCTCTTCAATAAATGGTGCTGGGAAAACTGGAAAGCCACATGCAAAAGAATGAAACTGGACTACAGTCTCTCCCCCTGTACAAAAATTAACTCAAAATGGATCAAAGATCTAAACATAAGACCTGAAACAATTAAGTACATAGAAGAAGACATAGGTACTCAACTCAGGGACCTGGGTTTTAAAGAGCATTTTATGAATTTGACTCCAATGGCAAGAGAAGTGAAGGCAAAAATTAATGAATGGGACTACATCAGACTAAGAAGTTTTTGCTCAGCAAGAGAAACTGATAACAAAATAAACAGAAAGCCAACTAAATGGGAAATGATTTTTTCAAACGACAGCTCAGATAAGGGCCTAATATCCAAAATATACAAAGAACTCATAAAACTCAACAACAAACAAACAAACAATCCAATAAAAAAATGGGAAGAGGATATGAATAGACACTTCTCCCAGGAAGAAATACAAATGGCCAACAGATATATGAAAAGATGCTCATCTTCTTTAGCTATTAGAGAAATGCAAATCAAAACGGCAATGAGATACCACCTCACACCTGTTCGATTAGCTGTTATTAGCAAGTCAGGTAACAGCAAATGTTGGAGAGGCTGTGGAGAAAAAGGAACCCTCATACACTGTTGGTGGGAATGTAAAGTAGTACAACCATTATGGAAGAAAGTATGGTGGTTCCTCAAAAAACTGAAAATAGAACTACCTTATGACCCAGCAATCCCTCTACTGGGTATATATCCCAAAAACTCAGAAACATTGATACGTAAAGACACATGCAGCCCCATGTTTATTGCAGCATTGTTCACAGTGGCCAGGACATGGAAACAACCAAAAAGCCCATCAATAGATGACTGGATAAAGAAGATGTGGCACATATACACTATGGAATACTACTCAGCCATAAGAAATGATGACATCGGAACATTTACAGCAAAATGGTGGGATCTTGATAACATGATACGAAGCGAAATAAGTAAATCAGAAAAAAACAGGAACTGTATTATTCCATACGTAGGTGGGACATAATAGTGAAACTAAGAGACATTTATAAGAGTGTGGTGGTTACGGGGGGGGAGGGGGGAATGGGAGAGGGATAGGGGGTGGGGAGGGGCACAAAGAAAACAAGATAGAAGGTGACAGAGGACAATCTGACTTTGGGTGGTGGGTATGCAACATAATTGAACGACAAGATAACCTGGACTTGTTATCTTTGAATATATGTATCCTGATTTATTGATGTCACCCCATTAAAAAAATAAAATTATATAAAAAAAAAAAAAAAAAAAGAAATTACACGTCTTAAAAAGAAAACAAAGACTAATAAATCTTATTCAAAGTGGGGAAGGATATTATTATTTAAGAAATCAATGGACTTTGAAAGAAATAAGGAAAGAGTATAGCAGGTTAGGTTCCGGATTCACTATTTATTGCATTTAAGTCCAGTGAATAAAATTAGGAAAGCCAAATAGGCCAACGGTATCAATCCAGTGGGTTTCACTTTATTTAACATCCCACCTAAAAGATTTTGCCACATCCACATTTTCACTTAACCTAAACATTTAGTAGAAAGGGACTGTATTCCCAAACATGTTTCATACTTTTAAAAATATTCTATCACATGTGCCCTGACTAAATAGCTCGGACGGTTAGAGCCTTCTATGAAAGCACAGAGGTTGCTCGTTTGGTCCCGTCAGAGCACATACAGGACCAGCTCAATGTTCCTGTCTCTCTGTCCCTCTCTCTCTCCCTTTCTCTCTTGCTATAATCAATAAATAAAAACTAAAGAATTTATATATTCTACAACGTTAATTAATTTGTGAGGATTAGATGATACTTTGTTGTGTATAACAGTTACTTATGCACTCACTAGTTGGCTCATATTGAAATGTCAGTTCCTTGGAAAATTCTGTATCTTTTTTTATTATTGCATTTGGAGTTTGTAACACTCTTTCTTACACTAAGTTGTCAATCTATAAGTGTTTGATGACTTAAAATGAATTTCTACTTAGTAAAATAATGACTCGAGGCAAATAAATTTAAAAAGCTTTTTTAGTGTCTGAAACAAATTACAATGTCAGAATTAGAAGTAGGGGCTTCAAAATTTCTAGTTTTTGGTGTGGTTAAAACCACTCATTGCCTGATCAGGCAGTTTCACAGTGGACAGAGCATCGGACTGGGATGTGGCGGACCCAGGTTCGAGACCCGAGGTCGCCAGCTTGACCATGGGCTCATCTGGTTTGAGCAAGGCTCACCTCAAGCAAGGGGTTACTCGGTCTGCTGAAGGCCCACGATCAAGGCATGTATGAGAGAGCAATCAATGAAGAGCAATCAATGAACAACTAAGGTGTCGCAACGAAAAACTGATGATTGATGCTTCTCATCTCTCTCCGTTCCTGTCTGTCTGTCCCTATCTGTCTCTCTCTCTGTCACTGTAAAAATAAATAAATTTAAAACCACTCATTGGCAGAAAAAAAATCCAAGTCTATCCAGCAACCTCCCCACTATATGAGCTCTACAAAATCATATATAACTTTTTAGAATAATCTATATGAACTTACCACAGTAAGATGCTTATATTAGGTAAAAAAAATATTGCTCTTTAATAATGATGGAATTGGCTTATATAAGTAACCAATGTTTAAGTTTGAGTATACATTCTAATTTTAATTTTTCCATTGATTGGGGGGCACAGAAAGTCAAGAGAGAAAAGTAACTATTTGTTCCACTTAAGTTGTTCCATTTAGTTGTGCACTTGTTGGTTACTTCTTGTAGGTGCCCTGACTGGGGATCGAATCCGCAACATTGACTTGCCAGGACAATGCTCTATCCACTGAACAACCTGACCAAGACCTATAAGTTCTCATTTTAAAAGTTTCCATTACATTTGCAAAACTAGTTCTGAGTTATTATGCTTATTCAGTGCTTCCTAATCTGTCTGAGGAAAGATTATACAAGCGAGAACAAAAGCACCGATTAGCTTTGACTGCCATTTTTCTCACCAGTATATATTAAAATTAAGGTGAAAAGGAATGGTAGAGTTATATTTTCTTCTGCAATACTTTTTGTTTAAAATATATGTTTCCACTTACTAAGAATGCACAGATACTATCATTTATAGAAAATTTATATCTTACATTACTGAAATCTTGCTGCAACTCATATTTTAAACCAGCAGGTTTATTTGCATTATGGAAATTTAAAGATTAATTTCTCATCTCCTAGTTCCCTACTATTCTATAATTTACGCTTTTTGTCTCTTTTAACATGCAGTTGCTATATGTTTTGGTGAAAGGAAAATAGGCGACACAATAATAGAGAAAATTACATACAATTATTTAATGTTTACACAGGAGCTTGTATCTTACTCATTTTTATATGTTTGTTAGATTTTGGAGTAGGTGTAGGATGTATCCTTATTTTCAGTATTTTGTGACCTGCTTTCTGATCTTCAACCAAGGTTCTCTAAATATGCAAATGGTCAATGATTCTAGTGTTCTAGACTAATCTTTCCCCACCTCCCTCCCGCTAGCTATGTTCCCACTTTCTTCAGTTAACAACTACAACAATATCATGATCTACTGTTAGGTTTTAGGTGATGTGAGTTGTGTTTAGCAAGGGCTTCACTATGAACTCTTCCCTACAGAACAGTATTAATTTTACATAAATCAATGTAGTTCTAAACAGCTAACAAACCATCCACTCCTTTCCTTGAGGCGAGGGTGTATATTCATTCTACTTAAAGTGCTTCACCTTTGGGTCTCTCCTGATAGAACATTAATGAAACCGTTTTTGAAACATTTTGCCAAGGTGTTCACTTGCCCAACTGATTCTATACCAACGCAAGTTCTGCACTGCTCATATAATACATCCATGCAAAGGCATGTGCCACCCAGAGAAACGTAGATAGTCAAGCCTAGGGGAAAATGTACTCTTTCTTAGGATAATAACCCTGTCTTGCTCTCTTTCGCTCTAATCAATATTTCAGACATTTCAATCTGGGTAAGAGATGTTCACCTGACAAGCTGATGAGGAAATATTTGAGCGAGTGAGATGCTGTGGCATACCTTAAGTGATGCTTTTGCCATCTCTCTCTATGTCTAAGTTAACCAAGAGAGAGAACGTAGAAGAAAAATATATTCTTAGGTGGTTAGCGTTTCCCTTTGATAACTTCAGCGTGGTCTGGGTAGGATCCCAAACTTGCAACCCTATCACTTTGATTAATTATTAAACTCTTCTCTGAGGGTGATGTCCTGGTAAAAAGGCAGAATCCAACATCTCTGTTATTCTGGCTCCAGTTTATGTGACTTTCGCATTTATTTCCAGTGCATGTGGAATCAATTGATTAATGTCCCTCCATTTTAAACAAAAGTCCATTAGCCGCATGATAAAGAGAGTAACTTTTTAATCAATGCAAAGGAGAAGATTCAAGGAACAGGACAGAAACAGTCTGTATTACAATTATTGTCTGTAGTGTCTACAGGCAGGGAATATCATCTCTAATTTGCTAGCTGAACGACATAGGCAAGTTACTTAAACTCTTCAGTAGTAAATGGCCATAATATTGTCTATCTTCTATGGTTGATGTGCAAATAAAATGAAATTATACCTATAAAATGTTAATTACTGTGCCCAGCATTTATAAATGTTCAGTAAATACTACACCAGATCACATCAACACTGCTATAGCAATGCCACTCCTGGTTTCAGAAGATGTGCTTTGCTGAGATTTTGGGGGGAACCAGTTCAACCACCCATGGATTGTTAAAGTTATGGTTGTAAAAAGAAAAAGTCCTTGTTTTTACAAGTAGGCTAATTAGTGTATTACAAATACTATGCCAATTATAGGAATAAGGTACACTGCTCACAAAAATTAGGGGATATGCTAGCGCTTCATATTCATTGGAAATCTCCCCTAATTTTCGTGAGCAGTATATTATAATTCTGAACCACACTTCAGGACACTTGTTAGAAATCTTCAGTGTTACTATTAGAGAGAGAGAGAGAGAGAGAGAGACACCGAGAGAGTGTTTGTGTGTAATGTCACCACTGGGGAATCCAAGGTGTAGTAGTCTGTGACATATCAGATAGTACTCTAGATCTCAAGGATGGTGTTGAGGACTACCACCCAGAAATCAGAAATCAAGCTCTGAATCAGCAACAGCCTTCAGATCAGGAATCTGGAATGAGTGCGAAGGTCACAAAGAGAATAGTGGATCTAAAATGAGAAATTATTTAATTTGGAGAAAGTCTGCATTTATCCCAGAGGTAGGTAAAATAATCAGAAAGATCAGCTCTCCCCAGTTAATATAATTGATAGGCATAGAAAGGGAAGTATCATTTAATTTCTGCATTATTTCAGGCCCTTGACTGTGCATACTTCACAGGTATTACTTACCTTAATCCTCATGGTAACTGTGCTAGGTAGATATTGCTCATTCTACTTCTCACAGGACCAAAACTGAGCCTCAGAAAGCGGCCCAGTGCCATATAATTAATTAAAGGCAAGAACAGGATTTCCACCCAATGCTAGCTGGATCTATGAAGAGAAAAGTTAAAATCAGGCCTCCAAGATTGCCTGAAAAGTGACCGGAGAATCTTGTTTTCTTAGAACTGTGGTATTAGATAATTGTGAAATGTTCACTAGACAGAACTACTCCTAGACTAGTGGGGGAGGGAGGCTATGAAGTGCCATGTGAGCCTTTATCCTCTGGGACTAGAGTGGCTTTAAATAGTGCTAGGAAATCTAGGTTGCAGCTTCTTCGTGTCAAGTGGCCCACATCGACCTTGGCCCTTGTCTTCAACAGCCATAGGTAGCCCACATGGACTAGGTTGCTTCTGGACCATCCAATGCCATCAAGATTCCATGCCAGCATATCCTCTGCCATGTATCCTTCTAGCAGCAAGGCAAATGTAGTATCAGATGAAATTCTAGCGCACCTGTGAGTCTAACTGCCAATGAGCCCTTCACAACCGCAGCGATATGGCAGGCTTCTACGGCCGTTACAGCCTGTCACTTGAAAGTCACATACCTGTTTGAAATCCATACTGCTGAATAAAACTAATCCCGGATAAACGCCTTCTGATTAAAGCCAACCTATTTTGTGGCATTAATCTCGTAGATCATGAAGTTAGCTAAAGTCATTTGCTTCTTTTCAACGGATTTATGGGATCACAAACTTGAACTCTGAAAAGATTACTGCCATTTTTAATTTTTCTTTACTTTTATTATCCTTTAGTTATTAAAAAATACCTCTGGAGGCTTTATCAGCTGGGCCAACGAAAGAGATATTTACTGGCCGAAAAGGGATCAGCAAATCCCTGGTGACAGGGCAGAATGATATTAATTAGGATCAGAGTGACAGAAAAAAGGAAAAATAAATAAAAGGACAAAGAATCAGGGACCATCTCTGCACACAGGTTGTCCTGGACAACCCGTTGGTGGCATCAGTATGTGAAGGAGAGCACCGTTCTATCCCCAAATATGTGTATGAGGTAATAAACAGAACAATGGAGGGAGGGAGAGAGAGAGGGAGGGAGAGAGAGAGGGAGAGAGAGAGAGAGAGAGAGAGAGAACATGATGTGTGGACAGGAAATAAAGCAAGTCCCTTAATCCAAAAGAGAACATTGTGGTAGCCACTCTAATGTGACAGCTAGCCTATTGCTACTTTATCTGCTGGACAAAGCATTTCTCATTAACAACAGGACTGTTAGCAAGCAGCAAAGCCCCAGTGATTGAAAATCTGAGCAGGAGGCTTAGAAATAAGAGGGCTGAACAAACCTTGAGACAACAGGTTCTGGGTTTTATCCTCTAAAGAGGCATATCTCACAGAAATTATTCTATCGCAGCAATTTTTACCTTGGCTATACGAGTCTCACCTAATGAGCTTTTAAAAATTGCTGAGGTCAGAGCCCCTCCTCTGACCAATGAGGTCAGAACATCTGCTCCAGCCCAATGTTTTCATACATCTCTCCCATGTGATTTTACTGGGCTGTCCTGCTGGAAATAACACGGGCTGGGAAGAGACTGATGACATCTGATACCAGCCCATCACCTACTGGCTGGCTAGTCTTGGTTTTAGTAAAGCTCTCTAAGCCTCAATTTTTTTAATCTATAAAGTAAGGCTAAATTGCCCTGGAATTACTGTGCAAAAGATATAGGCTAAAGTATGTAAGGTTACTAGAGCATCATTGTCCTAATTAAATTTTAGTGCTATTTTACCAAAAATAACTTTACATATTTGAGTTGATATCACTGGTAATAGATTAGAAATTTTTAGGGGAAAACTGTGCTTCTACTATTTGAGGTAAAAGTTTATTCAGCAATACTGTACTAAAAAAAAAAATACCTCCCAAGAATGATACTATGGAACATTGATTATTTCTAAAAAGTAAGAACACTGGGTTTCAACCACCTTATTAAACTTTAATAATCCATAACATCCCCAAGCACTTAATGGATGTAACAGTTTTCTCCTCTCTCAAGTGGATAGCACATGACCCACTAACCCCACCAGTGTGCCCTAAGACAAATCTAAGAGTATACTCTATTATTTTTAAGTATAATTAAAAGACTACTATAAATAAAGCTTCTGGTTTCTTTTACAAGGATTAAATCCTACTTTTATGAGATTTAAATTATCCTGTTATAAGAATTAAATGGCATCTACCAAGATGTCATTATTACCTTACCCAAACATTATTGTAAATGAATACCTTTTCATCTTATATTTCATATTCCAGCTGTTAAATTGCCCATGTATTTTTCTAGAAATTATTTAATCAGAAAACATATATATAACCTTATATCTATTTTGCTAGTACTCACAATTTGCATGTTCTGTGATATTTTCTACAGTTTCTTTTTTCTTTTTTTTTTTTTTTTTTTTTGTATTTTTCCGAAGTGAGAATCAGGGGAGAGGCAGAGAGACAGACTCCCGCATGTACCCAACCGGTATCCACCTGGCATGCCCACCAGGTGGTGATGCTTGGCCCCTCTGGGGCATTGCTCTATTGCAGCCAGAGCCATTCTAGTGCTTGAGGTTGAGGCCATGGAGCCATCCTCAGAGCCCAGGGCCAACTTTGCTCCAATGGAGCCTTGGCTGCGGGAAGAGAAGAGAGAGATAGAGAGAAAGGAGAGGGGGAAGAGTGGAGAAGCAGAAGGGCGCTTCTCCTGTGTGCCCTGGCTGGGAATCGAACCTGGGACTTCCTCACACCAGGCTGACGCTCTACCACTGAGCCAACCGGCCAGGGCCTCTTCTACAGTTTTTTATCAAACAGATTTAACTCCATTATGAACATAATGAAATGAATAAAAATGTCCAAACTATAAAAAACATATGCTTTATTTTCAAAATGTTATCATTGATTTAATTAAAACCTCATAGAAATTTTAAAACTATGCCATTTTATTATTATTTACTATCTATTGGGCAAATGAGTTTGTAAAATTTGTATCTTTTGAGTTTTCTCACTTTTACTGTTAGAAAATGGCACTGGGCAGCTCCCCCTATATGTCTGTGAAATTGCAATTACCTTCCTGCTTGGGAAGGGCCATTGCCTTGCTAATGTTTGCTGAAGGAGAGGTTTTTGAGCTGGAAAGTTTTGAAGAGAAGAGAAGGAGGAGGAGAGGAGGAAGAGAAGCCATGTTTGCTGAGTGGAAGCAGAGGGAATACAGAGTGCTGAAAAGGCCAGTTTGTGCAGAGAGGAGAAGGTGTGCAGATGGGGAACGAGAGCTGAGGGGCTTTGCAAGCTCCGCTGAGACTGGTGGGGCCTTTGACTCTAGGAGGAACCAGAGAAGATTCTCCTGGGTGTGGAACTAGAGAATACATCAGTGACTTTGGAAGCCCTGAATTGAAAGGAAAGTATTTTCCCTGTGTGTTTACTCATCGGCCAGTGCGAGACTTTAATAAAGGAATGGCTCACCATTTTTTGCTTCACTGTTTCTTTACCATCAGCCTGAATCCATTGGAAACCTGCATGTGAATGGCCACGATGGCCGAGACTACTGGCCATACACTATCATTATTAGATATTCAAAATGTCTGGGATAAAGGCTACATCCTTCTGTAATAAATAAGAAACATAATTATCACCTATTCCATAAGCGATATCAGCAATTTTCCTGACATCAGCAACTTGAAATTAGTAAGTTTAATTACACAAACTTACTAATATTTCATTTATTACTTCATACCTGAGTTTTATTGAAATCAATACCAAAGGAGCAACACACGTTTTCTAATATATTTTCCTTCACAGGCTAATGGAGTCCTAGTGATAACATATCTGGAGACACTATCCACGAAGTATCTATTATAGGTCATTCAGCACTGGAACAAAGTGGATGAATTTCCCAACTGTTTAAAAAATTTATGGGTGTCCTATTGATGCCGGTGAAAATGGGGTTCTTTTGCGGTGTCGAGAGAAAGGAATTTCAAAGGACCTGTATTTGGAGAAGCTTAGACTTTTGTAGTAAGACTTATTCGGGCTGATCGATGGTTGCCCATAGGTTTTCAGTGCCTCACCTTCATCTGTCCTGCCAAGTAACAAGTCCAGTCTTCAATCAGCCCAATATAAAGATCAAAGTCCAGATATCCTACACCATGGGTTAGCCCATATCAAAGCCTAGTCCAGTCCAGGTACTGCAAAAAGCCTGTACTTGGGAACCAACCATGCAGCATGGGAGCAGATGGGGTGAGTGTGTGTCTCCAAGCAGGAAGGCGGAGAAGGGAAAGGCCAAGTCTCTGTTAAGCTTTTTTATATTTTTGGGCTGGGAAGGACGAACTTTCCTTTAAATCAAGCAATCAGTTTCTCTAAAATTTCACAGACTTGGTTCGTTCCTTTTACTAATGGATCATATCCTTTTTCTAGGCAAACTGACAGGCCTCTATGGCCATCTTCTTGGCCTCAACTGCGCATGTCCTAAACTAGAAAGACAGAAGCACTTACCCCATACACTGGGTATGGATGGGTTCTACCCTGGGGAACTGGAAAAACTTGTTCTTTCTCCCTACACAGGGAAGGGAGGGAGGGAGGGAGGGTTATCTCTTTAGCTGGGCAATGCCTTGGGGTGTCTGGAATTTAAATGCTATAGCTCCCTAATAAATGGAATGCTGGAGCTCCTTACTGAGGCAGGCTTTCCAGTTTTATTAAATTTAACGTCCAACTCCTTTTGCTCTCTTTCCCTATTAATAGCTACCTGCCCAGGTTAACATTATCATTCAATACCATTTACCGGGGCTGTTCAGGCCTAAGGTGTTTTGTTTCCTCCACTTATTTAAAAAGAGTTTGTAATATGCAAACTCTTGTATATTAAAGTAATGGAAGAGATATTTCCAGTTATCTAGGCGAGGATTACATTCAAATACCTCTGAACAAATTTGGTGTCAACTTCATCCACAGTGCAAGTCTTAAATCACATGGCTAGATAATATTTCATTAAATTCCACCATCAAATGAGAAACTACATTACTTAACTAAAGCAATGAATGACATTCATATTATTTTAACAAATTAATTTCTAGAAGAGACCATATATATATGGTTTATCGGAAAGTTCTGTCCGTTTTTGGAATAAAACAAAATACAAATTTTTCTTACCATCAATAAACTTTATTAAATAATATAATTGCCATTATTATTAATGATTTCTTGCCAGCATGAGGGCAATTTGTATATCCCATTTTTGAAAAATGTTTTATCTTTTGATGCGAAAAATTGAACCAGTGCTTGTTTGATATCTTCTTCATTTTTGAATTTTTTGCCCTTCAAAAAATTTTGTAAGAACAAAATCAAGTGATAGTCGGAGGGTGCTAAGTCCGCGGAATATGGTGGATGTGACAGACATGCTTCTGTAGCATTTCTTCCTTGTTGAAATTCATAAAAATTACAGTAGCGTAAATGAACTTTATCAGTAGCCATGGGTACACTATCGCTTCACACATAAGACTAACATGAATCAACTTTGTTTTAGTTAATTTGCTACATCAGTATGTATACATTAAGTGATAAAAATAGAGAGGCACACACGCGCCAAATAAACATGTGCTTACGTGTCGAAACTTGTGATAGAAACGGACAGAACTTTCCAGTAGACCATATATATATATATATATATATATGTATACATATATATATATATGTATATATATATATATATATATTTTTTTAGTTTAAGGAAAACAGGCCCTATATATATTGTCATAAATTATAAAAGAACACGAAAAATTATTAAAAAAATGCCCTAGTATAGTACAAAGGATAAATCAAGATCATGCACACACAGCGATATCATATTTAATATTTTGCAAGTTTCCTTATTGTCTAAGTGGATCAATTTGGGACACCTACATCCAGTTTTTCAGTCATCCAAACAACTGACATGGATCAACAGAACAAAAATCACTTCAATTGCCTGACCAAGTGGTGGCGCACTGGCTAGAGCGACGACCTGGGACACTGAGGACCCAGGCTAGAAACCCTGAGGTCACCAGCTTGGGCATGGGGTAATAGACATGACCCCTAAGGTCACGGGCTTGAGCAAGGGGTCACTGGCTCAGCTGGAGTCCCCCCTATCAAGGCACATATGAGAAAGCAAAGCAATCAGTAAACAGCTAAAATGCCTTAACAACAAGTTGATGCTTCCCATCTCTTTGCTTCCTGTCTGTCTCTCTCTAAAAAGAAAATAATTAAAAAATATATATATGTATATATGTATGTGTATGTGTATGTGTGTGTGTGTGTGTGTGTGTAACTTCAATTACTTAAATTATTGGTTCAAATTGACCTGAAAATATTGTTTTCTATGTTAACTGTACTGAGAATAGTATCAAACAAAGGATATCAAAAAAAGATACCAAATTCATATTCGTTTATTCTCTTTCTCTCTCTCATATGTCTTTGTTATATTTTCAGGCTACTAGAAAGTATGTGTTAATATTTTAAAATTTTCATTATGACAAGCAAATTAAAAGTTCTCCATCAGGAAACAAGAGATTGCAAGGTAATATCTTCTTTTCTTTTTTTTTACAAGGTCAGAGAGAGAGTCAGAGAGAGGGATAGATAGGGACAGACAGACAGGAACGGAGAGAGATGAGAAGCATCAATCATCAGCTTTTCGTTGCGACACCTTAGTTGCTCATTGATTGCTTTCTCATATGTGCCTTGACTGCAGGCCTTCAGCAGACCGAGCAACCCCTTGCCTGAGCCAGCGAAGCTGGTGAGCTTTTTTTTTTGCTCAAGCCAGATGAGCCCGCGCTCAAGCTGGCGACCTCGGGGTCTCAAACCTGGGTCCTTCCACAACCCAATCTGATGCTCTACCCACTGCGTCACCGCCTGGTCAGGCGCAAGGTAATATCTTAATGTTAATATATCTGTATGGCAAGGTTAAAATATCTTTATCCCCATTTTTAGGTTAATATAATAATGCTATACTATTATTGGTAACCTTTCACCCATGTAAAAATTTTCAATTATTTATTTTACTATCTTTACTTTCATGTACAAAGTACTACATCATTGTCCCTTAAAATTTTTTTTCCATAGCAGCAATATTAAATCTGAGGATTTATTAACATCAAAGTCATATTTAACTCAAATGTATTAACGGATATTAAAGTGGCAGTGGATAGTCAAGGCTAGTTATGCAACATGTCTGCCCATAGGAGAGAAAAGTTTAAAAAATGTAAGGTTCAGGATTAAACCCAGAATAGTCAAGGATATTCTAATATGATATTTGGCCTAAGGATATTACTCAAATGATATGCAGACTAGAAATATGTTAATCACATTTTTTCTGGACTTCTATGTTGGCCATCAGTTTTTCTAAAGCCTCATTATGTATCAATGCTAGTCTCTATTCTAACCAATGCTAATAAAAGTATATATTTAAATGATTTAACACAGTGTTTCCTAAATTCCTTTGCTGAAAAGCTGAGCTGTATATACATTAAGCAAACGAGATATCAGCACTCAATCTATTAATGTACTCCATTCCTTTGCTAATATAATAACGCCATCTCTAATTTGTTCACTGTAACTGTTATACACTGAAGTTCAAAATTAAAGAAATACTTTTAATATTATTACATTTAACACTATTAAATATCATCATTTTATTTTAATGATTAAATTTTAATGTCTTTAAAAAAAACCCTAGAAAACGTGGTCTCCTGTTGATACAATAGGAACATTATTTAACTATTATCATATATGCATAAGCAGAATGTGATATTTTCTACTTTCTACTGTTCATAGTGAAATAACTAGACTTAGAACTGTTCTTCCAAAAAAACTTAGAATTTATTTTTAGATAACTTGTAATATCTCTAAAGACTTTCTTCCAGAGATAATGATATAAATCAATAATCCAAAACAGTACAAAGAAATGTATATTTTCTCTAGGTTAGTTGGTTATCACAAAGGCAATGACCATTTTCATTAATGTATGTGCTATTAAAATACTTTTTTATTGAATTTATTGGGGTGACATTGGTTTCAGGTGTACGATTCTACAATACATCATCTGTATATTGCATTGTGTGTTCACCACCCCAAATCAAGTCTCCTTCCATCAGCATTTATCACTGATCTGCTCTTCACCTTCTTGTACCTCCCCTCAACCCCCTTTCTCTCTGGTAATCACCATATAGTTGTCTGTGTCTACGAGTTTGGTGTTTTGTTTTTTTTGCTTAATCCCTTCACCTTTTTCACCCAGCCCAACATTAATAAATCAACAAACAAGTTGTTGGCAAGGGTTTGGAGAAAAGGGAACCCTCAAGCACTGTTGATGGGAATACAGATTGGTACAGTCATTGTGGAAAGCAGAAAATAAATAAAAATGGAACCGCCTTATGACCCAGCTATTCCACTTCTAGGAATATGTCCAAAGAAACCCGAAACACTAATTCAAAAGAATATATGCACCCCTATGTTCATTGCAGCATTATTTACAGTAGCCAAGATTTGAAAGCAGCTCAAGTGCCCATCAGCAGAGGAGTGGGTAGAAAAGCTGTGCTACTGGGACACATATATGGGGATGGAAAAGGATTTGTCTTTGGGTGAAGGGCACATAACACAATAAACAGTTCAAATGCTATAGAGATGTTCACCTGAAACCTATGTACTAATTGATCAATGTCACCCTATTAAATTTAATTTCTAAATAAAAAAAATTGGACACAAATGTGAAATGTCATATGTAAAGTAAATTAAAATACTGTATTATTTGAAGCAAAAAGAAAAAAAAATTTTGTGGTACATTTACACAATGAGATAATACTCAGTCGTAAAAACAAAAATGAAATCTTACACTTTGTGACAACATGGATGGACCTGGAGAGTATTCTGCTAAATTAAGATCACTATTATAATGTGTAAAAAAAGAACATTTTGCACTTTTGCACTATACAAATCTGGTTCTAAAGAGTCTGAGATAGTTACAATAATAATTTCTAGTTGAAATGTTGTATACATGAGTAACAGCAATATACTCCAATCTTGTTCACATTTTCTGAAAACAAATGTAATTCTACAGTGGGTTCTAGAAAAAACATCAATCTAAATGATATTAAATAAGTGTGCATGATCATAAAAAGGTCTACTTATTTAAGTTAACAATATCCTTCTAAGTTGATATGGTTCTACACTTTCGATTTCACTTAATATGAACTATTAAAGTTTCCTGTTTTTAGGGTACCAAAACGAGGTGGTTGGGACAAAAACTGAATAAAAAACACACCACTTGTTCGCACAATTGATCTTAAACCCAAATAAGAGGACTTAAAGACAGTCTTCCTTTATAGCAAATGCTATATATTTGCCCTTGAATCATTTTTTAAAGACTAATAAATTGCATGCATGCAAATATACTGCTTATAAAAATTAGGGGATATTTTATAGCTTCATATTCATTTTGAACTATCTCCTAATTTTTGTGAGCAGTATATAATCTGAGACCATTTTAGGAGTCAAGTTTTCCAAGTGGCAGAGCTAATTCTTCTAAGAATATATCCTAAGAAACACAAAATAATAATTCAAAAGAATATATGCACCCCTATGTTCACTGTAGCATTATTTACAAAAGCCAAGTACTGGAAACGGCCCAAGTGCCCATTAGTAGATGAGTGGATAAAAAAAAAGTTGTGGTACATTTACACAGTGGAACACTACACAGTGGAATAATACAGCCATAGGGGGAAAAAAAGGAAATTTTACCTTTTGCAACAAAATGGATGGGCCTGGAGATGATTATGCTAAGTGAAATAAGCCAATCAAAGAAAGGCAAATACCATATGATCTTGCTTATACCTATATGGAATCTAATGAACAAAATAAACAGCTGAATAAAATAGAAACAGGCATGGATATATGTAATAGACTGAAAAGTGTCAGAGGTGAGTGGGGTTGAGGGACTGGATAAAAAGGTGAAGCAACTAACCGAAAATATATGTACATAACACGCAGACACAGACAGCAGTGTGGCGACAGCCAGAGGGACAGGGTGGTGGGGGAAGTGGAGATGGGCAAAGGGTGCGGAACTTTTTATAAAAACCGCCCACTTTTGCAGTACTGGTGGACCTGGTCCCTACCGCCCACTAGTGGGCGTTTCAGCTTTCATGATGGGCCAATCGCGGCGCTGTTTGGTTGCACGGTAGGGACCAGGTTGACCAGCACTGCAAAAGTGGGCGGTTTTTATAAAAAGTTTGACGACCCCTGCCTGGGCGATGGGCACACAATGCTTTGGGCAGATGGTATTTTCTTGAGTTTAACACTTGAACTTGTATGGTTTAGCAAACCAATGTTACCCCAATAATTTCAATTTTTAAAAATTAAATATAAACAAACAAGTAAATAAAAATAACTGAAAAATGATACTGTGATGAGCCAAACAACACCTGTGTCACAATCTTCATGAAGTTCAAATGAAGTGGATTAAAACCAAGCTAATTGGTTTCAAACACTTCTCATGAGCCCAAGTATTCATCAAATTTGACTCTCATCATTAATTTTTCATTCTAAAGTAGCCCTGGTTAAAAAGTGAGGGCATTTCCACATCATATTGCATATCACAAATGGAAATGACATATTACCATAATACCTACTCAAAAGATATCTACAGCCAGCACAATTTATTTTTTTAATTGAGAGGGTGAGAAGCAGGGAGGCAGCGAGACAGACTCCCACATGCACTCTGAATAGGATCTACCCAGCAAAACCCCTACACACTTTGCCCATCTGGGGCATTGCTCTGTTGCTCAGCAACCAAGCTACTTTAACACCTGAGAGGAGAGCATGGAGCCATCCTCAGTGCCCAGGGCCATCTTGCTCGAACCATTTGAGCCACGGCTGCAGGAGGAGGGGGGAGAAAGAGGAGAAGAGAGAAAGAGAGAGAGAAGGGGAGGAGTGGAGAAACAGATGGTCGCTTCTTCTGTCTGCCCTGACTGGGAATTGAACCCAGGATTTGCACATGCTGGGTCGACACTCTACCATTGATCCAACCAACTAGGGCCACAAGCACAATTTTTTATCCCTCATTGTTTCCTTCCTTTAATAAGAACTTCTTCACTGTTATTAACGAGTTAAAGTCTGACAAAGCATTGGCCCTGGCCGGTTTGTTCAGTGGTAGAGCGTCGGCATGGCGTGCAGGAGTCCCGGGTTCAATTCCCGGCCAGGGCACACAGGAGAAGCGCCCATCTGCTTCTCCACCCCTCCCCCTCTCCTTCCTCTCTGTCTCTCTCTTCCCCTCCTGCAGCCAAGGCTCCACTGGAGCAAAGTTTGCCTGAGTGGTGAGGATGGCTCTGTGGCCTCTGCCTCAAGCGCTAGAGTGGCTCTGATTGCGGCAGAGTGACACCCCAAGATGGGCAGAGCATCGCTCCCTGGTGAGCATGCCGGGTGGACCCCTGTCGGGTGCATGTGGGAGTCTGTCTGACTGCCTCCCCGTTTCCAGCTTCGGAAAAATACAAAAAAAAAAAAAAGAAAAAAGAAAAGAAAAAGCATTCTCTTAATTCAGAAAGTGTTGTGTGGACTGGCAAAGAAACCCATTTGTTTGACACTCAGGGAAGCAAACAATGTCTGTGAAAGCCACAATGTACATATCATGCATGTCCTGTCTATGGCCATACCACCTTGAACACGCCCGATCTCGTCTGATCTCGGAAGCTAAGCAGGGTCGGGCCTGGTTAGTACTTGGATGAGAGACATATCATGCATGTCTTATAGGGAAATCATCATAGAAAGGGAAATCATCATAGAAAGAGACCCTTCTGTTCACAATAGGATATATTCTGAAGGTGATAACCCTTTTACCATCTATGAGCATAAAGACACATACATTATTAAATAATTTTACCCTAGTACTACTTATTTTTGCATATGTTAACATTTAAACACACCAGAAACAGCTTCTGAAACTGCTTATGTTAATGCTACTGCTACTCATTTTAAAAGGCAATTCCACTTAAAACCAAACCTCAGGTCTCAAAACACCAGTTAAGGCCAAACAAAACATAACAATGTTGATATGTATATGCAAGATATGAAAACCTCAAATTATATTTCAATGACTTTTTAATTTATAAACCAACCCAACTGAGAAAGCATATGTTTAAAATCTTAAAATCATTTTTGGCAGGTATTTCTATAGCTATATGTAACTTCAATCCCTTAATAATAAAAATCTCCCGAAACATAAAGCAATATATTTCATTAACCTCCTAAGGGGCGTATTAGATATGAAGCAAAAATGACTTTGGAGAATAGCTGACATTGTCATGCATAAGCTAAAGAATCAATATTTGGTTAAATAAAAAATGAACTTCTCAATGGTAATTATCATACAAGACATGAAATAACTCCATGAATCTCCGTCTTAAGACACTCAGAGGAGAATGTTCTAAGTCTTAGATGCTAAAAGGTGCTATTCTATCTCAGTAAATAAAAATTCTTATGATTTAGTTAATATATTTTCTTTCAATTACTATTGATATCATTGCTTGAAAAATACTGAGCAAAATATTTTCAATGCATATTTGGGTATTTCCACAATGCACTGGCAGAAACTGATATCTAAAAATATAAGTTTTTTTCTGAATCCTCATCTTATCGACAGTCATAGCCATAAATAAACTTTAATAAACCATTTTAGGAGCTAGAATGCGCTTTGAATTGGAAGGAAGTCTATAAATAGAACGAACTTTCAGATCGAAGAGTATATTGGCAAAATGAAATCGTAATCAGTGGCCTGATCTCTATTAATCAGCTTGCGTTTCACATTCTATTTGACTGACTTTTAATTGTCAAGTTGGAGCTGTCATAATTGTGTACCTGTAGGTCTATACAATGTGCATTTCAACATACACTTTCCATTTAGGAGAAAATATGGAGTTGGGTATGTCAGGCAATTTTATGCTATAAAATACATTATTCATGTAACCACCCTTTTCTGATTACACACTCATCAATCTCTACTTTCTGATTTTGATGTGGAGGCCTATCTCGCTAGCCCTCCTTCATGGATTCATAGAAGGACTTAGAGATCAAAAGTCATTTTATCACTTAATGAGAAAAATACCTATTTTAATCTTATTCTTCCTATTTTATTAAAGAATAGGGCACACGCAAGAATAACTACAGCATATATTCCAGATAAGGGGAACTGACTTTATGAAAAACCAAAACAAACTATTAACAGGTTTACCCTTCAAATCCACATACTGCAGCTCTTCTTCTCAGGGGTTGGAGTACATGTTATTATTACATCTCTACCTCAATGGAGTATGAAAACACATCTAAATCAGTAGTAGAAGTCAACAGTGAGATAACCCTCCCCCACGTCCTGCAAAACAAGGAAATAGGATACAATTTCTCCCTTAGAGCTAAAGCAGGGCAGGAGGGATGTTAATCAGCTACTGAAGCAAAAAAAAAAAAAAAAAGAGGTCACAGGAGTCAGTGCTCAGCTCTGCATTATATAGAGGAGAAGAAACATTTCTAACGAATTTAATCCGATTCCAACCCCAGAAACACATTTGCATTGTTGTAATTTTCCTTCCCAGTTACAGGTGCTTACCAAGTATCCTGGTCCTTGGGATAGTTACATATCTCATTTGAAATGACTGTATTTCCATTTTGATTGGTACACCATCTTTTGAGCTCGTTTAAAGTTAGCTCCCCCTGCTCCCCCCCCCCTCCGCCTCCATATGGATCTGCTAGCAATAAGACGAGGCAATCGGATTTCTGGGGCTGCAGCAGGAGGATTTGATTCTGGTTGATGATAAATTCACCGATGATAGGCTAGCCTCGGAGTTCTTTCTCAGCTTTTCACAACCAAGCCAGAATCTGCTTATATGGAATTGATTCAATATTCCCAAGACCGGTGAATTACGTAACCCTGCCCAAATATCAGTTTGGATTGTATCACAGATCAATCCCGCTGACAGTGCTTCTTCAACTTCTGGTTTCAGAGTGTGGTAAAGCCTCAGGAAAGTGAGAACAGAGTCTGCAATTTCAGAGTATTCCACAAACAACAAACAAGCAAAAAGTAACCATAGGCCAGAAGAAAAGCAGCGGTAGGGAACTGTTATTCCTCTAATCCTTGTGTCTGGAGGGTATGACCATGTAACACCAGAGGTAAGAATGAAATAAAGTCTAATAAAATAAAAATATAAATACAATGATGCCTGTCAACTACAGGAACAGAAAGTGACAAATTCCAACAGAAGCACATGAGGAAGAGATTTCCTGATTTAAGCAGTAAACCATGTAGCCTTTTACAGGATAGATGAATGAAAGTGGCAAAAGTGGCTAATTAATTACAGCTGATTAGTGTATCAAACCCTTTGGTAGAATAAGCAAAACATGAACTTTTTTATAATTATTGGAGTCAGTGTATTCTAAATATAGTATGCTCCATTCATGAGGAATATATATACATTCTAACAGCATTTTTTTTCAACATTTTACACTTTAGTTTTAGATACTGGTATTTTAACTAAAATCACACAGGTCAATTCATAATATACTGATCACAAAAATTAGGGGATATTTCAAAATGAATATGAAGCAATTAAAAAAAGAAGCATTTGATATATTTTTATTGATTTTTTTTTTTTAGAGAGAGAGGGGAGTGAGAGAGAGAGAGACAGAGAGAGAGAGAGAGAGAGAGAAGGGGGAGGAGCAGGAAGCATCAACTCCCATATGTGCCTTGACCAGGCAAGCCCAAGATTTCGAACCGGCGACCTCAGTGTTCCAGGTCGATGCTTTATCCCACTGCGCCACCACAGGTCAGGCATGATTTTTTTATTAAACAAGAACATCAGAAAAGCAAACAAGTCAAAGAAAGTTGTTCGATTATGCAAATGAGATGCAAAACCAACTTTTATTTTGTTGGTGAAAATGCACTCGACAAAAGGCTGAAAGTACTGGAGTATCTGCACGTTCCCTGATCCCCTAATATTTGTGAGCAGTGTATATTTCAAAACACAGAACATTTTAAATACATCTGGATTATAAAAAAACATGATGCATAGTTTCTACTTTGTGTTTAATTTGTGGAAATGCTAAGTCTATGGCTATTATCATTAAATTATACTAAAACAGTGGTAGTTCAGAGATGTACCTACCTTCAGGATCCAGAAGTTTCTCTATGCCTAAATGAAACTTGGCGATGTTGAATGCATGCTCCAGTCTCTGTGTGGCTGACTGCTGGCCAACCACACTGTTCCAATCAAACAGGTCTGGCCTGAAACATACAAATACATATCAATTTAGAATGTTTTCAAATTTCACTTCAATCCTGGTTTTTAACTGACAATCCATGCCCATTGTCCTTTAAGAGTGTTACTCTTCATGAACCCTCAATAAAGTTTTTCATTTAAACAAGGCATAAATTTAATTAACCCTTTGAGTAGTACAAACGTTCATGTACGTCCTCGTGCCTCCTGACCATCCAGAGTACGATCATAACAAAAATTTTTATTTTAAAAATGTGTAAGGCAACATTTAAAAAAGACGTATGTATGTTCTTCTTGTTTCTATAAATTGGTTATCAAACAAACATGATTTTAAGTTAATAAAACTGTAACTGGAACTATTTTCACTTTTTGAAAAAAAAAACCTCACTCCTCGGGGTCTACCGAGACTGAAAAAAACTCACTACTCAAAGGGTTACAAATCCTGAGGGAAACAAAGCAGAGTTTATTCTACCTTATACAAGGAACAAAGATGTGTTAATCAAATGAAATCTCATGGAGCTTGAGACTTGTTTGGAGGTTCTAGCAGGGGAGCGCAGCTACTCGTACACCGTTGACCTAAGAACAGTCCTCTCCTCTAGCGGGGAAGGTCGTCCTCTTCCACCGAGCGCGCAGCTTCGGGAGGGACGCACATGGAGCGGTGAGGGAGGAAGGGGACATCCGCCTAGCCAGCCAGATCAGCCAAATCAACCCTGGCGATCAGTGGGGTGACAGATGTCGCAGCCAGATCGCCCTCACATCCATGAAATCTCATGGATTTGAATAACAGCCCTTTGCTGGTAAGTTACAATTATATAAACCTAGTCCAGACCTCTTTCCTGAATTCCAGACTCCGGAGTCATCTGCTTATACATTATCTCTGCTTAGAGTTAGCACAAGACCCAAGTGCCCGGACTGACTAGGCTGTGGCACACTCAATAGGGCACTGACTTGTGATGCCTGAGGACTCACGCTCAAAACTCCAAGGTCGCCAGAGCACCGGGTCACCGGCTTGAGTGTGGGATCACAGACAAGACCCCATGGTCACTGGCTTGAGCACAAAGGTTGGTGGCTTGAAGCCCAAGGTCACTGGTTTGAGGCCAAGGTCGTTGGCTTGAGCAAGGGGTCACTGGCTTGGCTGGAGCCCTCCCTCCCCATGTCAAGGCTCATATGAGAAAGCAACCAATGAACAAGGAAAGTGCCACAACCACCACTTGACGCTTTCAACTCTTTCCCTCCCTGTCTGTCTGTCCGTCTGTCCTCACAGCTCTCTCTAAAAAGACCCAAGTGTTCAAAACTGAGCTTCTGATATCCATCCTCATCACTCTCCCCAAACCCACCCACTTCTCTTGAGGTTCTCCTTCCTTAACAACCAACAAGTTCAGACTTGCAGTTTGCTCGGACCAGAAACCTTGGCGTGAACTCTGATGACTCTTTCACTCTCATACAACACTTAGCTGGAAATATCATCTAGAATTTGACCACTCATTATCCTGCGCCATCACTTAATCCAAAACCACCATTTTACTTTGCAAGGACTACTGCAATAGCCTTCTAACTGCTTCCCAACTCCCACCCCGATCCTTGTTAAGCTACTCTCTTAGCACAGCTGCCAGAGTGATATGGTAAAATGGTACATAGTAACATTCTTCTCAAATCCCTGCTACTGGGGAGCAAAATTCACTCATTTAACAAGGCCCTAGATCAGGGGTCGGGAACCTATGGCTCACGAGCCAGATGTGGCTCTTTTGATGGCTGCATCTGGCTCGCAGACAAATCTTTAATAAAAAAATAATAACGTTAAAAATATAAAACATTCTCATGTATTACAATCCATTCATTTCCTACCGCTCATGTTCACAGTTGCGGGTGGCTGGAGCCAATCACAGCTGTCCTCCGGGACAACACCAAATTTTTATTGGATAATTAGTAATGTACACGGGTCGTTTTATGGCTCTCACGGAATTACATTTTAAAATATGTGGCGTTCATGGCTCTCTCAGCCAAAAAGGTTCCCGACCCCTACCCTACATAGTCTGGCTCCCCACGAACACCTTGCTTTTATTTCTTGCCTCTCTTCTCATATTCCTCAAAGTTTTCAGCATTTGCTGTTCCCTCTGCCTGGAGTTCCCTTTTCCA
Organism: Saccopteryx leptura; assembly: GCF_036850995.1. Classification (NCBI taxonomy): domain Eukaryota; kingdom Metazoa; phylum Chordata; class Mammalia; order Chiroptera; family Emballonuridae; genus Saccopteryx; species Saccopteryx leptura. The sequence goes on from NC_089516.1 coordinate 25,615,186, forward strand.
CAGATATCAACATAGCTCACTCCTCCACATATTATATTTTGGATCTTTACTCCAAAGTCACATTATTGGTGACTTGTTGCCTGCCCTCCTGCCATCTAAAATTGCTGGCTCCCAAGTCAAACTTAAATATACTCATTTTCTTTCCCACTTAACTGCTCTGTATTTTCCTCATTAGCACTTACTGTTTTACATTTTACATATTTTAATTAATTATCTTTATCTGTCTACCCCAGTTGAATGTAAACAACAAAATTTTTTCCAGTTTTTTTTTTTTTTTTTTGTATTTTTCCGAAGCTGGAAACGGGGAGAGACAGTCAGACAGACTCCTGCATGCGCCCAACCGACAGGGATCCACCCGGCACGCCCACCAGGGGGGCGACGCTCTGCCCACCAGGGGGCGATGCTCTGCCCCTCCGGGGCGTCGCTCTGTTGCGACCAGAGCCACTCTAGCGCCTGGGGCAGAGGCCAAGGAGCCATCCCCAGTGCCTGGGCCATCTCTGCTCCAATGGAGCCTCGCTGCAGGAGGGGAAGAGAGAGACAGAGAGGAAGGAGAGGGGGAGGGGTGGAGAAGCAGATGGACGCTTCTCCTGTGTGCCCTGGCCAGGAATCGAACCCGGGACCCCTTGCATGCCAGGCCGACGCTCTATCACTGAGCCAACTGGCCAGGGCCAGTTTTTTTGGACTTCTATAAACCCAATCTGACACATAGTAGGGGTTCGATAAATATTTATTGACTATACCAGAATATGCGGATGAGAACACACTTTGTCAGTATCATTTTACTTCACAACAGAGAAAACACCAAGTGCAAGAGGCAGTTCTTATCCTTTAAGAATTTTATACCTAATAAGAAAATAATGCATACATCACAATAAGTTAAATAAATTCTAAATGTGAAAACTACAGATAAGATATAAGGCTTTTTAATATCGGTAGAGGTCAAGAAAGTGTTTTAAAGCTTAAGAAAGTCTTAAATGGTGGTGTTGCTCTATATTTAAGAAAAGTATTTGAAAATGAATTCTAAGTTATGTGGATATAAAGAACACAAGTTCTGGCCTGGCCAGTTGGCTCAGTGGTAGAGTGTCTGCCCAGCATGTGGATGTCCTGGGTTTCATTCCTGGTCAGGGCACACTGGAGAAGTGGCCATCTGCTTCTCTACCCTCCCCTTCCCTCTCTCTCTCTCTTTTCCCCTCCCTCAGCCATGGCTCAACTGGTTCAAGTGCATCGGCCACAGACGCTGAGGATGGCTCCATGGAGCTCCCATCTCAGGTGCTAAAAATAGCTCAGTTGCAAGCATGGCCCCAGATGGGCAGAGCATCCGGCCTCGATAGTGGTTGCTGGGTGGATCCTGGTCAGGGCACATGCGGGAGCCTGTCTCTCTATCTTCCCTCCTCTTATTTGGAAAAGAAGGAAAAAAAATCTTTTTTTTTTTTAAAGAATTAAAGTTCTTAGGGAAGAAAAACGCAGTGTGCTCAGCCAGTCAAGGCCTCACAGGCCTAGCTTCACTGGGACATTTCTAGTATGAACTGGTGGGAGACAGAGTTAGGAGGAGGGATTGGGATGGGTTTGCAAAGGCCTCGGCTGTTAAGGAATTACAATATCCCAACAAAACTGGAAATCTTTAGTTAAGAGGTCCTTTAGTTGAGAATCTGCGGCGTACTATGAAATGTCAACCCAGACAAATACCTGCCCAAATCTTTAAATCAAATTTCCATAGAATTTTAGGATATTTGGGTCTGTCCATACACTCCTAATGTAAAAACCTTGCTCTGCAAGGGAAGAAGTTACAGGATGGTCTTCCCTCTTATTTTCTAAAACCATAATTAAAAATAAAGGTCCAATTTTAGTTCTCATTTGACTTTCATTTCCTTTTTGTTAATTGCCCCTAGCCTGATTAACTCACCAGAATTTTGTGCACTTCTTAGGAAATCTACTCTCCCCTAAATACTCCAAGGTATGCAAAACGGCTAACAATCTTTTAGAACCTAAATTCTGTATCAATTCGGAGCTGCCTCTAGTAGTGAGAAGACTAAAAAATAGAAATTAGATTCTTGACTATGCGAGGAAACTTGAACTTCACTATGCAACCTCTACCCCATCTTCATTTCTTCATTTCTCGGTAATGGGAATGAAAAAGTACATAGGTGACCAAGATTAAATGAGTATGACGGGCAAGAATCAAATTGCTTCTATATTCTGTCCCCCTTTTCCTTGGCCACTCATCACCTGGGTGAGGGGTTATCTAAGTCACGTAAGCTATTTGAACTTCAGTGTTTTCATTTTTAAAAGAAGAAATTGTATGGAATGATCTCTTCTAGAATTAAAATTACTCTAATTGTTTTAAATAATTAAAATTCATCATTAATAGCCTGAGCTGGGCTGGTGCAGTTGACATAACCATTGAGCTGGAATGCTGAGGTTGCACATTCGAAACCCTGGGCTTGCCTGGTCAAGGCACATACAACAAGCAATCAATGAACAACTAAAGTGAAGCAACTATAAGTTGATACTTCTTACTCCACCCCAGCTCTCTTTCCCTCTCTTTGTAAAATCAATAAATAAAATCTTAAAAAATGATAAAATTCATCATTAATTAACATTTTACATAGCTATGATTTTTGAATGCATGAAGAATTGTAAAACTAACCAATTAGAGGAAAGCCACGTTGCTTCCCCATGCTAACCTAGGGTATAACTTATAAATAAGGACATGTAACCAAAGATCACCAGTCTGTTGAGGAAAGCAACATACTAAATGAGACAACATCCACTAGTAGATAAGCAGAGTCCTCTATAAATTCAAATCCAAGCTCCACCAGGTTAGCCAAATCATCTTAAGTAAATCACATAACTTCTCTGAGTCTTAGTTTTCCAATTTGTAAAATGGGGCTACTCATTTCGTCTACGTCATGAGATACAGATGGGATATTTCACTTAGAAGCATGCCCACACAATAATAATCCCTTAAAAAATTAACTTCTGTTACTTTATGGTTAATTATATTCATAAAATAACAGCAATGCATTTTCAATTTATAGACTCAACCCAGGAACACCTATACTTACAGAATAAATATAAATGTTAGAAACACTGTTGATGCAAGAATGATAATAAAATAACAAAGCCACAAACATCCTAACTTTTGGCAAGGCTCTTTGTCAATCCTTGATGTTCTATATTAAGTGCATGCCTTTCTTCTATATAGCTTAGTCACTCAATTATTGAAATCAGGACACCCTACGACATTCCTAAGTATACCAACAGCAATCACCTTGGAACAGAAAGCTCAACAATTTTTTCTTAAACAATCTGAACATCTGTCAAAGACAAAAAGAGGGAGATGATTCATGAAAAAGCATTATCAACTGTGAGAAACCCCTTGAAAAGTAACTGTATTTTGCATAAAAAGGTAGTTATGGATGATTCATTTGGCATGACAGAAAAGAATATATAAATGAAGATAGTTTGCCAGAGAAAGAGTGGGTCAGGGACAGACACAGCAGGGCAATCTGGATATGTTTACTCTATTACTTACAAACATATTCAGAAATTATGAAACAGAAGATGAACAAATGTAGTGTGCGAACATGCTCGCAGGAGTGGAGTCTTCCACTTGAAAAGAAAATGTTAAAGAGCCAAACAAGGACTGCATAACCTGATCCTCACTGTTTCTGTTCATCCGCAAATGTGTACCAGATCAATATGTTCAGGCCCTTATTGGGAGCATGTGGCTGCATAAATGAGTGCTGACTTATAATGCACAACGGACGTCTCTTTCCCTCCTCATCCGGCAGCACTGAAGCCCTGGAATATTTATACTTATGAAAAACAAGGTGTTATCAGTGCTTAACATGCCCATTGTGTGGGAGCTTGCCTCCTTTGGAAAATCAGGTTGCTGAGTCATTCACCTGGAAACTCAACCTGGATGGGGTTAATTAAACCCAGCTGGAGCAAGGCCCCCCGGCAAAGATGCTTATTTAGAGAGACTTTGCTCTTGTATTGAGCTTTGTCATGAAGAAAATGTATATGCTGGACTTTTCTAAAAACAAGTTGGTATAGAAAAATGGTAGACTCATCAAGAAAAGAAAGATAAGCTGCACTGAAAATCAGGGAAGGGACAGTTCAGTAGCATTTGAAGCACAGTTAACAAGGCAATGTTTTGTTTTGTTTTGTTTTTTGTTTTTTCTGTATTTTCCTGAAGCCAGAAACGGGGAGAGACAGACTCCCGCATACGCCCAACTGGGATCCACCCGGCACGCCCACCAGGGGGCAATGCTCGGCCCACCAGGGGGCGATGCTCCTCCTGGGCAACGCTCTGTTGCAACCAGAGCCACTCCAGCACCTGGGGCAGAGGCCAAGGAGCCATCCCCAGCCCCTGGGCAATCTTGGCTCCAATGGAGCCTCGGCTGCAGGAGGGGAAGAGAGACAGAGAGGAAGGAGAGGGGGAGGGGTGGAGAAGCAGATGGGCGCTTCTCCTGTGTGCCCTGGCCGGAAATTGAACCCGGGACTCCTGCATGCCAGGCCTACGCTCTACCACTGAGCCAACTGGCCAGGGCCAACAAGGCAATGTATTGGACCCTGTGGACTGGGCCGGGGAAAAGAGGTGGATAATAGGAAAGTTAAGTTAGATATTCCTTAAGAGCAAATGTGTTATTAGACAATATATATAATATTTATATATTACATATAATATATAAATGCATTATATATGTTTACCATGTTTTGCTTTTTCTTGAATTGTTATTAGTTCATTTACTGAGCTTCATTATACAAGAAAATGCAAACAAGTATTTTGTTATCTTAAAAAATAATATATTGCATGGAATAGAGTTTAGGACATTTGGTTCACTCAATTACACTGAATTATTTTTTATATATCATCTCTATATTGTATTGTGTGCTCACTACCCCTAGTCAAGTCTCCTGTCATTTTTTTTATGAAGACCCATAGAACTCTTACCTGTTGTTTTATAGCAATTGCTTTGCTGTTCGGGAGCAATTGTTTCTTTTAATATTCTGAGTACTAAGTCATAGAATCAATTGTGGTCTGCTCTTTGCCCTAGTTGCTAAGATACTCAGAGCCTCTTTTAACCTTGAAATATAAAAAAATTACAGTGCTCTAAAGGGATGGTTCAGCTGGTTAGAGCATCATCCCAAAGCACAGAGGTTGTGAGTTCTATCCCCGGTCAAGGCACATACAGAAAAAGATCAATATTCCTGGCTCTCTTCTCTCTCTCTCTCAAATCAATAAATAAAATTTTGGCCCTGGCCAGTGGCTCAGTGGATAGAGTGTCGGCCAGCATATAGACATTCTGGGTTTGAATCCCAGTCAGGGCACACAGGAGAAGCAACCATCTGCTTCTCCCCCCATCCTTTTCCCCCTTCTTTCCCTCCAGCCCCCCAGCAGCTCGACTGGTTCAAATGTGGCCCCAGGCGCTGAGAATAGCACTGTTGGAGCCATCAGCCTAAGGTATTAAAAATAGCTGGGTACTCGAGCACCACCCCAGATGTGGTTGCCGGTTGGATCCCAGTTACAGTGCATGCAGGAGTTTGCCTCATTATCTCCCCTCCTCTCGCCTATAAATAAATAAATTAAATGTTTAAAAAATTACTTACTATATATATATACACACAAATCCTTACGGTATCTGCTAAGTGTGTATGAAACAGGTGATATGTAACTTTTTCTAATTATTAATCTGATGACGGTAATTAATTTTACTACAGCCACTCACATGAGATATGAAACCATTTTTAGCTCTGTAATTTAAACTCATACTAACATATTTGTATAGAAAGACCAAGTGAATTCTTAGCAGAGTTAAAAAATAACCTTGAGGCCCTGGCTGGTTGGCTCAGTGATAGAGCATCGGCCTGGCGTGCAGGAGTCCCAGGTTCAATTCCCAGCCAGGGCACACAGGAAAAGCGCCCATCTGCTTCTTGACCCTCCCCCTCTCCTTCCTCTCTGTCTCTCTCTTCCCCTCCCACAGCCAAGTCTCCATTGGAGCAAAGTTGGCCCGGGCGCTGAGGATGGCTCCGTGGCCTCTGCCTCAGGTGCTAGAATGGCCCTGGTTGCAACAGAGCAACGCCCTAGATGGGCAGAGCATCGCCCCCTGGTGGGCATGCCGGGTGGATCCCGGTCGGGCGCATGCGGGAGTCTGACTGACTCCCCGTTTCCAACTTCAGAAAAAATACAAAAAAAAAAATAATAACCTTGATTTTCTGGCAGAAAACCAATGTCAAATATTGACCCTCTCCTCTACCATAACCACATCTGTGCCCCAGTCATTGTAATATTTCAATAACTAAACGATAAATAACATAAAAAACAGGACAGCCTGTGTTGCTGTGGTGCAGTAGAAAGAACATCGACCTGGTATGCTGAGGTCACCAGTTTGAAACCCTAGGCTTGCCCGATCAAGGCACATACAACAAGAACTATTCTAAATTGATGCTTCCTGCTCCCACCCCTTCTTTCAAAACAGGATCTTTTTATTTAGTGCATTCCAATGCATGGTTAGATCAATATGGTCAACACACTTAACACATTGCATAGTGGGAAATGATCTGGAACCACAATGGAGAAAAAATATCCATCTCTTAACCAATACTTATAAAAATGATTCAATGTCTCAGCAGTCTCCTTACCTGTGACTGTGGATGAGAGCATTCAAAGCCAGACCATCAGACCAGCTGGTAGTGAAGTTAATGACATTAACCTGTGGATAATTACGAGTTGATTGTCGGACCCAGCTCAGGAGAATCTTTTCACTGTTGGTTTGTTGCAATCCAGCCATGATATTTTTCATTACATTTTTGACCTGTGTGTTGGAAAGAAATTTTCATAAGAAAATGCATTCCCTAAACAAGAACCACATAAACATATGTTTGAATGTCTTTATATTCATTAAGAAATAATGGGAATTTTAGGATCAATTAGTAAAAAGAAATAATAGATTCTACCAGGATTGAGGCCATTATAATTAGGAGTCTCTTCTGATTGGTTGGCATCTGTGATATACCAATGATTTAATATGGTTAATATCACTTCTGGATTCTGCCATGTTAAATTATTAAGTTTGCATTTTTAGAATTGATCATCATCTACCATTTAAAGCAGGGGTCCCCAAACTTTTTACACAAGGGGCCAGTTCACTGTCCCTCAGACCGTTGGAGGGTCGCCACATACAGTGCTCCTCTCACTGACCACCAATGAAAGAAGTGCCCCTTCCGGAAGTGCGGTGGGGGGCCGGATAAATGGTCTTAGGGGGCCACATGCAGTTTGGGGACGCCTGATTTAAAAGATATGCTAGAGAAGAGAGTATATAAAACATTAGATTTGTTAACCAGGACTTAAGATATATTAGTGGTTTTAGGATAAGAAGACTAGCACAGTAGCAAAAAGAATGGGCTTACTTTTTTTAAAGCCTAGGTTCAAATTTTGTCTTTGCTATTAATGAATTGTGTTAACTGGGCAACATAACAATTTTAGGTTTCTTTACCTATACATACAAGGTTGTTGTAAAAAATCAGGGACAAACTATAAGAAGATAAAACCCTGAGGTTTGCACTATCACTTAAAATAATACAAATTATGTTTACTGGCCAAAGTGGAAAAGGATAGAAATGACTTTGCATATTTAAAGAACAAAAACATCAACAAAAGAAATATTTATCCCTAAAAGCTGTCAATGTGTCCCCTTGGTTTTTGTTTTGTGGTGATTTGTTTGTGTTAGTCATTCTGGTTTAATCCACTATACCTTTTTTCAACCTGAGAGTCACATAGGAGAGTAGAAAGGTTAAGAAATGCCCAAAGCAAGGCTCCAGAATTCTGGATCATTTACCAGGCCCCTCTGGCCACAGGAAATGCCATTTAAGAAGCTGCTTTTGTATTTAAAAAAAAAAAAAGTTACAAAATCCCACTGAAGATACATACACAGCATAGGTTCTTTAGGTGAATACAGAAGGCATGGCTCACCTCTCCCGAGGTGGTCAGGAGACTTGCTCTGGTGTCTAGAGGCACACTGTCCTGAGCTGAAACCTCTCACCTGCTGGGGGGGCCCACAGGGAAAGAAGGTCTGGCTGGGCCTGTCTAGGTACCTTGGACGCTGTCACTGTTACTTAAACATTTGATACCCTTAATCATTTCAATGGGGTAAGCAAGTGTCTGAGCTTTTCTATGAAATGGTCTCAGACCCAGAATAGCCATGACACCAAAAGACACGGTCTCTAAGGGTGTGAGGTGCCAAGTCGTGGCACAGAGAGCCTCTCTCCAACCTGGTAGCACAAAGGTCAGTGTTCTCCCTGCCTCTAGAATGAAGAGGGAACTGGTGTCCCCTGAATAAAAGAACCCTGAAAAGATCATTCTCAACCAAGTGCCTCGCCCGAAAAGAAGCAATAAATGCAGACAAAACACCACTGGGGTCCGGCCCAGTGGCCCTGCAGTGGTTTCTGTCTTACTGGTTCCCGCTTCCCCCACCTCTGCAGGCTCTATCTGCTCTGGTCCCTGGTCTTTATTTTGGCAGAAATTAAAGGACTGAGGTCTGTTGCACAGCCATGAGAGATGGTGCAGAACATTCAGGATGCCCTCACGTGCAGATGAGTGGGGCGGTGCAAGCCAAGGTGTGCTGGTTGTGTGCTGGGCTCAGAAACTTCGCCCTGGGGCTGTGCGGAGGCCTGTCCTTCAGTAACAGCAGCTGCGGCTCCTGGACAAGCCACGGCCTCCTTCGCTCCACACGAGGTCACCTGTCCGCCAAGTGCAGCGGTGAGGTCCCGTGTGGCTGGAAACCACCAGTCCTAATCCTTTCCTTCCGCCAAGTCAGCTATGGTCTCGCCTGTGGAGTCCTGTTGTTGGAGGGCTTTGGCCAAGTCGATGGAAATCAAGAAGTCAACGGCAAGCACGCTGGAGGCAAAGACCCCGACACCCGCGGCCTCGGAAGCCCAGTCCGAGGACTGTATGTGATGGAGATGGCCAAGTAGGTGAGTGCTACCTTCGCACAGCACAGCAGGGCCACCATGAGCCAACGCAAGCCCCGCCACGTGTGGTTTAGCCACCTGGTGTCGCCAAAGTGGAAGTAGAGGGCCAGCTGGAACTCCAGCAAGTTGGGGGGGGTAGAAAATGGCGGCTGAGCGTGACCTGTGGTGGCACAGTGGATAAAGCCTCGCTCGACCTGGAAATGCTGAAGTTGCCGGTTCAAAACCCTGGGCTTGCCTGGTCAAGGCACATATGGGAGTTGAAGCTTCCTGCTCCTCCCCCTTCTCTCTCTCTCTCTCTCTCTCTCTCTCTCTCTCTCTCTCTCTCTCCTCTAAAAATGAATAAATAAATAAAAAGAAAAAAAAGAAAATGGCGGCTGAGCAGGCTGGGTGACAACAAAGGAAAATAAGGCGAGACCTGGTTTCTCTGGTGGGGTAAGGGCGGGGCGGGGGCGGGGCAGGGCGGGGCGTGCCGGACCTGACGCACAGCGGCAGATGGGAGGAGCCAACAGAGTCCCCGTGGAAATAACCGGGGCTTTAAGGGCTGTGGCAACCCTGTTAGCAGCAGCGGGGCTCCCGCTCCCCTCCTCCTTTTCCCCTCCCCCCAATCCCCAATCCCATAGCCAGAAGAGAAGTGGAAACCCAGCCTTGATGAAAGAAGAAAAACGGCCAGACTCTTGATTGTATTTTTTTATTGTTTTCTGAACGTGTTCTTGTAGGCTTTGTACGATGCAAATGCCACTGAGAAGGTGGTTGTATTTCGAAATTTCATTCTTCTTACTAATCTGATGCCGAAATCCATTCTAAACATTTTTTTTCTAGGTTCCAAGAATGCAATGACACCTCATAATAAAACAGACCGTCTCTATGTTCTATTACAGGAATAATTACCAGGCTACTTCTTTCTATGTCATGCTCCTTATTATATACTTGAAGGAAGTATATAACTAAATGTGATTAGACTTTACCACCAAGGGCTTTCCTTTTGGTTAGAGTAAGGTCTATCTACCATCACCATGTGATCAGATGATGAATATTTATTGTGTATTCTAAATATGACATTTTAGTTTGCTTCTTCCGCTATGCAGAAGTTGACAAATGCCCTTGGGGAAAATTCATATTTTAACATCTCCAATGTTAGTCATCTTTTAATGAAAGATTCAATGCAAATTTTAGGATGGACTATTAAATCTAACTTTCAAATACTTGCAAAGGATTTAGGATGATATTTTGTAAATGTGGTAATGATATGAAATGTTTGCATATATTTATCGCCATCCCTTGATAGCTAAATGTATTAGAGGAGGATTATCCAGTTTTCTTAATTCCTTCCTGACCTGCTCATTTTGTCAGTTACTTGGTGAAAAAAAGAAAAATAGGTCAAATAGTTATGAAAGAGATATAATTTTTCTCATCGTTTTCTAAAGTTATAAAGTACACAACCTCCATGGACAGTGATTGCTAGATGTGTACTTTGTGCCTGTGCAGAACCTGCATTCGAATCAGCAGATACTGGCTCCATGGTGATGATGGATCCGCAATGATCAACCAACCAACCCTCCAGTGGTGAATGGGATTCATTTGAGAAACGCTTGGCCAGAATGCCCTGCATGCACCTAATTTCAGAAGACAACTCAGTATTCAATGCAAAACTCCATTACGATCGTATGTCACTTACTCAGCTATCAGCCTCAGCCTCATTAGTATCGCTTCTGTTTGGGTACAGATATGGCTGAGAAAAAAATAATAATAATAAAGGGCAATAGCAAATAATCAGTTCTTCTTTTTCTACATAAAAGACAGTTGCTGGCCCTAGCTGGTTTGCTCAGTGGTAGAGCATCGGCCCGGCATGTGGAAGTTCCAGGTTCAATTCCCAGTCAGGGCACACAGGAGAAGCGCCCATCTACTTCTCCACCCTTCCCTCTCTCCCTTCTCTCTATCTCCCGCAGCCAAAGCTGAAGCAAGTTGGCATGGGAACTGAGGATGGCACTATGGCCCTGCCTCAGGCACTAGAATGGCTTGGGTTCCAATGAAGCAATGGCCCCAGATGGGCAGAGCATTGCCCCCTAGTGGGCTTGCCAGGTGGATCCCAGTCTGCTGCATGTGGGAGTCTCTCTGCCTCCGCACTTCTCACTTAAGGGAAAAAAAAAGAGACAGTTTCCAAGAAATCTTGATTAAGGGGCAACCTTCAGTCAGACACTGAGCTGGTCCTAAGGTGGGTCTCTCAGCAAAATATTGCCCACTCAGGGTTACTATTCATAAAAGAGGAAGAATCCATTTAAACATATGTATGTGTGCATACAGTTATACATCTGTTTTTCAAAGGATGAAATAGAAATGTCTTTGAGCAATGATTTCAAAAAGTAACTAGGAGTTAACTAAGCAAATAAAGGGCAATGGGCATGGAGAGGCACCACCAAGATTCCCCTTCAAAGAAAGGCTTGAAGGCTTGTTGCTCCAGTTGTCAGCTGTCGGTCCACTCAGGTAAGATCTGGATTGCCCAGTCACTTCAACTGTGGTCATGCCCTTCCTAGGGAAACCCACATCTAGTGACTGATGAAAGGAAGTGGTCTAGCCTGACTAAGACGTGGTGCAGTGGATAGAATGTCAGCCTGGGATGCTGAGGACCCAGGTTCGAAATCCCAAGGTCACCGGCTTGTGTGCAGGCTCATCCGGCTAGAGCAGGTCATCGTAGACATAACCCCATGGTCGCTGGCTTGGGCCCAAAGGTCGCTGGCTTGAAGCCCAAGGTCACTGGCTTGAGCAAGGGGTCACTGGCTCAGCTGGAGCTCCCCCCCTCCACATCAAGGCACATATGAGAAAGCAATCAATGAACAATGAAGGTGCTGCAACTATCAGTTGATGCTTCTCATCTCTCTCCCTTCCTGTCTCTCTCTCTTCTCTCTCTCTCTTTCTCTCTTGCTAAAAAAAAAGAAAAAAAAAGAAAGGAAATGGTCTAAAGACAGCCATTTTAATTCCATTGAAGACAACTCTAAAGATTCATTCTATAATTTTTGATAAAGGGGCCAACAACACACAATGGAGAAAAGAAAGCCTCTTCAATAAATGGTGCTGGGAAAACTGGAAAGCCACATGCAAAAGAATGAAACTGGACTACAGTTTGTCCCCCTGTACTAAAATTAACTCAAAATGGATCAAAGATCTAAACATAAGACCTGAAACAATAAAGTACATAGAAGAAGACATAGATACTAAACTCATGGACCTGAGTTTTAAAGAGCATTTTATGAATTTGACTCCAAAGGCAAGAGAAGTGAAGACAAAAATTAATGAATGGGACTACGTCAGACTAAGAAGTTTTTGCTCAGCAAGAGAAACTGATAACAAAATAAACAGACAGCCAACTAAATGGGAAATGATATTTTCAAACAACAGCTCAGATAAGGGCCTAATATCCAAAATATACAAAGAACTCATAAAACTCAACAACAAACAAACAAACAATCCAATAAAAAAATGGGAAGAGGACATGAACAGACACTTCTCCCAGAAAGAAATACAAATGGCCAACAGATATATGAAAAGGTGCTCATCTTCTTTAGTTATTAGAGAAATGCAAATGAAAACTGCAATGAGATACCACCTCACACCTGTTAGATTAGCTATTATTAACAAGACAGGTAATAGCAAATGTTGGAGAGGCTGTGGAGAAAAAGGAACCCTCATACACTGTTGGTGGGAATGTAAAGTAGTACAACCATTATGGAAGAAGTATGGTGGTTCCTCAAAAAACTGAAAATAGAACTACCTTATGACCCAGCAATCCCTCTACTGGGTATATACCCCAAAAACTCAGAAACATTGATACGTAAAGACACATGCAGCCCCATGTTTATTGCAGCATTGTTCACAGTGGCCAGGACATGGAAACAACCAAAAAGCCCGTCAATAGATAACTGGATAAAGAAGATGTGGCACATATACACTATGGAATACTACTCAGCCATAAGAAATGATGACATCGGATCATTTACAGCAAAATGGTGGGATCTTGATAACATGATACGAAGTGAAATAAGTAAATCAGAAAAAAACAGGAACTGCATTATTCCATACGTAGGTGGGACATAAAAGTGAGACTAAGAGACATTGATAAGAGTGTGGTGGTTATGGGGGAAGGGGGGAGAGTGAAAGGGGGAAGGGGAGGGGCACAAAGAAAACTAGATAGAAGATACCCATCACCCAATCTGACTTTGGGTGATGGGTATGCAACATAATTGAACGACAAGATAACCTGAACATGTTATCTTTGAATATATGTATCCTGATTTATTGATGTTGCCCCATTAAAAAAATAAAATTTTTTAAAATTATTTTTATTTTATTTATTTTTTCTTTAATTCATTTTTTTTAGAGAGGAGAGGGAGAGACAGAGAGAGAGAAGGGGGAGGAGCTGGAAGCATCAACTCCCATATGTGCCTTGACCAGGCAAGCCCAGGGTTTCAAACCGGCGACCTTAGCATTTCCAGGTCAACGCTTTATCCACTGCGCCACCACAGGTCAGGCCAAAAATAAAATAAAATTATTAAAAATAAATAAATATTCATTCTAGCTCCAAGTTCCCTGCTGCTGTTGAGTATGCGTCCATCCAGGCTGTTTCACACTCCAATCACCCTCTCCTTTCTGCAGGTGTTAGCCCCGAAGCCATGCCTTAATTAAAATCTTGCCAGATTAACTCAAAGTCTGCTTCCCAGAATCCATCTTGTGACTAAAGGGAGCTGCAGCAGAGGGGTAAATGTGAAGAGGGGGTAGAGACAGGCTTCTCCAAGGAAGGGGTCATAGAGGTGAGAAGCCTGCAGATTAGAGCAAGAACTGCCTAGCACAGGAGACACTAGGTATAAGTAGGCAGGAGTTCACGTATGGGCTTTAACAGTGCATAAACCATCTTTCTCTTGTATGTTGAACAAATAACAAATCACATAAACATTCCAGCATGAGATGGCCTTGGAATTGAGTGTTTCCTTTGAGTTAGCCAGCAAAGCTGGGGCGTGACCTCCGTGAGCACACCACAGAGTGGGATACGTTCTTCTCTCCAGCTGGTTGCCAGAACGGAGCTGGACGGCCTAAGCTCTAAAGGGCTGGTTTTAAAATTTTAAAAAAGGAAGCATAAGATGCCAAACACATGTTGTCTGCTTCACAGATTTGTTCTGAGCTGCTTACTCTTCAATATAGGCATTATTTTCCAGGCTAACAATTTTAAGTGGAAACTAGAAAAACAATGACAGGGGGAACAGGGTTTGCATTTCTCCGTTTTTATGAGTTCAAAGAGAAGTCCTCCACAGCGCTATTAATAACAGAGTATGTGGCACTGGAACAAAAGCTTCACATCTTTCCATCTTTTAACGCCGTTCTTCATCTGATAATTCTGGAAAGTACATTAGGTTGGCCAGAGCGTCCTTTAATCCTTGCTGAGATTCAAGGGCTTCTTTGACTATTTAATAGGAAGGCAAATATGTACTCTTGATGAAAATATATTTGGGGATTCATTGCCTTATGATGAGAGGTACTGAGCAGGAGGAATTTTTTTTAAGTGTATTGAGTAGTTTTAAGAGAACAGGACAGTGTGATGGAAGAGCAAGACATGGAGTCAGAGACTGGGCAGAGTCTAGGTCATTGCAGTCACAGTGAGACAGTGATTCAAGGACACGAAGGCAAAGCAACAGAGAGGTCTCAGACAAGGAAAAACTGCGAAAGCAGTCTTTCTGGTATTCCTGGATGCAAAAGCCCCTCCACCTGCAAATAATAAAAAATGAGCAGGCTCGGCCCTGGCTGGTTGGCTCAGTGGTAGGGTGTCAACCTGGCATGCAAGAGTCCCGGGTTCGATTCCCAGCCAGGGCACACAGGAGAAGCGCCCATCTGCTTCTCCACCCCTCCCCCTCTCCTTCCTCTCTGTCTCTCTCTTCCCCTTCCGCAGCCGGGGTTCCATTGGAGCAAAGTTGGCCCGGGTGCTGAGGATGGCTCTATGGCCTCTGCCTCAGGCGCTAGAATGGCTCTGGTTGCAACAGAGCAACGCCCCAGATGGGCAGTGCATCACCCCCTGGTGGGCATGCCAGGTGGATCCTGGTCGGGCGCATGCGGGAGTCTGTCTTACTGCCTCCCTGTTTCCAACTTCAGAAAAATACAAAAAATAAAAAAATAATAAAAAGTGAGCAGGCTCACAAGCCAATGAAGGAGATATCAAACAGACTAGTTTTGAAACTCTATCTTGCCGTGAGTTGAAATGGAGTAGGAAAGGATTTGGGTCAGTTAAGAAAGGGTGAGAATATATGAGAGACCGTTTTGATGATAAAATCAATTAAAATCGCCTCTAAGGGTCCTGTTCAGGCCTAAGTTTTCCTGCTGGCTTTGTCACAACCAACATCTGCCCAACACAAAGAGTCATTGGCATGCTGGTGTCCCTCCACGAAGCATTTGTTACCAGGCCCTAAGATAAATAAAGCAACTGATAGTCCATTAGAAACCTATGTAGCAATTTTACAAAATCTTTTTAAGTCTGTTGAATTTAATAATAAAAAAAATAGGCTTAGGTTGAGTCTTTCTTTTTCACTTTGTAACACTTCAGTTTTACTATAATTTACATACAATGGGAAAGATGAGGCCTGAACTCATGAAAATAGGGGAAAAACTGGGTGGTTTTTTTTTCCTCAAGGTAGTTTGGAAAAGTAATGAGCAATAGAAGTAAACCAGTTGGGTGGAGAGCCCTACATTACTTTGCTGCTTCTATTTGATACCATCACTGTATGAAAAAAGGTCCAGAAATGGGAATTGTGGGCTCATTTGAGGCTTGTGTGAGCTATTCTGTATTGTTAGCTGCTGTAGTTGTTCTCTCTTGCTTCCCATATTGCTTTGAAATAGGATTGAGCCTGTTCAAAGTGTTTAGAATAAAAAGATATGAGGACGGGCATCAGTTGGGGAAACAATATGGCTGCTGAGTTGAGAATGTATATCTCCTGTCTATGTGCTCTACATGCTGTCTGACCGAGCAGGATCAACCCACAATTCAAATTCAAAGTCAACCCTACCAAGTGAAGTAGTGATACCTGAACCTCACAGATGATGCACAATGAAAGAAGCCAGATATGAAAGAACATGTATTGCCCTGGCCGGTTGGCTCAGCAGTGGAGCATCAGCCAGCCGTGTGGAAGTCCCAGGTTCGATTCCTGGCCAGGGCACACAGGAAAAGCGCCCATCTGCTTCTCTACCCCTCCCCCTCTCCTTCCTCTCTGTCTCTCTCTTCTCCTCCCGCAGCCAAGGCTCCATTGGAGCAAAGTTGGCCCAGGCGCTGAGGATGGTTCCATGGCCTCCACGTCAGGCGCTAAAATGGCTCCGACTGCAGCAAAGCAACACCCAAGAGGGGCCAAGCATTGCCTCCTGGTGGTCATGCTGGGTGGATCCCAGTCAGGCGCATGCGGGAGTCTGTCTACCTCCCTCCCTCCTTCTCACTTCAGAAAAATACAAAGAAAAATGTATTATATGATTCCATTGATATAAACTGTTCAAAAAGGCAGACATACAGAGACAGAAAATAGATTAATGGTTGCCTAGGGTTGGGGGTGGGAGTCGTCAGTGACTATAAATGGACATTAGATTTCTTTTTAGGGGGGTGGCAATGTGCTAAAATTAGATTGTTGTGATGGTTGTACAACTCTTAACTATCCTCAAAGTAGTTTCAGAAGCCTTGGGCAACAGAACTAAACCAGTCTGGTATACTTTGAATTTTATTCTTAGGCTAGTTAAATTCTTAATACATAAATTACATCTCAATAAATCTATTTTATAAAAAAGTAATCTATGCTCGTAAAAAAAGTAGACATCTCAATTATCCTCCAAGTTTTTAAAGATATGAGTGGAAAACTGTAAGCAATCAAATTTATTCATATGGTATACGTCTAATGAAAATGTTGTACTGTATGAGTGCTTTACGGATGTTCATTCATTCAATTCTGATAAGAAATATGATTCCATACATAGGTGGGACATAAAAATGAGACTCAGAGACAAGGACAAGAGTGTGGTGGTTACAGGGTAGGGGGGAGGAGAGAGAGGGGGTTGGGAGAGCACAAAGAAAACCAGTTAGAAGGTGACGGAAGACAATTGGGCTTTGGGTAATGGGAATGCAGCATAATCAAATGTCAAAATAACCTGGAGATGTTTTCTCTGAACATATGTACCCTGATTTATCAATGTCACCCCATTAAAATTAATAATAATAAAAAATCAATTAAAAAAAGATTTTCAAACACTAAAAAAAAGAAAAGAAAAAACATATGCATTAATTATTTTTTTCTATTTTGACAGTGAGGGAATTATGGCCCAGAAAGGGATGGCATTATACCCAGTGTCACTAAGATGGTAAATGCCAGAGTTGAATTTGAGCTTATGTTGGTCTGACTGAAAACATATATAATCTTTCCACTGAATCAAATGACTTTTATCTGTTTTTCAGAGGTACAATAAATATAGGCATTCAGAAGACCCCATGCTGAGGTAATTCAGAAAAAAAAAGAAAGCAATTTCCAAATCAGATTATGAAGTCAGTTTGGATGTATAACAGATATACAAATAATCATATCTCACTAATCTTTCATTGGCATTCGTTTATATTAAGACTACAACACAATTCAGTCGTATTTATTTGGTAGTGGTGAACAGGAAAAATACCTTTCATTTTGCACAACTATATAAAGTCACTTGAATGTAAGTAATAGAAGATACATATTTGTGGAAAATATTTTTCTTACCCTTTCCACGAGACTTGTCTTTTTTGCCTCATCGCTACCCAGTGATATACAATTTAGAAAAATACTCCTGCAAATACGCCAGAACCTGTTTTAGAATCTACTGCTCCTTGACGTCTCAAACTACCTTTGTTGTGCTCATTTCAAAGGCAGCACAGTGGACATGGCTTTGTATTGTTAGAGATAGAGATGTATATGTTTGTTTTGCAGGTCAAGGGTAAAAAGAAGGCAAGAATCAGCAATGTTACCCAAGAAAGAAGCATTCATCAGGATTCTTACCTGCCAGTGGAGGATTATATTCCAAATCAAACCAAGAGTCAGTTTGTGATTTCCATCTACTATGTCACTGCTTCCGATATTCACTAAATCAACCTGTTAAAGATAAAGGGAAAACATTTGGAGAAAAGAGACAAGTGTCTATTTGGAGAGAAAACAAAATGCCAAGGTAATTGCATTAGCTACTTTCAGAAACTAAGCAGCATTAACACTTTTTAAAAGTAATCCAAAAATGAAACAAAATGCATTTGTAAGTGCACTTTCTGTAACAGACAAGTGCCCTCCTGAACACATTTACAAAGAGATAGCAAATGAATGTACTTTTCGTATATCAACAGATTACTGCAGATTAAAGAAGCTCATCAGAATATCTCCAAATAAAATGTAAGGCAATGGTAATTCATAGAGAATGCCTAAAATTGAGATGTGCTTCCTAATACATAATTGAAACAAACAAACAAAAAAGATTTTCATCAGTCTTTTTATCTAGCTCAGAGGAATGCTGTTATAATTAGGGGAAACTATATTGGACTAAAATGCCCTTGTTTTAGAAACACATACTAGAATTCAAATAAACAATGGAGCAAATGGCCAGCTCTCTTTTCTCTATCCAGGACTAGGTTTGGGAATCAAAATCTGACAGGGCTTCACTCTTCAAGGCAAATCCTATCTCCTGTTCAGGCTTTTCCCATTTTTAGGCAGTTAGGTTAAACATAAGCAGCAGGAAAATGAGCACGTGAAAAGATGGTCAACATTACTAACCATTGGGGAAATGCAAATTGTAACCACAATGAGCTAGCATTACACATTTATCATAATGGCTAAAATTTAAAAAATAGAACATCAAATGCTGATGAGGATATGGAGAAACTAGGTCACTCATGCATGGCTGGCAGAAATATAAATAGTACGGCAACTTTCGAAAATATTTGGTAATTTCTTACAAAACTGAACGTGTGTCCATCATACAATCCAACAATTGGACTCTTGGGCTTTTATCCTCAAGCAATGAAAACTGAATTTTATAGACAACCCTAAACATAAGTGTCCATACCAGTCTTAATTGTATCAGCCAAAACTGGAAACAATCCAGATGTCCTTCAACAAGGGTGAGCTACATCCATACCAAGGAATATTACTTTGTGATGAAAAGAAACAAACTGTTCATACACACAGAAACTTGGGTAAATCTCATTAAAATTATGCTGATTGAAAAAAAAAAAAGCTGGCCCTGCCCAGTGGCTCAGTGGATAAAGCATCAGCCAGGTGTATGGACGTCCCAGATTGGATTCCTGGTTAGGGCACATAGAAGAAGCATCTGCTTCTCCTCCCAAGCCCTCTCCCACTTTTCTCCCTCTTCTCTCCCTCTTTACTTCCCGCAGCCAGTGGCTTGATTGGTTTGAATGTGGCCCTTGGCACTAAGAATAGCTCTGTTGGAGCACATCAGCCTCAGGTGCTAAAAGTAGCTGTTTACTCCAGCACTGGCCCCAGATGAGGTTGCCAGGTGGATCCCAGCCAGGGCACATGCAGAAGACTTCTCACTAACTCCAGTCCTCTCATCTAAAAAAAAAAGAAAAGAAAGAGAAAGACACAACAAAGCCAATCTCAAAGGATTATTTACAGTATGATTCTATTTATTAATTTATTTTTAATTTATTGATTTTAGAAAGAGGAGAGAGAAGGCGGGGATAAGTGTGAAACATCAACTCTTAGTTTCTTCTGGACTGTGCCTTGACCAGGCAAGCCCAGGGTTTCAAACTGGTGACCTCAGCATTCCAGGTCAATGCTTTATCCACTGCACCACCACAGGTCAGGCAGTATGATTCTATTTATATAATAATTTTGAAATGACAAAATTAGAGAAATGGAGAACAGAGTAGCAGTTGCCAGAGGTTAGGGACAGGAGTAGGATGAGTAGGGTAGATGGATGTGTTTATTAAAGGACAGCGGGAGGGATCCTTATGGTAATGGATCTGTTCTGCATCTTGACTCTCATGGCTGCAACACATGCCTATGTGATAATGTTGTATAGAACTAAAGACACACATGCATACACATACGTACAAGTAAAACAGCAAAAGCTATTAATAGTATTGGTGGATGGTATCAGTGGTCCATGGTATCAGTGTATCCATGGTAATATCATACTGTAGTTTTATAGCATGCTCCCATTGGAGTAAAGCTGGGTTAAGGGTACACAGGATCTCTCCATATTATTGCTTACAACTATATGTGAATTTAGAATTTTCTCAAAGTGAAAAGGTTAACTAAGAAATAAGCATCCGTGGTGCAGTGGATAGAGCGTCAGACTGGGATGCGGAGGACCCAAGTTCAAAACTCCGAGGTTGCCAGCTTGAGCGCGGGCTCATCTGGTTTGAGCAAGGCTCACCAGCTTGAGCCCAAGGTCGCTGACTTCAGTAAGGGGTCACTCGGTCTGCTGTAGCCCTTCGGTCAAGGCACATACGAGAAAGCAATCAATGAACAACTAAGGAGCTGCAATAAAGAATTGATGCTTCTCATCTCTCTCTGTTCCTGTCTGTCTGTCCCTATGTGTCCCTCTTTCTGTCCCTCTCTGTCTCTGTCACAAAAAAAAAAAAAAAGAAGTAAGCATCCAGGGAGACTTCAAAAGAAAAAAAACATCATCATAAAGCAAATAGGCAACTGCAAATGAAGGGTTATACAATGGGGATGAAAGTGTCAGAACAAGGTGAGGGTTGAAGAGAAACTCAGGTTTCTCTCCCTATTTACTATTCTTGGATCACTGATTCCTTTGGTTGAATTTTCCTTTCGCTGCCTCCAGGATCCTGCCATTTTGTCCCTCGGGATCCTGAGAACAGTGACCACGGAGAGTTCTCTACTCACCCCCTCCTAGGTACCTTCACTAAATAGCTGAGACTCAGTTTGGTTAAAGCTGTCATTCTCTCAGGCTTTAACCCTTCCTGAGCCAAGTTTCACACTGTTCTGTCTTTCCTACTTGTTTCTTCCCTCACCGAGACGAGTTCACTGTTCTCTCACTCAATGCTAAAACACATTCCTCATCATTCATCTTCATTTTCTAAATTGTATTAATTATAACTTGAAAATACAAAGCTAACTGAGAAAGCTGGGTGAAAATAAAAATGCTACCCTTTGGTCTTACTGTCAAATCACTCCCAGTTACTCTGCACATAAACTCATTTTCAGGTTCAATGGATAATTAAATATTTAAATTGATGTTTGTATTCCAACTATATAAAAAGTATTGGTCTGTTGGTTTAAACTAAATAAGTGATACAGGAAAAAATGGAGACTTGTTTTAATAAAGATAAAATATCAAGATGCAAATCCATATTTGAATTCCACACAAAGACCCTGGCCAGTAGGCTCAGCTGTAGAGCATTGGTCGGGCGTGTGGATGTCCTGGGTTTGATTCCCAGTCAGGGCACACAGGAAAAGCACCCATCTACTTCTCTATTCCTCCCTCTCCCCTTCTCTCTCTCTCTACTCCCACAGCCATGGCTCAATTAGTTCAAGCACATCAGCCCCCAATGCTGAGGATGGCTCCAAGGATCCTCTGCCTCAGGTGCAAAAAAATAGCTCAGTTGTGAGCATGGTACCAGATGGGCAGAGCACTGGCCCTGGACGGGGGTGGCCTGGTTGATCCCGATCAAGGTACATGCAGGAGTCTGTCTTTCTATCTCCACGCCTCTCACTTGGCAAAGAAGAAAAATTTCATGAACTCCATACAAAATTTATAGTAGAGGGTATTACTGAGCTATGCGATAGATTTGATGTGAGTATGGTATCATAATGGATGTTACAGAGAAGGAGCAGGTTAAGTGGACGTTTCATTAAGTTTCTACTGAGAAGTAGACAAAGAGAAGCCCTGAAAGCTGGTCAACAAGATAGACTTTGACTTCCTTGGGTATAGGAAAGTCAAGGGGATGCTGCCACTGTCAGCTGTAACATGTCTACTTATTTCTGCAGTGCAAATGCTTTCTGTTGCACAGCTAAATTTTAGGAGCATCTCATGCAAATCCTCCCTAATTCAGTATGCTGTAGTTAATATAAATATTTAAAATTATCGGGCATTCATATAAATTTGTCCTACACATGCAGATAATAATTTGCTATAATATTTTCATTTTATTTAATTTTTTAATTGACTTTAGAGATAAACATCTATTCACTGCTCCACCCATTCAGGCATTCATTGGTTGCGTCTCGTATGTGCCCCATAACCTTGGCATATTGGGATGACATTCCAACCAACTGAACTATCCGGCCAGGGCATTATTTTCATTTTAATTACATGGAGTAACATACACAAATTTCTAGAATTTATCAGGAAATGAAAAACAGCGATCCCGGGGAGATCAATAACTCAAGAACAAGAAAGCACCATGATCTACTTTTTATTTGGGGATCACTCGTGTGACAACAGAGACATTGATGTCAGGCACTGCGCACAAAAGGGAAAATTTTCCTGTTTTCTAGAACTTAATAGTACTGAAAGTGATCATCAGACCATATGTTGTTGAAAGTTCAATTATTTAAATATAGAAGATGTGTTTTTTTAGGAAATAGACTTACACAGGGAGAATCACGGCTGGTAGTTAGGTTTGAGTTTGCCATGGGGGTCATCCTGCAGATACTGAGAGCAAGCCACCAGCACTTCGACTCCAGCCCCATTCCACTCTGTGGATAGCCCTCTGACTGTGCCCAGGGCGGTGGTTTCCCCATTTCCTATCCTCATAAACTCCCTCCTAAGAGCCAGGCTCCATTACGTTCAGATACTGTGCTCAGCTCTGAATAAAGAAGAGTGAAGTAGAACCTCTAATGTAAAAAAGCTCATAAGCTAATAGCAGGCCACATAATAAAAACTAATGAAAATTAGGTAGCATACAGAAATTCCACTTCTGAGCATATACCCAAAAGTACTAGAAGTAGGCACATGAACAAATATTTGCACTCCAATGTTCATACACACATTATTGACAACAGCCAAAAGGTGGAAACAATGCAATTTTCCCTAGTCAGATGGCTGAATAAACAAAATGTGGTATATATATACAATGGAATATTTTTCATTTTTAAAAAGGAAGGAAATTCTGACATATGCTACAATGTTGATGAACCTTGAAAATATTATGCTAACGTGAAATTAACCCGACACAAAATGACAAATATTACATGATTCCATTTATATGAGGTACTTAGAATAGTCACATTTATAGAGAAAGTAGAATAGAGGTTACTAGGGGTTAGAGGAGATGAGATTAAGGAGTTAGTATTTAATGAGTAAGAGTTTCACTTCTGGGGTGATGAAAAGTTCTGGGGATGGATAGTACTGATGAATGCATACCAGTGGGAATGGACCTAATGCCACTGAATTGTACATTTAAAAATGGTTTAAATGGGGCCCTGGCTGGTTGGCTCAGCGGTGGAGCGTCGGCCTAGCGTGCGGAGGACCCGGGTTCAATTCCCAGCCAGGGCACACAGGAGAAGCGCCCATTTGCTTCTCCACCCCTCCGCCGCGCTTTCCTCTCTGTCTCTCTCTTCCCCTCCCACAGCCGGGGCTCCATTGGAGCAAAGATGGCCCGGGCGCTGGGGATGGCTCTGTGGCCTCTGCCTCAGGCGCTAGAGTGGCTCTGGTCGCAACATGGCGACTCCCAGGATGGGCAAAAGCATCGTCCCCCTGGTGGGCAGAGCATTGCCCCATGGTGGGCGTGCCGGGTGGATCCCGGTCGGGCGCATGCGGGAGTCTGTCTGACTGTCTCTCCCTGTTTCCAGCTTCAGAAAAATGAAAAAAAAAAAAAAAAAAAAAGAGTTTCACTTCTGGGGTGATGAAAAGTTCTGGGGATGGATAGTACTGATGAATGCATACCAGTGGGAATGGACCTAATGCCACTGAATTGTACATTTAAAAATGGTTTAAATGGGGCCCTGGCCGGTTTGCTCAGTGGTAGAGCATCGGCCTGGCGTGCAGAAGTCCCAGGTTCGATTCCCGGCCAGGGCACACAGGAGAAGTGCCCATCTGCTTCTCCACCCCTCCCCCTCTCCTTCCTCTCTGTTTCTCTCTTCCCCTCCCGCAGCAGAGGCTCCATTGGAGCAAAGATGGCCCGGGCGCTGGGGATGGCTCCTTGGCCTCTGCCCCAGGCGCTAGAGTGGCTCTGGTCGCAACAGAGCGACGTCCCCGAGGAGCAGAGCATTGCCCCCTATTGGGTGTGCCGGGTGGATCCCGGTCGGGTGCATGCGGGAGTCTGTCTGACTGCCTCTCCCCATTTCCAGCTTCAGAAAAATACAAAAAAAAAAAAATGGTTTAAATGGTAAATTTGTTATATATATTTTACCACAGTTGAGTAGATAATAAAAAGCCATTAGAGCACAAACATACACACACACATATACACAGAAGTCTCAGACAATATCTAAAGGACTGTGAATGGATATGTTCCAATAAAACTTAATTTGTAAGCATTGGGAAAAAATTAGGTAGGCATTTGTGTCTCCTGGAGACCCAGTAGAGAAAAATAAATTATTGTGGCAAGGTAAACAAAAGAAAGAAGAGATATTCATTATTGATTGAACAAGTAAAGAAGGAATATAAAGACTGAGAAACATAAAGGGACAGGTGGGGAAGGCTTATCAATAAAATGCTCCCAGCCCTGGCCAGTTGGCTGAGTGGTAGTGTGTTGGCTGGTTGTATGGATGTCCTCATTTCAATCCCCAGACAGGGCACACAGAGGAAGCAACCATCTGCTTCTTTACCTCTCCTTCTCTTTTATCTCTCTTTCTCTCTTTTCCTCCCACAGCCATGGCTCGATTGATTTAAGTACATTGGTCCTGGGCACTAAGGATGGCTCATGGAGCCTCCACCTCAGGTGCTAAAAATAGCTCAGTTGCAAGTATGGCCACAGACGGACAGAGCACTGGCCCAAGCTGAGGGCTTCTAGATGGATCCCCGTCAGGACACATACAGAAGTCTGTCTCTCTATCTCCCCTCCTCTCACTTTGAAAAAAAAAGGGAAATAAATGTGCCTATGTGACTAAAGATGTGGGGATGAGGGTAAGATATTACCTGATTGGGAATTAGAAGTGTACTAGGGACAATGTGGCATGGAGTGAAGTTGTGAAACAAACTGGGGAAGGATTCTGAAGGGGCTTTAAAACTCAAGGAATGTAGGAACCAGTAGAAGGAAGGGATGAAGTCACTGTGGAGTACAGACACAATAGTACTAGATAAGTTGAACAACCCTGGGCTAGTTTTTAGAGGCACTGGAAAAACAGAGTAGGGAAGATCAGTTACACAGGTCTCATGAACTAATACAAAAATGTTTAAATAATTTTCAGGGACAACAAACTTTTTTCACAAGTCTGAACTCTTAAGAAATCTGCATTTTATAACAACATGCTGCATTTTTTTCTTCTTCTTTTCCAAGTGAGAGGAGGGGAGATAGATAGACAGACTCCCACACACATCCCGTCCAGGATACACAGGGCAACCACTGTCTGGGACAATGCCCATAACCGAGCTATTTAGCGCCTGAGGTGGAGGCTCCATGGAGCCATTCTCAGCGCCCAGGGTTGGTATGCTTGAACCAATCAAGCCATGGTTGTAGAAGAGGAAGAGAGAGAGAAAAGGGTAAGGGGAGGGTGAGGGTGAAGAAGTAGATGGTTCTCTTGTGTGCCCTGATCAGGAATTGAACCCAGGATACCCACACACCAGGCAAATGTTCTACCACTGAGTCAACCAGCCAGGGCCACATGCTGCATTTTAACTACAACATTACAAGTAATGCAGTGATAACCACATGGCCCTTTCTTTCATCAACCTTCAATAAATAATAAGAGCATAGTATTAAATCTTAGTTTTCAGGTGCTATTCTGTAGACTGTTACAACAATGCCATCCAATTTTGGTGAGTTTCTGTTAATTCGCAATTATATTTTGGTAGTTTACTTTTTTATTGCCAGTGTTACTCATGATATCATCAGATCCAATAGGGCACAGACCACCACTGTTTGGTTTGGTTGGTGGTCCCTGCCTGAGGTCATAATGAGGAAACACAATGGTTTTATAAGTGGCGTTTCACTCATATATATATATTGCTCACAAAAATTAGGGGATATTTTATTGCTTCATATTTATTTTGAAATATCCCCTAATTTTTGTGAGGAGTATATTCTCTATTGTGTATGGCTCTGATGGTTATTCTTTACACTTCAATTAGTACAAACCGTAATTCCTTTCTAAAAAAAAGGTCCATTCTTGATCAAGTCATATTGCCATCATTGGGAACTTTTTCATCCCGTAGTTAGGTTGTAAGAAATGCAGGCATCATCTTTTATTGAGTGGTAAATTATATGCTAATCTTTGTACTGTTTTCTGTCTGTGTGTGTATTTATGTGTATGTGCATAAACTTATTTTTGTTCTTTTAAGAAATATTGCATTTCTTTATAGATATGACCACACAAATATATAAATATATTATTTTACACAAATGCATGTGTGAAATGTCATCCATGCCTCTCTCCTGTTTTCTTTCTTCTTTTCCAAGTGAGAAGAGGGAAGATAGAGAGACTCCCGCATGCGCCCTGACTGGAATCCACCTGGTAACCCTCCCATCTGGGGCCAATGCTCTGCCCATCTGGGGCCAATGCTCTGCCAATCTGGGGCCATGCTCACAACCAAGCTATTTTTAGCAACTGAGGCAGAAGGTCCAAGAAGCCAGGGCCAGTGTGCTCAAACCAATCAAGCTATGGCTGTGGGAGAAAAAGAGAGAGAGACAGAGAGACAGAGAAAGAAGGGTAAGGGGAGGGGAAGTGGTAGAGAAGCAGATGATTACTTCTCCTGTGTGCCCTAACTGGGTATCAAACCTGGGTACCCACATGTCCTGCCAACATCCTGTTTTTCTTGAGACAATTTTTTATCTTTGCATTTTGCTTGCCTTACTTTCTTCACTTGACTTTTTACCTAATCTGACTTCAAAACACTCCTTTCATATTTATCCCCCTATTCCAATGATCCTAGTACGTGTGAGTGTGCACGTGTGATATCATGTACACACAAATCTAAGGAGTTTTATACTGTACCCAAAATGGCATATTATTCAGATTCTATTGAATATTGCATTTAGCAAACAATCATCCCTTTTATTTCATTAATTTTAATGGCTGCATAATATGTTATAGTTTGGATGTATCATAGAGCATGTAGCCAGTGCCCGGTGAGCAGACATTGTTTGTTTCTAGTGGTGTGCTATTTGTTTTGTTTTGACTTGCCACTGAATACAGGGCTGGAATGGACATCAGGCTTCAGATCCTGATGCTGCCATTATTATAATAGCTATTCCCAGGAATGTAGCCATTATATCAAAAGGGATATGTACTTTTCATTTTAGTAGGTATTTTTTTATAAAAATGATTTAGCATTTAATATACATACAGAACTGTGTAAAAGTAGGCTTCTCCCTTACTAGGAATGGGTATTTCTGCTTTTCCATTTTGTCTGTCTGATGAGTATAAAGATACTGCGTTGTTAATTTACTTTATTACCATGATTCCTAGTACATTTGGTATATCTTTTTGTATGACTGCGAATTGTCTCTTAATATGCTTTGCTCTTCATGTATAGGGTACTTTTCTTTTCCTTCTTAATTTAAAAAATTTTTACAACTAACAGCTAAGATTTCTTGAGTACTGATCTTATGCAGGATATGGTTATAATCAATTTCCTATTGTTCAACAAAATAGAATTTTTGCATTTATTTCTAAAAGAGAGATTGTCTTGTACACTTAATATTTATTTTATGTTCATTGACCGCTGGTAGTAAGGTCATTGTGACATCACAATGGGAATTGCAGAGTTTTATATCTTTGTATGTTCTTGAATAGATTAAATTACAGGAATTATTATTTTTTAAGGATTAGGTTGCATTCATATGTGAAGAATCTAGGTACATTGTTGAATGGTAGATCTTGAATAACTTAACGATGTTTTCTGAAGTAATCGGTCTATTTAAATTTTCTGCTATTCTTATATCAGTTTTAGTTATTCATATTATAGTAGGAAATTATCCATGTCCTGGAGTTTTCAAAATAAATTTTATAGTATTGATTAAAGTATTTTCTTAGTTTCTTCTGTATCTATGGTTGCACATCCTTTCTCATTACTAACTTCTTTATTTTCCATTCTCTTCATCTTTTCTTTTGATGTGATTAAAAGAGGTTTATCTATTTGATGATGTATTCAAAGAGCCAGCTTTTAAATGTATTCAACCTAATTTTCTATTTTGTATCCACTGTTCATTCATTATTTTTAAAATAATTTTTAAGAGCCTGACCAGGCAGTGGTGCAGTAGATAAGAGTGTCAGCCTGGGATGCTGAGGACCCAGGTTTGAAACCCAGGCCTGAGTGTGGGCTTCTTTGGCTTGATCATGGGCTCACCAGCTTGAGCACAGGATTGTTGGCTTGAGCGTAAAATCTTAGGCATGACCCCATGGTCACTGGCTTGAGCCCAAAGGTCACTGGCTTGAAGCCTAAGGTCACTGGCTTGAGTCCAAGGTTGCTGTCTTGAGCAAGGGGTCACTGGCTCAGCTGAAGCTCCCCCTCCCCCCATCAAGGCACATATGAGAAAGCAATCAATGAACAACTAAGGTGTCACAACTATAAGTTGATGCTTCTCATATCTCTCCCTTCCTGTCTGTTTGTCCCTTTCTGTCCCTCCCTCTGCCTCTAAACAAACAAACAAAAACCAAGGCTATACATTTCTGTCTGCTGTCTGAATATAGCATTCAGTCTACCTATGTCATCATCACACTAAAAGTATGAGATGAGGTCTGACCTGTGGTGGTGCAGTGGATAAAGCGTTGACCTGTGTAAAGCCAGAAGCCATGGCCAGGGCCACTATCACAGCAGCCCAGCCCATGCAGGTTCGCATTGGATTCGGACAGTCGGTAAAGAAACAAAGGAGCCACAAACTGGTGGGCCATAGTCTTTAATTCTAGCTTGCACCCGGCGGGCAAGTAAAAATACACACTGGGCTCCAAAACCCAGTCACATTCAGTGCTCACAAAGCTACTGATTTATCCGAGTTTCCTAGAATCAAAGGTTTCTAGCTCACCAGACTTATTCACCTCTGTTCCCCATCTCCTTCCTTATCCCAGATACAAACTCTACACAAACTGGCATCTCACTCAGCACTCCGCCTTCTTAGCTGCTTCTCCTGGCCTACTCCACATGGCCTCCTTCTGCTCTCTGCTCTGTCCTCTCTTCTAATGATAATCTCAGGAACCAAGAGCCCAAACTCTCGTTCCGTCCCCATTTTATAGTGTAGAAATCCAAACTCTTAATCCAATATACAAAATAGGGAAGTCTCTAATACAAAGTCACTTCTCTGAGGCATGATTGGATTGTACCACCCTACATCAAAAAAGGGTAGGAAAGGTTTAATCCCAAAACCAAGCCCCAGGCTACAAGGATTCTCAACGCACATTAATATCACCTGGGCGACGGCCTCCTCGTGGGCAGCGCCGGCTTTAACAAAGTGAGCATAATATATTTTATCTGCCCAACAACCTGGAAATGCTGAGGTCACTGGTTCGAAACCCTGGGCTTGCCTGGTCAAGGCACATATAGTAGTTGATGCTTCCAGCTCCTCCCCCCCTTCTGTCTCTCCTCTGTCTCTCCCTTTCCTCTCTAAAATGAATAAAAAAAAAAATTAAAAGTATGAGATGATTACTAGTTAATGTACATTTTACAAGAGGGAAACACTCTCAAAGAAACACTCTCAAAGTTTCACCGGACCAGGAAGTGGTGCAGTGGATAGAGTGTCAGATTGGGATATGAAGGACCCAGGTTCGAAACCCCAAGGTCACTGGCTTGAGCGCGGGCTCATCCGGCTTGAGCGTGGGTGTAAGGCCAGGAGCCGCCATCGTGGCCATTCACATGCAGGTTCCCATTGGATTCGGACAGTCGGTAAAGAAACAACGGAGCCACAAACTGGTGGGCCATCGTCTTTAATCCTAGCTTGCACCCGGCGGGCAAGTAAAAATACACACTGGGCTCCAAAAGCCACTCACATTCAGTGCTCACAAAGCCACTGACTTATCCGAGTTTCCTAGAATCAAAGGTTTCTAGCTCACCAGCCTTATTCTCCTCAGTTCCCCATCTCCTTCCTTATCCCAGATACAAACTCTACACAAACTGGCATCTTACTCAGCACTCCGCCATCTTGGCTGCTTTTCCTGGCCTCCTCCACGTGGCCTCCTTCCGCTGCTGGCTACCCTCTCCGCTCTCTCATGCTAACCTCAGGAACCAAGAGCACAAACTCCCGCTCCGTCCCTATTTTATAGTGTAGAAATCCAAACCCTTAATCCAATATACAAAGTAGGGAAGTCTCTAATACAAAGTCACTTTCTGAGGCATGATTGGATTGTACCACCCCACATCAAAAAGGGTAGGAAAGGCTTAATCCCAAAACCAAGCCCCAGGCTACAAGGATTCTGCCTGTCTTTAGCCCACCCCAACACACATTAATATCACCTGGGCGATGGCCTCCTCGTGTTATCTTTAACAAAGTGAGCATAATACATTTTATCTGCCCAACAGTGGGGTTGCTGGCTTCAGCATGGGATCATAGACATGACCTCATGGTCAAAGGCTTGAGCCCAAGGTCACTGGCTTGAACCCAAGGTTGCTGGCTTGAGCAAGGGGTCACTCGCTCTACTGTAACCCCCTGGTTAAGGCACATATGAGAAAGCAATCACTGAACAACTAAGGTGCTGCAACGAAGAAATGATGCTTCTCATCTCTCTCCCTTCCTGTTGGTCTATCTGTCTGTCCATATCTCTCCCTTCCTCTGACTTTCTCTCTGTCTCTATCTGTGTAAAAAAGAAAAAAGGATACATGAAGCTTCCATAAGACTTAAAAGCAGGTCTAGATGTGAAAACAATTCTGTATATCAATCTAGAGAATTCTTCATGAAGTATCTTAATAAGCTATCTCTAAATGAACAAATATTGCATACCACCACGTAGACAAGGAATATTACTTGTTTTGGTAATGTTTTATCTCTTGCTGCAGTACATATTTTCTTATAACTGAGAAAGAATAGTAAAAATCTAGGAAAATTCCTTGGCAAGTAGAATGGGAAAACTGAGACAACTAGCTGAACAAACTGGTTGAGCAAGTTACTGCCAGATACAGAAGGTCACCTCTCTAGAGATAACACCTAGGCCTCAATTGTGTTTTGGCTCCAGGTCCAGGTGGTCTACCCCAGGACTGCCTGATAGTCCCCTGCCCTGGGGCTGACCAATCCAGTGAAGACCAAGGCCCTGGAGGTGCCACCTAGAAAAGCTGATGAATATTCTATTGAAATCCTTCCCTAAACTCCCAGTCTTTAAAAATCCTCAAAACAAAGGAACCAGTGTGCTCTCCCTCCTGGGAGCATGCCTGCAAAACTCCCTTCCCGCTTTCCCTTTTAATTCCACCATTCTCTTTTCTTCCCCCACAGGCATGTTATCTCCTAAGCTTTAAGGGCCCTCACTCCTCAAGAGAATTGCCACTAGGGAAGCAGTGGGCAGTAGCAGCTTGTGCCAGGCTAACCCCCAAACCTGTCTCCAAGGCCCCCTTTCTCTTACTTCTCAGTGAGACCCACTGTAAAGCTAGTAGCCACGGCCACCATCACAGCTGCCTGGCCCATGCAGGTTTGCATTAGATTCGGACAGACGGTAATGAAACAGTGGAGCCAAGAACTGGTGGGCCATTAGCTTTAGTCCTAGCTTGCACCCAGCGGGCAAGTAAAAACACACACTGGGCTCCAAAACCCACTCATTTAGTGCTCACAAAACTACTGATTTATCTGAGTTTCCTAGAATCAAAGGTTTTTAACCTCACCAGCCTTATTCACCTCTGTTCCCCATCTCCTTCTCTCTGCACAAACTCTGAATACACTGGCTTCTCCTTCAGCACTCCACCATCTTGGCTGCCTCTCCTCTCCTCCACGTGGCCTTTCTCTGTTCTCCTCTAGCATGGGCTTCTAGAACGTAATCACTCTTCTCCTGGAACAATGTGATCTCTCTTCCTTTTAAAACCTTTTGGTGTGAAAGCCCTCACCCAACACATATTAGCATAATCACGCCCATCCCAAGCAATCACCTGGGTGATGGGCTTCCAAGTGGGCAGCGCCATCTTTAACAAAGTGAGCATAATATATTTTATCTGCCCAACACCCACCTAGGTTCTTCTGCTCCTTCTTCTATTCTAGGCCCTTCCTTGTTTCACTGTCCCCACCTTTAATAAACTTGCTCTCAAAATCACCTGGATTCATGTTGTGAAATTTGTCATGCATGGAATCAAGAACCTACACATTACCAGCTGGCCCTAGGCAGACCTGAAGGGGCAGGTCCCCTGTCCAGTAACATAACTACCAAGGAGTATAAGAAATAAAAATAATTAATAATCAATAATCACTAAGATTCAAGGAGAGGGATGGTATTTTTTCATGCCCAAAGGGGATTGTTCATGGTCTTTTTCTTACTACTGAATGCCTCTTATTGACAATCTAGCCATTTTGACTAAATTTTCATATGCTTACTGTTATAATGCCATATTCCTTACCATATAGCATGACTGGTATATTTTTAAAAACATTATTAGCTACTCTTAAATAATCATCACCAGGCTGCACAATGGCTTCTCTCTTTTCTTTTACATATTTTTCTAATATATACTCTGAAATTATATCTTTCATGGATTCTCAGTCTCATTTCTAAATAACTTTGAAAAGAGAAAACATAAACTAGACTATGTTAAGACCCATGTTGAATGAACAATTGTGTGTCAGTCTAGTAAGCAAAACAAAAGACATTTATATGACATAAAAGTTAATAAATGACTCAATGTGAGATAGAGAAAGTGTGTACACGTGTGTCTGTGTGTGTATCAGTGTTGTGACAAACGCTACATAGCAGGAAATTCTATACTGGGGTCTTTAAGGACATCCAAAGTTGTTTTCCTGTTTTGCAGGATGAAAGCATCTGATACCAAATGAATAGGTGTGAAAATTGATATTGTATGCGAAAATTAAATAGCTGCATTGAATTTTTGCAGAAACAAGTTCACCTACACATGAAGATTGGTTTTAGGAGTTCCCGCAAACAGTCCTAAGAGTGTACTTATAAAATAATGTTCGATTCTGGCTCAGCGTTTTGTATCATTATCTGTGAAAGATGCTTTATTCAAACGTAGATTTGGAGGATAGAAAATTCTCACCATTTGCCTTGGCATAACAGAAGCTTATTGTGGCTCCAGCAGAATAATATTTCAATGTGAACCAGGATAACAACCCTTGAGTCAGGATGAGCAGGATGTAAAAAGGCAGCTAGAAAACCTAATGACCTGGTTTGGGGCTAGTTTATTGTTATCAATTTTATAGGTGTAAAAATACAAAATGCACAAAATTCTGTTCCCACACTAGTACTTAAATGAAAACATTTGATTTTGTATGAAAATATAGATTTAGTCATTTAAGGTTTATATAGAAGTATTTCAGAGAGCGCTGTTACTTCCTGGTGCTCTACCTCCTAAATGAGCTTGCTGACTACTGGACTATGAAGAGTAATTAATTCTCTTCTATTGCTTATTCAAGACAACAATGTTTGTTTTACCCCAGGTTTTTTTGTTTGTTTGTTTTGGTTTGGTTTTGCAAAAAAGATCATTTTCTTTTTTCTTGAGGTAAAATTAACATATACTTCAAATCTCTGTACAAGACAACTTTAAGTATACATCATGTAGGGTTTGACAAACATACATGTTTGTGTAACAAGTATCTATTTTAGTCTAGATAGAGCATTTATAACACTCTAGAAAATTGTCTAGTTCCCCATAGGAAACCTATTCTTTTTTTTTCTCAGCTTTTTTCCCTTTTTGAAATGTATTTAGTTTTTCAATTACAGTCTACATTGAATAGAAACAGACTCATACAGAGAACAGACTAACAGTTGCAAGATTGCAGAAGGCGGGGGTCAGGCTGGGTGAAAAAAAGTGAAGAGATTAAGAAATACAAATTGGTAGTAACAAAATCATCATGCGGATGTCCCCAGTTCCTTCTGGCATTGTCAATAGTATTTTCTACAGGTTAAATTTAGATATCCCATGGTGGTTATACTAAAAAGATTTATATATATTATACTTCTATAGCTAAGATTCAATAATACTTCAGAAAACCATAAGATTAATGACCCGGCCAAGTTTATATTAATTTTAATTAGCTTTGCAAAAAGAATAGAGGAATGAGTTTATTGAATTTAAATGATACATACTGACTTTAGAATAAGAAATATTTGACATAAAAATAATTTCAGTAGCCAGTGGAATAATGAAAATGAAAGTTCTTAGGACAGAGCAGAAGCAAAGAGGAGAGAAGAAAAAGATAAATAAAAGCAAGGGAGTGATATCCCGACGATGTCTCTGACGAAGTACAGGAGGAATGAAGCTCTGAGGAAGGTTTTCATGCTTTTTAAATTTTTGATGATGACAGGGAGCTGGATAACCCTTTCCAGTTTGGGTTTTTAATCATTTAAGCATCTGCAGTTCTTTTTTAAATTTTTCTATTGAAGTTATCAGGGTGACATTGGTTAAGAAATTATCTAGGTTTCAGGTGTGCCATCCTGTAATAGATCCTCTCAACACTGCACGGTGCATTCACCATCCCCAGCCAAGGCTCATTTATCACCATTTATCTCCCCATTACCCTCTGCTACCTCCCAACCCCCCCCTTTGCCTCCCATAATAATCACACTGCTGTCTCTGCCTATGAGCTTTTCTCTCTTGCTTAATGCCTTTACCTTTTTCACTGTGCCCCTGACTCCCTTCCCCTCTACTGTTGTCAGGCTGTTCTCTCTGTATCTATGAGTCTGTTTCTACTTTGTTAGTTTATTTACTTCATTAAATTCCACATATGACTGAAATCATATGGTTCTTCTCTTTCTCTGACTGGCTTATTTCACTTAGCATAATAATCTCCAGGTCCATCTATGCTGTCACAAAAGGTAAGATTTCCTTCTTTTTTATGACATAGTAGTATTTCATTGTGTAAATGTACCATATTTTTTTATCCACTCATCTACTAATGGACACTTGGGGTGCTTCTAAATCTTGGCTATTGTAAATAACACTGCAATGAATACAAGGACGTATATTATCTTTCAAATTAATGTTTCAGGTTTATTTGGCTATATTTTCAGAAGAGTAATTGCTGGATCATAAGACAGTTCCATTCTTAATTTTTTTTTTATACAGAGACAGAGAGAGAGTCAGAGAGAGGGATAGACAGACAGGAACAGAGAGAGATGAGAAGCATCAATCATTAGTTTTTTGTTGTGACACCTTCATTGTTCATTGATTGCTTTCTCATATGTGCCTTGACCGTGGGCCTTCAGCAGACCGAGTAACCCCTTGCTGGAGCCAGTGACCTTGGGTCCAAGTTGGTGAGCCTTGCTCAAATCAGATGAGCCCACGCTCAAGCTGGCACCCTTGCAGTCTTGAACCTGGGTCCTCCGCGTCCCAGTCCGACGCTCTATCCACTGCACCACCACCTGGTCAGGCTCATTTTTAATTTTTTGAGGAAACTCCATACTGCTTTCCACAGTGGCTGCACCAGTCTGCATTCCCACCAGCAGTGCAGGAGGGTTCCCTTTTCTCCACATCCTATCAACACTTGTTGTTTAAGGACTTATTCATGCTACCCATTTTGACAGGTGTGAGGTTTTAATTTGCATTTCTCTGATAATTAGTGGCATTGAACATCTTTTCATATGTCTATTGGCCATCTGTATGTCCTCTTTGGAGAAGTGTGTCTTTAAGTCCATTGCCCATTCATTTCTTTTTTTTTTTTTTAATTTTTTTATTTATTCATTTTTTTTTTTTTAGAGAGGAGAGGGAGAGACAGAGGAGAGACAGAGAGAGAAGAGGGGGAGGAGCTGGAAGCATCAACTCCCATATGTGCCTTGACCAGGCAAGCCCAGGGTTTTGAACTGGCGACCTCAACATTTCCAGGTCGACGCTTTATCCACTGCGCCACCACAGGTCAGGCGCCCATTCATTTCTTAATTGGACTGCTTGTATTTTTGGTGTTGAGTGCTATAAGTTCCTTAAAAATTTTGGATATTAAGCCCTTATCAGATGTATCGGTGACTATGTTCTCCCATTCAGTGCATTGCCTTTTCACTTTTTAATGGTTTCTTTTGCTGTGTAAAAAAAAAAATAGTTTTATATAGTCACATTTGCTTATTTTTCATTTTGTTTCCCTTGCCTGTGGTGATAAATCAGGAAAAATATTGCTACAAGAAATGTCCTAAAATTATTGCCTATATTTTCTTCGAGGACTTTTATGGTTTTGAATCTAACAAAGAAATCTTTAATCCATTTTTAGTTTTTTCTTGTGTATGGTGTAAGAAGTTCATCTAGTTTAATTTTTTTGCACATATCTGTCCAATTATCCCAATACCATTTAACCCCATTGTATGCTTTGCCTCCTTTGTCAAATATTAATTGACTAGGAAGGCATGGGTTGATTTCTGGGCTTTCTATTTTGTTACATTGATCTATATGTCTGTTTCAACGCCAGTACCAGGCTGTTATGATTACTATGGCCTTGTAGTATAGTTTGATATCAGGCAGCATGATTCCTCAAATTTTGTTCTTCTTTCTCAAGATTGCTGTGGCTATTCAGGGCCTTGGTGGTTCCACGTAAATTTTGGGAACATTTGTTTTAGTTTTGTGAGATACAGCATTGGTAACTTGATAGGAATTGTGTTAATCTAAAAGTTGTTTCAAGTAGTATGGACATTTTAAAGATGTTAGTTCTTCCTATCCATGAACACAGTATATTCTTCAACTTATTTGCATCTTCTTTAATTTCTTTCTTCAATATTTTATCATTTCTGAGTACAGATTTTTACATCCTCTTTTAAGTTTATTCCCAGGTATTTTTATTCTTTTTGAAGCAATTGTAAATGGAATTATTTTCTTAGTTTCCCTTCCTGATAGTTCATTATTGGTGTACAAAAATGCCACTGATTTCTGGATATTTATTTGTATCCTGCTGCTTTACTGAATTCACTTATCAGTTCTAGTCATTCTAGGGGGGAATCCTTAGAGTTCACTATATACAGTATCATGTCATCTGCAAATAATAGCAGGTTTACTTCTTCCTTTTTAATTTGAATGCCTCTTATTTCTTCTTGTCTGATTGCTGTGGTTAAGCCTTGCAATACTATGTTGAATAAGAGTGGTGATAACGTACATCCCTGTCTTGTTCCTGATCTTAAGGAAAACACTTGTAATTTTTGTACATTGAGTATGATGTTGGCTGTGGGTTTGTCATATGTGGCCTTTATTTTGTGGAGATATGTTCCCTGTATTCCCCACTCTGCTAAAACTTTTTTAACATAAATGGGTGCTGGATTTTATCAAATGCTTTTTCTGCATCTATTGATATGACCATGTGGTTTTTATCCTTTGTTCCTTTATGTGATATATATCAGATTTGTTGATTTATGGATGTTGTACCAACCTTGCAACACCAGAAAAAATCCTGCTTGATCATAGTGTATGATCAATTTAATGTATTGCTGGAACTGTTTTGCTTGATCTCATTCTTAACCCATTGATCATTTAGTAACATGCTATTTAGCCTCTGTGTGTTTCAATGTTTTTCAGTTTTTCTATTGTGATTGATTTCTAGTCTCATGCCATTGTGGTCAGAGAAGATAGTTGATATGATTTCAATCTTCTTAAATTTATTGAGACTTGTTTTGTATCCTTGAA
Source organism: Saccopteryx leptura (assembly GCF_036850995.1). Taxonomy (NCBI): domain Eukaryota; kingdom Metazoa; phylum Chordata; class Mammalia; order Chiroptera; family Emballonuridae; genus Saccopteryx; species Saccopteryx leptura. The sequence continues at coordinate 25,653,007 of NC_089516.1, forward strand.
AATGTACCTTGAGCACGTGAAAAGAATGTATGTTCTGTTGCTTTGGGGTGAAATGCTATGAAGATATCTATTAAATCCAGCTGATCTAGTGTGTCATTTAAGGCCACTGTTTCCTTGATGATTTTCTGTCTGGAAGATCTATCCATTGATGTCAGTGGGGTGTTAAAATTCCCTATTATGACTGTATTGCTGTTGATTTCTCCACTGGTGTCCATCAAGATTTGCTTTATGTATTTAGGTGCCTCTAGGTTGGGCACATAAATTTTTACAAACATTATATCTCCTTGTTGGATTGCTCCCTTTATCATTACATATTGTCCTTCTCTCTCTCCTACTATAGCCTTTGTTTTAAAGTCTATTTTGTGAGATAGCAGTATTGCTACCTCAGCTTTTTGTTTTTGTTTCCATTTGCATGAAATATCTCTTTCTATCCCTATACTTTTAGTCTCTGTGTATCTTTCATTCTGAGGTGGGTCTCTTATAGACAGCATATATAAGGGTCTTGCTTTCTTATCCATTCAGCTATTGTATATGTCTTTCAGTTGGAGCATTTAAACCATTTAAATTTAAAATGACTATTGATAGGTATGCATTTATTGCCTTTTTCTTTGAACTATATTCCTCTATTCTTTCTTTCTTTTATTTTTTAAAGCAGGCCCTTTAACATTTATTGTAATACTGGTTTGGTGGTAACAAACTCCTTTAGCTTTTTCTTGTCTAGGAAGCTATTTCTCCTTCAATTTTAGATAGCCTTGCTGGGTAAAGTAGTCTTGGTTCTAGGTCCTTACTTTTCATCACTTTGAATATTTAATGCCAACCCCTTCTGGCCTGAAATGTTTCTGTTGAGAAATCAGCTGACAGTCTTATGGGAGACAACTTATAGGTAAGTGTCTCTCCTCTCCTGCTTTTAAGATTATCTGTCTTTAACATTTGTCAACTTAGTTATGATGTGTTTTGGTGTGGACCTCATTGTGTTCATCTTGTGTAGAACTCTCTGTGGTTCCTGGACTTGCATGTCTTTTTCCTTTATCATGTTAGGAAAGTTTTTGTTTATTATTTCTTCAAATATTTTCTTGATTCCTTGTTCTCTGTCTTCTCCTTCTAGTACTCATGTGATGTTGTTACATTTCATGCTGTCCTGGAGGTCCTTTAAACTATTCTCATCTTTTTAATTTTTTTTTTCTTTTTGCTGCTCTGATTGGGTATTTTCTGCTACTTGGTCTTCCAAATTACTTATTTAATCCTCTGCTTCATCCAACCTATTGTTTCTTCCTTCTAGTGTATTCTTCATTTCTGATACTGTATTCTTTATTTCTGATTGGTTCTTTTTTATGGTTTTTATGTCCTTTTTCAGATTGTTGAATTTTTCACTGAGTTCCTTGAGCATCCTTATAACCATTTTTTGAACTTTATATCTGGTAAATTGCCTACCTCTATTTCATTTAGCTCTTTTGTCTAGAGGTTTCTCCTATTCTTTTGTTTGAGGCCTGTTTCTTTATCTCCCTATTTTGGCCAGCTTTTTGTGTTTGTTTCTATGTATTAGATAGATCTGCTATGATTTCCAGTCTTGGTAGGTTGGCCTTATTTAGTAGGTGTCCTGTGAGACCCAATGGAAAAATCTCTTTGATTACCTGAACTGGGTGCTCCAGGAATGTCCCTTGTGTGGGTTACATGGGCCCTCCTGTTTTAGTTGAATCTTGATTGCTATTGGTCCATTTGTATGTGGGATCAACCATCAGGCTGGCTGACTGTGAGCATTAACCCCAACTATAGTGTATTAGCTGTTGTGCAGGTGCTGACCACACAAAATTCAATTTGCCTCAGCACGTTCTGGTGCCTGCCGAGATCTCCCTTTGGATATGTTGCTTGTGAAACTTATTGGAGCCTGCTCTGATGTTGTCTGAAGCTCACCACTGAATAAGTTGGGGTTATTGTTCCCCCCGGGCTGATGACATAAGGAGGAGAGTATTCCATCCAAGAAAGATGGTTTCTGCATTGTGGTCGAGTGACTGCACAGGGATCTTGGTGACTGTCTCTTCAGATCTCTCCACAGAGCCTCAAACCCCAGTCCCTCCTCATATAACTTTAGTCCCCTTGACTCTCCCTCTGCTGGAAGCCAGAGTGAGTGGCTGTGAACAAGATTTTCAGCACTGGCCCTTTCAGAGGGCACCTGGGTTTCTAAGCAGACTCACATCTCTCCCTGACAGACAGAATCCCTGCTGATTTTCACAGTCAGATGTTATATGGGCACCTCTTCCCAGCTCTGGTGCTCTGGCTTGGCAGCCTGGCACCGGGTTTAGACTCCAGCTTCTCAGGGGAAACCTTGCAGCTGAGATATCCCTCCAGAATCTCAGCTACCACCCATGGGAGCAAGGCCAGCCCTTTTCATACCTCTGTCCTTCCTACCAATTTTTTTTTTTTCTTTTCTTCTTTCATTTTTCTGAAGCTGGAAACGGGGAGAGACAGTCAGACAGACTCCCGCATGCGCCCGACCGGGATCCACCCGGCACGCCCACCAGGGGAGACGCTCTGCCCACCAGGGGGCGATGCTCTGCCCATCCTGGGCGTCGCCATGTTGCGACCAGAGCCACTCTAGCGCCTGAGGCAGAGGCCACAGAGCCATCCCCAGCGCCCGGGCCATCCTTGCTCCAATGGAGCCTTGGCTGCGGGAGGGGAAGAGAGAGACAGAGAGGAAAGTGTGGCGGAGGGGTGGAGAAGCAAATGGGCGCTTCTCCTGTGTGCCCTGGCCGGGAATCGAACCCGGGTCCTCCGCACGCTAGGCCGACGCTCTACCGCTGAGCCAACCGGCCAGGGCCCTACCAATTTTAATGTTGCTTCTTCTATAAATCCTTGGTTATAAGACTTCTCTTCAATTAGTCTTCATTTGGTTATTCAGGTTGATTCCTCTATACTTTAGCTGTAATTCCAATTTGGTCCTGGGAGGAGGTGAGTGTAACATTCACCTACTCTACTGCCATCTTGGATCTCCTTATTTGCAGTTCTTACATAGTTGTCATAGAAAGTTATATCTTATCCCATAGGAAACTATCGTATTTCCAATAAATGCTATCTTCCACTTCTTGCATTTTAGACTAGTGAGAATGACATTCTACAACTAGAGGCACTAATGAAAACACATCCTATATCATTCAGCCAACTAATATTAGGTTAGAGCTACAAGTTCCTCAAATTGGTTTCAAAGGATATGGTTCTTTAGGACCACTTTAGATTTCAAGAATTATCCTAAGGAGGAGTCACTTTTATTCCATAATATGGAAAATATAATCTAAGAATCTGATATATTTTTTTAAATTAGGGAAGGTATAAGGATAATGGTAAGCCAGCTTTTTACTCATTCATCTTGGTATGTGAGTTTAAATAAATAAAAGTGCTGCAAATTAAATCTTATAAAATAACTTCATATAGAACACCAAGCTTTCGAAAGGAACCATGAATGTCATCTTTAAAAGTTTGGGTAGATTTCCTTAAGCTGACTCTTAAACAATAACTAACAGGGAAATGCCATGCATTAGAATTTACTATAGAAAGATCTCTCCTCATACTTAGATCTAATGCACATACTTTTACCTTCTATTTATTTGGTTCTTTCAACTTATACATTTATTTCTCATAAATGGTTTAATAGTTGAGAATTTCCTTCCAACATTCTAGCCAAATAGGATTTTTTTTTTTGACAGAGACAGGGAGAGAGTTGGAGAGAGGGACAGATAGGGACAGACAGACAGGAAGGGAGAGAGATAAGAAGCATCAATTCTTTTTTGCAGCTCCTTAGTTGTGCAGTGATTGCGTTCTCATGTATTCCTTTATGGGGCAGGGGGGCTACAGCAAAGCGAGTGACCCCTTACTCAAGCCAGCAACCTTGGGCTCAAGCCAGCAACTGTGGGGTCATGTCTATGAGTCCACACTCAAGCCAGCGACCTCAAGGTTTTGAACCTGGGTCCTCCGCATCCCAGTCCAATGCTCTATCCACTGTGCCACCATCTGGTCAGGCAGGATTTTCTTTTTAAACGTAAGTACATTTTATAAAACATCTGCCATCATGTAGTCAAGCTAAAGAGACTTCTGTGTATTGAGGAGAAACTCCTCAGGTATTTATAAAATCCTCCCAAATATAATGCATTTAGAAGGTGAGAAATGCAGGAAAAGTGAAGTAGTTTCACTGCCCTGCAGCATGTGCTTTTAATACTGTGTTTCAGATTTGTATAAAATTTTAACACTTATGGTCATAAATCATACCTATTTTTTCCATTGAGAGATGTATGTATTGATCTTTTATTATTAAATGATGGACAGTTCAATATGTACAACTAAAGGGTGGGCCACCTTGGCCATTGTGGACCAGCTCTCCCCTCGCAGGTTTTCTTTATTCCCTCTCAAATCTACATATTCCAAAGACTATTTTGTACATTATGCAAATATAGACATTTACATTGGAAATACCTTTAAAAAGCACATTTTGACCTAGAATCATAAAGACTTAGTTCTGGATATTCACTATGGAGATATTATCCCTATCTTCAATGATTAAGCTTTATATATTTAATCATTCATTAACTATTTGGACCATCCACAATATGCCACATATTAAGTATTGAGATCAGAGATAGACTTAAAAAACAGAGACTGATTTATCCTACTGTTTAGACTAGTGAAATAAGTTAAAGTTTTTCTATTGCTATATTTGAATGTGTTTATGATCATAATCATATATCACAAGGTAATTCTTTTTTCTTTTTCTTTTACGAGAGAGAGATGAGAAGCATCAACTTGTAGTTGTGTTACTTTAGTTGTTCATTGATTGTTTCTCATATGTGCCCTGATAGAGGACACTCAAGCCAAGTCAGTAGCCCCTTGCCCAAGCCAGTGGCCATGGGCTCAAGCCAGTGACATCAGGGTTTCAAATATGGGACCTCAGGGTCTCAGGTTTATGCTCTATCCACTGCACATCCACTGGTCAGGTATGAGGTAGTTCTTTTTAATGGAACTGTGTTTTTACTTGCTTATACACTGCCTCTTTGACAATAAAGATTTGAAGAAGTTAATTTAAAAAGTTCATAATGTTTTAAAAATATAAACATTAAAGGGGCAAAAGAAGATTAAAGCAAATATATCAAAATAGAAGTTTTAATATTGTCCTCTTATTGACCATAAAATACAGAGCTAAACTTTTTGGCAAACTATTTCTTAAAACTAAACTAAGCAAAAATATCTAGGTAGAATATATATACTAGGGAGCATCATTTGAGAAAATGGACACCGTCCTCAACAATAATTTCACAATAAAGAATAAATAACATAAAGGATGTCCACATTTTCAATGTGATATTACTTAACTTGAATTTTTTGAAATACAATTTTATTAATATAAGAATATTTATAAATATCCTATATCTGGCAATACAGAATGCCACTGTAATGACAACAAAAACCCTGTATAGCCACAGCTTTCTAATGTTGAGCCATGTACACTTATTTCAAAAACAAGAAACATGGGCCTCACTAGGTGGTGGTGCAGTGGATAAAGCATCAACCGGGGACGCTGAGGAGCCAGATTCAAAACCCTGAGGTCCTGAGCTTGAGTGCGGGGTCACCAGCTTGAGCACAAGGGTCCGGCTTGAGCATGGGATCATAGACATGACCTCATGATCTCATGGTCGCTGGCTTAAAGCTCAAGGTTGCTGGCTTGAGCCCAAGTTCATTGGCTTGAGCAAGGGATCACTGACTCGGCTAGAGCTTCCCCTACCCGCTCAAGGCACATATGAAAAAGCAATCAATGAGTAACTAAGGTGCCACTCAAAAAATTGATGCTTTTTATCTCTCTCCCTTCCTGTCTGTCTGTCCCTATCTGTCTCTCTCTCTCTCTAAAAAAAGAAGAAAACATGGCAATAAAAACAAAAAAATTTAAGATACACAACTAACATTCATTGTAAGAAAGTAATTTAAGTCATAATACAATTTGTAGCCATATTATTATTATCCCAAAGATCTCCATGTGTACAAATTATAGGTTAATGTGTACTTCAACTTTAATTTGAGTATATAAGAAAAAACATAACTATTTTCTCTTGATGCAAGAAATGCACTGTGGGGAAGGATAAACAATTCACCTTATAAAATTATTTAAATAAGAACTAGCTTTGTTTTACTTTAAGAGTAATAATTTCATATCACATCTAATATGAATTGAAAGATGATATGTTTGTGAATGTTTATATTCCATAGAAGGATAAAGAAGATGGCACATATACACTATGGAATACTACTCAGCCATAAGAAATGATGACATCGGATCATTTACAGCAAAATGGTGGGATCTTGATAACATTATACGAAGTGAAATAAGTAAATCAGAAAAAACCAGGAACTGCATTATTCCATACGTAGGTGGGACATAAAAGTGAAACTAAGAGACATTGATAAGAGTGTGGTGGTTATGGGGGGAGGGGGGAGAGGGAGAGGGAGAGGGGGAGGGGGAGGGGCACAAAGAAAACTAGATAGAAGGTGACAGAGGACAATCTGACTTTGGGTGATGGGTATGCAACATAATTGAATGACAAGATAACCTGGACATGTTATCTTTGAATACATGTATCCTGATTTATTGATGTCGCCCCATTAAAAAAATAAAATTATTAAAAAAAAAGATGATATGTTTGTGAATGTTTATATTCCATAGAAGTATATATTGAAATAAATACAACCATTTCTATCAGTACATTTCACAGGTGACAAAATGGAACCAAAGTCATGGAATCTTTTGACAAATATCCTGTTAGTGAGTGACAGGGTTAAGTGGATATACTTCTCTTGGAATCATGCAATGAATATATAGAAGGTGCAGATACTATAGGCCTATTTAGTGGGCTGAAAACTTAGAGTAAAAAATAATACTTGTTTAACATAAATACACTTAAAATTAAGGAATTTATATTCAAACACTGAATTTTATGAGTAATAAGTGAAAGCAGTTTATATTCGGTCAAAGATATTAAGGTCTGACACACTCTAAAATATATATTATATAGCTATTTAAGTTTCTGAATACTTAAAGGACACATAAAATGCTAGTTTTAAAGAACACTGTAGAATCCTCTTTATCTGAGATCATATGCCAAGAAGAGTGAACACTATATCATTTTTCAGATCAGTGACAGTTGACAAGCATTCAATCTAATTCAGTGACAATTTTCAATGATGAGATTAAGTGAATATTTGAACATAGCTGACATTTGAATTTTCACTCTAGGCTTTTTGAATACTCACTTTGGATTTTTGTTTTAATAATGTATAATGATCTTATTTGCTTGGTGCTATCTCACAATATATATTGAAATTACTTGGTCAGGTGGTGAGCACTCAGTAGACTATCAAGATGTGACCTGAAACTTACATGTTATTATTAACCAATCTCACCCCAATAAATTTAATTTTAAAAAGGCATTGAGATTTATAAAGTATAAACATGAAAATCTTGGGATGGAAGATAGTAACATAATGCAAATGGAGAGCAGTTTATGCCTGACCAGGTGGTGGTGCAGTGGATAGAGTGTCAAACTGGGAGCCAGAGGACCCTGGTTCAAAACCCCGAGGTCACTGGCTTGAGTGTGGGATCATAGACATGACCCAATGGTCGCTGGCTTAAAGCCCAAGGTCATTGGCTCGAGCAAGGGGTCACCCAGTCTGCTGAAGCTCCCCAGTCAAGGCACATATGAGAAAGCAATCAACAAACAATTCAGATGCCGCAACGAAGAATTGATGCTTCTCATCTCTCTCCCTTCCTGTCTGTCTGTCCCTCTCTCTGTCTCTGTCACACACACACACACACACACACACTAAAAAAAAAATGGAAGGCAGTT